>NC_052042.1:0-600000 GCF_015832195.1 Motacilla alba alba
ACTTCTGCTGAGCATCAGGGTGAGATCTGAGTCCCTTCCCCAAGCTCAGCCTTGCACTGACACATCCCCTCCCTGCCCTGGCTTGTTGCACAGCTGAGGAAGCTCCCTGCACCAGGGTGCCTTGCACAGCACAGAGGTACAAGGCAGTGTCAGAGAGCTCCACTTCCTCCAGCTGCAGGACACTGGATTTTCTCGTGGTGTTCAGGTGCGTGGTGATCCGGCCGCTGCGCCTGGGGCCAGGCCCTGCCTGATAGGAGACCAGCTCTGGGGCTTGGCCTTTCCGCACCTGGTACCACAGCAATGCCCTAAAACCACTGGTGTGGTATTTGCAGGTGGTGTGGAAGGGGTGTCCCTGCTCCACCGTGACTGGTCCATCGTCCTGGGTGACCGTGTCCTGCCCCGTGGTGCCTGCAAGAAATTGCTGGTGAGCAGCTCCACAGGGAAAGATTCCAGGCAGGAAAAAAGCAAAGTGTGTGCAAAACCCTTGTGGAGAAATCTCCCTGCCCTGCAGGCAGTTTCAGAGATGTGCCGATGGACACGGGTGAGAGTGATTTTGGGCTGTGTTTCAGAGCTCTCAGCACAGCAGGAGCCTGACAAGAACTGGGCTTTGTCCCCGCTCCTACTGCTGCTGCTCAGACGACAGGAGAACAGCCTGGATTCAGTGTGGTAGCGCAGGCTGAGGACCCATCGAGATAGAGCAAAATGGTTCATGCTGCTTCCCCAGCCCTGTCCCCTCTGGGGGCTCCTAAGTACACAAAAGCTGAGCTTGGAAAGAGGGAGCCCTGCTTGTGTCCAGCCCAGAGAACACTGCAAGCTGCGGCAGAGCTGTGTCAGCCTGGAGGCAGAAGGGAACTCCCTGATAATGTAATGTAATGAGAAACAGTGAGGTGCCTGGGGCAGGTTTGACAGGATTTGGGAATTGACATTTAAATGGGAAGAGTGTGCATTGCAGAGACAGCTGAGATCTGCTGATGTGACTGCAGGAGGATGAGAAGAGAGAGGCAGAGGTGGATGGATTGAAAAGAGACAGAGAAGAGGTGGGAGCTTTCACTTCTCTCCTTTCCCTTTTCCTTTACAAACCAAAGAGCTTCTTCTGGAAAGGCTTGCAGAACCACAAAGAGGAGCAGATTATTCTCAGCCTTTCCCCTCTATTCACTGATATTTCCCCACATGACCCTGATAAGGCTGTTGAGGATTTCCTGGGGAGAGGAAGAAGCACAGGGGTGCCTTGGGGCTGAGCCAGGACTTACCCAGGAGCTGGCCCAGGAAGACGGTGAGGATGAGATGTGCCAGGTGCATGGCGAGACCAAGCTGCGTGTTTGCCGAGTGAGGAAGAGCCCAAAGCACGTCCGAGCGCCGAGAGAGCAGAGCTGCCGGGAACGCCTGTGGGCGGGAGCAAAGGAAGCGGCGGCGGCGGGAGCAGGCAGAGCAGTGCCCTGTCCTTGCCGTGCCTGAAATGCTCCGTGTGCGTTTGTCGCTCCTCCAGCAGCAGCCCCCGAGGCTCCCTCAGCCGTTGGCACTGGGAGCATCCCGTGCCCCTGCGGCCTCAGTGATGGGAAGGGGCTGTTCCCGCTCAGCTCGCAGTGGAGCCTCACCTCCGCAGCTGCAATGGCCAGCTCTGCTGCACTCCCAGGCCTGGGCGCTTGGGAGCTCAGGGGCTCCTTCCCCGCTGAGGTTTCTCACCCTCCCGAGGTGTCCTCAGCTCTCTGGGGTCACTGTTCATCTCCCGATCCAGAAGGCTTTTGGAGAACCCCAAGGCTGGAGGCTGCACAGCCTCACAAGCATTCCTTGGTGGGTGCTCCCTAACCCCACGAGACCCCCTCAAACCTCCATTATCCTCCTGTTCCTCTTGTCCCTCCTTGTGGCTGACACAGCTCAGCCTGAGCCAATTCTCAGCAGTTCCCCGAAGGCCCATCAATTAGAGGCTGCAGAGCTCTGAGCTCTTTCTCCCCTTATCACCTACAGCCCGATTGGTGTCACTGAGTGCTTTGTTCATCACTTTCCCTTTCCCCTGTTCTTCCCTCGGAAGGGAAAATGGAGGTGATGTGAGCCCCAGAGAACCAGACACTGTCGCCTTTCATGTGCCCTGACTGTGGCCTCTGCTGAACTTGCTCAGCCCAAAGAGCTCCTGAAGATGCTGAAAGGCTCCTGTCCCCAAAGGAAATGGGGTCTCCAGAGCAAGTCTCGGGGGAGAAACCTCATGTGGAGCTCAGTCCTTCAAGTCTGTCCCTGCAACATTTGCGGCATTGCTGAAGTCTGGCATCTGTTCTTCTGGATGCTTGACAGGTTACTAAAGTGCAGGGAAGGGGGCAAATCAATTTCAGGGGGAGGCTGGGTGTGAGTGAGCCCTTCAACGATATGAAATGCTCCTGTACTGCAACAGATTTATTGTTTTCCCTTCCCAATGTTCTTCTATTTCAGGAAGATGCTGAATGCACATCCAAGGGCGTGTGTGGACATCCGAGGATGAGAACAAAAGGTAGAGAAGTGAATTCCAAACTCGGGTGGGATTGAAAGTACACGTCCACTACCCATCCCCGGGAGAGTGCTGTTCTTATTCTCCTTGCAGTATGGAACGGAGACATTTCTGCAGAGACAGAGGTGGAGATGCCTTTTCCACCTGGGAAAGGCTTAACCAACTGACCTGATAGCACTGCATTATTTAGCCCCCGTGTGCCCGCCAGCGCAGCTGCTTTGCCAGCTCCCAGCCCAGGTGCTGTCAAGGAGCAGCTCGTGGCTTTGCAAAGCAGGCCGAGAGCAGCAGCAGCCGTGTCCGGAGGGCGAGAGGCGGCGGCAGAGGCGCAGCCCGCAGCAGTTTGGCGTGAGGCAGCGGCGGGCTCGGGAGCGAGGGGAGGCCGGGCGGTGCGTGGCGAGCGTGCGAGCGCGGGTCGCAGGCGGGTTGTGCGGCGCGCCGGGGCCGTGCGGGGCCGTGCGGGGCCGGTGCGGGCGGGCTCGGGGCAGAGGAAGGAGCTGCGGAGCCGCGCCCCGGGAGCCCGGCGGGCGGAGCGGCAGCGGCCCCTGCTGGCCCCGCCCGGCCCCGCCCGCGGCGGTTCGTGCCCGGCCGCAGCCCCGGCTCCTCTGCCCGTGGCCCCCAGCGCGCAGTAATACACGGCCGCGTCCCCGCGCCGGGGCACAGCCAGCCACAGCGCGCTGGAGCGCCCGTCCTCCGACACCGACAGCGTTCCTGCAATGCCCGCCACATCCTTGGAGCCTCTAGCAGCGAGGGCGAGGAATTCGGGTGCTCGACCCGGCAGCTGACGGTAGAAATGGATCGGTTCGCCCATCCGTTTGCTGGAGTGTGAGCAGGTGATGTTGATGCCGGTGCCCTCGGTGGTCTCCAGGAATGGCTCCTGCTCCACCTGGGCTCTGCCTGAATCCACTGCCGGAGAACAGAAAATGAATGAACTTTAAATTCTACACAGCCCCACGGCACAGATCAAATCCCGCAGAACAGTCTGGATCCTACAGAGATGATGAGGGAAACAGTACCGAGGGGATTTCACGATAAGCAGAAATGGAAGTGTCCATTGCTGCTCTGTGGAGAGATGAATGCCCGAATGCCAGAAAGAACAGTGCAGTCACCTGAGTATGAGGGAATGTTGGAGAAAGCACAAAAAGAAAAAAAAAAAAAAGGAAAAAAAAAAGAAGAAAAGTTAGAAGGGCTAAGGCTTTGTGAGCGATAAAGGAGGAGAGGAATTGAGTGCTTGCGCAGGGTTGGACATAGAATAGAATCAGGAGATTTCTGAGGGAGAATGGGACTGAGAAGAAAAAGGGATGAACGGGAGAACAGCTCTGGAGAAAAGGCCTGAGAAGAAGCCAGGCAGGTCGGAAGTCTACGGGGACATGCGTGATCACCCCAACCCAGACCGCGGTCCCTTCGCCCCCCCCCCCCCCCCCCCGCGCACCGAGCAGCAGCGCGGCCAGCGCCGGCAGCCCCGCGGCCCGAGCCCGCCGCATGGCGCCGCTCCGCCGGCCGAGCCTCGCTGTGCCCCTGAGCCCCGGCTCTGCTGCGGCCGTGCCGCCTCCTCTGGGCCGCCGCCAGCTCCGCCCCGGGGCTCAGCCCTGCGCCGCTGCCGCTCGGCCTCTCGCCCAGTCCCGCCAGGGAACGGAGCGGAGGCGAGCGCGGGGGCTGCGGGGCGGCGCTCGGCTCTCTGCACGTCGCAAGCGGCGGCGCCGGGCTGGGGCCCCGGGCATCGGGCTGGCATCGTGGAGCTCAGCATTGACAGTCCCTGCCTTTCCTTCGCTCCCATCGTCTGTTCCCTCACATCCTCCCTTTGCTGTCCTGTGGGCACTCCCGAATTGTCCTTCAGGACCCTGGAAAGAAATGCACTCACACGGATCCAGGACCTGGGCACAAAGCCCCAGCCTTTCTCCATGTCCATGAAACCAATCGGATGCAGCTCAGGGGAGAGCAGCTGTGCACTGGTATGGACAGACCTGTGTGTGTGTTGATGAGTCCGGGTGTCCACGAGTTCATGTGCATGTGTGTTTCTGCATTTAGAGCAGCTGTAAAAGGTGGGCTCAGGAAGCTGGGACTGCATTTCAGCGCCTCTTCCCTGGAAAAATCTCCTGCATCCATCATTGTCCAATGACACCCGGACTCCTTCTGAGTCTGGGCAAATGCTGCTCTGGGATGCTCAGGGCAGTGCCGTGGAGAGCGTCTCCAGTGAGATCAACGCATTCCACTGGCTCAGTAACACAATAGGACAGACAGACACTCAGAGATACACACACACAGACACAGAGGCTCCTGTATATTGGGGTGGATTCATTCAGGAATTTGCGCTCCCCTATGGATTCCTGTGGACCCTGCCTGAACACAAGCGCACACAAAGCAGGAGCACAGGCAAGGACAC
Organism: Motacilla alba alba; assembly: GCF_015832195.1. Lineage (NCBI taxonomy): Eukaryota > Metazoa > Chordata > Aves > Passeriformes > Motacillidae > Motacilla > Motacilla alba. Next base: position 4,857 of record NC_052042.1, read on the forward strand.
AATCAGCCATGGACGCTGCTGAGGAAACCTGGGAACAACTGCAGCAGGGCTGGAGCCTTGTGGGGAAGGCCAAGGAGTCAGGCAAGGCCCTGGCATGGTTTGGGTACTCACAGGCTGAACACAGGGTAGGATGTCCAGCGAATCATGGCTACTTTCCTGAAAGCAATTTTAACAGGGCAGGGTCAGAACCAGCAGCCCAATGGCAGCACATGGGGAGGCAGAAAGCGGAGGTCATCAGGGTGAGCTGAGGAGGGAAGAAGGGGAGGTGAATATGTGAGTGTGTGGGAATAGATCTGTGTTGGGATGTGTCACGATCCGTCCTTAGGAACGGAGATTGTGATGGTTCGTTACTGGATCTCAGGGTACAAAACACCAACACGGCAAGGGGTTTGCAGTAACAATCAAAACCAGTATACTTTATTGAATAGTCACAGCAAAATGCCTTGGAGGGGATTGGGGAAAAAAGAGAGAAAGCCTATGGAAAGAAAAGGGTTGAGAGAAAGGGATGTAATAGTTTCCAATGTAGAGGCAATGAAGTTCTTTGTGGTCCAGTCAAGGTCCAGTCCAGGTCCAGTCGAGGAGTCGCTTTCACGCTGCGGAGATCTCGAAATCTCAGGCTAACCCGAGGGGTTTTTATTAGGATTTTTCTATTGAAAGTTGGGAAGGAGGGGGGAAAAGATACAATGGTCTTATGATCTCATCTGGTCAGCATTGAGCAAGGGCTATTGTCTTCTTGGTCCAGTGGTCACACCTGCAGCTACTTGCCCCCCACCCCACATATCCTCCCCCTTGGGTTAGAAGTTTCAATCTCAGTTCTTAGGAGAAAAGGAGTCTTTTCCATATTGGGATCTCATGTCTCAGTCTTGGAGGGAATGGCTTCTCCCATCTCAGTCCATCTGTCATGGTGGTTGTACAGTGGATGAAGGGTCTTCTCTGGAGACCACCAAAAGGTCATTCCAGAAAAGAGTCCAGCCAGGTTAGGAGGTGGAGAAATCCCAGGGCCATTGCAGCAAAGCGATGCAGGCAAAGAAGGGCAAAGTGCCCCTTCTCCTTTCACTGGGTTCGGTGTTCCATGAGGTGGATAAACACACCTGCGAACAACAACTCAAGTTCCAGTCCCGGGGCCCTGACAAGCCCCCACCAAACCAGGATGTCAAACAGGATGCCCGGTGGTCTGAATATCATGAGGTAGATGAGAGTATCTTCGGACAAAGTATCACAGGATGTGCTTTGTGTGTGCACATCTCTGGACAGGAGTGTTCACGTAGATGTGCGTGCACAGACTTGGGTGCAGCAGCAGGAATAGGAGCGAGCGTGTGTGTTTGCACATCAGTAAGGACATGGCAGAAGGAGAAGTGTCTGTGCCTGGGTCCCCGTTGGAAAGGTGTGTGCACAGACCTCTTCATAGATGCAGAGCTATGAGTTACTCTTTGGGTGTGTGCAAGCTCCAGAGTGTGTTTGTGGTACCGTGCACTCTTCCATGTGCAATAAGAGTTCGTTAATAAGTTCTTCTCCTACTCTGGATGCTGCTTTATTCCCAGCAAGGTGTCAGGGAGGCTGAGGGATGTGATGGAAGGGAGGAGAAGCAACAGCAGTTAAAGTGAGAGAAAATAGGCACTGAGTGTGACAGCCCTTTCCCTGTCATTTGCCAGCAGGTCCCTTTCCTCACTGATCCACGAGCCAACGTCTCCTGAGCCTTCCTTTGGCTGCCCATAGGCTCAGAAATCCCTTCCCTTAGTGCCTCAACCGCTGCTGAAATGTTCCTCTCCAGCAGAATTGTTTCGTACGCCTTGCAGGGCAGCATCCTTGTGCTCGGAGGTGTCTCTGGCAGGAGGCCAGGCCGTGTGCGGGGCCCGTGGTGGTTCCCGTTCGGGGTGGCGCGGGTTCCAGGCGCGGCTCGGTCCGTGCCCCGCCGAGCGGCGTCAGCCGGGAGCGGAGCGGCCCCTGCTGGCCCCGCCCGGCCCCGCCCGCGGCGGTTCGTGCCCGGCCGCAGCCCCGGCTCCTCTGCCCGTGGTCCCCAGCGCGCAGTAATACACGGCCGCGTCCCCGCGCCGGGGCACAGCCAGCCACAGCGCGCTGGAGCGCCGGTCCTCCGACACCGACAGCGTTCCTGCAATGGCCGGCACATCCTTGGTGCCTCTAGCAGCGAGGGCGAGGAATTCGGGTGCTCGACCCGGCAGCTGACGGTAGAAATGGATGTAATCCTCGATCTGTTTTCTGGGATGTGAGCAGGTGATGTTGATGCCGGTGCCCTCGGTGGTCTCCAGGAACGGCTCCTGCTGCACTTGGGCTCTGCCTGAAGCCACTGCCGGGAACAGAAAAAAGACAAGACTGAAATCATGCAATGACCTACTTCACAGAAGAAAGCCTGCAGATACAGGGAGGAATGTTAAGACGGAAAAAAAAAAAAAAAAAAAAAAAAAAAAAAAAAAAAAAAAACCAAAACCAAAAAAACCCAAAAAAAACCAAAAAACCAAACAAAACCAAAAACCGAGGGGATTTCAAGACAAGCAAGAATAGCACTCTCCATTTCGGGACTGTCGAGAGATGAAAGCGTGAATGCGAGGAAGAATGGTGCAGTCACTGCAGAACTGGAGCATGTGGGAGAAAGCACAAAACGAAAATGAGTTAGAATGGCTAAGGACTCACTTCATAAGCAATAAAGAATGAGAATAATTGAATGCTTGTGCAGGTTTGGACATAGAAAAGAATCAGGAGATTTCTGAGGGAGTATGGGGTGGTAGAGAAGGAGAAATATACAAGAGAACAGCTCTCAGGATGAGGTCTGTGAAGAAGCCAGGCAGGACGGCCGCCTCCGGGGACCTGCAGGATCACCCCAACCCTGACCGCGGTCCCTTCGCCCCACCCCGCGCACCGAGCAGCAGCGCGGCCAGCGCCGGCAGCCCCGCGGCCCGAGCCCGCCGCATGGCGCCGCTCCGCCGGCCGAGCCTCGCTGTGCCCCTGAGCCCCGGCTCTGCTGCGGCCGTGCCGCCTCCTCTGGGCCGCCGCCAGCTCCGCCCCGGGGCTCAGCCCCGCCTCTCACGGCACCGGCACTACGAGCGACACGAGCACCTTGGGCACGGCCGGCGACAAGAGACAGCCGTGTCCCATCGCACACACCAGCGGCACCGCGCGGGAAGCGGATCCGCCCTGCGCACACCTGCAGCGGGCAGCTGCCGGCCCCAGCCAGCTGCACTCGGGCTGCTTGTGAGCCTGGGCAGCTGCTGCTCTGGGCTGGGCAGGGCCAGGGCAGTGCTCGCTGGCCCTGCCACGGTCGGGACATTCCCTCCCGATCAGGGACGCACACGGACACACACAGGGCCGTGCTCTCCGGAGCGGAGCCCCAGACAAATCCGTGCTTCACGTGTGTCCATGCAAACGGGGCTGCTCCAAGGGCACCCAAGGCAGCAACACACAGCCAGCCCTGGGCTCTGCTGAGCACATGTGGGGCCAAAAGCAGCAGGGCTGCAGTGTGGAAGGACAGGCTCCCAGGAGAGCACCGGGGATATTTTTCTTTCCTTAGAGACTGCACAATGTGGAAATGAGTCAAAGTAGTACAACATACACTCCTGATAAAAAGGCTCCTCTACTCCAATGCATTTATTGTTGTCCCTCCCAGATATTCTACTATTTCAGGAAGATGCTGAATGCAAATCCATGTGTGTTTGGGGAAACCTGAGGATGGGAACAAAACATGTAGAGAAGTGAATTCCAGGCACAGGTGGGATAGAAAGTACACTTCCACTACTTTCCCAATGGAAGTGCTGGGATGAACGCTGTCCAAACCATCAGACCATTGAACACACATGGGGATGTGTCCTAGGGTGACGTTATGATGCTTGTATCCCCATTTGTGTGTTCTGTTTATGCTGGATATTATGTTCTGTGCCTTCAAGACTGGCTCTGAAGAGTGAATGTTTTGTTTTGGGTTTTGTTATCTGCCCGCTCCCCCACGGCTGGCGGGACACAGAGACAGGGAGTACATAGTGCGGCTTTTGCTTTTTGCTGGGCTTTTTGCTTTGTTCTTGCTCTGGCTTCTGCTTGCTCCTGCTTCGCTCTTGCTTTTGCTTTTGCTTCTGCCCATTAGCTAGTTTAGCTAAGCAGTCCAATTTTTTTTCCCTGGACTGTTTTTTTTTCTTTTTCCTTTTTTTTCCTTTTTTCCTTTTTTTTTTTTTCCTCCCCTTTTTGGAACTACTTGAACCTGCTCTGGACTGGGACCTGGAAACACCGAGAGCTTGCACCTCGTGGCTTGTAGCAGCCATCTCCAGCGCTGGAGGGACTGACAACAGAGCAACCACCCCCCAAGAGAGACTTTCTGAATTTGTCATCCTTTTCAGAGTGGTGAAGGAGTGTTATCATCTGGTATTGTTCATTCTGTGTGCTGGGGGGTGCTGTGCCTGTTAAATAAAGAGGTTCTTTCCACTTCTCTCCGAGGAATCCTTCCCGAACCGGTTGGAGGGAGGGGCTGTGTGGGTTTGCTTTCTGAAGGGGCTTCCTTTTGTAGATTTTCTCCCAAATTTCCCCTAAACTAGGACAGGATGCAACTTCTGCTGAGCATCAGGGTGAGATCAGAGTCCCTTCCCCAAGCTCAGCCTTGCACTGACACATCCCCTCCCTGCCCTGGCTTGTTGCACAGCTGAGGAAGCTCCCTGCACCAGGGTGCCTTGCACAGCACAGAGGTACAAGGCAGTGTCAGAGAGCTCCACTTCCTCCAGCTGCAGGACACTGGATTTTCTCGTGGTGTTCAGGTGCGTGGTGATCCGGCCGCTGCGCCTGGGGCCAGGCCCTGCCTGATAGGAGACCAGCTCTGGGGCTTGGCCTTTCCGCACCTGGTACCACAGCAAGGCAGTAAAAGCACTGGTGTGGTATTTGCAGGTGGTGTGGAAGGGGTGTCCCTGCTCCACCGTGACTGGTCCATCATCCTGGGTGACCGTGTCCTGCCCCGTGGTGCCTGCAAGAAATTGCTGGTGAGCAGCTCCACAGGGAAAGACAATGGGAAGGAAATGGAAGTGCATGGAAAACTCTGGTGGAGAAATCTCCCTGCCTTGTTGCAGAGCCCTGAGAGATTTTTGGCAGGAGCTCGGAGCTCTTTGCTCTGCATTACCCAAAGCAGAGCTGGGCTGTGTCCCTGCTCCCGGTCCCCGTGCTGCTTAACGGCCAAAGGAACAGTCTGTCATGCTTGAGCTTTGTGTGCAGGAGCCAGCACCCTCCACCTCCCTGAGGAGCCCAGTGAGGTACAGCAGAATGGTTCATCCTGCTTCCCCATCTCTGTCACCTCTGAGGGCTCCTCGATCCCTGAGTGCACACAAAACTGAGCTTGGAAAGAGGGAGCCCTGGTTGTGTTGCCAATTGAGAGAACTCTGGAAGCCGTGGCAGAGCTGCGTCAGCCTGGAGGCAGAATGGGACTCCCTGCTAATGTTAGTGGAGTGGGAACATTGAGGTGCCTGGGGAGGGTTTGACAGGATCTGGGAATGTAAAGTTTAAATGGGAGGAATGTGGGGCTGGAGAGACAACTGAGATCCGCTGATGTGACTGCGGGAAGATCATAAGAGAGAGGCAGAGGGAGATGATTTTAAGGTTAGAGAAAAGACAGAGAAGAGATCTGAGGTTTCTCTTCCTTCCCTTTTCCTTTGCAAATCGAAGAACTTCTTGAACAAACACTTGCAAAACCACAAAGGGAAGCTGATTTCTCTCAGTCTTTTCCCTCTTTTCACCATATTTCCCAACAAAGTCTTGATTGAACTCTCGAGGGTTTCCTGTGGGCAGAGAGAAGAAGAGAAAGAAGAGACTAGGGGTGCCTTGGGGAAGAGCCAGGACTTACCCAGGAGCTGGCCCAGGAAGACGGTGAGGATGAGATGTGCCAGGTGCATGGCGAGACCAAGCTGCGTGTTTGCCGAGTGAGGAAGAGCCCAAAGCACGTCCGAGCGCCGAGAGAGCAGAGCTGCCGGGAACGCCTGTGGGCGGGAGCAAAGGAAGCGGCGGCGGCGGGAGCAGGCAGAGCAGTGCCCTGTCCTTGCCGTGCCTGAAATGCTCCGTGTGCGTTTGTCGCTCCTCCAGCAGCAGCCCCCGAGGCTCCCTCAGCCACTGGCACTGGGAGCATCCCGTGCCCCTGCGGCCTCACTGATGGGAAGGGGCTGTTCCCGCTCAGCTCGCACTGGAGCCTCACCTCCGCAGCTGCAATGGCCAGCTCTGCTGCACTCCCAGGCCTGGGCGCTTGGGAGCTCAGGGGCTCCTTCCCCGCTGAGGTTTCTCACCCTCCCGAGGTGTCCTCAGCTCTCTGGAGTCACTGTTCATCTCCCGATCCAGAAGGCTTTTGGAGAACTCCAAGGCTGGAGGCTGCACAGCCTCACAAGCATTCCTTGGTGGGTGCTCCCTAACCCCACGAGACCCCCTCAAACCTCCATTATCCTCCTGTTCCTCTTGTCCCTCCTTGTGGCTGACACAGCTCAGCCTGAGCCAATTCTCAGCAGTTCCCCGAAGACCCATCAATTAGAGGCTGCAGAGCTCTGAGCTCTTTCTCCCCTTATCACCTACAGCCCGATTGGTGTCACTGAGTGCTTTGTTCATCACTTTCCCTTTCCCCTGTTCTTCCCTCGGAAGGGAAAATGGAGGTGATGTGAGCCCCAGAGAACCAGACACTGTCGCCTTTCATGTGCCCTGACTGTGGCCTCTGCTGAACTTGCTCAGCCCAAAGAGCTCCTGAAGATGCTGAAAGGCTCCTGTCCCCAAAGGAAATGGGGTCTCCAGAGCAAGTTCGGGGGAGAAACCTCATGTGGAGCTCAGTGTTTCAAGTATCTCCCTGCAACATTTGCGGCATTGCTGAAGTCTGGCATCTGTTCTTCTGGATGCCTGACAGGTTACTAAAGTGCAGGGAAGGGGGCAAATCAATTTCAGGGGGAGGCTGGGTGTGAGTGAGCCCTTCAACGATATGAAATGCTCCTGTACTGCAACAGATTTATTGTTTTCCCTCCCGCATGTTCTGCTATTTCAGGAAGATGCTGAATGTACATCCAAGGGCGTGTGTGGACATCCGAGAATGAGAACAAAAGGTAGAGAAGTGAATTCCAAACTCGGGTGAGATTAAAAATACACCTCCGCTACCCATGTCCGACAGAATGCTGCTTCTTATTCTCCTTGCAGTATGGAACAGAGACATTTCTTCAGGGACAGAGATGGAAATGCATTTGTCACCTCAGAAAACCTTGGCCTACTGTCCTGACAGCACTGCATGGATCAGCCCCCGTGTGCCCGTCAGCGCAGCTGCTTTGCCAGCTCCCAGCCCAGGTGCTGTCAAGGAGCAGCTCGTGGCTTTGCAAAGCAGGCCGAGAGCAGCAGCAGCCGTGTCCGGAGGGCGAGAGGCGGCGGCAGAGGCGCAGCCCGCAGCAGTTTGGCGTGAGGCAGCGGCGGGCTCGGGAGCGAGGGGAGACCGGGCGGTGCGTGGCGAGCGTGCGAGCGCGGGTCGCAGGCGGGTTGTGCGGCGCGCCGGGGCCGTGCGGGGCCGTGCGGGGCCGGTGCGGCCGGGCTCGGGGCAGAGGAAGGAGCTGCGGAGCCGCGCCCCGGGAGCCCGGCGGGCGGAGCGGCAGCGGCCCCTGCTGGCCCCGCCCGGCCCCGCCCGCGGCGGTTCGTGCCCGGCCGCAGCCCCGGCTCCTCTGCCCGTGGTCCCCAGCGCGCAGTAATACACGGCCGCGTCCCCGCGCCGGGGCACAGCCAGCCACAGCGCGCTGGAACGCCGATCTTCCGACACCCGCACATGGCCCGCACTGTCCGGCAGCTCTTTGGAGTCTTTGAAAATGCTCACGAAGAGTTCGGGTCCTCGGCCCGGCAGCTGACGGTACCAGTAGATCGTTTGGCCGGTCTGGATTTGGGGATGTGAGCAGGTGATGTTGATGCCGGTGCTCTCGGTGGTCTCCAGGAACGGCTCCTGCTCTACCTGGGCTCTGGCCACAGCCACTGCCACGGAGAAAAGCACAATCACTTTCCTTTATCTGAAAATATCATGCAGTCGGATACGGCAGAGACAGAGCAGCGTTAACTGGGATGGGTTCTGATAATAAAGAATGAGGAGTTTGTTTCTCTGAGAGGCTTTAGCTTGGGACAAGAAATAATGACGGATGTTTTGAAGGAGAATTGAAATTTTTAACGGCAGAAATGGAGGGGAACATAGATTTGCAACGAGGAATGTATGGATGGACGGATGGATGGGTGGACGGATGGATAGAGACAGAAAAGGAAAAAGGCAGCGTGGAAAGCAATGATTTACAGAGAGAAGAAAAGGTGAGGGTAGAGAAAGGGACAGAGGGTAAAAAAGAATCGAAAAGGAACAGGAGGGTAAGAGATGAATCTTGAGCAGGGGCCGATCTCACACAGCCCGCTGACCCGGACGTCCCTGCGGCACCCAAAACGCACCGAGCAGCAGCGCGGCCAGCGCCGGCAGCCCCGCGGCCCGAGCCCGCCGCATGGCGCCGCTCCGCCGGCCGAGCCTCGCTGTGCCCCTGAGCCCCGGCTCTGCTGCGGCCGTGCCGCCTCCTCTGGGCCGCCGCCAGCTCCGCCCCGGGGCTCAGCCCCGCCTCTCACGGCACCGGCACTACGAGCGACACGAGCACCTTGGGCACGGCCGGCGACAAGAGACAGCCGTGTCCCATCGCACACACCAGCGGCACCGCGCGGGAAGCGGATCCGCCCTGCGCACACCTGCAGCGGGCAGCTGCCGGCCCCAGCCAGCTGCACTCGGGCTGCTTGTGAGCCTGGGCAGCTGCTGCTCTGGGCTGGGCAGGGCCAGGGCAGTGCTCGCTGGCCCTGCCACGGTCGGGACATTCCCTCCCGATCAGGGACGCACACGGACACACACAGGGCCGTGCTCTCCGGAGCGGAGCCCCGGACAAATCCGTGCTTCACGTGTGTCCATGCAAACGGGGCTGCTCCAAGGGCACCCAAGGCAGCAACACACAGCCAGCCCTGGGCTCTGCTGAGCACATGTGGGGCCAAAAGCAGCGGGGCTGCAGTGTGGAAGGACAGGCTCCCAGGCGAGCACCGGGGATATTCTTCTTTCCTTTTCCTGAGAGACTGCACAATGTGGAAATGAGTCAAAATAGTCCAAAGCACTTTCCCAATGGAAGTGCTGGGATGAACGCTGTCCAAACCATCAGACCATTGTACACACATGGGGATGCAACTTCTGCTGAGCATCAGGGTGAGATCAGAGTCCCTTCCCCAAGCTCAGCCTTGCACTGACACATCCCCTCCCTGCCCTGGCTTGTTGCACAGCTGAGGAAGCTCCCTGCACCAGGGTGCCTTGCACAGCACAGAGGTACAAGGCAGTGTCAGAGAGCTCCACTTCCTCCAGCTGCAGGACACTGGATTTTCTCGTGGTGTTCAGGTGCGTGGTGATCCGGCCGCTGCGCCTGGGGCCAGGCCCTGACTGATAGGAGACCAGCTCTGGGGCTTGGCCTTTCCGCACCTGGTACCACAGCAATGCCCTAAAACCACTGGTGTGGTATTTGCAGGTGGTGTGGAAGGGGTGTCCCTGCTCCACCGTGACTGGTCCATCGTCCTGGGTGACCGTGTCCTGCCCCGTGGTGCCTGCAAGAAATTGCTGGTGAGCAGCTCCACAGGGAAAGATTCCAGGCAGGAAAAAGCAAAGTGTGTGCAAAACCCTCGTGGAGAAATCTCCCTGCCCTGCAGGCAGTTTCAGAGATGTGCCGATGGACACGGGTGAGAGTGATTTTGGGCTGTGTTTCAGAGCTCTCAGCACAGCAGGAGCCTGACAAGAAGTGGGCTTTGTCCCCGCTCCTACTGCTGCTGCTCAGACGACAGGAGAACAGCCTAAATTCAGTGTGGTAGCTCAGGCTGAGGACCCATCGAGATAGAGCAAAATGGTTCATGCTGCTTCCCCAGCCCTGTCCCCTCTGGGGGCTCCTAAGTACACAAAAGCTGAGCTTGGAAAGAGGGAGCCCTGCTTGTGTCCAGCCCAGAGAACACTGCAAGCTGCGGCAGAGCTGTGTCAGCCTGGAGGCAGAAGGGAACTCCCTGATAATGTAATGTAATGAGAAACAGTGAGGTGCCTGGGGCAGGTTTGACAGGATTTGGGAATTGACATTTAAATGGGAAGAGTGTGCATTGCAGAGACAGCTGAGATCTGCTGATGTGACTGCAGGAGGATGAGAAGAGAGAGGCAGAGGTGGATGGATTGAAAAGAGACAGAGAAGAGGTGGGAGCTTTCACTTCTCTCCTTTCCCTTTTCCTTTACAAACCAAAGAGCTTCTTCTGGAAAGGCTTGCAGAACCACAAAGAGGAGCAGATTATTCTCAGCCTTTCCCCTCTATTCACTGATCTTTCCCCACATGACCCTGATAAGGCTGTTGAGGATTTCCTGGGGAGAGGAAGAAGCACAGGGGTGCCTTGGGGCTGAGCCAGGACTTACCCAGGAGCTGGCCCAGGAAGACGGTGAGGATGAGATGTGCCAGGTGCATGGCGAGACCAAGCTGCGTGTTTGCCGAGTGAGGAAGAGCCCAAAGCACGTCCGAGCGCCGAGAGAGCAGAGCTGCCGGGAACGCCTGTGGGCGGGAGCAAAGGAAGCGGCGGCGGCGGGAGCAGGCAGAGCAGTGCCCTGTCCTTGCCGTGCCTGAAATGCTCCGTGTGCGTTTGTCGCTCCTCCAGCAGCAGCCCCCGAGGCTCCCTCAGCCGTTGGCACTGGGAGCATCCCGTGCCCCTGCGGCCTCAGTGATGGGAAGGGGCTGTTCCCGCTCAGCTCGCAGTGGAGCCTCACCTCCGCAGCTGCAATGGCCAGCTCTGCTGCACTCCCAGGCCTGGGCGCTTGGGAGCTCAGGGGCTCCTTCCCCGCTGAGGTTTCTCACCCTCCCGAGGTGTCCTCAGCTCTCTGGGGTCACTGTTCATCTCCCGATCCAGAAGGCTTTTGGAGAACCCCAAGGCTGGAGGCTGCACAGCCTCACAAGCATTCCTTGGTGGGTGCTCCCTAACCCCACGAGACCCCCTCAAACCTCCATTATCCTCCTGTTCCTCTTGTCCCTCCTTGTGGCTGACACAGCTCAGCCTGAGCCAATTCTCAGCAGTTCCCCGAAGGCCCATCAATTAGAGGCTGCAGAGCTCTGAGCTCTTTCTCCCCTTATCACCTACAGCCCGATTGGTGTCACTGAGTGCTTTGTTCATCACTTTCCCTTTCCCCTGTTCTTCCCTCGGAAGGGAAAATGGAGGTGATGTGAGCCCCAGAGAACCAGACACTGTCGCCTTTCATGTGCCCTGACTGTGGCCTCTGCTGAACTTGCTCAGCCCAAAGAGCTCCTGAAGATGCTGAAAGGCTCCTGTCCCCAAAGGAAATGGGGTCTCCAGAGCAAGTCTCGGGGGAGAAACCTCATGTGGAGCTCAGTCCTTCAAGTCTGTCCCTGCAACATTTGCGGCATTGCTGAAGTCTGGCATCTGTTCTTCTGGATGCTTGACAGGTTACTAAAGTGCAGGGAAGGGGCAAATCAATTTCAGGGGGAGGCTGGGTGTGAGTGAGCCCTTCAACGATATGAAATGCTCCTGTACTGCAACAGATTTATTGTTTTCCCTTCTCAATGTTCTTCTATTTCAGGAAGATGCTGAATGCACATCCAAGGGCGTGTGTGGACATCCGAGGATGAGAACAAAAGGTAGAGAAGTGAATTCCAAACTCGGGTGGGATTGAAAGTACACGTCCACTACCCATCCCCGGGAGAGTGCTGTTCTTATTCTCCTTGCAGTATGGAACGGAGACATTTCTGCAGAGACAGAGGTGGAGATGCCTTTTCCACCTGGGAAAGGCTTAACCAACTGACCTGATAGCACTGCATTATTTAGCCCCCGTGTGCCCGCCAGCGCAGCTGCTTTGCCAGCTCCCAGCCCAGGTGCTGTCAAGGAGCAGCTCGTGGCTTTGCAAAGCAGGCCGAGAGCAGCAGCAGCCGTGTCCGGAGGGCGAGAGGCGGCGGCAGAGGCGCAGCCCGCAGCAGTTTGGCGTGAGGCAGCGGCGGGCTCGGGAGCGAGGGGAGGCCGGGCGGTGCGTGGCGAGCGTGCGAGCGCGGGTCGCAGGCGGGTTGTGCGGCGCGCCGGGGCCGTGCGGGGCCGTGCGGGGCCGGTGCGGGCGGGCTCGGGGCAGAGGAAGGAGCTGCGGAGCCGCGCCCCGGGAGCCCGGCGGGCGGAGCGGCAGCGGCCCCTGCTGGCCCCGCCCGGCCCCGCCCGCGGCGGTTCGTGCCCGGCCGCAGCCCCGGCTCCTCTGCCCGTGGCCCCCAGCGCGCAGTAATACACGGCCGCGTCCCCGCGCCGGGGCACAGCCAGCCACAGCGCGCTGGAGCGCCCGTCCTCCGACACCGACAGCGTTCCTGCAATGCCCGCCACATCCTTGGAGCCTCTAGCAGCGAGGGCGAGGAATTCGGGTGCTCGACCCGGCAGCTGACGGTAGAAATGGATCGGTTCGCCCATCCGTTTGCTGGAGTGTGAGCAGGTGATGTTGATGCCGGTGCCCTCGGTGGTCTCCAGGAATGGCTCCTGCTCCACCTGGGCTCTGCCTGAATCCACTGCCGGAGAACAGAAAATGAATGAACTTTAAATTCTACACAGCCCCACGGCACAGATCAAATCCCGCAGAACAGTCTGGATCCTACAGAGATGATGAGGGAAACAGTACCGAGGGGATTTCACGATAAGCAGAAATGGAAGTGTCCATTGCTGCTCTGTGGAGAGATGAATGCCCGAATGCCAGAAAGAACAGTGCAGTCACCTGAGTATGAGGGAATGTTGGAGAAAGCACAAAAAGAAAAAAAAAAAAAAAGGAAAAAAAAAAGAAGAAAAGTTAGAAGGGCTAAGGCTTTGTGAGCGATAAAGGAGGAGAGGAATTGAGTGCTTGCGCAGGGTTGGACATAGAATAGAATCAGGAGATTTCTGAGGGAGAATGGGACTGAGAAGAAAAAGGGATGAACGGGAGAACAGCTCTGGAGAAAAGGCCTGAGAAGAAGCCAGGCAGGTCGGAAGTCTACGGGGACATGCGTGATCACCCCAACCCAGACCGCGGTCCCTTCGCCCCCCCCCCCCCCCCCCCCCGCGCACCGAGCAGCAGCGCGGCCAGCGCCGGCAGCCCCGCGGCCCGAGCCCGCCGCATGGCGCCGCTCCGCCGGCCGAGCCTCGCTGTGCCCCTGAGCCCCGGCTCTGCTGCGGCCGTGCCGCCTCCTCTGGGCCGCCGCCAGCTCCGCCCCGGGGCTCAGCCCTGCGCCGCTGCCGCTCGGCCTCTCGCCCAGTCCCGCCAGGGAACGGAGCGGAGGCGAGCGCGGGGGCTGCGGGGCGGCGCTCGGCTCTCTGCACGTCGCAAGCGGCGGCGCCGGGCTGGGGCCCCGGGCATCGGGCTGGCATCGTGGAGCTCAGCATTGACAGTCCCTGCCTTTCCTTCGCTCCCATCGTCTGTTCCCTCACATCCTCCCTTTGCTGTCCTGTGGGCACTCCCGAATTGTCCTTCAGGACCCTGGAAAGAAATGCACTCACACGGATCCAGGACCTGGGCACAAAGCCCCAGCCTTTCTCCATGTCCATGAAACCAATCGGATGCAGCTCAGGGGAGAGCAGCTGTGCACTGGTATGGACAGACCTGTGTGTGTGTTGATGAGTCCGGGTGTCCACGAGTTCATGTGCATGTGTGTTTCTGCATTTAGAGCAGCTGTAAAAGGTGGGCTCAGGAAGCTGGGACTGCATTTCAGCGCCTCTTCCCTGGAAAAATCTCCTGCATCCATCATTGTCCAATGACACCCGGACTCCTTCTGAGTCTGGGCAAATGCTGCTCTGGGATGCTCAGGGCAGTGCCGTGGAGAGCGTCTCCAGTGAGATCAACGCATTCCACTGGCTCAGTAACACAATAGGACAGACAGACACTCAGAGATACACACACACAGACACAGAGGCTCCTGTATATTGGGGTGGATTCATTCAGGAATTTGCGCTCCCCTATGGATTCCTGTGGACCCTGCCTGAACACAAGCGCACACAAAGCAGGAGCACAGGCAAGGACACAATCAGCCATGGACGCTGCTGAGGAAACCTGGGAACAACTGCAGCAGGGCTGGAGCCTTGTGGGGAAGGCCAAGGAGTCAGGCAAGGCCCTGGCATGGTTTGGGTACTCACAGGCTGAACACAGGGTAGGATGTCCAGCGAATCATGGCTACTTTCCTGAAAGCAATTTTAACAGGGCAGGGTCAGAACCAGCAGCCCAATGGCAGCACATGGGGAGGCAGAAAGCGGAGGTCATCAGGGTGAGCTGAGGAGGGAAGAAGGGGAGGTGAATATGTGAGTGTGTGGGAATAGATCTGTGTTGGGATGTGTCACGATCCGTCCTTAGGAACGGAGATTGTGATGGTTCGTTACTGGATCTCAGGGTACAAAACACCAACACGGCAAGGGGTTTGCAGTAACAATCAAAACCAGTATACTTTATTGAATAGTCACAGCAAAATGCCTTGGAGGGGATTGGGGAAAAAAGAGAGAAAGCCTATGGAAAGAAAAGGGTTGAGAGAAAGGGATGTAATAGTTTCCAATGTAGAGGCAATGAAGTTCTTTGTGGTCCAGTCAAGGTCCAGTCCAGGTCCAGTCGAGGAGTCGCTTTCACGCTGCGGAGATCTCGAAATCTCAGGCTAACCCGAGGGGTTTTTATTAGGATTTTTCTATTGAAAGTTGGGAAGGAGGGGGGAAAAGATACAATGGTCTTATGATCTCATCTGGTCAGCATTGAGCAAGGGCTATTGTCTTCTTGGTCCAGTGGTCACACCTGCAGCTACTTGCCCCCCACCCCACATATCCTCCCCCTTGGGTTAGAAGTTTCAATCTCAGTTCTTAGGAGAAAAGGAGTCTTTTCCATATTGGGATCTCATGTCTCAGTCTTGGAGGGAATGGCTTCTCCCATCTCAGTCCATCTGTCATGGTGGTTGTACAGTGGATGAAGGGTCTTCTCTGGAGACCACCAAAAGGTCATTCCAGAAAAGAGTCCAGCCAGGTTAGGAGGTGGAGAAATCCCAGGGCCATTGCAGCAAAGCGATGCAGGCAAAGAAGGGCAAAGTGCCCCTTCTCCTTTCACTGGGTTCGGTGTTCCATGAGGTGGATAAATACACCTGCGAACAACAACTCAAGTTCCAGTCCCGGGGCCCTGACAAGCCCCCACCAAACCAGGATGTCAAACAGGATGCCCGGTGGTCTGAATATCATGAGGTAGATGAGAGTATCTTCGGACAAAGTATCACAGGATGTGCTTTGTGTGTGCACATCTCTGGACAGGAGTGTTCACGTAGATGTGCGTGCACAGACTTGGGTGCAGCAGCAGGAATAGGAGCGAGCGTGTGTGTTTGCACATCAGTAAGGACATGGCAGAAGGAGAAGTGTCTGTGCCTGGGTCCCCGTTGGAAAGGTGTGTGCACAGACCTCTTCATAGATGCAGAGCTATGAGTTACTCTTTGGGTGTGTGCAAGCTCCAGAGTGTGTTTGTGGTACCGTGCACTCTTCCATGTGCAATAAGAGTTCGTTAATAAGTTCTTCTCCTACTCTGGATGCTGCTTTATTCCCAGCAAGGCGTCAGGGAGGCTGAGGGATGTGATGGAAGGGAGGAGAAGCAACAGCAGTTAAAGTGAGAGAAAATAGGCACTGAGTGTGACAGCCCTTTCCCTGTCATTTGCCAGCAGGTCCCTTTCCTCACTGATCCACGAGCCAACGTCTCCTGAGCCTTCCTTTGGCTGCCCATAGGCTCAGAAATCCCTTCCCTTAGTGCCTCAACCGCTGCTGAAATGTTCCTCTCCAGCAGAATTGTTTCGTACGCCTTGCAGGGCAGCATCCTTGTGCTCGGAGGTGTCTCTGGCAGGAGGCCAGGCCGTGTGCGGGGCCCGTGGTGGTTCCCGTTCGGGGTGGCGCGGGTTCCAGGCGCGGCTCGGTCCGTGCCCCGCCGAGCGGCGTCAGCCGGGAGCGGAGCGGCCCCTGCTGGCCCCGCCCGGCCCCGCCCGCGGCGGTTCGTGCCCGGCCGCAGCCCCGGCTCCTCTGCCCGTGGTCCCCAGCGCGCAGTAATACACGGCCGCGTCCCCGCGCCGGGGCACAGCCAGCCACAGCGCGCTGGAGCGCCGGTCCTCCGACACCGACAGCGTTCCTGCAATGGCCGGCACATCCTTGGTGCCTCTAGCAGCGAGGGCGAGGAATTCGGGTGCTCGACCCGGCAGCTGACGGTAGAAATGGATGTAATCCTCGATCTGTTTTCTGGGATGTGAGCAGGTGATGTTGATGCCGGTGCCCTCGGTGGTCTCCAGGAACGGCTCCTGCTGCACTTGGGCTCTGCCTGAAGCCACTGCCGGGAACAGAAAAAAGACAAGACTGAAATCATGCAATGACCTACTTCACAGAAGAAAGCCTGCAGATACAGGGAGGAATGTTAAGACGGAAAAAAAAAAAAAAAAAAAAAAAAAAAAAAAAAAAAAAAAACCAAAACCAAAAAAACCCAAAAAAACCAAAAAACCAAACAAAACCAAAAACCGAGGGGATTTCAAGACAAGCAAGAATAGCACTCTCCATTTCGGGACTGTCGAGAGATGAAAGCGTGAATGCGAGGAAGAATGGTGCAGTCACTGCAGAACTGGAGCATGTGGGAGAAAGCACAAAACGAAAATGAGTTAGAATGGCTAAGGACTCACTTCATAAGCAATAAAGAATGAGAATAATTGAATGCTTGTGCAGGTTTGGACATAGAAAAGAATCAGGAGATTTCTGAGGGAGTATGGGGTGGTAGAGAAGGAGAAATATACAAGAGAACAGCTCTCAGGATGAGGTCTGTGAAGAAGCCAGGCAGGACGGCCGCCTCCGGGGACCTGCAGGATCACCCCAACCCTGACCGCGGTCCCTTCGCCCCACCCCGCGCACCGAGCAGCAGCGCGGCCAGCGCCGGCAGCCCCCGCGGCCCGAGCCCGCCGCATGGCGCCGCTCCGCCGGCCGAGCCTCGCTGTGCCCCTGAGCCCCGGCTCTGCTGCGGCCGTGCCGCCTCCTCTGGGCCGCCGCCAGCTCCGCCCCGGGGCTCAGCCCCGCCTCTCACGGCACCGGCACTACGAGCGACACGAGCACCTTGGGCACGGCCGGCGACAAGAGACAGCCGTGTCCCATCGCACACACCAGCGGCACCGCGCGGGAAGCGGATCCGCCCTGCGCACACCTGCAGCGGGCAGCTGCCGGCCCCAGCCAGCTGCACTCGGGCTGCTTGTGAGCCTGGGCAGCTGCTGCTCTGGGCTGGGCAGGGCCAGGGCAGTGCTCGCTGGCCCTGCCACGGTCGGGACATTCCCTCCCGATCAGGGACGCACACGGACACACACAGGGCCGTGCTCTCCGGAGCGGAGCCCCAGACAAATCCGTGCTTCACGTGTGTCCATGCAAACGGGGCTGCTCCAAGGGCACCCAAGGCAGCAACACACAGCCAGCCCTGGGCTCTGCTGAGCACATGTGGGGCCAAAAGCAGCAGGGCTGCAGTGTGGAAGGACAGGCTCCCAGGAGAGCACCGGGGATATTTTTCTTTCCTTAGAGACTGCACAATGTGGAAATGAGTCAAAGTAGTACAACATACACTCCTGATAAAAAGGCTCCTCTACTCCAATGCATTTATTGTTGTCCCTCCCAGATATTCTACTATTTCAGGAAGATGCTGAATGCAAATCCATGTGTGTTTGGGGAAACCTGAGGATGGGAACAAAACATGTAGAGAAGTGAATTCCAGGCACAGGTGGGATAGAAAGTACACTTCCACTACTTTCCCAATGGAAGTGCTGGGATGAACGCTGTCCAAACCATCAGACCATTGAACACACATGGGGATGTGTCCTAGGGTGACGTTATGATGCTTGTATCCCCATTTGTGTGTTCTGTTTATGCTGGATATTATGTTCTGTGCCTTCAAGACTGGCTCTGAAGAGTGAATGTTTTGTTTTGGGTTTTGTTATCTGCCCGCTCCCCCACGGCTGGCGGGACACAGAGACAGGGAGTACATAGTGCGGCTTTTGCTTTTTGCTGGGCTTTTTGCTTTGTTCTTGCTCTGGCTTCTGCTTGCTCCTGCTTCGCTCTTGCTTTTGCTTTTGCTTCTGCCCATTAGCTAGTTTAGCTAAGCAGTCCAATTTTTTTTCCCTGGACTGTTTTTTTTTCTTTTTCCTTTTTTTTTCCTTTTTTCCTTTTTTTTTTTTCCTCCCCTTTTTGGAACTACTTGAACCTGCTCTGGACTGGGACCTGGAAACACCGAGAGCTTGCACCTCGTGGCTTGTAGCAGCCATCTCCAGCGCCGGAGGGACTGACAACAGAGCAACCACCCCCCAAGAGAGACTTTCTGAATTTGTCATCCTTTTCAGAGTGGTGAAGGAGTGTTATCATCTGGTATTGTTCATTCTGTGTGCTGGGGGGTGCTGTGCCTGTTAAATAAAGAGGTTCTTTCCACTTCTCTCCGAGGAATCCTTCCCGAACCGGTTGGAGGGAGGGGCTGTGTGGGTTTGCTTTCTGAAGGGGCTTCCTTTTGTAGATTTTCTCCCAAATTTCCCCTAAACTAGGACAGGATGCAACTTCTGCTGAGCATCAGGGTGAGATCAGAGTCCCTTCCCCAAGCTCAGCCTTGCACTGACACATCCCCTCCCTGCCCTGGCTTGTTGCACAGCTGAGGAAGCTCCCTGCACCAGGGTGCCTTGCACAGCACAGAGGTACAAGGCAGTGTCAGAGAGCTCCACTTCCTCCAGCTGCAGGACACTGGATTTTCTCGTGGTGTTCAGGTGCGTGGTGATCCGGCCGCTGCGCCTGGGGCCAGGCCCTGCCTGATAGGAGACCAGCTCTGGGGCTTGGCCTTTCCGCACCTGGTACCACAGCAAGGCAGTAAAAGCACTGGTGTGGTATTTGCAGGTGGTGTGGAAGGGGTGTCCCTGCTCCACCGTGACTGGTCCATCATCCTGGGTGACCGTGTCCTGCCCCGTGGTGCCTGCAAGAAATTGCTGGTGAGCAGCTCCACAGGGAAAGACAATGGGAAGGAAATGGAAGTGCATGGAAAACTCTGGTGGAGAAATCTCCCTGCCTTGTTGCAGAGCCCTGAGAGATTTTTGGCAGGAGCTCGGAGCTCTTTGCTCTGCATTACCCAAAGCAGAGCTGGGCTGTGTCCCTGCTCCCGGTCCCCGTGCTGCTTAACGGCCAAAGGAACAGTCTGTCATGCTTGAGCTTTGTGTGCAGGAGCCAGCACCCTCCACCTCCCTGAGGAGCCCAGTGAGGTACAGCAGAATGGTTCATCCTGCTTCCCCATCTCTGTCACCTCTGAGGGCTCCTCGATCCCTGAGTGCACACAAAACTGAGCTTGGAAAGAGGGAGCCCTGGTTGTGTTGCCAATTGAGAGAACTCTGGAAGCCGTGGCAGAGCTGCGTCAGCCTGGAGGCAGAATGGGACTCCCTGCTAATGTTAGTGGAGTGGGAACATTGAGGTGCCTGGGGAGGGTTTGACAGGATCTGGGAATGTAAAGTTTAAATGGGAGGAATGTGGGGCTGGAGAGACAACTGAGATCCGCTGATGTGACTGCGGGAAGATCATAAGAGAGAGGCAGAGGGAGATGATTTTAAGGTTAGAGAAAAGACAGAGAAGAGATCTGAGGTTTCTCTTCCTTCCCTTTTCCTTTGCAAATCGAAGAACTTCTTGAACAAACACTTGCAAAACCACAAAGGGAAGCTGATTTCTCTCAGTCTTTTCCCTCTTTTCACCATATTTCCCAACAAAGTCTTGATTGAACTCTCGAGGGTTTCCTGTGGGCAGAGAGAAGAAGAGAAAGAAGAGACTAGGGGTGCCTTGGGGAAGAGCCAGGACTTACCCAGGAGCTGGCCCAGGAAGACGGTGAGGATGAGATGTGCCAGGTGCATGGCGAGACCAAGCTGCGTGTTTGCCGAGTGAGGAAGAGCCCAAAGCACGTCCGAGCGCCGAGAGAGCAGAGCTGCCGGGAACGCCTGTGGGCGGGAGCAAAGGAAGCGGCGGCGGGAGCAGGCAGAGCAGTGCCCTGTCCTTGCCGTGCCTGAAATGCTCCGTGTGCGTTTGTCGCTCCTCCAGCAGCAGCCCCCGAGGCTCCCTCAGCCACTGGCACTGGGAGCATCCCGTGCCCCTGCGGCCTCACTGATGGGAAGGGGCTGTTCCCGCTCAGCTCGCACTGGAGCCTCACCTCCGCAGCTGCAATGGCCAGCTCTGCTGCACTCCCAGGCCTGGGCGCTTGGGAGCTCAGGGGCTCCTTCCCCGCTGAGGTTTCTCACCCTCCCGAGGTGTCCTCAGCTCTCTGGAGTCACTGTTCATCTCCCGATCCAGAAGGCTTTTGGAGAACTCCAAGGCTGGAGGCTGCACAGCCTCACAAGCATTCCTTGGTGGGTGCTCCCTAACCCCACGAGACCCCCTCAAACCTCCATTATCCTCCTGTTCCTCTTGTCCCTCTGTCCTAGTTTAGGGCAAATTTGGGAGAAAATCTGCAAAAGGAGGCCCTTCCAGAAAGCAAACCCACACAGCCCCTCCCTCCAACCGGTTCGGGAAGGATTCCTCGGAGAGAAGTGGAAAGAACCTGTTTATTTAACAGGCAAAGCACCCCCCAGCACACAGAATGAACAATACCAGATGATAACACTCCTTCACCACTCTGAAAAGGATGACAAATTCAGAAAGTCTCTCTTGGGAGGTGGTTGCTCTGTTGTCAGTCCCTCCGGCACTGGAGATGGCTGCTACAAGCCACGAGGTGCAAGCTCTCGGTGTTTCCAGGTCCCAGTCCAGAGCAGGTTCGAGTAGTTCCAAAAAGGGGAGGGGAAAAAAAGGAAAAAAAAAAGAAAAAAAGAAAAAAAAGGAAAAAAAAAACAGTCCAGGGAAAAAAAAATTGGACTGCTTAGCTAAACTAGCTAATGAGCAGAAGCAGAAGCAGAAGCAAAAGCAAGAGCAAAGCAGGAGCAAGCAAAAGCCAGAGCAAGAGCAAAGCAAAAAGCCCAGCAAAAAGCAAAAACCGCCCTATGTACTCCCTGTCTCTGTGTCCCGCCAGCCGTGGGGGAGCAGGCTGATAACAAAACCCAAAACAAAACATTCACTCTTCAGAGCCAGTCTTGAAGGCACAGAACATAATATCCAGCATAAACAGAACACACAAATGGGGATACAAGCATCATAGCGTCACCCTAGGACATTCCACCCCTTATCCCCATATCATCAACATACCACACATCATGCATTTTATTCAAGTCAAACTTCCATCCATTACCCCCAAAAATTACAAGCTATACCCATCATGCCCTCATCGCGTCCCCACACCGGACCACTGAATCCAGGCCCCATACCACAGAGCTGCAGGATTCCCCACTTTCATTTTACTCACTCAAAACTCCATCTTTCATTTGCTCAGACCTTTCACTCTTACACATTTCTTTCTATCTCATGTCTGTATGGTTTAATGTACAGACAATGGCAGTAACATCCAACAAACAGTAATATTTGCATATCATTCTCACCCCACAATCAGATCTCCCTGAGGTACACATCGTGTTGTTCCATCTCTCTGCATTATCCACCATGTGCAACCTGGTCCCTGAGCGAAGACAACCCCACGAATGGGTTTGTCTGTGCTTGAGGCAGAATTGATCCATACGGTCTTCCCTAACAAACCCCTGACATGTACCACCGGGACTTTATCTCCATCTGTTATATTCAGGGACTCAGATTGGGCAGGACCTGCTCGGTTGGTGGAACCTCGGGTGTTAACTAACCAGGTGGCCTTTGCTAAATGCTGCTCCCAATTTTTGAAAGATCCCCCACCCAAGGCTTTCAACTGGGTTTTTAACAGTCCATTGTACCTCTCCACTTTGCCTGCAGCTGGTGCATGGTAGGGGATATGGTACACCCACTCAATGCCATGTTCTCTGGCCCAAGTGTTGATAAGGCTGTTCTTGAAATGAGTCCCGTTGTCTGACTCAATCCTCTCAGGGGTACCATGCCTCCAAAGGACCTGCTTTTCAAGGCCCAGGATGGTGTTACGGGCTGTAGCATGAGACACAGGGTAGGTTTCCAACCATCCTGTAGTGGCTTCTACCATGGTCAGCACGTAGCGCTTGCCTTGGCGTGTCTGGGGCAGTGTGATGTAGTCAATCTGCCAGGCCTCTCCATACTTGTACTTGGACCACCGCCCACCATACCACAGGGGCTTCACTCGCTTGGCCTGTTTGATGGCAGCACACGTCTCACAGTCATGGATGACCTGCGAAATACTGTCCATGGTTAAATCCACCCCTCGGTCTCGTGCCCACTTATAGGTGGCATCTCTACCCTGATGACCTGAGGCATCATGGGCCCATCGAGCTAGGAATAACTCTCCCTTATGTTCCCAATCTAGATCTATCTTGGACACTCCTATCTTTGAAGCCTGGTCTACCTGCTCATTGTTTTGGTGCTCCTCATTTGCTCTGCTCTTGGGGACATGGGCATCCACATGGCGGACCTTCACAGGTAGCCTCCCTACCCTGGTAGCGATGTCTTTCCACTCTTCAGCAGCCCAAATTGGTTTCCCTCTACGCTGCCAATTAGTCTTTTTCCACCTTTCCAGCCATCCCCACAGAGCATTGGCTACCATCCATGAGTCAGTGTAGAGGTAGAGCTTTGGCCACTTCTCTCTTTCAGCATTATCCAGGGCCAGCTGTATAGCTTTGAGTTCCGCAAATTGGCTCGATCCACCTTCTCCTTCGATAGCTTGTGCAACCTGTCGTGTGGGGCTCCATACGGCTGCTTTCCACTTCCGATTCATTCCAACGATGCGACAGGACCCATCAGTGAAAAGAGCATAGCGTGTTTCCTCTGGGGGCAATTGGTTATATGGTGGAGCTTCTTCAGCCCGTGTCACTGGTTCTTGTTCTTCGTCTGTGACACCCAAAACTTTCACCTTCGGGCCAATTTGTAATTACCTCCAAAATCCCAGGGCGATTCAGTTTACCTATACGGGCGCGCTGTGTGATAAGAGCAATCCACTTGCTCCATGTAGCACTGGTGGCATGGTGGGTGGAAGGAACCTTCCCTTTGAACATCCACCCCAGCACCGGCAGTCGGGGTGCCAGGAGGAGTTGTGCTTCTATACCAATCACTTCTGAGGCAGCTTGGACTCCTTCATAGGCAGCCAAGATCTCTTTCTCTATTGGAGTGTAGTTAGATTCCGACCCTCTGTAGCTTCGACTCCAAAATCCCAGTGGTCGACCCCGAGTCTCCCCAGGCACCTTCTGCCAAAGACTCCAAGATAGACCATGGTTCCCGGCTGCAGAGTAGAGCATGTTTCTCACCTCTGGTCCTGTCCTGACCGGGCCAAGGGCTACTGCATGAGCAATCTCCTGCTTGATCTGGACAAAGGCTTGTTGCTGCTCAGGGCCCCAGTGGAAATTGTTCTTCTTCCGGGTGACCAGGTAAAGAGGGCTCACAATCTGACTGTACTCGGGAACGTGCATTCTCCAAAAGCCTATGGCACCTAAGAAAGCTTGTGCCTCCTTCTTATTGGTCGGTGGAGACATAGCTGTGATCTTGTTGATAACATCCATAGGAATCTGACGCCGACCATCTTGCCACTTTACTCCTAGAACTGAATCTCACGAGCTGGTCCCTTTTACTTTGCTCTTTTTGATGGCAAAACCAGCTCCCAGGAGGATTCGGATGATTTTCTATCCTTTCTCAAACACTTCTGCAGCTGTGTTCCCCCATACAATGATGTCATCAATATATTGTAGATGTTCTGGAGCCTCACCCTTTTCTAGTGCAGTCTGGATCAGTCCATGGCAGATAGTAGGACTGTGCTTCCACCCCTGGGGCAGTCGGTTCCAGGTGTACTGCACTCCCCTCCATGTGAAGGCAAACTGAGGCTGCATTCTGCTTCCAAAGGAATGGAGAAAAATGCATTGGCAATATCGATAGTGGCATACCACTTCGCTGCCTTGGACTCCAGCTCGTACTGGAGCTCTAATATGTCTGGCACGGCAGCACTCAGTGGTGGAGTCACTTCATTCAATGCACGGTAGTCCACCGTCAATCTCCATTCTCCTTCAGATTTACGCACAGGCCAAATAGGGCTATTAAAGGGTGAGTGGGTCTTGCTGACCACCCCTTGGCTCTCCAGCTCTCGGATCATCTTATGGATGGGAATCACAGCATCTCGAGTGGTTCTATACTGTCGACGATGCACTATGGAGGTGGCAATTGGTACCTGTTGCTCTTCTCCCTTTAGAAGTCCTACTGCACATGGATTCTCGGACAGTCCAGGCAAGGTGTTCAATTGCTGGACACCCTCTGTCGCTACAGCTGCTATCCCAAATGCCCACTTGAGTCCTTTTGGGTCTTTGAAATACCCACTTCGGAGATAATCTATGCCCAAAATACATGGGGCCTCTGGGCCAGTCACAATAGGGTGTTTCTTCCACTCATTTCCCGTCAGGCTCACATCAGCTTCCACCAAAGTGAAATCCTGTGATCCCCCTGTCACACCAGCAATAGAAACGGATTCTGTCCCCACATATCTTGATGGGATCAATGTGCACTGGGCACCAGTGTCAACCAAAGCCTTATACTCCTGTGGTTCAGATGTGCCAGGCCAACGAATCCACACAGTCCAGAAAACACGATTTTCCCTAGCCTCTACCTGGCTAGAGGCAGGGCCCCTCTAAGCCTGGCTGTCCTTCTTTCCTTGGACGTATGTCTTGGAAGTTCCTTCAAGGGGATCGGACATGTCATCATCATCATATCTGACAGTTCGGCTATGGGCAACTGGAGCTGCTTTCCTTCTGGTGGGACTTCCTCTCTGAGCCCTGTCTTCCTTCAATTCACGCACCCGTTGGGCCAGAGCAGCAGTAGATCTTCCATCCCATCTCCTCATGTTTTCCCCGCAATCCCGCAGGAAGAACCACAGCTCAGTTCGTGGGGTGTATCTTCTCTCTCCATCTGGGGAACGTCTGTGTTGGGTACCAGAACCTCTGATCTGCACTGCCGAGATTTGGAGAAGGTCTTCTTTAATCTCATCTCTGAGCTTCTTATGATTCTCCTCTATCTTGTCCTCCAACTTCTGTAGACGTGTCTCCACCGCTGCGATTCTGGCGTGTGTTGGGCCATGTACAGCATCTGCATATGCTCGCAGCTTCCTTGCCATATCAAGCACGGTCTCATCCCTGTCATCCCGCTTCATTATGGCCAAAGCAGAAGCATATTCATGGGCCCAAGTCGTACGAGTTTTCGCCACATCACAGATGTGCATGGTACCAAGTCTGGATTCCTAGTTGTTATGTCATCTGAGAAGATAATCTCTGCCACTGCCATTTCTCTCAGGCGTTGGATCCCTTGTTCTATAGTCTTCCACTGGGTTTGTTGCATATAGAGATCATCTGCACACAGGTACCTTTGTGCAACACTATCCAAGACCCGTGCCCAGAGGCTGTGAGGGTCAGCCCCCCTCATCATTCCTTGGTCGATGACAGGATCATGTGACAGGGATCCCAAATGCCTCGCCTCAGTGCCATCCAGAATTGTAGCCTCACCTGCAGCATCCCAAAGACGGACTAGCAGCTAATTATGGATTCATCAGATCGTCGGGTGTAATCCTTCCTTAGGCCACGGAGGTCCTTCAGGGAAAAGGACTCAATATTGGCTTCCGACCTTGCGCCTGTTGCTCTGACTCCTGATTTTATGTCAGGAGGTGTTGAAGGTCCTTCTCCTGCATCATCATCATCATCCACTGGTCGATTGGTCTTGTCTGTGCACTTTCCACTTCTAGTGCTAGTAGCAACAGCCATTGGTTGAGGCTTATTGTCTGGTTTAGCTGCTGGCTTCGAGCCTGGGGTGTTGGCTGCAGCCTGGGTGACTGGGATAGCTGTTGATTTATCTCCCTGCCCCCCCTGCCTCTGACTGCTGCCCTACAGTATCTAGCAGCGTGCGATAAGCATATGCCAGGGCCCAGCACACTGCAATGATCTTTTTCTCTTTAGGGTCATCCTGGTACTTCTCTCTCAGGTATTTCCCCACCTCAGCTGGGTCCTGAATGTGTTGATGGGGAAAGTCCCACACTATAGGGTCAGAGAATTCCTTCAGGATTTGGCCCATGTCCTCCCATTTCCCACCCCACTCAGGATTTTCCATGCCTGGGTCTACTCCTGGGTCAGGGGTTTCATCACCCCGTCTAGAAATCTCAGCCCTCATTCTAGAAAAGCTGCAGACCATATAGAGGAAGCTTACCAAATTAAATACCAGAAAGATGGTCTCTTTAACATTCAGAGGAAACTGAACATTCTTCAATAATGATGTAACAGATTCAGAGGAGAAGAAGGAAAGCAAAGGCTGAAAAGCCTCATTCTCTGCTCCTCCTTTAACAAACTGGATGCATAACCATAGCCATGAACCATTCATACCTGGAACAGACCCCAGCATGTTTATAAACTTCTTACAAATCATTGCCACCAAGCCCAGCAGGATAGCTATTCTAGTCACAGCCCCTCTGCTATAAAAACTACGTATTAGGGACAATACCAAAGCTATTTCTGGATAAGAAAATAAACCTAGGGACCATAGAGGTATTAAGATCTCAAAAAACCCTAGGGACCAGAAATGCATGCAAGCCCTCACCCCAAGAGACATTATGAATTCAAAAAACATGGCTATTAACTACTATATAACAACACAGAGTAATGGCAACCAAAATGCACTCAAAACAGGGTTTTTCCACTCTCTCACACTGCCCCACACGTTGGGCGCCAAATTTTGTCCTAGTTTAGGGCAAATTTGGGAGAAAATCTGCAAAAGGAGGCCCTTCCAGAAAGCAAACCCACACAGCCCCTCCCTCCAACCGGTTCGGGAAGGATTCCTCGGAGAGAAGTGGAAAGAACCTGTTTATTTAACAGGCAAAGCACCCCCCAGCACACAGAATGAACAATACCAGATGATAACACTCCTTCACCACTCTGAAAAGGATGACAAATTCAGAAAGTCTCTTCTGGGAGGTGGTTGCTCTGTTGTCAGTCCCTCCGGCACTGGAGATGGCTGCTACAAGCCACGAGGTGCAAGCTCTCGGTGTTTCCAGGTCCCAGTCCAGAGCAGGTTCGAGTAGTTCCAAAAAGGGGAGGGGAAAAAAAGGAAAAAAAAAAGAAAAAAAGAAAAAAAGGAAAAAAAAACAGTCCAGGGAAAAAAAAATTGGACTGCTTAGCTAAACTAGCTAATGAGCAGAAGCAGAAGCAGAAGCAAAAGCAAGAGCAAAGCAGGAGCAAGCAAAAGCCAGAGCAAGAGCAAAGCAAAAAGCCCAGCAAAAAGCAAAAACCGCCCTATGTACTCCCTGTCTCTGTGTCCCGCCAGCCGTGGGGGAGCAGGCTGATAACAAAACCCAAAACAAAACATTCACTCTTCAGAGCCAGTCTTGAAGGCACAGAACATAATATCCAGCATAAACAGAACACACAAATGGGGATACAAGCATCATAGCGTCACCCTAGGACACCCTCCTTGTGGCTGACACAGCTCAGCCTGAGCCAATTCTCAGCAGTTCCCCGAAGACCCATCAATTAGAGGCTGCAGAGCTCTGAGCTCTTTCTCCCCTTATCACCTACAGCCCGATTGGTGTCACTGAGTGCTTTGTTCATCACTTTCCCTTTCCCCTGTTCTTCCCTCGGAAGGGAAAATGGAGGTGATGTGAGCCCCAGAGAACCAGACACTGTCGCCTTTCATGTGCCCTGACTGTGGCCTCTGCTGAACTTGCTCAGCCCAAAGAGCTCCTGAAGATGCTGAAAGGCTCCTGTCCCCAAAGGAAATGGGGTCTCCAGAGCAAGTTCGGGGGAGAAACCTCATGTGGAGCTCAGTGTTTCAAGTATCTCCCTGCAACATTTGCGGCATTGCTGAAGTCTGGCATCTGTTCTTCTGGATGCCTGACAGGTTACTAAAGTGCAGGGAAGGGGGCAAATCAATTTCAGGGGGAGGCTGGGTGTGAGTGAGCCCTTCAACGATATGAAATGCTCCTGTACTGCAACAGATTTATTGTTTTCCCTCCCGCATGTTCTGCTATTTCAGGAAGATGCTGAATGCACATCCAAGGGCGTGTGTGGACATCCGAGAATGAGAACAAAAGGTAGAGAAGTGAATTCCAAACTCGGGTGAGATTAAAAATACACCTCCGCTACCCATGTCCGACAGAATGCTGCTTCTTATTCTCCTTGCAGTATGGAACAGAGACATTTCTTCAGGGACAGAGATGGAAATGCATTTGTCACCTCAGAAAACCTTGGCCTACTGTCCTGACAGCACTGCATGGATCAGCCCCCGTGTGCCCGTCAGCGCAGCTGCTTTGCCAGCTCCCAGCCCAGGTGCTGTCAAGGAGCAGCTCGTGGCTTTGCAAAGCAGGCCGAGAGCAGCAGCAGCCGTGTCCGGAGGGCGAGAGGCGGCGGCAGAGGCGCAGCCCGCAGCAGTTTGGCGTGAGGCAGCGGCGGGCTCGGGAGCGAGGGGAGGCCGGGCGGTGCGTGGCGAGCGTGCGAGCGCGGGTCGCAGGCGGGTTGTGCGGCGCGCCGGGGCCGTGCGGGGCCGTGCGGGGTCGGTGCGGCCGGGCTCGGGGCAGAGGAAGGAGCTGCGGAGCCGCGCCCCGGGAGCCCGGCGGGCGGAGCGGCAGCGGCCCCTGCTGGCCCCGCCCGGCCCCGCCCGCGGCGGTTCGTGCCCGGCCGCAGCCCCGGCTCCTCTGCCCGTGGTCCCCAGCGCGCAGTAATACACGGCCGCGTCCCCGCGCCGGGGCACAGCCAGCCACAGCGCGCTGGAACGCCGATCTTCCGACACCCGCACATGGCCCGCACTGTCCGGCAGCTCTTTGGAGTCTTTGAAAATGCTCACGAAGAGTTCGGGTCCTCGGCCCGGCAGCTGACGGTACCAGTAGATCGTTTGGCCGGTCTGGATTTGGGGATGTGAGCAGGTGATGTTGATGCCGGTGCTCTCGGTGGTCTCCAGGAACGGCTCCTGCTCTACCTGGGCTCTGGCCACAGCCACTGCCACGGAGAAAAGCACAATCACTTTCCTTTATCTGAAAATATCATGCAGTCGGATACGGCAGAGACAGAGCAGCGTTAACTGGGATGGGTTCTGATAATAAAGAATGAGGAGTTTGTTTCTCTGAGAGGCTTTAGCTTGGGACAAGAAATAATGACGGATGTTTTGAAGGAGAATTGAAATTTTTAACGGCAGAAATGGAGGGGAACATAGATTTGCAACGAGGAATGTATGGATGGACGGATGGATGGGTGGACGGATGGATAGAGACAGAAAAGGAAAAAGGCAGCGTGGAAAGCAATGATTTACAGAGAGAAGAAAAGGTGAGGGTAGAGAAAGGGACAGAGGGTAAAAAAGAATCGAAAAGGAACAGGAGGGTAAGAGATGAATCTTGAGCAGGGGCCGATCTCACACAGCCCGCTGACCCGAAGGTCCCTGCGGCACCCAAAACGCACCGAGCAGCAGCGCGGCCAGCGCCGGCAGCCCCGCGGCCCGAGCCCGCCGCATGGCGCCGCTCCGCCGGCCGAGCCTCGCTGTGCCCCTGAGCCCCGGCTCTGCTGCGGCCGTGCCGCCTCCTCTGGGCCGCCGCCAGCTCCGCCCCGGGGCTCAGCCCCGCCTCTCACGGCACCGGCACTACGAGCGACACGAGCACCTTGGGCACGGCCGGCGACAAGAGACAGCCGTGTCCCATCGCACACACCAGCGGCACCGCGCGGGAAGCGGATCCGCCCTGCGCACACCTGCAGCGGGCAGCTGCCGGCCCCAGCCAGCTGCACTCGGGCTGCTTGTGAGCCTGGGCAGCTGCTGCTCTGGGCTGGGCAGGGCCAGGGCAGTGCTCGCTGGCCCTGCCACGGTCGGGACATTCCCTCCCGATCAGGGACGCACACGGACACACACAGGGCCGTGCTCTCCGGAGCGGAGCCCCGGACAAATCCGTGCTTCACGTGTGTCCATGCAAACGGGGCTGCTCCAAGGGCACCCAAGGCAGCAACACACAGCCAGCCCTGGGCTCTGCTGAGCACATGTGGGGCCAAAAGCAGCGGGGCTGCAGTGTGGAAGGACAGGCTCCCAGGCGAGCACCGGGGATATTCTTCTTTCCTTTTCCTGAGAGACTGCACAATGTGGAAATGAGTCAAAATAGTCCAAAGCACTTTCCCAATGGAAGTGCTGGGATGAACGCTGTCCAAACCATCAGACCATTGTACACACATGGGGATGCAACTTCTGCTGAGCATCAGGGTGAGATCAGAGTCCCTTCCCCAAGCTCAGCCTTGCACTGACACATCCCCTCCCTGCCCTGGCTTGTTGCACAGCTGAGGAAGCTCCCTGCACCAGGGTGCCTTGCACAGCACAGAGGTACAAGGCAGTGTCAGAGAGCTCCACTTCCTCCAGCTGCAGGACACTGGATTTTCTCGTGGTGTTCAGGTGCGTGGTGATCCGGCCGCTGCGCCTGGGGCCAGGCCCTGCCTGATAGGAGACCAGCTCTGGGGCTTGGCCTTTCCGCACCTGGTACCACAGCAATGCCCTAAAACCACTGGTGTGGTATTTGCAGGTGGTGTGGAAGGGGTGTCCCTGCTCCACCGTGACTGGTCCATCGTCCTGGGTGACCGTGTCCTGCCCCGTGGTGCCTGCAAGAAATTGCTGGTGAGCAGCTCCACAGGGAAAGATTCCAGGCAGGAAAAAGCAAAGTGTGTGCAAAACCCTCGTGGAGAAATCTCCCTGCCCTGCAGGCAGTTTCAGAGATGTGCCGATGGACACGGGTGAGAGTGATTTTGGGCTGTGTTTCAGAGCTCTCAGCACAGCAGGAGCCTGACAAGAAGTGGGCTTTGTCCCCGCTCCTACTGCTGCTGCTCAGACGACAGGAGAACAGCCTAAATTCAGTGTGGTAGCTCAGGCTGAGGACCCATCGAGATAGAGCAAAATGGTTCATGCTGCTTCCCCAGCCCTGTCCCCTCTGGAGGCTCCTAAGTACACAAAAGCTGAGCTTGGAAAGAGGGAGCCCTGCTTGTGTCCAGCCCAGAGAACACTGCAAGCTGCGGCAGAGCTGTGTCAGCCTGGAGGCAGAAGGGAACTCCCTGATAATGTAATGTAATGAGAAACAGTGAGGTGCCTGGGGCAGGTTTGACAGGATTTGGGAATTGACATTTAAATGGGAAGAGTGTGCATTGCAGAGACAGCTGAGATCCGCTGATGTGACTGCAGGAGGATGAGAAGAGAGAGGCAGAGGTGGATGGATTGAAAAGAGACAGAGAAGAGGTGGGAGCTTTCACTTCTCTCCTTTCCCTTTTCCTTTACAAACCAAAGAGCTTCTTCTGGAAAGGCTTGCAGAACCACAAAGAGGAGCAGATTATTACAGCCTTTCCCCTCTATTCACTGATATTTCCCCACATGACCCTGATAAGGCTGTTGAGGATTTCCTGGGGAGAGGAAGAAGCACAGGGATGCCTTGGGGCTGAGCCAGGACTTACCCAGGAGCTGGCCCAGGAAGACGGTGAGGATGAGATGTGCCAGGTGCATGGCGAGACCAAGCTGCGTGTTTGCCGAGTGAGGAAGAGCCCAAAGCACGTCCGAGCGCCGAGAGAGCAGAGCTGCCGGGAACGCCTGTGGGCGGGAGCAAAGGAAGCGGCGGCGGGAGCAGGCAGAGCAGTGCCCTGTCCTTGCCGTGCCTGAAATGCTCCGTGTGCGTTTGTCGCTCCTCCAGCAGCAGCCCCCGAGGCTCCCTCAGCCGTTGGCACTGGGAGCATCCCGTGCCCCTGCGGCCTCACTGATGGGAAGGGGCTGTTCCCGCTCAGCTCGCAGTGGAGCCTCACCTCCGCAGCTGCAATGGCCAGCTCTGCTGCACTCCCAGGCCTGGGCGCTTGGGAGCTCAGGGGCTCCTTCCCCGCTGAGGTTTCTCACCCTCCCGAGGTGTCCTCAGCTCTCTGGGGTCACTGTTCATCTCCCGATCCAGAAGGCTTTTGGAGAACTCCAAGGCTGGAGGCTGCACAGCCTCACAAGCATTCCTTGGTGGGTGCTCCCTAACCCCACGAGACCCCCTCAAACCTCCATTATCCTCCTGTTCCTCTTGTCCCTCCTTGTGGCTGACACAGCTCAGCCTGAGCCAATTCTCAGCAGTTCCCCGAAGACCCATCAATTAGAGGCTGCAGAGCTCTGAGCTCTTTCTCCCCTTATCACCTACAGCCCGATTGGTGTCACTGAGTGCTTTGTTCATCACTTTCCCTTTCCCCTGTTCTTCCCTCGGAAAGGAAAATGGAGGTGATGTGAGCCCCAGAGAACCAGACACTGTCGCCTTTCATGTGCCCTGACTGTGGCCTCTGCTGAACTTGCTCAGCCCAAAGAGCTCCTGAAGATGCTGAATGGCTCCTGTCCCCAAAGAAAATGGGGTCTCCAGAGCAAGTCTCGGGGGAGAAACCTCATGTGGAACTCAGTCCTTCAAGTGTGTCCCTGCAACATTTGCGGCATTGCTGAAATCTGGCATCTGTTCATCTGGATGCGTGACAGGTTACTAAAGTGCAGGGAAGGGGGCAAATCAATTTCAGAGGGAGGCTGGGTGTGAGCGAGCCCTTCAACGATATGAAATGCTCCTGTACTGCAACAGATTTATTGTTTTCCCTCCCGCATGTTCTGCTATTTCAGGAAGATGCTGAATGCACATCCAAGGGCGTGTGTGGACATCCGAGAATGAGAACAAAAGGTAGAGAAGTGAATTCCAAACTCGGGTGGGATTGAAAGTACACGTCCACTACCCATCCCCGGGAGAGTGCTGTTCTTATTCTCCTTGCAGTATGGAACGGAGACATTTCTGCAGAGACAGAGGTGGAGATGCCTTTTCCACCTGGGAAAGGCTTAACCAACTGACCTGATAGCACTGCATTATTTAGCCCCCGTGTGCCCGTCAGCGCAGCTGCTTTGCCAGCTCCCAGCCCAGGTGCTGTCAAGGAGCAGCTCGTGGCTTTGCAAAGCAGGCCGAGAGCAGCAGCAGCCGTGTCCGGAGGGCGAGAGGCGGCGGCAGAGGCGCAGCCCGCAGCAGTTTGGCGTGAGGCAGCGGCGGGCTCGGGAGCGAGGGGAGGCCGGGCGGTGCGTGGCGAGCGTGCGAGCGCGGGTCGCAGGCGGGTTGTGCGGCGCGCCGGGGCCGTGCGGGGCCGTGCGGGGCCGGTGCGGGCGGGCTCGGGGCAGAGGAAGGAGCTGCGGAGCCGCGCCCCGGGAGCCCGGCGGGCGGAGCGGCAGCGGCCCCTGCTGGCCCCGCCCGGCCCCGCCCGCGGCGGTTCGTGCCCGGCCGCAGCCCCGGCTCCTCTGCCCGTGGTCCCCAGCGCGCAGTAATACACGGCCGCGTCCCCGCGCCGGGGCACAGCCAGCCACAGCGCGCTGGAACGCCGATCTTCCGACGCCCGCACATGGCCCGCACTGTCCGGCAGCTCTTTGGAGTCTTTGAAAATGCTCACGAAGAGTTCGGGTCCTCGGCCCGGCAGCTGACGGTACCAGTAGATCGTTTGGCCGGTCTGGATTTGGGGATGTGAGCAGGTGATGTTGATGCCGGAGCCCTCGGTGGTCTCCAGGAACGGCTCCTGCTGCACCTGGGCTCTGGCCAAAGCCACTGCCATGGAGAAAAAAAGGATCAATTTTCTTTTGCAGAGAATGCCATGCAAGGGGAGATGGGAGCGGACGACAGAGCGGAGAGAACTTGGATATGTTTGAATACTAAAGTATTGAGACGTAATTCTCTGAGAGTATTTGATTGAAGGTAAGGACCTATGTGAGATGTTTTGAAGGTAAATCACAAAGAAATGTCAAAAATAGACTGGCTCAGAGGAATGGATGAAAGGATGGATGGATGGATGGATGGATGGATGGATGGATGGATGGATGGATGGATGCATGGATGGATGGATGCATGGATGAATGCATGGATTGATGGCTACAGACATAGAAGACAAAAGGCAACGTCTGAAGCAATGATTTACAGATGGAAGAAAATTTGAGGTCATCTGGGTGGACAGAGGACAAGTAAGAACAGAAAAGGAAGAGGAGAGCAAGAGATGAATCTTGAGCATGGGCCGATCTCACACAGCCCGCTGACCCGGACGTCCCCGGCCGCGAACGCCACGCACCGAGCAGCAGCGCGGCCAGCGCCGGCAGCCCCGCGGCCCGAGCCCGCCGCATGGCGCCGCTCCGCCGGCCGAGCCTCGCTGTGCCCCTGAGCCCCGGCTCTGCTGCGGCCGTGCCGCCTCCTCTGGGCCGCCGCCAGCTCCGCCCCGGGGCTCAGCCCTGCGCCGCTGCCGCTCGGCCTCTCGCCCAGTCCCGCCAGGGAACGGAGCGGAGGCGAGCGCGGGGGCTGCGGGGCGGCGCTCGGCTCTCTGCACGTCGCAAGCGGCGGCGCCGGGCTGGGGCCCAGGGCATCGGGCTGGCATCGTGCAGCTCAGCATTGACAGTCCCTGCCTTTCCTTCGCTCCCATCGTCTGTTCCCTCACCTCCTCCCTTTGCTGTCCTGTGGGGACTCCCGAATTGTCCTTCAGGGCCCTGGAAAGAAATGCACTCACACGGATCCAGGACCTGGGCATAAAGCCCCAGCCTTCCTGCGTGTCCATGAAACCAATCGGATGCAGCTCAGGAGAGAGCAGCTCTGCACTGGCCTGGAGACACCAGTCTGTGTCTCGATGTCTGTGTGTCCCTGTGTCCCTGTGTCCATGTGTCCATGTGTCTGCGTGTCCCTGTGTGTGGGCACTCCCAGCCATGTTGAGACACTCCCAACAATTCAAATGGAATCAAACTAAAAATCCAAACTTGAGTGAAACTATAATTCCTGGGGCTGGCAATTGGCAGTAGCAGAGTGTGATGTTTAGAGCAGCGGAGAAAGGAGAGCTCAGGAAGCAGGGACTGCATTTCAGCGCCTCTGCCCTGGACAAATCTCCTGCAGGCTGTTGCATTACTGCCCAATGGCACCCGGGCTCCTTCTGAGTCTGGGCAAATGCTGCTCTGGGATGCTCAGGGCAGAGCCGTGGAGAGCGTCTCCAGTGAGATCAACGCATTCCACTGGCTCAGTAACACAATAGGGCACAGAGACACACAGACACACACTCAGACATGCACACATACCGACACACACACAGACGCTCATTTACATCAGGAGTGGATTCATGTAGGAATTTGCGCTCCCCCATGGATTCCTGTGGACCCTGCCTGAACACAAGCGCACACAAAGCAGGAGCACAGGCAAGGACACAATCAGTCATGGACGCTGCTGAGGAAACCTGGGAACAACTGCAGCAGGGCTGGAGCCTTGTGGGGAAGGCCAAGGAGTCAGGCAAGGCTCTGGCATGGTTTGGGTACTCACAGGCTGAACACAGGGTAGGATGGCCAGAGAGACACGAATACTTTCCTGAAAGCAATTTTAACAGGGCAGGGTCAGAACCAGCAGCCCAGTGATGACACACAGGGAGGCAAAAAGCGGTGGCCATCGGGGTGAGCTGAGGAGGGAAGAAGGGGAGGTGAATATGTGAGTGTGTGGGAATAGATCTGTGTTGGGATGTGTCACGATCCGTCCTTACGAACGGAGATTGTGATGGTTCCTTACTGGATCTCAGGGTACAAAACACCAACACGGCAAGGGGTTTGCAGTAACAATCAAAACCAGTATACTTTATTGAATAGTCACAGCAAAATGCCTTGGAGGGGATTGGGGAAAAGAGAGAGAAAGCCTATGGAAAGAAAAGGGTTGAGACAAAGGGAGGCAATAGCTACCAACATAGAGGCGACGAAGTTCTTTGTGGTCCAGTCAAGGTCCAGTCCAGGTCCAGTCGAGGAGTTGCTTTCACGCTGCGGAGATCTCGAAATCTCAGGCTAACCCGAGGGGTTTTTATTAGGATTTTTCTATTGAAAGTTAGGAAGGATGAGGGAAAAGATACAATGGTCTTATGATCTCATCTGGTCAGCATTGAGCAAGGGCTATTGTCTTCTTGGTCCAGTGGTCACACCCGCAGCTACTTGCCCCCCACCCCACATATCCTCCCCCTTGGGTTAGAAGTTTCAGTCTCAGTTCTTAGGAGAAAAGGAGTCTTTTCCATATTGGGATCTCATGTCTCAGTCTTGGAGGGAATGGCTTCTCCCATCTCAGTCCATCTGTCACGGTGGTTGTACAGTGGATGAAGGGTCTTCTCTGGAGATCACCAAAAGGTCATTCCAGAAAAGAGTCCAGCCAGGTTAGGAGGTGGAGAAATCCCAAGGCCATTGTAGCAAAGCGATACAGGCAAAGAAGGGCAAAGTGCCCCTTCTCCTTTCACTGGGTTCGGTGTTCCATGGGGTGGATAAACACACCTGCGAACAATAACTCAAGTTCCAGTCCCGGGGCCCTGACAAGCCCCCACCAAACCAGGATATCGAACAGGATGCCCGGTGGACTGAATATCATGAGGTAGATGAGAGTATCTTCGGACAGAGTATCACAGCATGTGCTTTGTGTGTGCACATCTCTGGACAGGAGTGTTCATGTAGATGTGCGGGCAAAGGCTTGGGTGCAGGAGCAGGAATAGGAGCGAGCGTGCATGTTTGCACATCAGTAAGGACATGGCAGAAGGAGAAGTGTCTGTGCCTGGGTCTCCTTTGGAAATGAATGTGCACAGACCTCTTCATAGATGCAGAGCTATGAGTTACTCTTTGGGTGTGTGCAAGCTCCAGAGTGTGTTTGTGGTACCGTGCACTATTCTGTGTGAAATAAGAATTTGTTAATAAGTTCTTCTCCTACTCTGGGTGATGCTTTATTCCCTGCAAGGCGTCAGAGAGGCTGAGGGATGTGATGGAAGGGAGGAGAAGCAATAGCAGTTAAACTGAGGGCAAGCTGGCCCGGAGTGTGACAGCCCTTTTCCCTGTCATTTGTCAGCACGTCCCCTTCCTCACCGACCCACGAGCCAACGTCTCCTGAGCTTTCCTTTGGCTGCCCATAGACTCAGAAATCCCTTCCCTGAGTGCCTCAACCGCTGCCGAAATGTTCCTCTCCAGCAGAATTGTTTCGTACGCCTTGCAGGGCAGCATCCTTGTGCTCGGAGGTGTCTCTGGCAGGAGGCCAGGCCGTGTGCGGGGCCCGTGGTGGTTCCCGATCGGGGTGGCGCGGGTTCCA
Source organism: Motacilla alba alba (assembly GCF_015832195.1). Taxonomy (NCBI): domain Eukaryota; kingdom Metazoa; phylum Chordata; class Aves; order Passeriformes; family Motacillidae; genus Motacilla; species Motacilla alba. The sequence goes on from NC_052042.1 coordinate 41,989, forward strand.
GGCGCGGCTCGGTCCGTGCCCCGCCGAGCGGCGTCAGCCGGGAGCGGAGCGGCCCCTGCTGGCCCCGCCCGGCCCCGCCCGCGGCGGTTCGTGCCCGGCCGCAGCCCCGGCTCCTCTGCCCGTGGCCCCCAGCGCGCAGTAATACACGGCCGCGTCCCCGCGCCGGGGCACAGCCAGCCACTGCGCGCTGGAACGCCGATCTACCGGCACCGTCAGACGCCCTTCAGGGGCTCGCACCTCCTTGGAGGCTTTAGCAGTGACCGCCACGAGTTCGGGGCTTTGGCCCGGCAGCTGACGGTAGAAATGGATGAAATTGCCCATCCGGATATTGGCGTGTGAGCACTTGATGCTGATGCCGGTGCCCTCGGTGGTCTCCAGGAACGGCTCCTGCTCTACCTGGGCTCTGGCCGCAGCCACTGCCATGGAGAAAAGCACAATCACTTTTCTTTATCAGAAAATGCCATGCAGTCGGATACGGCACAGACAGAGCAGCGTTAACTGGGATGCGTTCTGATAATAAAGAATGAGGAGTTTGTTTCTCTGAGAGGCTTTAGCAAGGGACAAGAATTAATGACGGATGTTTTGAAGGAGAATTGAAATTTTTTAAGGGCAGAAAGGGAGGGGAACATTGATTTGCAACGAGGAATGTATGGATGGATACAGAAATAGAAGACAAAAGGCAGCGTGGAAAGCAATGATTTACAGAGAGAAGAAAAGGTGAGGGTAGAGAAAGGGACAGAGGGTAAAAAAGAATCGAAAAGGAACAGGAGGGTAAGAGATGAATCTTGAGCAGGGGCCGATCTCACACAGCCCGCTGACCCGAAGGTCCCTGCGGCACCCAAAACGCACCGAGCAGCAGCGCGGCCAGCGCCGGCAGCCCCGCGGCCCGAGCCCGCCGCATGGCGCCGCTCCGCCGGCCGAGCCTCGCTGTGCCCCTGAGCCCCGGCTCTGCTGCGGCCGTGCCGCCTCCTCTGGGCCGCCGCCAGCTCCGCCCCGGGGCTCAGCCCCGCCTCTCACGGCACCGGCACTACGAGCGACACGAGCACCTTGGGCACGGCCGGCGACAAGAGACAGCCGTGTCCCATCGCACACACCAGCGGCACCGCGCGGGAAGCGGATCCGCCCTGCGCACACCTGCAGCGGGCAGCTGCCGGCCCCAGCCAGCTGCACTCGGGCTGCTTGTGAGCCTGGGCAGCTGCTGCTCTGGGCTGGGCAGGGCCAGGGCAGTGCTCGCTGGCCCTGCCACGGTCGGGACATTCCCTCCCGATCAGGGACGCACACGGACACACACAGGGCCGTGCTCTCCGGAGCGGAGCCCCGGACAAATCCGTGCTTCACGTGTGTCCATGCAAACGGGGCTGCTCCAAGGGCACCCAAGGCAGCAACACACAGCCAGCCCTGGGCTCTGCTGAGCACATGTGGGGCCAAAAGCAGCAGGGCTGCAGTGTGGAAGGACAGGCTCCCAGGCGAGCACAGGGGATATTCTTCTTTCCTTTTCCTGAGAGACTGCACAATGTGGAAATGAGTCAAAATAGTCCAAAGCACTTTCCCAATGGAAGTGCTGGGATGAACGCTGTCCAAACCATCAGACCATTGAACACACATGGGGATGCAACTTCTGCTGAGCATCAGGGTGAGATCAGAGTCCCTTCCCCAAGCTCAGCCTTGCACTGACACATCCCCTCCCTGCCCTGGCTTGTTGCACAGCTGAGGAAGCTCCCTGCACCAGGGTGCCTTGCACAGCACAGAGGTACAAGGCAGTGTCAGAGAGCTCCACTTTCTCCAGCTGCAGGACACTGGATTTTCTCGTGGTGTTCAGGTGCGTGGTGATCCGGCCGCTGCGCCTGGGGCCAGGCCCTGCCTGATAGGAGACCAGCTCTGGGGCTTGGCCTTTCCGCACCTGGTACCACAGCAATGCCCTAAAACCACTGGTGTGGTATTTGCAGGTGGTGTGGAAGGGGTGTCCCTGCTCCACCGTGACTGGTCCATCGTCCTGGGTGACCGTGTCCTGCCCCGTGGTGCCTGCAAGAAATTGCTGGTGAGCAGCTCCACAGGGAAAGACAATGGGAAGGAAATGGAAGTGCATGGAAAACTCTGGTGGAGAAATCTCCCTGCCTTGTTGCAGAGCCCTGAGAGATTTTTGGCAGGAGCTCGGAGCTCTTTGCTCTGCATTACCCAAAGCAGAGCTGGGCTGTGTCCCTGCTGCCGGTCCCCGTGCTGCTTAAAGGCCCAAGGAACAGTCTGTCATGCTTGAGCTTTGTGTGCAGGAGCCAGCACCCTCCACCTCCCTGAGGAGCCCAGTGAGGTACAGCAGAATGGTTCATCCTGCTTCCCCATCTCTGTCACCTCTGAGGGCTCCTCGATCCCTGAGAGCACACAAAACTGAGCTTGGAAAGAGGGAGCCCTGGTTGTGTTGCCAATTGAGAGAACTCTGGAAGCCGTGGCAGAGCTGCGTCAGCCTGGAGGCAGAATGGGACTCCCTGCTAATGTTAGTGGAGTGAGAACATTGAGGTGCCTGGGGAGGGTTTGACAGGATCTGGGAATGTAAAGTTTAAATGGGAGGAATGTGGGGCTGGAGAGACAACTGAGATCCGCTGATGTGACTGCGGGAAGATCATAAGAGAGAGGCAGAGGGAGATGATTTTAAGGTTAGAGAAAAGACAGAGAAGAGATCTGAGGTTTCTCTTCCTTCCCTTTTCCTTTGCAAATCGAAGAACTTCTTGAACAAACACTTGCAAAACCACAAAGGGAAGCTGATTTCTCTCAGTCTTTTCCCTCTATTCACCGTATTTCCCAAAAAGGTCTTGATTGGGCTCTCGAGGGTTTCCTGTGGGCAGAGAGAAGAAGAGAAAGAAGAGACTAGGGGTGCCTTGGGGAAGAGCCAGGACTTACCCAGGAGCTGGCCCAGGAAGACGGTGAGGATGAGATGTGCCAGGTGCATGGCGAGACCAAGCTGCGTGTTTGCCGAGTGAGGAAGAGCCCAAAGCACGTCCGAGCGCCGAGAGAGCAGAGCTGCCGGGAACGCCTGTGGGCGGGAGCAAAGGAAGCGGCGGCGGGAGCAGGCAGAGCAGTGCCCTGTCCTTGCCGTGCCTGAAATGCTCCGTGTGCGTTTGTCGCTCCTCCAGCAGCAGCCCCCGAGGCTCCCTCAGCCGTTGGCACTGGGAGCATCCCGTGCCCCTGCGGCCTCACTGATGGGAAGGGGCTGTTCCCGCTCAGCTCGCACTGGAGCCTCACCTCCGCAGCTGCAATGGCCAGCTCTGCTGCACTCCCAGGCCTGGGCGCTTGGGAGCTCAGGGGCTTCTTCCCCGCTGAGGTTTCTCACCCTCCCGAGGTGTCCTCAGCTCTCTGGGGTCACTGTTCATCTCCCGATCCAGAAGGCTTTTGGAGAACTCCAAGGCTGGAGGCTGCACAGCCTCACAAGCATTCCTTGGTAGGTGCTCCCTAACCCCACGAGACCCCCTCAAACCTCCGTTATCCTCCTGTTCCTCTTGTCCCTCCTTGTGGCTGACACAGCTCAGCCTGAGCCAATTCTCAGCAGTTCCCCGAAGGCCCATCAATTAGAGGCTGCAGAGCTCTGAGCTCTTTCTCCCCTTATCACCTACGGCCCGATTGGTGTCACTGAGTGCTTTGTTCATCACTTTCCCTTTCCCCTGTTCTTCCCTCGGAAAGGAAAATGGAGGTGATGTGAGCCCCAGAGAACCAGACACTGTCGCCTTTCATGTGCCCTGACTGTGGCCTCTGCTGAACTTGCTCAGCCCAAAGAGCTCCTGAAGATGCTGAAAGGCTCCTGTCCCCAATGGAAATGGGGTCTCCAGAGCAAGTCTCGGGGGAGAAACCTCATGTGGAGCTCAGTCCTTCAAGTTTCTCCCTCCACTACTTTTAGCATTGCTAATCCCTGGCGTTTGATTTTCTGGGTAAGTGAGATGTTACTGATGTGGAAGGAAAGGGACCAATCAGGTTTGGTGGGAAGGTGGGTGTCATAGGCTCCTCGGCAGATTTGAAACGCTCCTGTACTCACAGTGATTGATCGTTTTCCCTTCCCAATGTTCTACTGTTTCAGAAAGATGCTGAATGCACATCCATGGGTGTTTGTGGATATTTGGGGAGGGGAATAAAATGTAGAGAAGTGAATTCCAGGCTCTGGTGGGATTCAATTAACAAGTTCTTTACCCATCCCTGGGAGAATGCTGCTTCTTATTCTCCTTGCAGTATGGAACAGAGACATTTCTGCAGAGACAGAGGTGGACATTCCTCGGTCACCTCAGAAAGCCTCACTGAAAACCTCTCTCAATCCATGACCCCTTGACGCGACAGCACTGCATTATTTAGCCCCCGTGTGCCCGTCAGCGCAGCTGCTTTGCCAGCTCCCAGCCCAGGTGCTGTCAAGGAGCAGCTCGTGGCTTTGCAAAGCAGGCCGAGAGCAGCAGCAGCCGTGTCCGGAGGGCGAGAGGCGGCGGCAGAGGCGCAGCCCGCAGCAGTTTGGCGTGAGGCAGCGGCGGGCTCGGGAGCGAGGGGAGGCCGGGCGGTGCGTGGCGAGCGTGCGAGCGCGGGTCGCAGGCGGGTTGTGCGGCGCGCCGGGGCCGTGCGGGGCCGTGCGGGGCCGGTGCGGGCGGGCTCGGGGCAGAGGAAGGAGCTGAGGAGCCGCGCCCCGGGAGCCCGGCGGGCGGAGCGGCAGCGGCCCCTGCTGGCCCCGCCCGGCCCCGCCCGCGGCGGTTCGTGCCCGGCCGCAGCCCCGGCTCCTCTGCCCGTGGTCCCCAGCGCGCAGTAATACACGGCCGCGTCCCCGCGCCGGGGCGCAGCCAGCCACAGCGCGCTGGAGCGACGATCTTTCGACACCGTCAGACGCCCTTCAGGGGCTCGCACCTTCTTGGCCGCTTTAGCAGTGACCGCCACGAGTTCGGGGCTTTGGCCCGGCAGCTGACGGTAGAAATGGATGAAATCGCCAGTCCGGATATTGGCGTGTGAGCACTTGATGCTGATGCTGGTGCCCTCGGTGGTCTCCAGGAACGGCTCCTGCTGCACTTGAGCTCTGACCGCAGCCACTGCCAGGGAGAGAAAAGAAACAAACTTCAACTCCTACTTTCTACCCAGCTCTGCCTGCCAACCCCCAGAACAAAGCCCGCAGAAGCAGCCAGGAACACAGAGAGATGAGGAGGAAAACTGTTCCTGGGGATGTCACAGACACATGTAGGAATGGAAGTGTCCATTAATCGTTTGTGGAGAGATGAACGAGTGAATGACAGAAGGATCGGTGCAGTCACTTGAGAACGGGAGGATGTGGGAGAAAGCACACAAAGACAAGAAGAAAAAGAGCAAGGGGTATGGACAGACTTCGTGAGTAATAAAGAAGGAATGCTTGTGCCGGGTTGGGAAGAGAAAATAATCCGGAGATTTCTGCGGACTATGGGATGGAGAAGCGTAAGGGATACACAAGAGAACCGCTCTCGGGAAGAGGTCTGAGAAGAAGCCAGGCTGGACAGCAGCCTCCGGGGAGATGCGGGATCACCCAAACCCCGACCCGGCCCCTGCGGCACCCAAAACGCACCGAGCAGCAGCGCGGCCAGCGCCGGCAGCCCCGCGGCCCGAGCCCGCCGCATGGCGCCGCTCCGCCGGCCGAGCCTCGCTGTGCCCCTGAGCCCCGGCTCTGCTGCGGCCGTGCCGCCTCCTCTGGGCCGCCGCCAGCTCCGCCCCGGGGCTCAGCCCTGCGCCGCTGCCGCTCGGGCTCTCGCCCAGTCCCGCCAGGGAACGGAGCGGAGGCGAGCGCGGGGGCTGCGGGGCGGCGCTCGGCTCTCTGCACGTCGCAAGCGGCGGCGCCGGGCTGGGGCCCAGGGCATCGGGCTGGCATCGTGCAGCTCAGCATCGACACTCCCTGCCTTTCCTTCGCTCCCATCATCTGTTCCCGCACCTCCTCCCTTTGCTGTCCTGTGGGGACTCCCGAATTGTCCTTCAGGGCGCTGGAAAGAAATGCACTCACACGGATCCAGGACGTGGGCACAAAGCCCCAGGCTTCCTGCGTGTCCATGAAACCAATCGGATGCAGCACAGGGGAGAGCAGCTGTGCACTGGTATGGACAGACCTGTGTGTATTTGTATGTCTCTATGTCCATGTATCCATGTTTCCATGTGTCTGTGAGCCCTCCCAGTCGTGCTGAGGCACTCACAACCTTTGAAACGGAATTAAGCTAAAAATCCCGACTTGGTGAAACCATTTTTGTTCGGACTGACAATTGGCAGTAGCAAAGTGTGATGTGTTTAGGGCAGCTGGGAAAGGAGATCTCAGGAAGCAGGGACTGCATTTCAGCACCTCTTCCCTGGACAACTCTACCGCGGGCTGCCCCATCATTGTCCAGTTACACCCGGGCTCCTTCTGAGTCTGGGCAAATGCTGCTCTGGGATGCTCAGGGCAGAGCCGTGGAGAGCGTCTCCAGTGAGATCAACGCATTCCACTGGCTCAGTAACACAATAGGACACACACTCACACACACAGACGCACACAGACACACACACAGAGGCTCCGTCACATCGGGGGGGATTCATGCAGGAATTTGTGCTCCCCCATGGATTCCTGTGGACCCTGCCTGAACACAAGCGCACACAAAGCAGCAGCACAGGCAAGGACACAATCAGCCATGGACGCTGCTGAGGAAACCCGGGAACAACTGCAGCAGGGCTGGAGCCTTGTGGGGAAGGCCAAGGAGTCAGGCAAGGCCCTGGCATGGTTTGGGTACTCACAGGCTGAACACAGGGTAGGATGTCCAGCGAATCATGGCTACTTTCCTGAAGGCAATTTTAACAGGGCAGGGTCAGAACCAGCAGCCCAGTGATGACACACAGAGAGGCAAAAAGCGGTGGCCATCGGGGTGAGCTGAGGAGGGAAGAAGGCAAGGTGAATATGTGAGTGTGTGGGAATCGATCTGTGTTGGGATGTGTCACGATCCATCCTTAGGAACGGAGATTGTGATGGTTCCTTACTGGATCTCAGGGTACAAAACACCAACACGGCAAGGGGTTTGCAGTAACAATCAAAACCAGTATACTTTATTGAATAGTCACAGCAAAATGCCTTGGAGGGGATTGGGGGAAAAAGAGAGAAAGCCTATGGAAAGAAAACGGTTGAGAGAAAGGGAGGCAATAGCTACCAACCTAGAGTTGACGAAGTTCATTGTGGTCCAGTCGAGGTCCAGTCCAGGTCCAGTCGAGGAGTCGCTTTCACGCTGTGGAGATCTCGAAATCTCAGGCTAACCCGGGGGGTTTTTATGAGGATTTTTCTATTGAAAGTTGGAAAGGAGGGGGGAAAAGATACAATGTTCTCATTATCTCATCTGGTCAGCATTGAGCAAGGGCTATTTTCTTTTTGGTCCCGTGGTCACACCTGCAGCTACTTGCCCCCCACCCCACACATCCCCCTCCTTGGGTTAGAAGTTTCAATCTCAGTTCTTAGGAGAAAAGGAGTCTTCTCCATATTGGGTTTTCCTGTCTCAGTCTTGGAGGGAATGGCTTCTCCCAATCTCAGTCCATCTGTCACGGTGGTTGTACAGTGGTTGAAGGGTCTTCTCTGGAGACCACCAAAAGGTCATTCCAGAAAAGAGTCCAGCCAGGTTAGGAGGTGGAGAAATCCCAGGGCCATTGTAGCAAAGCGATGCAGGCAAAGAAGGGCAAAGTGCCCCTTCTCCTTTCACTGGGTTCGGTGTTCCATGGGGTGGACAAACACACCTGCGAACAACAACTCAAGTTCCAGTCCCGGGGCCCTGACAAGCCCCCACCAAACCAGGATGTCGAACAGGATGCCCAGTGGTCTGAATATCATGAGGTAGATGAGAGTATCTTCGGACAAAGTATCACGGGATGTGCATTCTGTGTGCACATCTCTGGACAGGAGTGTTCACGTAGATGTGCGGGCAAAGGCTTGGATGCAGGAGCAGGAATAGGAGCGAGCGTGTGTGTTTGCACATCAGTGGGGACATGGCAGAAGGAGAAGTGTCTGTGCCTGGGTCTCCTTTGGAAATGAATGTGCACAGACCTCTTCATAGATGCAGAGCTATGAGTTACTCTTTGGGTGTGTGCAAGCTCCAGAGTGTGTTTGTGGTACCGTGCACTATTCTATGTGCAATAAGAGTTTGTTAATAAGTTCTTCTCCTACTCTGGGTGATGCTTTATTCCCAGCAAGGTGTCTGGGAGGCTGAGGGATGTGATGGAAGGGAGGAGAAGCAATAGCAGTTAAACTGAGGGCAAGCTGGCCCGGAGTGTGTCACCCTTTTCCCTGTCATTTGTCAGCAGGTTCCCTTCCTCACCGATCCAGGAGCCAACATCTCCTGAGCCTTCCTTTGGCTGCCCATAGGCTCAGAAATACCTTCCCTGAGTGCCTCAACCGCTGCTGAAATGTTCGTCTGCAGCAGAATTGTTTCGTACGCCTTGCAGGGCAGCATCCTTGTGCTCGGAGGTGTCTCTGGCAGGAGGCCAGGCCGTGTGCGGGGCCCGTGGTGGTTCCCGTTCGGGGTGGCGCGGGTTCCAGGCGCGGCTCGGTCCGTGCCCCGCCGAGCGGCGTCAGCCGGGAGCGGAGCGGCCCCTGCTGGCCCCGCCCGGCCCCGCCCGCGGCGGTTCGTGCCCGGCCGCAGCCCCGGCTCCTCTGCCCGTGGCCCCCAGCGCGCAGTAATACACGGCCGCGTCCCCGCGCCGGGGCACAGCCAGCCACAGCGCGCTGGAGCGCCCGTCCTCCGACACCGACAGCGTTCCTGCAATGCCCGGCACATCCTTGGAGTCTTTGAGTGTGCTCACGAGGAATTCGGGTGCTCGGCCTGGGAGCTGGCGGTACCAGTGGATGTAATCGCTGGTCTGGATTTGGGGATGTGAGCAGGTGATGTTGATGCCGGTGCCCTCGGTGGTCTCCAGGAACGGCTCCTGCTGGACCTGAGCTCTGGTCACAGCCACTGCAACGGAGAAAAGAGCAATCACTTTCCATTGGCATCAAAGGCCACGAACGCAAAGAGCAAAGAGGGCGTTACAGGACAGGTCACAGGTAGATGGTATATTTTGAGAATAAAGCATGGAGATACTATTTCTCTGAAAATAATTTAACGGAAATAGGAATGTGGTATATTTTATGGAAGTCAGAATGTGGGAGAAGTGTCAGACTGCAGAAGTGGAGATTGGAATGAAGAAACGAGAACGGCTGAAATGCAGGGATGAATAAATGTTTGTATGAGTTAATGTATGGAGCTGTAGAGCGGGGAAGCTGGGAGTGAACGGAATCATTGAGGAGAGAAGGACTGAGGTCAGTGGGTGAAAAAGAAGCAAGGAGAAGCAGGAGTGCCAGATACAAATGCTGAGACCAATGGTTATTAAAGGCAGACACAGCGCCAGCCCCTGCCTCCGCCACCTCCACCGCCAGCCCCCGCGTACCGAGCAGCAGCGCGGCCAGCGCCGGCAGCCCCGCGGCCCGAGCCCGCCGCATGGCGCCGCTCCGCCGGCCGAGCCTCGCTGTGCCCCTGAGCCCCGGCTCTGCTGCGGCCGTGCCGCCTCCTCTGGGCCGCCGCCAGCTCCGCCCCGGGGCTCAGCCCTGCGCCGCTGCCGCTCGGGCTCTCGCCCAGTCCCGCCAGGGAACGGAGCGGAGGCGAGCGCGGGGGCTGCGGGGCGGCGCTCGGCTCTCTGCACGTCGCAAGCGGCGGCGCCGGGCTGGGGCCCAGGGCATCGGGCTGGCATCGTGCAGCTCAGCATCGACAGTCCCTGCCTTTCCTTCGCTCCCGTCGTCTGTTCCCTCACCTCCTCCCTTTGCTGTTCTGTGGGGACTCCCGAATTGTCCTTCAGGGCCCTGTAAAGAAATGCACTCACACGGATCCAGGACGTGGGCACAAAGCCCCAGCCTTTCTGCGTGTCCATGAAACCAATCGGATGCAGCACAGGGGAGAGCAGCTGTGCATTGGCCTGGAGAGACCTGTGTGTGTGTTGATGAGTCCGGGTGTCCACGAGTTCATGTGCATGTGTGTTTCTGCATTTAGGGCAGCTCTAAAAGGTGGGCTCAGGAAGCAGGGACTGCATTTCAGCGCCTCTTCCCTGGACAAATCTCCTGCAGGTTGCTCCATCATTGTCCAGTGACACCCGGGCTCCTTCTGAGTCTGGGCAAATGCTGCTCTGGGATGCTCAGGGCAGAGCCGTGGAGAGCGTCTCCAGTGAGATCAACGCATTCCACTGGCTCAGTAACACAATAGGACAGACAGACACTCAGAGATACACACACACAGACACAGAGGCTCCTGTATATTGGGGTGGATTCATGCTCGAATTTGCGCTCCCCCATGGATTCCTGTGGACCCTGCCTGAACACAAGCGCACACAAAGCAGGAGCACAGGCAAGGACACAATCAGCCGTGGACGCTGCTGAGGAAACCTGGGAACAACTGCAGCAGGGCTGGAGCCTTGTGGGGAAGGCCAAGGAGTCAGGCAAGGCTCTGGCATGGTTTGGGTACTCACAGGCTGAACACAGGGTAGGATGTCCAGCGAATCACGGCTACTTTCCTGAAGGCAATTTTAACAGGGCAGGGTCAGAACCAGCAGCCCAATGGCGTCACATGGGGAGGCAAAAAGCGGTGGCCATCGGGGTGAGCTGAGGAGGGAAGAAGGGAAGGTGAATATGTGAGTGTGTGTTGGGATGTGCTTTGTGTGTGCCCATCTCTGGACAGGAGTGTTCACGTAGATGTGCGGGCAAAGGCTTGGGTGCAGGAGCAGGAATAGGAGCGAGCGTGCGTGTTTGCACATCAGTGGGGACATGGCAGAAGGAGAAGTGTCTGTGCCTGGGTCTCCTTTGGAAATGTGTGTGCACACACCTCTTCATAGATGCAGAGCTATGAGTTATCATTTGGGCGTGTGCAAGCCCCAGGGTGTGTGTGTGGTACCATGAACTCGTGTATGTGCAGTAGGAGTTCTTTAATTGCTTCTTCTACTCGGGTTGCTGCTTTATTCCCAGCAAGGCGTCAGGGATGCTGAGGGATGTGATGGAAGGGAGGAGAAGCAATAGTAGTTAAAGGGAGGGCCAGCAGTCCCGGAGCGTGTCGGCCTTTTCGGTGCCATCGGCGCTGTCGGTGCGGGCGGGCTCGGGGCAGAGGAAGGAGCTGCGGAGCCGCGCCCCGGGAGCCCGGCGGGCGGAGCGGCAGCGGCCCCTGCTGGCCCCGCCCGGCCCCGCCCGCGGCGGTTCGTGCCCGGCCGCAGCCCCGGCTCCTCTGCCCGTGGCCCCCAGCGCGCAGTAATACACGGCCGCGTCCCCGCGCCGGGGCACAGCCAGCCACAGCGCGCTGGAGCGCCCGTCCTCCGACACCGACAGCGTTCCTGCAATGCCCGGCACATCCTTGGAGCCTGTATAGGCAGCGAGGGCGAGGAATTCGGGTGCTCGACCCGGCAGCTGACGGTAGAAATGGATGAAATCGCCGCTCAATTTCTGGGAATGTGAGCAGGTGATGTTGATGCCGGTGCCCTCGGTGGTCTCCAGGAATGGCTCCTGCTGCACCTGGGCTCTGCCTGAAGCCACTGCCGGGGAACAGAAAATGGATGAACTTTAAATTCTACACAGCCCCACGGCACAGATCAAATCCCATAGAAACAGTCTGGATCCTACAGAGATGATGAGGGAAACAGTACCGAGGGGATTTCACGATAAGCAGAAATGGAAGTGTCCATTGCTGCTCTGAGGAGAGATGAATGCCCGAATGCCAGAAAGAACAGTGCAGTCACCTGAGTATGAGGGAATGTTGGAGAAAGCACAAAAAGAAAAAAAAAAAGAAAAAAAAAGAAGAAAAATTAGAAGGGCTAAGGCTTTGTGAGCAATAAAGGAGGAGAGGAATTGAGTGCTTGTGCAGGGTTGGACATAGAATAGAATCAGGAGATTTCTGAGGGAGAATGGGACTGAGAAGAAAAAGGGATGAACGGGAGAACAGCTCTGGAGAAAAGGCCTGAGAAGAATCCAGGCAGGTCGGAAGCCTCCGGGGACATGCGTGATCACCCCAACCCAGACCGCGGTCCCTTCGCCCCCCCCTCCCCCGCGTACCGAGCAGCAGCGCGGCCAGCGCCGGCAGCCCCGCGGCCCGAGCCCGCCGCATGGCGCCGCTCCGCCGGCCGAGCCTCGCTGTGCCCCTGAGCCCCGGCTCTGCTGCGGCCGTGCCGCCTCCTCTGGGCCGCCGCCAGCTCCGCCCCGGGGCTCAGCCCTGCGCCGCTGCCGCTCGGGCTCTCGCCCAGTCCCGCCAGGGAACGGAGCGGAGGCGAGCGCGGGGGCTGCGGGGCGGCGCTCGGCTCTCTGCACGTCGCAAGCGGCGGCGCCGGGCTGGGGCCCAGGGCATCGGGATGGCATCGTGCAGCTCAGCATCGACAGTCCCTGCCTTTCCTTCGCTCCCATCGTCTGTTCCCTCACCTCCTCCCTTTGCTGTCCTGTGGGCACTCCCGACTTGTCCTTCAGGGCCCTGGAAAGAAATGCACTCACACGGATCCAGGACCTGGGCACAAAGCCCCAGCCTTCCTGCGTGTCCATGAAACCAATCGGATGCAGCTCAGGGGAGAGCAGCTGTGCACTGGCCTGGAGAGTCCAGTCTGTGTCCCGGTGTCTGTGTGTCCATGTGTCCCTATGTCCCTGTGTTGGTGTCTGTGTCTGCTTGTGTCCACGTGTCCCTGTGTCCATGTGTCCATGTGTCTGTGTGTCCCAGCCATGGGAGTGTGTGGGCACTCCCAGCCATGTTGAGACACTCCAGACAATTCAAATAGAATCAAACGAAAAATCCAAACTTGAGTGAAACTGTAATTCCTCGGGCTGACAATTGGCAGTAGCAGAGGGTGATGTTTAGAGCAGCTGAGAAAGGAGAGCTCAGGAAGCAGGGACTGCATTTCAGCACCTCTTCCCTGGAAAATCTGCAGGCTGCTCCATCATTGTCCAGTTACACCCGGGCTCCTTCTGAGTCTGGGCAAATGCTGCTCTGGGATGCTCAGGGCAGAGCCGTGGAGAGCGTCTCCAGTGAGATCAATGCATTCCACTGGCTCAGTGTCCTAGTTTAGGGCAAATTTGGGAGAAAATCTACAAAAGGAGGCCCCTTCAGAAAGCAAACCCACACAGCCCCTCCCTCCAACCGGTTCGGGAAGGATTCCTCAGAGAGAAGTGGAAAGAACCTGTTTATTTAACAGGCACAGCACCCCCCCAGCACACAGAATGAACAATACCGGATGATAACACTCCTTCACCACTCTGAAAAGGATGACAAATTCAGAAAGTCTCTCTTGGGGGGTGGTTGCTCTGTTGTCAGTCCCTCCAGCGCTGGAGATGGCTGCTACAAGCCACGAGGTGCAAGCTCTCGGTGTTTCCAGGTCCCAGTCCAGAGCAGGTTCAAGTAGTTCCAAAAAGGGGAGGGAAAAAAAAAAGGAAAAAAGGAAAAAAAAGGAAAAAGAAAAAAAACAGTCCAGGGGGAAAAAAAATTGGACTGCTTAGCTAAACTAGCTAATGAGCAGAAGCAAAAGCAAAAGCAAGAGCGAAGCAGGAGCAAGCAGAAGCCAGAGCAAGAGCAAAGCAAAAAAGCCCAGCAAAAAGCAAAAGCCGCACTATGTACTCCCTGTCTCTGTGTCCCGCCAGCCGTGGGGGAGTGGGCTGATAACAAAACCCAAAACAAAACATTCACTCTTCAGAGCCAGTCTTGAAGGCACAGAACATAATATCCAGCATAAACAGAACACACAAATGGTGATACAAGCATCATAACGTCACCCTAGGACATTCCTCCCCTTATCCCCATATCATCAACATACCACACATCATGCATTTTATTCAAGTAAAACTTCCATCCATTACCCCCAAACATTACAAGCTATACCCATCATGCCCTCATCGCATCCCCACACCGGACCACTGAATCCAGGCCCCATACCACAGAGCTGCAGGATTCCCCACTTTCATTTTACTCACTCAAAACTCCATCTTTCACTTGCTCAAACCTTCAACACCTACCCATTTCCTTCTCCATCTTTCACTTGCTCAGACCTTTCACACTTACACATTTCTTTCTATCTCATGTCTGTATGGTTTAATGTACAGACAATGGCAGTAACATCCACCAAACAGTAATATTTGCATATCATTCTCACCCCACAATCAGATCTCCCTGAGGTACACATCGTGTTGTTCCATCTCTCTGCATTATCCACCATGTGCAACCTGGTCCCTGGGCGAAGACAACCCCACGAATGGGTTTGTCTGTATTTGAGGCAGAATTGATCCACACGGTCTTCCCTAACAAACCCCTGACATGTACCACCGGGACTTTATCTCCATCTGTTATATTCAGGGACTCAGACTGGGCAGGACCTGCTCGCTTGGTGGAACCTCGGGTGTTAACTAACCAGGTGGCCTTTGCTAAATGCTGCTCCCAATTTTTGAAAGATCCCCCACCCAAGGCTTTCAACTGGGTTTTTAACAGTCCATTGTACCTCTCCACTTTGCCTGCAGCTGGTGCATGGTAGGGGATATGGTACACCCACTCAATGCCATGTTCTCTAGCCCAGGTGTTGATAAGGTTGTTCTTGAAATGAGTCCCATTGTCTGACTCAATCCTCTCAGGGGTACCATGCCTCCAAAGGACCTGCTTTTCAAGGCCCAGGATGGTGTTACGGGCTGTAGCATGAGACACAGGGTAGGTTTCCAACCATCCTGTAGTGGCTTCTACCATGGTCAGCACATAGCGCTTGCCTTGGCGTGTCTGGGGCAGTGTGATGTAGTCAATCTGCCAGGCCTCTCCATACTTGTACTTGGACCACCGCCCACCATACCACAGGGGCTTCACTGGCTTGGCCTGTTTGATGGCAGCACACGTCTCACAGTCATGGATGACCTGCGAAATACTGTCCATGGTTAAATCCACCCCTCGGTCTCGTGCCCACTTATAGGTGGCATCTCTACCCTGATGACCTGAGGCATCATGGGCCCATCGAGCTAGGAATAACTCTCCCTTATGTTCCCAATCTAGATCTATCTTGGACACTCCTATCTTTGAAGCCTGGTCTACCTGCTCATTGTTTTGGTGCTCCTCATTCGCTCTGCTCTTGGGGACATGGGCATCCACATGGCGGACCTTCACAGGTAGCCTCCCTACCCTGGTAGCGATGTCTTTCCACTCTTCAGCAGCCCAAATTGGTTTCCCTCTACGCTGCCAATTAGTCTTTTTCCACCTTTCCAGCCAACCCCACAGAGCATTGGCTACCATCCATGAGTCAGTGTAGAGGTAGAGCTTTGGCCACTTCTCTCTTTCAGCAATGTCCAGGGCCAGCTGTATAGCTTTGAGTTCCGCAAACTGGCTCGATCCACCTTCTCCTTCGATAGCTTGTGCAACCTGTCGTGTGGGGCTCCATACGGCTGCTTTCCACTTCCGATTCATTCCAACGATGTGACAGGACCCATCAGTGAAAAGAGCATAGCGTGTTTCCTCTGGGGGCAGTTGGTTATATGGTGGAGCTTCTTCAGCCCGTGTCACTGGTTCTTGTTCTTCGTCTGTGACACCAAAATTTTCACCTTCGGGCCAATTTGTAATTACCCCCAAAATCCCAGGGCGATTCAGTTTACCTATACGGGCGTGCTGTGTGATAAGAGCAATCCACTTGCTCCATGTAGCACTGGTGGCATGGTGGGTGGAAGGAACCTTCCCTTTGAACATCCACCCCAGCACCGGCAGTCGGGGTGCCAGGAGGAGTTGTGCTTCTATACCAATCACTTCTGAGGCAGCTTGGACTCCTTCATAGGCAGCCAAGATCTCTTTCTCTATTGGAGTGTAGTTAGATTCAGACCCTCTGTAGCTTCGACTCCAAAATCCCAGTGGTCGACCCCGAGTCTCCCCAGGCACCTTCTGCCAAAGACTCCAAGATAGACCATGGTTCCCGGCTGCAGAGTAGAGCATGTTTCTCACCTCTGGTCCTGTCCTGACCGGGCCAAGGGCTACTGCATGAGCAATCTCCTGCTTGATCTGGACAAAGGCTTGTTGCTGCTCAGGGCCCCAGTGGAAATTGTTCTTCTTCCGGGTGACCAGGTAAAGAGGGCTCACAATCTGACTGTACTCGGGAACGTGCATTCTCCAAAAGCCTATGGCACCTAGGAAAGCTTGTGCCTCCTTCTTATTGGTCGGTGGAGACATAGCTGTGATCTTGTTGATAACATCCATAGGAATCTGACGCCGACCATCTTGCCACTTTACTCCTAGGAACTGAATCTCACGAGCTGGTCCCTTTACTTTGCTCTTTTTGATGGCAAAACCAGCTCCCAGGAGGATTCGGATGATTTTCTCTCCTTTCTCAAACACTTCTGCAGCTGTGTTCCCCCATACAATGATGTCATCAATATACTGTAGATGTTCTGGAGCCTCACCCTTTTCTAGTGCAGTCTGGATCAGTCCATGGCAGATAGTAGGACTGTGCTTCCACCCCTGGGGCAGTCGGTTCCAGGTGTACTGCACTCCCCTCCACGTGAAGGCAAACTGAGGCCTGCATTCTGCTGCTAAAGGAATGGAGAAAAATGCATTGGCAATATCGATAGTGGCATACCACTTCGCTGCCTTGGACTCCAGCTCGTACTGGAGCTCTAATATGTCTGGCACGGCAGCACTCAGTGGTGGAGTCACTTCATTCAATGCACGGTAGTCCACCGTCAATCTCCATTCTCCTTCAGATTTACGCACAGGCCAAATAGGGCTATTAAAGGGTGAGTGGGTCTTGCTGACCACCCCTTGGCTCTCCAGCTCTCGGATCATCTTATGGATGGGAATCACAGCATCTCGAGTGGTTCTATACTGTCGACGATGCACTGTGGAAGTGGCAATTGGTACCTGTTGCTCTTCTCCCTTCAGGAGTCCTACTGTACATGGATTCTCGGACAGTCCAGGCAAGGTGTTCAATTGCTGGACACCCTCTGTTGCTACAGCTGCTATCCCAAATGCCCACTTGAGTCCTTTTGGGTCTTTGAAATACCCACTTCGGAGATAATCTATGCCCAAAATACATGGGGCCTCTGGGCCAGTCACAATAGGGTGTTTCTTCCACTCATTTCCCGTCAGGCTCACATCAGCTTCCACCAAAGTGAAATCCTGTGATCCCCCTGTCACACCGGCAATAGAAACGGATTCTGTCCCCACATATCTTGATGGGATCAATGTGCACTGGGCACCAGTGTCAACCAAAGCCTTATACTCCTGTGGTTCTGATGTGCCAGGCCAACGAATCCACACAGTCCAGAAAACACGATTTTCCCTAGCCTCTACCTGGCTAGAGGCAGGGCCCCTCTAAGCCTGGCTATCCTTCTTTCCTTGGACGTATGCCTTGGAAGTTCCTTCAAGGGGATCGGACATGTCATCATCATCATATCTGGCAGTTCGGCTATGGGCAACTGGAGCTGCTTTCCTTCTGGTGGGACTTCCTCTCTGAGCCCTGTCTTCCTTCAATTCACGCACCCGTTGGGCCAGAGCAGCAGTAGATCTTCCATCCCATCTCCTCATGTTTTCTCCGCAATCCCGCAGGAAGAACCACAGCTCAGTTCGTGGGGTGTATCTTCTCTCTCCATCTGGGGAACGTCTGTGTTGGGTACCAGAACCTCTGATCTGCACTGCCGAGATTTGGAGAAGGTCTTCTTTAATCTCATCTCTGAGCTTCTTATGATTCTCCTCTATCTTGTCCTCCAACTTCTGTAGACGTGTCTCCACCGCTGCGATTCTGGCGTGTGTTGGGCCATGTACAGCATCTGCATATGCTCGCAGCTTCCTTGCCATATCAAGCACGGTCTCATCCCTGTCATCCCGCTGCATTATGGCTAAAGCAGAAGCATATTCATGTGGCCCAAGTCGTACGAGTTTTCGCCACATCACAGATGTGCATGGTACCAAGTCTGGATTCCTAGTTGTTATGTCATCTGAGAAGATAATCTCTGCCACTGCCATTTCTCTCAGGCGTTGGATCCCTTGTTCTATAGTCTTCCACTGGGTTTGTTGCATATAGAGATCATCTGCACACAGGTACCTTTGTGCAACACTATCCAAGACCCGTGCCCCGAGGCTGTGAGGGTCAGCCCCCCTCATCATTCCTTGGTTGATGACAGGATCATGTGACAGGGATCCCAAATGCCTCGCCTCAGTGCCATCCAGAATTGTAGCCTCACCTGCAGCATCCCAAAGACGGACTAGCCAGCTAATTATGGATTCATCAGATCGTCGGGTGTAATCCTTCCTTAGGCCATGGAGGTCCTTCAGGGAAAAGGACTCAATATTGGCTTCCGACCTTGCGCCTGTTGCTCTGACTCCTGATTTTATGTCAGGAGGTGTTGAAGGTCCTTCTCCTGCGTCATCATCATCATCCACTGGTCGATCGGTCTTGTCTGTGCACTTTCCACTTCTAGTGCTAGTAGCAACAGCCATTGGTTGAGGCTCATTGTCTGGTTTAGCTGCTGGCTTCGAGCCTGGAGTGTTGGCTGCAGCCTGAGAGACTGGGATAGCTGTTGATTTATCTCTCTGCCCCCCTGCCTCTGACTGCTGCCCTACAGTATCTAGCAGCGTGCGATAAGCATATGCCAGGGCCCAGCACACTGCAATGATCTTTTTCTCTTTAGGGTCATCATGGTACTTCTCTCTCAGGTATTTCCCCACCTCAGCTGGGTCCTGAATGTGTTGATGAGGAAAGTCCCACACTATAGGGTCAGAGAATTCCTTCAGGATTTGGCCCATATCCTCCCATTTCCCACCCCACTCAGGATTTTCCATGCCTGGGTCTACTCCTGGGTCAGGGGTTTCATCACCCCGTCTAGAAATCTCTGCCCTCATTCTAGAAAAGCTGCAAACTGTATAGAGGAAGCTTACCAGATTAAATACCAGAAAGATGGTCTCTTTAACATTCAGAGGAAACTGAACATTCTTCAATAATGATATAACAGATTCAGAGGAGAAGAAGGAAAGCAAAGGCTGAAAAGCCTCATTCTCTGCTCCTCCTTTAACAAACTGGATGCATAACCATAGCCATGAACCATTCATACCTGGAACAGACCCCAGCATGTTTATAAACTTCTTACAAATCATTACCACCAAGCCCAGCAGGATAGCTATTCTAGTCACAGCCCCTCTGCTATAAAAACTACGTATTAGGGACAATGCTAGAATGATTTCTGGATAAGAAAATAAACCTAGGGACCATAGAGGTATTAAGATCTCAAAAAACCCTAGGGACCAGAAATGCATGCAAGCCCTCACCCCAAGAGACATTATGAATTCAAAAAACATGGCTATTAACTACTATATAACAACACAGAGTAATGGCAACCAAAATGCACTCAAAACAGGGATTTTTCCACACTCTCACACTGCCCTACACATTGGGCGCCAAATTTTGTCCTAGTTTAGGGCAAATTTGGGAGAAAATCTACAAAAGGAGGCCCCTTCAGAAAGCAAACCCACACAGCCCCTCCCTCCAACCGGTTTGGGAAGGATTCCTCGGAGAGAAGTGGAAAGAACCTGTTTATTTAACAGGCACAGCACCCCCCCAGCACACAGAATGAACAATACCGGATGATAACACTCCTTCACCACTCTGAAAAGGATGACAAATTCAGAAAGTCTCTCTTGGGGGGTGGTTGCTCTGTTGTCAGTCCCTCCAGCGCTGGAGATGGCTGCTACAAGCCACGAGGTGCAAGCTCTCGGTGTTTCCAGGTCCCAGTCCAGAGCAGGTTCAAGTAGTTCCAAAAAGGGGAGGGAAAAAAAAAAGGAAAAAAGGAAAAAAAAGGAAAAAGAAAAAAAACAGTCCAGGGGGAAAAAAAATTGGACTGCTTAGCTAAACTAGCTAATGAGCAGAAGCAAAAGCAAAAGCAAGAGCGAAGCAGGAGCAAGCAGAAGCCAGAGCAAGAGCAAAGCAAAAAAGCCCAGCAAAAAGCAAAAGCCGCACTATGTACTCCCTGTCTCTGTGTCCCGCCAGCCGTGGGGGAGTGGGCTGATAACAAAACCCAAAACAAAACATTCACTCTTCAGAGCCAGTCTTGAAGGCACAGAACATAATATCCAGCATAAACAGAACACACAAATGGGGATACAAGCATCATAACGTCACCCTAGGACACTCAGTAACACAATAGTGTCGGAACCCAGGACTCTCCTCTGGGTGTCCTGCATGGCCAGAGCCGCTGGCAGGGGGCTCTGAGACCCTGGCATGCAGCCAAAGACACACGTGGGGTTTTGATCTTAGCCCGTGGAGCAAATTACTAACTCTGTATGAAGAATTACAAGCCACACACACACAAGTTTAGATAGCATAGTAGAGATAATCACAAAGTGAAAGGAAGGATTCCTGAGTGCTGTACAGGGGGGTTTTAAGCCTTGTACGCAGGGGTCCAAGTTTTGTACATGGGGGTAAGGAGTTCTAAGATGGAGGGACTTGGGTGTGCCCTGTCCTCTTTCTTTCTCCTTCCTAACCTCCATGTCTTTGGTGATGTTGGCACTCACAGATTGGTTTAGAGTAGAAAGTCACCATTCAATATAGATAGTAGGTATTGGGGAAAAAGCATAAACATGTAGTACGTAATATATGATATAAAAGATAGCACCAGCCCCCTGGGAGGGCAGAGAGAGTGCCTTTGTCTGAGCTGCTGAAAGGGCCACAGCAGTTCAGGGAGAAGAATCTTGTAGATAACCAACAATAAACAACCTTGAGAACAGACAACAGAAGACTACTGAGTCTTTCTTCGAAGGCACAGGTTGGAGGAGGGACTTTTCCATCTTTCGGGGTCATCCCAATCCGGGGGTGAAACCCCACAAATAGGACAGACAGACACACAGAGATACACACACACAGACACAGAGGCTCCTGTATATTGGGGTGGATTCATGTAGGAATTTGCACTCCCCCATGGATTCCTGTGGACCCTGCCTGAACACAAGCGCACACAAAGCAGGAGCACAGGCAAGGACACAATCAGCCATGGACGCTGCTGAGGAAACCTGGGAACAACTGCAGCAGGGCTGGAGCCTTGTGGGGAAGGCCAAGGAGTCAGGCAAGGCCCTGGCATGGTTTGGGTACTCACAGGCTGAACACAGGGTAGGATGGCCAGAGAGACACGAATACTTTCCTGAAGGCAATTTTAACAGGGCAGGATCAGAACCAGCAGCCCAATCGTGACACATGGGGAGGCAAAAAGCGGTGGCCATCAGGGTGAGCTGAGGAGGGAAGAAGGGAAGGTGAATATGTGAGTGTGTGGGAATTGATCCGTGTTGGGATGTGCTTTGTGTGTGCCCATCTCTGGACAGGAGTGTTCACGTAGATGTGCGTGCAAAGGCTTGGGTGCAGGAGCAGGAAGAGGAGCGAGCGTGCGTGTTTGCACATCAGTGGGGACATGGCAGAAGGAGAAGTGTCTGTGCCTGGGTCTCCTTTGAAAGGTGAGTGCACAGACCGCTTCATAAATGCAGAGCTATGAGTTATCATGTGGGCCTGTGCTAGCTCCAGAGTGTGTGTGTGGTACCATGAACTCGTGTATGTGCAGTAGGAGTTCTTTAATTGCTTCTTCTACTCGGGTTGCTGCTTTGTTGCCAGCAAGGCGTCAGGGATGCTGAGGGATGTGATGGAAGTGAGAAGCAATAGTAGTTAAAGGGAGGGCCAGCAGTCCCGGAGCGTGTCGGCCTTTTCGGTGCCATCGGCGCTGTCGGTGCGGGCGGGCTCGGGGCAGAGGAAGGAGCTGCGGAGCCGCGCCCCGGGAGCCCGGCGGGCGGAGCGGCAGCGGCCCCTGCTGGCCCCGCCCGGCCCCGCCCGCGGCGGTTCGTGCCCGGCCGCAGCCCCGGCTCCTCTGCCCGTGGTCCCCAGCGCGCAGTAATACACGGCCGCGTCCCCGCGCCGGGGCGCAGCCAGCCACAGCGCGCTCCAGCGCCCGTCCTCCGACACCGACAGCGTTCCTGCAATGCCCGGCGCATCCTTGGAGCCTCTAGCAGCGAGGACGAGGAATTCGGGGCCTTGGCCTGGGAGCTGACGGTAGAAATGGATCGTATCGCCCATCCGTTTGCTGGAGTGTGAGCAGGTGATGTTGATGCCGGTGCCCTCGGTGGTCTCCAGGAATGGCTCCTGCTGCACCTGGGCTCTAGCCACAGCCACTGCCGTGGAGAAATAAAGAATCATTTTTCTTTTACTGTAAATACCATGCAAGGGGAGATGGGAGAGGACGACAGAGCAGAGCGAAATTGGGTATGTTCGAATAAAATTATGGAGACATGACTTCTGAAAGTATTTGATTGAAGGTAAGGACCTATGAGAGATGTTTTGAAGGTAAGTCACAAGGGAATGTCAATAACAGACTAGACTAGCTTAAATGGATGGATGGAAGGACGGATGGATGGATGGATGGATGGATGGATGGATGGATGGATGGATGGATGGATGGATACAGAGAGAGGAGACAAAAGGCAAGGTGGGAAGTAATGATTCGCAGAGGGAAGAAAATAAGAGGTCAGATGAGGGGACAGAGGGCAAAGAAGATCAGAAAATGAACAGGAGAGCAAGAGATGAATCTTGAGCTGCGAAGATCTCACACAGCCCGCTGACCGGGACGCCCCTCCGCCACCAACACAACGCACCGAGCAGCAGCGCGGCCAGCGCCGGCAGCCCCGCGGCCCGAGCCCGCCGCATGGCGCCGCTCCGCCGGCCGAGCCTCGCTGTGCCCCTGAGCCCCGGCTCTGCTGCGGCCGTGCCGCCTCCTCTGGGCCGCCGCCAGCTCCGCCCCGGGGCTCAGCCCCGCCTCTCACGGCACCGGCACTACGAGCGACACGAGCACCTTGGGCACGGCCGGCGACAAGAGACAGCCGTGTCCCATCGCACACACCAGCGGCACCGCGCGGGAAGCGGATCCGCCCTGCGCACACCTGCAGCGGGCAGCTGCCGGCCCCAGCCAGCTGCACTCGGGCTGCTTGTGAGCCTGGGCAGCTGCTGCTCTGGGCTGGGCAGGGCCAGGGCAGTGCTCGCTGGCCCTGCCACGGTCGGGACATTCCCTCCCGATCAGGGACGCACACGGACACACACAGGGCCGTGCTCTCCGGAGCGGAGCCCCAGACAAATCCGTGCTTCACGTGTGTCCATGCAAACGGGGCTGCTCCAAGGGCACCCAAGGCAGCAACACACAGCCAGCCCTGGGCTCTGCTGAGCACATGTGGGGCCAAAAGCAGCGGGGCTGCAGTGTGGAAGGACAGGCTCCCAGGCGAGCACCGGGGATATTCTTCTTTCCTTTTCCTGAGAGACTGCACAATGTGGAAATGAGTCAAAATAGTCCAAAGCACTTTCCCAATGGAAGTGCTGGGATGAACGCTGTCCAAACCATCAGACCATTGAACACACATGGGGATGCAACTTCTGCTGAGCATCAGGGTGAGATCAGAGTCCCTTCCCCAAGCTCAGCCTTGCACTGACACATCCCCTCCCTGCCCTGGCTTGTTGCACAGCTGAGGAAGCTCCCTGCACCAGGGTGCCTTGCACAGCACAGAGGTACAAGGCAGTGTCAGAGAGCTCCACTTCCTCCAGCTGCAGGACACTGGATTTTCTCGTGGTGTTCAGGTGCGTGGTGATCCGGCCGCTGCGCCTGGGGCCAGGCCCTGCCTGATAGGAGACCAGCTCTGGGGCTTGGCCTTTCCGCACCTGGTACCACAGCAAGGCAGTAAAACCACTGGTGTGGTATTTGCAGGTGGTGTGGAAGGGGTGTCCCTGCTCCACCGTGACTGGTCCATCGTCCTGGGTGACCGTGTCCTGCCCCGTGGTGCCTGCAAGAAATTGCTGGTGAGCAGCTCCACAGGGAAAGATTCCAGGCAGGAAAAAAGCAAAGTGTGTGCAAAACCCTTGTGGAGAAATCTCCCTGCCCTGCAGGCAGTTTCAGACATGTGCCGATGGACACGGGTGAGAGTGATTTTGGGCTGTGTTTCAGAGCTCTCAGCACAGCAGGAGCCTGACAAGAAGTGGGCTTTGTCCCCGCTCCTACTGCTGCTGCTCAGACGACAGGAGAACAGCCTGGATTCAGTGTGGTAGCGCAGGCTGAGGACCCATCGAGATAGAGCAAAATGGTTCATGCTGCTTCCCCAGCCCTGTCCCCTCTGGGGGCTCCTAAGTACACAAAAGCTGAGCTTGGAAAGAGGGAGCCCTGCTTGTGTCCAGCCCAGAGAACACTGCAAGCTGCGGCAGAGCTGTGTCAGCCTGGAGGCAGAAGGGAACTCCCTGATAATGTAATGTAATGAGAAACAGTGAGGTGCCTGGGGCAGGTTTGACAGGATTTGGGAATTGACATTTAAATGGGAAGAGTGTGCATTGCAGAGACAGCTGAGATCTGCTGATGTGACTGCAGGAGGATGAGAAGAGAGAGGCAGAGGTGGATGGATTGAAAAGAGACAGAGAAGAGGTGGGAGCTTTCACTTCTCTCCTTTCCCTTTTCCTTTACAAACCAAAGAGCTTCTTCAGGAAACACTTGCAGAACCACAAAGAGGAGCAGATTATTCTCAGCCTTTCCCCTCTATTCACTGATCTTTCCCCACATGACCCTGATAAGGCTGTTGAGGATTTCCTGGGGAGAGGAAGAAGCACAGGGGTGCCTTGGGGCTGAGCCAGGACTTACCCAGGAGCTGGCCCAGGAAGACGGTGAGGATGAGATGTGCCAGGTGCATGGCGAGACCAAGCTGCGTGTTTGCCGAGTGAGGAAGAGCCCAAAGCACGTCCGAGCGCCGAGAGAGCAGAGCTGCCGGGAACGCCTGTGGGCGGGAGCAAAGGAAGCGGCGGCGGGAGCAGGCAGAGCAGTGCCCTGTCCTTGCCGTGCCTGAAATGCTCCGTGTGCGTTTGTCGCTCCTCCAGCAGCAGCCCCCGAGGCTCCCTCAGCCATTGGCACTGGGAGCATCCCGTGCCCCTGCGGCCTCAGTGATGGGAAGGGGCTGTTCCCGCTCAGCTCGCACTGGAGTCCTCACCTCCGCAGCTGCAATGGCCAGCTCTGCTGCACTCCCAGGCCTGGGCGCTTGGGAGCTCAGGGGCTCCTTCCCCGCTGAGGTTTCTCACCCTCCCGAGGTGTCCTCAGCTCTCTGGGGTCACTGTTCATCTCCCGATCCAGAAGGCTTTTGGAGAACCCCAAGGCTGGAGGCTGCCCAGCCTCACAAGCATTCCTTGGTGCGTGCTCCCTAACCCCACGAGACCCCCTCAAACCTCCATTATCCTCCTGTTCCTCTTGTCCCTCCTTGTGGCTGACACAGCTCAGCCTGAGCCAATTCTCAGCAGTTCCCCGAAGGCCCATCAATTCGAGGCTGCAGAGCTCTGAGCTCTCTCTTTTTCCCCTTATCACCTACGGCCCGATTGGTGTCACTGAGTGCTTTGTTCATCACTTTCCCTTTCCCCTGTTCTTCCCTCGGAAAGGAAAATGGAGGTGATGTGAGCCCCAGAGAACCAGACACTGTCGCCTTTCATGTGCCCTGACTGTGGCCTCTGCTGAACTTGCTCAGCCCAAAGAGCTCCTGAAGATGCTGAAAGGCTCCTGTCCCCAAAGGCAATGGGGTCTCCAGAGCAAGTCTCGGGGGAGAAACCTCATGTGGAGCTCAGTCCTTCAAGTGTCTCCCTCCACTACTTTTAGCATTGCTAATCCCTGGCGTTTGATTTTCTGGATAAGTGAGATGTTACTGATGTGGAAGGAAAGGGACCAATCAGGTTTGGTGGGAAGGTGGGTGTCATAGGCTCCTCGGCAGATTTGAAACGCTCCTGTACTCACACTGATTGATCGTTTTCCCTTCCCAATGTTCTACTGTTTCAGAAAGATGCTGAATGCACATCCATGGGTGTTTGTGGACATTTGGGGAGGGGAAAAAAATGTAGAGAAGTGAATTCCAGGCTCTGGTGGGATTCAATTAACAAGTTCTTTACCCATCCCTGGGAGAATGCTGCTTCTTATTCCTCTTGCAGTATGGAACAGAGACATTTCTGCAGAGACAGAGGTGGACATTCCTCGGTCACCTCAGAAAGCCTCACTGAAAACTTCTCTCAATCCATGACCCCTTGACGCGACAGCACTGCATTATTTAGCCCCCGTGTGCCCGTCAGCGCAGCTGCTTTGCCGGCTCCCAGCCCAGGTGCTGTCAAGGAGCAGCTCGTGGCTTTGCAAAGCAGGCCGAGAGCAGCAGCAGCCGTGTCCGGAGGGCGAGAGGCGGCGGCAGAGGCGCAGCCCGCAGCAGTTTGGCGTGAGGCAGCGGCGGGCTCGGGAGCGAGGGGAGGCCGGGCGGTGCGTGGCGAGCGTGCGAGCGCGGGTCGCAGGCGGGTTGTGCGGCGCGCCGGGGCCGTGCGGGGCCGTGCGGGGCCGGTGCGGGCGGGCTCGGGGCAGAGGAAGGAGCTGCGGAGCCGCGCCCCGGGAGCCCGGCGGGCGGAGCGGCAGCGGCCCCTGCTGGCCCCGCCCGGCCCCGCCCGCGGCGGTTCGTGCCCGGCCGCAGCCCCGGCTCCTCTGCCCGTGGCCCCCAGCGCGCAGTAATACACGGCCGCGTCCCCGCGCCGGGGCACAGCCAGCCACAGCGCGCTGGAGCGCCCGTCCTCCGACACCGACAGCGTTCCTGCAATGCCCGCCACATCCTTGGAGCCTCTAGCAGCGAAGGCGAGGAATTCGGGTGCTCGACCCGGCAGCTGACGGTAGAAATGGATGAAATCGCCGCTCACTTTTTGGGGATGTGAGCAGGTGATGTTGATGTCGGTGCCCTCGGTGGTCTCCAGGAACGGCTCCTGCTGCACCTGGGCTCTGGCCAAAGCCACTGCCATGGAGAAAAAAAGGATCAATTTTCCTTTGCAGAAAATGCCATGCAAGGGGAGATGGGAGAGGACGACAGAGCAGAGCGCACTTTGATATGTTTGAATCCTCAAGTATGGAGACGTAATTCTCTGAGAGTATTTGATTGAAGGTAAGGACCTATGTGAGATGTTTTGAAGGTAAATCACAAAGAAATGTCAAAAATAGACTGGCTCAGAGGAATGGATGAAAGGATGGATGGATGGATGGATGGATGGATGGATGGATGGATGGATGGATGGATGGATGCATGGATGCATGGATGAAAGGATGAATGCATGGATTGATGGCTACAGACATAGAAGACAAAAGGCAACGTCTGAAGCAATGATTTACAGACGGAAGAAAATTTGAGATCATCTGGGTGGACAGAGGACAAGTAAGAACAGAAAAGGAAGAGAAGAGCAAGAGATGAATCTTGAGCATGGGCCGATCTCACACAGCCCGCTGACCCGGACGTCCCAGGTCGCGAACGCCACGCACCGAGCAGCAGCGCGGCCAGCGCCGGCAGCCCCGCGGCCCGAGCCCGCCGCATGGCGCCGCTCCGCCGGCCGAGCCTCGCTGTGCCCCTGAGCCCCGGCTCTGCTGCGGCCGTGCCGCCTCCTCTGGGCCGCCGCCAGCTCCGCCCCGGGGCTCAGCCCTGCGCCGCTGCCGCTCGGCCTCTCGCCCAGTCCCGCCAGGGAACGGAGCGGAGGCGAGCGCGGGGGCTGCGGGGCGGCGCTCGGCTCTCTGCACGTCGCAAGCGGCGGCGCCGGGCTGGGGCCCAGGGCATCGGGCTGGCATCGTGCAGCTCAGCATCGACACTCCCTGCCTTTCCTTCGCTCCCATCATCTGTTCCCTCACCTCCTCCCTTTGCTGTCCTGTGGGGACTCCCGAATTGTCCTTCAGGGCGCTGGAAAGAAATCCACTCACACGGATCCAGGACCTGGGCATAAAGGCCCAGCCTTTATTCGTGTCCATGAAACCAATCGGATGCAGCTCTGGGGAGAGCAGCTGTGCACTGGCCTGGAGACACCAGTCTGTGTCTTGGTGTCTGTGTGTCCCTGTGTCCATGTGTCCATGTGTCTGCGTGTCCCTGTGTGTGGGCACTCCCAGCCATGTTGAGACACTCCCAACAATTCAAATGGAATCAAACTAAAAATCCAAACTTGAGTGAAACTATAATTCCTGGGGCTGAAAATTGGCAGTAGCAGAGTGTGATGTTTAGAGCAGCTGAGAAAGGAGAGCTCAGGAAGCAGGGACTGCATTTCAGCGCCTCTTCCCTGGACAAATCTCCTGCAGGCTGTTGCATTACTGCCCAATGGCACCCGGACTCCTTCTGAGTCTGGGCAAATGCTGCTCTGAGATGCTCAGGGCAGAGCCGTGGAGAGCGTCTCCAGTGAGATCAACGCATTCCACTGGCTCAGTAACACAATAGGACAGACAGACACACACACAGACACACACTCAGAGATGCACACATACCGACACACACACAGACGCTCATTTACATCAGGAGTGGATTCATGTAGGAATTTGCGCTCCCCCATGGATTCCTGTGGACCCTGCCTGAACACAAGCGCACACAAAGCAGGAGCACAGGCAAGGACACAATCAGCCAAGGACGCTGCTGAGGAAACCTGGGAACAACTGCAGCAGGGCTGGAGCCTTGTGGGGAAGGCCAAGGAGTCAGGCAAGGCCCTGGCATGGTTTGGGTACTCACAGGCTGAACACAGGGTAGGATGGCCAGAGAGACACGAATACTTTCCTGAAGGCAATTTTAACAGGGCAGGGTCAGAACCAGCAGCCCAGTGATGACACACGGGGCGGGAAAAACTGGTGGGCATCAGGGTGAGCTGAGGAAGGAAGAAGGCAAGGTGACCCCGGGTCCCGGACGAGGGGAGAGAAAAATAACGCGGCATCTGACTCCATCTTCAGAAGGCTGATGAAGTACTTTATTCTATAAATCTACAGTGGAATCTGCCATGCACTCACAAGCTCAACTGCACTCATCCATGACTCTCGCTGACTGTGTCAAGATTGCCAGCAGACAATCTCGACACAGGCACACTCTTGGCCTTGATTGGCCAAGGGAAGAAAACATCCTCACTTTGGGTAAACAATCTCCACATTCCATTCTACTTTGGCACAACACAGGCACAGCAAGTGATAAGAACTGGGTTTGTCTTTCTCTGATGTCCAGAGAACGTGGGTCCCAGCTATATTCCTGGGAAAAGCCGTGCCTTGCTTTTCTCCATGAGGAGAAATGTGGTAACAAGTGTGTGGGAATAGATCCGTGTTGGGATGTGCTTTGTGTGTGCCCATCTCTGGACAGGAGTGTTCACGTAGATGTGCGTGCAAAGGCTTGGGTGCAGGAGCAGGAATAGGAGCGAGCGTGCGTGTTTGCACATCAGTGGGGACATGGCAGAAGGAGAAGTGTCTGTGCCTGGGTCCCCTTTGGAAAGGTGAGTGCACAGACCTCTTCATAAATGCAGAGCTATGAGCTTCTCTTTGGGCATGTGCAAGCTCCTGAGCGTGTTTGTGGTACCGTGCACTCTTCCATGTGCAATAAGAATTCGTTAATAAGTTCTTCTCCTACTCTGGGTGATGCTTTATTCCCAGCAAGGTGTCAGGGACGCTGAGGGATGTGATGGAAGGGAGGAGAAGCAATAGCAGTTAAACTGAGGGCAAGCTGGCCCGGAGTGTGTCACCCTTTTCCCTGTCATTTGTCAGCAGGTTCCCTTCCTCACTGATCCACGAGCCAACGTCTCCCGAGCTTTCCTTTGGCTGCCCATAGGCTCAGAAATCCCTTCCCTGAGTGCCTCAACCGCTGCTGAAATGTTCCTCTCCAGCAGAATTGTTCTGTACGCCTTGCAGGGCAGCATCCTTGCGCTCGGAGGTGTCTCTGGCAGGAGGCCAGGCCGTGTGCGGGGCCCGTGGTGGTTCCCGTTCGGGGTGGCGCGGGTTCCAGGCGCGGCTCGGTCCGTGCCCCGCCGAGCGGCGTCAGCCGGGAGCGGAGCGGCCCCTGCTGGCCCCGCCCGGCCCCGCCCGCGGCGGTTCGTGCCCGGCCGCAGCCCCGGCTCCTCTGCCCGTGGCCCCCAGCGCGCAGTAATACACGGCCGCGTCCCCGCGCCGGGGCACAGCCAGCCACAGCGCGCTGGAACGCCGATCTGCCGACACCGTCAGACGCCCTTCAGGGGCTCACACTTCCTTGGACGCTTTAGCAGTGACCGCCACGAGTTCGGGGCTTTGGCCCGGCAGCTGACGGTAGAAATGGATGAAATCGCCAGTCCGGATATTGGCGTGTGAGCACTTGATGCTGATGCCGGTGCCCTCGGTGGTCTCCAGGAACGGCTCCTGCTGCACTTGAGCTCTGACCGCAGCCACTGCCAGGGAGAGAAAAGAAACAAACTTCAACTCCTACTTTCTACCCAGCTCTGCCTGCCAACCCCCAGAACAAAGCCCGCAGAAGCAGCCAGGAACACAGAGAGATGAGGAGGAAAACAGTTCCTGGGGATGTCACAGACACATGTAGGAATGGAAGTGTCCATTAATCGTTTGTGGAGAGATGAACGAGTGAATGACAGAAGGATCGGTGCAGTCACTTGAGAACGGGAGGATGTGGGAGAAAGCACAGAAAGACAAGAAGAAAAAGAGCAAGGGGTAAGGACAGACTTCGTGAGTAATAAAGAAGGAATGCTTGTGCCGGGTTGGGTAGAGAAAATAATCCGCAGATTTCTGCGGACTATGGGATGGAGAAGCGTAAGTGATACACAAGAGAACCGCTCTCGGGACGAGGTATGACAAGAAGCCAGGCTGGACAGCAGCCTCCGGGGAGATGCGGGATCGCCCAAACGCCGACCCGGCCCCTGGGGCACCCAAAACGCACCGAGCAGCAGCGCGGCCAGCGCCGGCAGCCCCGCGGCCCGAGCCCGCCGCATGGCGCCGCTCCGCCGGCCGAGCCTCGCTGTGCCCCTGAGCCCCGGCTCTGCTGCGGCCGTGCCGCCTCCTCTGGGCCGCCGCCAGCTCCGCCCCGGGGCTCAGCCCTGCGCCTCTCACGGCACCGGCACTACGAGCGACACGAGCACCTTGGGCACGGCCGGCGACAAGAGACAGCCGTGTCCCATCGCACACACCAGCGGCACCGCGCGGGAAGCGGATCCGCCCTGCGCACACCTGCAGCGGGCAGCTGCCGGCCCCAGCCAGCTGCACTCGGGCTGCTTGTGAGCCTGGGCAGCTGCTGCTCTGGGCTGGGCAGGGCCAGGGCAGTGCTCGCTGGCCCTGCCACGGTCGGGACATTCCCTCCCGATCAGGGACGCACACGGACACACACAGGGCCGTGCTCTCCGGAGCGGAGCCCCAGACAAATCCCTGCTTCACGTGTGTCCATGCAAACGGGGCTGCTCCAAGGGCACCCAAGGCAGCAACACACAGCCAGCCCTGGGCTCTGCTGAGCACATGTGGGGCCAAAAGCAGCAGGGCTGCAGTGTGGAAGGACAGGCTCCCAGGCGAGCACAGGGGATATTCTTCTTTCCTGAGAGACTGCACAATGTGGAAATGAGTCAAAATTGTCCAAAGCACTTTCCCAATGGAAGTGCTGGGATGAACGCTGTCCAAACCATCAGACCATTGTACACACATGGGGATGCAACTTCTGCTGAGCATCAGGGTGAGATCAGAGTCCCTTCCCCAAGCTCTGCCTTGCACTGACACATCCCCTCCCTGCCCTGGCTTGTTGCACAGCTGAGGAAGCTCCCTGCACCAGGGTGTCTTGCACAGCACAGAGGTACAAGGCAGTGTCAGAGAGCTCCACTTCCTCCAGCTGCAGGACACTGGATTTTCTCGTGGTGTTCAGGTGCGTGGTGATCCGGCCGCTGCGCCTGGGGCCAGGCCCTGCCTGATAGGAGACCAGCTCTGGGGCTTGGCCTTTCCGCACCTGGTACCACAGCAATGCCCTAAAATAACGGATGTGGTATTTGCAGGTGGTGTGGAAGGGGTGTCCCTGCTCCACCGTGACTGGTCCATCGTCCTGGGTGACCGTGTCCTGCCCCGTGGTGCCTGCAAGAAATTGCTGGTGAGCAGCTCCACAGGGAGAGACAATGGGAAGGAAATGGAAGTGCATGGAAAACTCTGGTGGAGAAATCTCCCTGCCCTGCAGGCAGAGCCCTGAGAGATTTTTGGCAGGAGCTCGGAGCTCTTTGCTCTGCATTACCCAAAGCAGAGCTGGGCTGTGTCCCTGCTGCCGGTCCCCGAGCTGCTTAAAGGCCCAAGGAACAGTATGTCATGCTTGAGCTTTGTGTGCAGGAGCCAGCACCCTCCACCTTCCTGAGGAGCCAAGTGAGGTACAGCAGAATGGTTCATCCTGCTTCCCCATCTCTGTCACCTCTGAGGGCTCCTCGATCCCTGAGAGCACACAAAACTGAGCTTGGAAAGAGGGAGCCCTGGTTGTGTTGCCAATTGAGAGAACTCTGGAAGCCGTGGCAGAGCTGTGTCAGCCTGGAGGCAGAATGGGACTCCCTGCTAATGTTAGTGGAGTGAGAACATTGAGGTGCCTGGGGAGGGTTTGACAGGATCTGGGAATGTAAAGTTTAAATGGGAGGAATGTGGGGCTGTAGAGACAACTGAGATCCGCTGATGTGACTGCGGGAGGATCATAAGAGAGAGGCAGAGGGAGATGATTTTAAGGTTAGAGAAAAGACAGAGAAGAGATCTGAGGTTTCTCTTCCTTCCCTTTTCCATTGCAAATCGAAGAACTTCTTGAGCAAAGGCTTGCAAAACCACAAAGGGAAGCAGATTTCTCTCAGTCTTTTCCCTCTTTTCACCATATTTCCCAAAAGGTCTTGATTGGGCTCTCAAGGGTTTCCTGTGGGCAGAGAGAAGAAGAGAAAGAAGAGACTAGGGGTGCCTTGGGGAAGAGCCAGGACTTACCCAGGAGCTGGCCCAGGAAGACGGTGAGGATGAGATGTGCCAGGTGCATGGCGAGACCAAGCTGCGTGTTTGCCGAGTGAGGAAGAGCCCAAAGCACGTCCGAGCGCCGAGAGAGCAGAGCTGCCGGGAACGCCTGTGGGCGGGAGCAAAGGAAGCGGCGGCGGCGGGAGCAGGCAGAGCAGTGCCCTGTCCTTGCCGTGCCTGAAATGCTCCGTGTGCGTTTGTCGCTCCTCCAGCAGCAGCCCCCGAGGCTCCCTCAGCCATTGGCACTGGGAGCATCCCGTGCCCCTGCGGCCTCAGTGATGGGAAGGGGCTGTTCCCGCTCAGCTCGCACTGGAGCCTCACCTCCGCAGCTGCAATGGCCAGCTCTGCTGCACTCCCAGGCCTGGGCGCTTGGGAGCTCAGGGGCTTCTTCCCCGCTGAGGTTTCTCACCCTCCCGAGGTGTCCTCAGCTCTCTGGGGTCACTGCAAATCTCCCAATCCAGAAGGCTTATGGAGAACTCCAAGGCTGGAGGCTGCACAGCCTCACAAGCATTCCTTGGTGGGTGCTCCCTAACCCCACGAGACCCCCTCAAATCTCCATTATCCTCCTGTTCCTCTTGTCCCTCCTTGTGGCTGACACAGCTCAGCCTGAGCCAATTCTCAGCAGTTCCCCGAAGGCCCATCAATTCGAGGCTGCAGAGCTCTGAGCTCTCTCTTTTTCCCCTTATCACCTACGGCCCGATTGGTGTCACTGAGTGCTTTGTTCATCACTTTCCCTTTCCCCTGTTCTTCCCTCGGAAAGGAAAATGGAGGTGATGTGAGCCCCAGAGAACCAGACACTGTCGCCTTTCATGTGCCCTGACTGTGGCCTCTGCTGAACTTGCTCAGCCCAAAGAGCTCCTGAAGATGCTGAAAGGCTCCTGTCCCCAAAGGAAATGGGGTCTCCAGAGCAAGTCTCGGGGGAGAAAGCTCATGTGGAGCTCAGTCCTTCAAGTGTCTCCCTCCACTACTTTTAGCATTGCTAATCCCTGGCGTTTGATTTTCTGGGTAAGTGAGATGTTACTGATGTGGAAGGAAAGGGACCAATCAGGTTTGGTGGGAAGGTGGGTGTCATAGGCTCCTCGGCAGATTTGAAACGCTCCTGTACTCACACTGATTGATCGTTTTCCCTTCCCAATGTTCTACTGTTTCAGAAAGATGCTGAATGCACATCCATGGGTGTTTGTGGACATTTGGGGAGGGGAAAAAAATGTAGAGAAGTGAATTCCAGGCTCTGGTGGGATTCAATTAACAAGTTCTTTACCCATCCCTGGGAGAATGCTGCTTCTTATTCCTCTTGCAGTATGGAACAGAGACATTTCTGCAGAGACAGAGGTGGACATTCCTCGGTCACCTCAGAAAGCCTCACTGAAAACTTCTCTCAATCCATGACCCCTTGACGCGACAGCACTGCATTATTTAGCCCCCGTGTGCCCGTCAGCGCAGCTGCTTTGCCGGCTCCCAGCCCAGGTGCTGTCAAGGAGCAGCTCGTGGCTTTGCAAAGCAGGCCGAGAGCAGCAGCAGCCGTGTCCGGAGGGCGAGAGGCGGCGGCAGAGGCGCAGCCCGCAGCAGTTTGGCGTGAGGCAGCGGCGGGCTCGGGAGCGAGGGGAGGCCGGGCGGTGCGTGGCGAGCGTGCGAGCGCGGGTCGCAGGCGGGTTGTGCGGCGCGCCGGGGCCGTGCGGGGCCGTGCGGGGCCGGTGCGGGCGGGCTCGGGGCAGAGGAAGGAGCTGCGGAGCCGCGCCCCGGGAGCCCGGCGGGCGGAGCGGCAGCGGCCCCTGCTGGCCCCGCCCGGCCCCGCCCGCGGCGGTTCGTGCCCGGCCGCAGCCCCGGCTCCTCTGCCCGTGGCCCCCAGCGCGCAGTAATACACGGCCGCGTCCCCGCGCCGGGGCACAGCCAGCCACAGCGCGCTGGAGCGCCCGTCCTCCGACACCGACAGCGTTCCTGCAATGCCCGCCACATCCTTGGAGCCTCTAGCAGCGAAGGCGAGGAATTCGGGTGCTCGACCCGGCAGCTGACGGTAGAAATGGATGAAATCGCCGCTCACTTTTTGGGGATGTGAGCAGGTGATGTTGATGTCGGTGCCCTCGGTGGTCTCCAGGAACGGCTCCTGCTGCACCTGGGCTCTGGCCAAAGCCACTGCCATGGAGAAAAAAAGGATCAATTTTCCTTTGCAGAAAATGCCATGCAAGGGGAGATGGGAGAGGACGACAGAGCAGAGCGCACTTTGATATGTTTGAATCCTCAAGTATGGAGACGTAATTCTCTGAGAGTATTTGATTGAAGGTAAGGACCTATGTGAGATGTTTTGAAGGTAAATCACAAAGAAATGTCAAAAATAGACTGGCTCAGAGGAATGGATGAAAGGATGGATGGATGGATGGATGGATGGATGGATGGATGGATGGATGCATGGATGAAAGGATGAATGCATGGATTGATGGCTACAGACATAGAAGACAAAAGGCAACGTCTGAAGCAATGATTTACAGACGGAAGAAAATTTGAGATCATCTGGGTGGACAGAGGACAAGTAAGAACAGAAAAGGAAGAGAAGAGCAAGAGATGAATCTTGAGCATGGGCCGATCTCACACAGCCCGCTGACCCGAACGTCCCAGGTCGCGAACGCCACGCACCGAGCAGCAGCGCGGCCAGCGCCGGCAGCCCCGCGGCCCGAGCCCGCCGCATGGCGCCGCTCCGCCGGCCGAGCCTCGCTGTGCCCCTGAGCCCCGGCTCTGCTGCGGCCGTGCCGCCTCCTCTGGGCCGCCGCCAGCTCCGCCCCGGGGCTCAGCCCCGCCTCTCACGGCACCGGCACTACGAGCGACACGAGCACCTTGGGCACGGCCGGCGACAAGAGACAGCCGTGTCCCATCGCACACACCAGCGGCACCGCGCGGGAAGCGGATCCGCCCTGCGCACACCTGCAGCGGGCAGCTGCCGGCCCCAGCCAGCTGCACTCGGGCTGCTTGTGAGCCTGGGCAGCTGCTGCTCTGGGCTGGGCAGGGCCAGGGCAGTGCTCGCTGGCCCTGCCACGGTCGGGACATTCCCTCCCGATCAGGGACGCACACGGACACACACAGGGCCGTGCTCTCGGGAGCGGAGCCCCAGACAAATCCGTGCTTCACGTGTGTCCATGCAAACGGGGCTGCTCCAAGGGCACCCAAGGCAGCAACACACAGCCAGCCCTGGGCTCTGCTGAGCACATGTGGGGCCAAAAGCAGCGGGGCTGCAGTGTGGAAGGACAGGCTCCCAGGCGAGCACCGGGGATATTCTTCTTTCCTTTTCCTGAGAGACTGCACAATGTGGAAATGAGTCAAAATAGTCCAAAGCACTTTCCCAATGGAAGTGCTGGGATGAACGCTGTCCAAACCATCAGACCATTGAACACGCATGGGGATGCAACTTCTGCTGAGCATCAGGGTGAGATCAGAGTCCCTTCCCCAAGCTCAGCCTTGCACTGACACATCCCCTCCCTGCCCTGGCTTGTTGCACAGCTGAGGAAGCTCCCTGCACCAGGGTGCCTTGCACAGCACAGAGGTACAAGGCAGTGTCAGAGAGCTCCACTTCCTCCAGCTGCAGGACACTGGATTTTCTCGTGGTGTTCAGGTGCGTGGTGATCCGGCCGCTGCGCCTGGGGCCAGGCCCTGCCTGATAGGAGACCAGCTCTGGGGCTTGGCCTTTCCGCACCTGGTACCACAGCAAGGCAGTAAAACCACTGGTGTGGTATTTGCAGGTGGTGTGGAAGGGGTGTCCCTGCTCCACCGTGACTGGTCCATCGTCCTGGGTGACCGTGTCCTGCCCCGTGGTGCCTGCAAGAAATTGCTGGTGAGCAGCTCCACAGGGAAAGATTCCAGGCAGGAAAAAAGCAAAGTGTGTGCAAAACCCTTGTGGAGAAATCTCCCTGCCCTGCAGGCAGTTTCAGACATGTGCCGATGGACACGGGTGAGAGTGATTTTGGGCTGTGTTTCAGAGCTCTCAGCACAGCAGGAGCCTGACAAGAAGTGGGCTTTGTCCCCGCTCCTACTGCTGCTGCTCAGACGACAGGAGAACAGCCTGGATTCAGTGTGGTAGCGCAGGCTGAGGACCCATCGAGATAGAGCAAAATGGTTCATGCTGCTTCCCCAGCCCTGTCCCCTCTGGGGGCTCCTAAGTACACAAAAGCTGAGCTTGGAAAGAGGGAGCCCTGCTTGTGTCCAGCCCAGAGAACACTGCAAGCTGCGGCAGAGCTGTGTCAGCCTGGAGGCAGAAGGGAACTCCCTGATAATGTAATGTAATGAGAAACAGTGAGGTGCCTGGGGCAGGTTTGACAGGATTTGGGAATTGACATTTAAATGGGAAGAGTGTGCATTGCAGAGACAGCTGAGATCTGCTGATGTGACTGCAGGAGGATGAGAAGAGAGAGGCAGAGGTGGATGGATTGAAAAGAGACAGAGAAGAGGTGGGAGCTTTCACTTCTCTCCTTTCCCTTTTCCTTTACAAACCAAAGAGCTTCTTCAGGAAACACTTGCAGAACCACAAAGAGGAGCAGATTATTCTCAGCCTTTCCCCTCTATTCACTGATCTTTCCCCACATGACCCTGATAAGGCTGTTGAGGATTTCCTGGGGAGAGGAAGAAGCACAGGGGTGCCTTGGGGCTGAGCCAGGACTTACCCAGGAGCTGGCCCAGGAAGACGGTGAGGATGAGATGTGCCAGGTGCATGGCGAGACCAAGCTGCGTGTTTGCCGAGTGAGGAAGAGCCCAAAGCACGTCCGAGCGCCGAGAGAGCAGAGCTGCCGGGAACGCCTGTGGGCGGGAGCAAAGGAAGCGGCGGCGGGAGCAGGCAGAGCAGTGCCCTGTCCTTGCCGTGCCTGAAATGCTCCGTGTGCGTTTGTCGCTCCTCCAGCAGCAGCCCCCGAGGCTCCCTCAGCCATTGGCACTGGGAGCATCCCGTGCCCCTGCGGCCTCAGTGATGGGAAGGGGCTGTTCCCGCTCAGCTCGCACTGGAGTCCTCACCTCCGCAGCTGCAATGGCCAGCTCTGCTGCACTCCCAGGCCTGGGCGCTTGGGAGCTCAGGGGCTTCTTCCCCGCTGAGGTTTCTCACCCTCCCGAGGTGTCCTCAGCTCTCTGGGGTCACTGTTCATCTCCCGATCCAGAAGGCTTTTGGAGAACCCCAAGGCTGGAGGCTGCCCAGCCTCACAAGCATTCCTTGGTGCGTGCTCCCTAACCCCACGAGACCCCCTCAAACCTCCATTATCCTCCTGTTCCTCTTGTCCCTCCTTGTGGCTGACACAGCTCAGCCTGAGCCAATTCTCAGCAGTTCCCCGAAGGCCCATCAATTCGAGGCTGCAGAGCTCTGAGCTCTCTCTTTTTCCCCTTATCACCTACGGCCCGATTGGTGTCACTGAGTGCTTTGTTCATCACTTTCCCTTTCCCCTGTTCTTCCCTCGGAAAGGAAAATGGAGGTGATGTGAGCCCCAGAGAACCAGACACTGTCGCCTTTCATGTGCCCTGACTGTGGCCTCTGCTGAACTTGCTCAGCCCAAAGAGCTCCTGAAGATGCTGAAAGGCTCCTGTCCCCAAAGGAAATGGGGTCTCCAGAGCAAGTCTCGGGGGAGAAAGCTCATGTGGAGCTCAGTCCTTCAAGTGTCTCCCTCCACTACTTTTAGCATTGCTAATCCCTGGCGTTTGATTTTCTGGATAAGTGAGATGTTACTGATGTGGAAGGAAAGGGACCAATCAGGTTTGGTGGGAAGGTGGGTGTCATAGGCTCCTCGGCAGATTTGAAACGCTCCTGTACTCACACTGATTGATCGTTTTCCCTTCCCAATGTTCTACTGTTTCAGAAAGATGCTGAATGCACATCCATGGGTGTTTGTGGACATTTGGGGAGGGGAAAAAAATGTAGAGAAGTGAATTCCAGGCTCTGGTGGGATTCAATTAACAAGTTCTTTACCCATCCCTGGGAGAATGCTGCTTCTTATTCCTCTTGCAGTATGGAACAGAGACATTTCTGCAGAGACAGAGG
The DNA here is from genome assembly GCF_015832195.1 of Motacilla alba alba. Classification (NCBI taxonomy): domain Eukaryota; kingdom Metazoa; phylum Chordata; class Aves; order Passeriformes; family Motacillidae; genus Motacilla; species Motacilla alba. Next base: position 80,715 of record NC_052042.1, read on the forward strand.
TGGACATTCCTCGGTCACCTCAGAAAGCCTCACTGAAAACTTCTCTCAATCCATGACCCCTTGACGCGACAGCACTGCATTATTTAGCCCCCGTGTGCCCGTCAGCGCAGCTGCTTTGCCGGCTCCCAGCCCAGGTGCTGTCAAGGAGCAGCTCGTGGCTTTGCAAAGCAGGCCGAGAGCAGCAGCAGCCGTGTCCGGAGGGCGAGAGGCGGCGGCAGAGGCGCAGCCCGCAGCAGTTTGGCGTGAGGCAGCGGCGGGCTCGGGAGCGAGGGGAGGCCGGGCGGTGCGTGGCGAGCGTGCGAGCGCGGGTCGCAGGCGGGTTGTGCGGCGCGCCGGGGCCGTGCGGGGCCGTGCGGGGCCGGTGCGGGCGGGCTCGGGGCAGAGGAAGGAGCTGCGGAGCCGCGCCCCGGGAGCCCGGCGGGCGGAGCGGCAGCGGCCCCTGCTGGCCCCGCCCGGCCCCGCCCGCGGCGGTTCGTGCCCGGCCGCAGCCCCGGCTCCTCTGCCCGTGGCCCCCAGCGCGCAGTAATACACGGCCGCGTCCCCGCGCCGGGGCACAGCCAGCCACAGCGCGCTGGAGCGCCCGTCCTCCGACACCGACAGCGTTCCTGCAATGCCCGCCACATCCTTGGAGCCTCTAGCAGCGAAGGCGAGGAATTCGGGTGCTCGACCCGGCAGCTGACGGTAGAAATGGATGAAATCGCCGCTCACTTTTTGGGGATGTGAGCAGGTGATGTTGATGTCGGTGCCCTCGGTGGTCTCCAGGAACGGCTCCTGCTGCACCTGGGCTCTGGCCAAAGCCACTGCCATGGAGAAAAAAAGGATCAATTTTCCTTTGCAGAAAATGCCATGCAAGGGGAGATGGGAGAGGACGACAGAGCAGAGCGCACTTTGATATGTTTGAATCCTCAAGTATGGAGACGTAATTCTCTGAGAGTATTTGATTGAAGGTAAGGACCTATGTGAGATGTTTTGAAGGTAAATCACAAAGAAATGTCAAAAATAGACTGGCTCAGAGGAATGGATGAAAGGATGGATGGATGGATGGATGGATGGATGGATGGATGGATGGATGGATGCATGGATGCATGGATGAAAGGATGAATGCATGGATTGATGGCTACAGACATAGAAGACAAAAGGCAACGTCTGAAGCAATGATTTACAGACGGAAGAAAATTTGAGATCATCTGGGTGGACAGAGGACAAGTAAGAACAGAAAAGGAAGAGAAGAGCAAGAGATGAATCTTGAGCATGGGCCGATCTCACACAGCCCGCTGACCCGGACGTCCCAGGTCGCGAACGCCACGCACCGAGCAGCAGCGCGGCCAGCGCCGGCAGCCCCGCGGCCCGAGCCCGCCGCATGGCGCCGCTCCGCCGGCCGAGCCTCGCTGTGCCCCTGAGCCCCGGCTCTGCTGCGGCCGTGCCGCCTCCTCTGGGCCGCCGCCAGCTCCGCCCCGGGGCTCAGCCCTGCGCCGCTGCCGCTCGGGCTCTCGCCCAGTCCCGCCAGGGAACGGAGCGGAGGCGAGCGCGGGGGCTGCGGGGCGGCGCTCGGCTCTCTGCACGTCGCAAGCGGCGGCGCCGGGCTGGGGCCCAGGGCATCGGGCTGGCATCGTGCAGCTCAGCATCGACACTCCCTGCCTTTCCTTCGCTCCCATCATCTGTTCCCTCACCTCCTCCCTTTGCTGTCCTGTGGGGACTCCCGAATTGTCCTTCAGGGCGCTGGAAAGAAATGCACTCACACGGATCCAGGACGTGGGCACAAAGCCCCAGCCTTCCTGCGTGTCCATGAAACCAATCGGATGCAGCTCAGGGGAGAGCAGCTGTGCACTGGTATGGACAGACCTGTGTGTATTTGTATGTCTCTATGTCCATGTATCCATGTTTCCATGTGTCTGCGAGCCCTCCCAGTCGTGCTGAGGCACTCACAACCTTTGAAACGGAATTAAGCTAAAAATCCCGACTTGGTGAAACCATTTTTGTTCGTGCTGGCAATTGGCAGTAGCAAAGTGTGATGTGTTTAGGGCAGCTGGGAAAGGAGAACTCAGGAAGCAGGGAGTGCATTTCAGCACCTCTTCTCTGGACAACTCTACCGCAGGCTGCTCCATCATTGTCCAGTTACACCCGGCCTCCTTCTGAGTCTGGGCAAATGCTGCTCTGGGATGCTCAGGGCAGAGCTGTGGAGAGCGTCTCCAGTGAGATCAACGCATTCCACTGGCTCAGTAACACAATAGGACACACACTCACACACACAGACGCACTCAGACACACACAGAGAGGCTCCGTCACATCGGGTGGATTCATGCTCGAATTTGTGCTCCCCCATGGATTCCCGTGGACCCTGCCTGAACACAAGCGCACACAAAGCAGCAGCACAGGCAAGGACACAATCAGCCATGGACGCTGCTGAGGAAACCCGGGAACAACTGCAGCAGGGCTGGAGCCTTGTGGGGAAGGCCAAGGAGTCAGGCAAGGCCCTGGCATGGTTTGGGTACTCACAGGCTGAACACAGGGTAGGATGTCCAGCGAATCATGGCTACTTTTCTGAAGGCAATTTTAACAGGGCAGGGTCTGAACCAGCAGCCCAATGGCGTCACATGGGGAGGCAGAAAGAGGAGGCCATCGGGGTGAGCTGAGGAGGGAAGAAGGCAAGGTGAATATGTGAGTGTGTGGGAATCGATCTGTGTTGGGATGTGTCACGATCCGTCCTTACGAACGGAGATTGTGATGGTTCCTTACTGGATCTCAGGGTACAAAACACCAACACGGCAAGGGGTTTGCAGTAACAATCAAAACCAGTATACTTTACTGAGTAATCACAGCAAAATGCATTGGAGGGGATTGGGGAAAAAAGAGAGAAAGCCTATGGAAAGAAAAACGTTGAGAGAAAGGGAGGTAATAGTTTCCAGTGTAGAGACAACGAAGTTCTTCGTGGTCCAGTCAAGGTCCAGTCCAGGTCCAGTCGAGGAGTTGCTTTCACGCTGCGGAGATCTCGAAATCTCAGGCTAACCCGAGGGGTTTTTATTAGGATTTTTCTATTGAAAGTTGGAAAGGAGGGGGGAAAAGATACAATGGTCTTATGATCTCATCTGGTCAGCATTGAGCAAGGGCTATTGTCTTCTTGGTCCAGTGGTCACACCCGCAGCTACTTGCCCCCCACCCCACACATCCTCCCACTTGGGTTAGAAGTTTCAATCTCAGTTCTTAGGAGAAAAGGAGTCTTTTCCATATTGGGATCTCATGTCTCAGTCTTGGAGGGAATGGCTTCTCCCATCTCAGTCCATCTGTCACGGTGGTTGTACAGTGGATGAAGGGTCTTCTCTGGAGACCACCAAAGGTCATTCCAGAAAAGAGTCCAGCCAGGTTAGGAGGTGGAGAAATCCCAGGGCCATTGCAGCAAAGCGATGCAGGCAAAGAAGGGCAAAGTGCCCCTTCTCCTTTCACTGGGTTCGGTGTTCCATGGGGTGGATAAACACACCTGCGAACAACAACTCAAGTTCCAGTCCCGGGGCCCTGGCAAGCCCCCACCAAACCAGGATGTCAAACAGGATGCCCGGTGGTCTGAATATCATGAGGTAGATGAGAGTATCTTCGGACAAAGTATCACAGGATGTGCTTTGTGTGTGCACATCTCTGGACAGGAGTGTTCACGTAGATGTGCGTGCAAAGGCTTGGGTGCAGCAGCAGGAATAGGAGCGAGCGAGCGTGTTTGCACATCAGTGGGGACATGGCAGAAGGAGAAGTGTCTGTGCCTGGGTCCCCTTTGGAAATGAATGTGCACAGACCTCTTCATAGATGCAGAGCTATGAGCTTCTCTTTGGGCATGTGCAAGCTCCAGAGTGTGTTTGTGGTACCGTGCACTATTCTATGTGCAATAAGAGTTCGTTAATAAGTTCTTCTCCTACTCTGGATGCTGCTTTATTCCCAGCAAGGTGTCAGGGAGGCTGAGGGATGTGATGGAAGGGAGGAGAAGCAATAGCAGTTAAACTGAGGGCAAGCTGGCCCGGAGTGTGTCACCGTTTTCCCTGTCATTTGTCAGCAGGTTCCCTTCCTCACCGATCCACGAACCAACACCTTCTGAGCTTTCCTTTGGCTGCCCATAGGCTCAGAAATCCCTTCCCTTAGTGCCTCAACCGCTGCTGAAATGTTCCTCTCCAGCAGAATTGTTTCGTACGCCTTGCAGGGCAGCATCCTTGTGCTCGGAGGTGTCTCTGGCAGGAGGCCAGGCCGTGTGCGGGGCCCGTGGTGGTTCCCGTTCGGGGTGGCGCGGGTTCCAGGCGCGGCTCGGTCCGTGCCCCGCCGAGCGGCGTCAGCCGGGAGCGGCAGCGGCCCCTGCTGGCCCCGCCCGGCCCCGCCCGCGGCGGTTCGTGCCCGGCCGCAGCCCCGGCTCCTCTGCCCGTGGCCCCCAGCGCGCAGTAATACACGGCCGCGTCCCCGCGCCGGGGCGCAGCCAGCCACAGCGCGCTGGAGCGCCGGTCCTCCGACACCGACAGCGTTCCTGCAATGGCCGGCACATCCTTGGAGTCTTTGAGTATGCTCACGAGGAATTCGGGAGCTCGGCCTGGGAGCTGGCGGTACCAGTGGATGTAATCGCTGGTCTGGATTTGGGGATGTGAGCAGGTGATGTTGATGCCGGTGCCCTCGGTGGTCTCCAGGAATGGCTCCTGCTGCACCTGTGCTCTGGCCAAAGCCACTGCCATGGAGAAAAAAAGGATAAGTTTTCTTTTGCAGAAAATGCCATGCAAGGGGAGATGGGAGAGGACGACAGAGCAGAGCGAACTTGGATATGTTTGAATACTAAAGTATGGAGACGTAATTGTCTGAGAGTATTTGATTGAAGGTAAGGACCTATGTGAGATGTTTTGAAGGTAAATCACAAAGAAATGTCAAAAATAGACTGGCTCAGAGGAATGGATGAAAGGATGGATGGATGCATGGATGGATGGATGAATGCATGGATGGATGGATGAATGCATGGATTGATGGCTACAGACATAGAAGACAAAAGGCAACGTCTGAAGCAATGATTTACAGATGGAAGAAAATTTGAGGTCATCTGGGTGGACAGAGGACAAGTAAGAACAGAAAAGGAAGAGGAGAGCAAGAGATGAATCTTGAGCATGGGCCGATCTCACACAGCCCGCTGACCCGGACGTCCCCGGTCGCGAACGCCACGCACCGAGCAGCAGCGCGGCCAGCGCCGGCAGCCCCGCGGCCCGAGCCCGCCGCATGGCGCCGCTCCGCCGGCTGAGCCTCGCTGTGCCCCTGAGCCCCGGCTCTGCTGCGGCCGTGCCGCCTCCTCTGGGCCGCCGCCAGCTCCGCCCCGGGGCTCAGCCCTGCGCCGCTGCCGCTCGGGCTCTCGCCCAGTCCCGCCAGGGAACGGAGCGGAGGCGAGCGCGGGGGCTGCGGGGCGGCGCTCGGCTCTCTGCACGTCGCAAGCGGCGGCGCCGGGCTGGGGCCCCGGGCATCGGGCTGGCATCGTGCAGCTCAGCATCGACAGTCCCTGCCTTTCCTTCGCTCCCATCATCTGTTCCCTCACCTCCTCCCTTTGCTGTCCTGTGGGGACTCCCGAATTGTCCTTCAGGGCCCTGGAAAGAAATGCACTCACACGGATCCAGGACCTGGGCACAAAGCCCCAGCCTTCCTGCGTGTCCATGAAACCAATCGGATGCAGCACAGGGGAGAGCAGCTGTGCACTGGCCTGGAGAGACCTGTGTGTGTGTTGATGAGTCCGGGTGTCCACGAGTTCATGTGCATGTGTGTTTCTGCATTTAGGGCAGCTCTAAAAGGTGGGCTCAGGAAGCAGGGGCTGCATTTCAGGGCCTCTTCCCTGGACAAATCTCCTGCAGGCTGCTCCATCATTGTCCAATGACACCCGGGCTCCTTCTGAGTCTGGGCAAATGCTGCTCTGGGATGCTCAGGGCAGAGCCGTGGAGAGCGTCTCCAGTGAGATCAACGCATTCCACTGGCTCAGTAACACAATAGGACAGACAGACACTCAGAGATACACACACACAGACACAGAGGCTCCTGTATATTGGGGTGGATTCATGCTCGAATTTGCGCTCCCCCATGGATTCCTGTGGACCCTGCCTGAACACAAGCGCACACAAAGCAGGAGCACAGGCAAGGACACAATCAGCCGTGGACGCTGCTGAGGAAACCTGGGAACAACTGCAGCAGGGCTGGAGCCTTGTGGGGAAGGCCAAGGAGTCAGGCAAGGCTCTGGCATGGTTTGGGTACTCACAGGCTGAACACAGGGTAGGATGGCCAGCGAATCACGGCTACTTTCCTGAAGGCAATTTTAACAGGGCAGGGTCAGAACCAGCAGCCCAGTGATGACACACAGGGAGGCAAAAAGCGGTGGCCATCGGGGTGAGCTGAGGAGGGAAGAAGGGAAGGTGAATATGTGAGTGTGTGTTGGGATGTGCTTTGTGTGTGCGCATCTCTGGACAGGAGTGTTCACGTAGATGTGCGTGCAAAGGCTTGGGTGCAGGAGCAGGAATAGGAGCGAGCGTGCGTGTTTGCACATCAGTGGGGACATGGCAGAAGGAGAAGTGTCTGTGCCTGGGTCTCCTTTGGAAATGTGTGTGCACACACCTCTTCATAGATGCAGAGCTATGAGTTATCATTTGGGCATGTGCAAGCCCCAGAGTGTGTGTGTGGTACCATGAACTCGTGTATGTGCAGTAGGAGTTCTTTAATTGCTTCTTCTACTCGGGTTGCTGCTTTGTTGCCAGCAAGGCGTCAGGGATGCTGAGGGATGTGATGGAAGGGAGGAGAAGCAATAGTAGTTAAAGGGAGGGCCAGCAGGCCCGGAGCGTGTCGGCCTTTTCGGTGCCATCGGCGCTGTCGGTGCGGGCGGGCTCGGGGCAGAGGAAGGAGCTGCGGAGCCGCGCCCCGGGAGCCCGGCGGGCGGAGCGGCAGCGGCCCCTGCTGGCCCCGCCCGGCCCCGCCCGCGGCGGTTCGTGCCCGGCCGCAGCCCCGGCTCCTCTGCCCGTGGCCCCCAGCGCGCAGTAATACACGGCCGCGTCCCCGCGCCGGGGCACAGCCAGCCACAGCGCGCTGGAGCGCCCGTCCTCCGACACCGACAGCGTTCCTGCAATGCCCGGCGCATCCTTGGAGCCTCTAGCAGCGAGGGCGAGGAATTCGGGGCCTTGGCCCGGGAGCTGACGGTAGAAATGGATCGTATCGCCCATCCGTTTGCTGGAGTGTGAGCAGGTGATGTTGTTGCCGGTGCCCTCGGTGGTCTCCAGGAATGGCTCCTGCTGCACCTGGGCTCTAGCCACAGCCACTGCCGTGGAGAAATAAAGAATCATTTTTCTTTTACTGTAAATACCATGCAAGGGGAGATGGGAGAGGACGACAGAGCAGAGCGAAATTGGGTATGTTCGAATAAAATATGGAGACATGACTTCTGAAAGTATTTGATTGAGCTTAAGGACCTATGAGAGATGTTTTGAAGGTAAGTCACAAGGGAATGTCAATAACAGACTAGACTAGCTTAAATGGATGGATGGAAGGACGGATGGATGGATGGATGGATGGATGGATGGATGGATGGATGGATGGATGGATGGAGAGAGAGGAGACAAAAAGCAAGGTGGGAAGAAATGATTCGCAGAGGGAAGAAAATAAGAGGTCAGATGAGGGGACAGAGGGCAAAGAAGATCAGAAAATGAACAGGAGAGCAAGAGATGAATCTTGAGCTGCGAAGATCTCACACAGCCCGCTGACCGGGACGCCCCTCCGCCACCAACACAACGCACCGAGCAGCAGCGCGGCCAGCGCCGGCAGCCCCGCGGCCCGAGCCCGCCGCATGGCGCCGCTCCGCCGGCCGAGCCTCGCTGTGCCCCTGAGCCCCGGCTCTGCTGCGGCCGTGCCGCCTCCTCTGGGCCGCCGCCAGCTCCGCCCCGGGGCTCAGCCCCGCCTCTCACGGCACCGGCACTACGAGCGACACGAGCACCTTGGGCACGGCCGGCGACAAGAGACAGCCGTGTCCCATCGCACACACCAGCGGCACCGCGCGGGAAGCGGATCCGCCCTGCGCACACCTGCAGCGGGCAGCTGCCGGCCCCAGCCAGCTGCACTCGGGCTGCTTGTGAGCCTGGGCAGCTGCTGCTCTGGGCTGGGCAGGGCCAGGGCAGTGCTCGCTGGCCCTGCCACGGTCGGGACATTCCCTCCCGATCAGGGACGCACACGGACACACACAGGGCCGTGCTCTCCGGAGCGGAGCCCCAGACAAATCCGTGCTTCACGTGTGTCCATGCAAACGGGGCTGTTCCAAGGGCACCCAAGGCAGCAACACACAGCCAGCCCTGGGCTCTGCTGAGCACATGTGGGGCCAAAAGCAGCAGGGCTGCAGTGTGGAAGGACAGGCTCTCAGGAGAGCACAGGGGATATTCTTCTTTCCTTTTCCTGAGAGACTGCACAATGTGGGAATGAGTCAAAGTAGTACAACATACACTCCTGATAAAAAGGCTCCTCTACTCCAATGCATTTATTGTTTTCCCTCCCAGATATTCTACTATTTCAGGAAGTTGCTGAATGCAAATCCATGCGTGTTTGGGGAAACCTGAGGATGGGAACAAAACATGTAGAGAAGTGAATTCCAGGCACAGGTGGGATAGAAAGTACACTTCCACTACTTTCCCAATGGAAGTGCTGGGATGAACGCTGTCCAAACCATCAGACCATTGAACACACATGGGGATGCAACTTCTGCTGAGCATCAGGGTGAGATCAGAGTCCCTTCCCCAAGCTCAGCCTTGCACTGACACATCCCCTCCCTGCCCTGGCTTGTTGCACAGCTGAGGAAGCTCCCTGCACCAGGGTGTCTTGCACAGCACAGAGGTACAAGGCAGTGTCAGAGAGCTCCACTTCCTCCAGCTGCAGGACACTGGATTTGCCCGTGGTGTTCAGGTGCGTGGTGATCCGGCCGCTGCGCCTGGGGCCAGGCCCTGCCTGATAGGAGACCAGCTCTGGGGCTTGGCCTTTCCGCACCTGGTACCACAGCAATGCCCTAAAAGCACTGGTGTGGTATTTGCAGGTGGTGTGGAAGGGGTGTCCCTGCTCCACCGTGACTGGTCCATCGTCCTGGGTGACCGTGTCCTGCCCCGTGGTGCCTGCAAGAAATTGCTGGTGAGCAGCTCCACAGGGAAAGACAATGGGAAGGAAATGGAAGTGCATGGAAAACTCTGGTGGAGAAATCTCCCTGCCCTGCAGGCAGAGCCCTGAGAGATTTTTGGCAGGAGCTCGGAGCTCTTTGCTCTGCATTACCCAAAGCAGAGCTGGGCTGTGTCCCTGCTCCCGGTCCCCGTGCTGCTTAAAGGCCCAAGGAACAGTCTGTCATGCTTGAGCTTTGTGTGCAGGAGCCAGCACCCTCCACCTTCCTGAGGAGCCCAGTGAGGTACAGCAGAATGGTTCATCCTGCTTCCCCATCTCTGTCACCTCTGAGGGCTCCTCGATCCCTGAGAGCACACAAAACTGAGCTTGGAAAGAGGGAGCCCTGGTTGTGTTGCCAATTGAGAGAACTCTGGAAGCCGTGGCAGAGCTGTGTCAGCCTGGAGGCAGAATGGGACTCCCTGCTAATGTTAGTGGAGTGAGAACATTGAGGTGCCTGGGGAGGGTTTGACAGGATCTGGGAATGTAAAGTTTAAATGGGAGGAATGTGGGGCTGTAGAGACAACTGAGATCCGCTGATGTGACTGCGGGAGGATCATAAGAGAGAGGCAGAGGGAGATGATTTTAAGGTTAGAGAAAAGACAGAGAAGAGATCTGAGGTTTCTCTTCCTTCCCTTTTCCTCTGCAAATCGAAGAACTTCTTGAGCAAAGGCTTGCAAAACCACAAAGGGAAGCTGATTTCTCTCAGTCTTTTCCCTCTTTTCACCATATTTCCCAAAAGGTCTTGATTGGGCTCTCGAGGGTTTCCTGTGGGCAGAGAGAAGAAGAGAAAGAAGAGACTAGGGGTGCCTTGGGGAAGAGCCAGGACTTACCCAGGAGCTGGCCCAGGAAGACGGTGAGGATGAGATGTGCCAGGTGCATGGCGAGACCAAGCTGCGTGTTTGCCGAGTGAGGAAGAGCCCAAAGCACGTCCGAGCGCCGAGAGAGCAGAGCTGCCGGGAACGCCTGTGGGCGGGAGCAAAGGAAGCGGCGGCGGGAGCAGGCAGAGCAGTGCCCTGTCCTTGCCGTGCCTGAAATGCTCCGTGTGCGTTTGTCGCTCCTCCAGCAGCAGCCCCCGAGGCTCCCTCAGCCATTGGCACTGGGAGCATCCCGTGCCCCTGCGGCCTCACTGATGGGAAGGGGCTGTTCCCGCTCAGCTCGCACTGGAGTCCTCACCTCCGCAGCTGCAATGGCCAGCTCTGCTGCACTCCCAGGCCTGGGCGCTTGGGAGCTCAGGGGCTCCTTCCCCGCTGAGGTTTCTCACCCTCCCGAGGTGTCCTCAGCTCTCTGGGGTCACTGTTCATCTCCCAATCCAGAAGGCTTATGGAGAACTCCAAGGCTGGAGGCTGCCCAGCCTCACAAGCATTCCTTGGTGGGTGCTCCCTAACCCCACGAGACCCCCTCAAACCTCCATTATCCTCCTGTTCCTCTTGTCCCTCCTTGTGGCTGACACAGCTCAGCCTGAGCCAATTCTCAGCAGTTCCCCGAAGGCCCATCAATTAGAGGCTGCAGAGCTCTGAGCTCTCTCTTTTTCCCCTTATCACCTACGGCCCGATTGGTGTCACTGCGTGCTTTGTTCATCACTTTCCCTTTCCCCTGTTCTTCCCTCGGAAAGGAAAATGGAGGTGATGTGAGCCCCAGAGAACCAGACACTGTCGCCTTTCATGTGCCCTGGCTGTGGCCTCTGCTGAACTTGCTCAGCCCAAAGAGCTCCTGAAGATGCTGAAAGGCTCCTGTCCCCAAAGGAAAGGGGGGCTCCAGAGCAAGTCTCGGGGGAGAAACCTCATGTGGAGCTCAGTCCTTCAAGTCTGTCCCTGCAACATTTGCGGCATTGCTGAAGTCTGGCATCTGTTCTTCTGGATGCTTGACAGGTTACTAAAGTGCAGGGAAGGGGCAAATCAATTTCAGGGGGAGGCTGGGTGTGAGTGAGCCCTTCAACGATATGAAATGCTCCTGTACTGCAACAGATTTATTGTTTTCCCTTCCCAATTTTCTTCTATTTCAGGAGGATGCTGAATGCACATCCAAGGGCGTGTGTGGACATCCGAGGATGAGAACAAAAGGTAGAGAAGTGAATTCCAAACTCGGGTGGGATTGAAAGTACACGTCCACTACCCATCCCTGGGAGAATGCTGCTTCTTATTCTCCTTGCAGTATGGAACAGAGACATTTCTGCAGAGACAGAGGTGGACATTCCTCGGTCACCTCAGAAAGCCTCACTGAAAACCTCTCTCAATCCATGACCCCTTGACGCCACAGCACTGCATTATTTAGCCCCCGTGTGCCCGTCAGTGCAGCTGCTTTGCCAGCTCCCAGCCCAGGTGCTGTCAAGGAGCAGCTCGTGGCTTTGCAAAGCAGGCCGAGAGCAGCAGCAGCCGTGTCCGGAGGGCGAGAGGCGGCGGCAGAGGCGCAGCCCGCAGCAGTTTGGCGTGAGGCAGCGGCGGGCTCGGGAGCGAGGGGAGGCCGGGCGGTGCGTGGCGAGCGTGCGAGCGCGGGTCGCAGGCGGGTTGTGCGGCGCGCCGGGGCCGTGCGGGGCCGTGCGGGGCCGGTGCGGGCGGGCTCGGGGCAGAGGAAGGAGCTGCGGAGCCGCGCCCCGGGAGCCCGGCGGGCGGAGCGGCAGCGGCCCCTGCTGGCCCCGCCCGGCCCCGCCCGCGGCGGTTCGTGCCCGGCCGCAGCCCCGGCTCCTCTGCCCGTGGCCCCCAGCGCGCAGTAATACACGGCCGCGTCCCCGCGCCGGGGCACAGCCAGCCACAGCGCGCTGGAGCGCCCGTCCTCCGACACCGACAGCGTTCCTGCAATCGCCGCCACATCCTTGGAGCCTGTATAGGCAGCTGCGAGGAATTCGGGTCCCCGGCCCGGTAGCAGACGGTAGAAATGGATGTAATCAGTGCTACGTTTGCTGGAGTGTGAGCAGTTGATGTTGATGCCGGTGCCCTCGGTGGTCTCCAGGAATGGCTCCTGCTGCACCTGGGCTCTGCCTGAAGTCACTGCAGGGGAATGAAAATTAATAAACTTCAAATTCTACACGGTTCCACTGCACAGATCAAATCCCATAGAAACAGTCAGGATCCTACAGATATAGTTAGGAAAACATTTCCGAGCGGTTGTCAAGATACGCAGCAATGCAAGTGTTCATTAATCGTTTGTGGAATGATAAATGCGTGAAGGACAGGACGATGAGGAGAGTCGCTGGAGAACGGAAGGATGTGAGAGAATGGGGGGGGGGGGGGAAAGACGCAAATTAGCATGAGGTAAGGATAGACTTCATCAGTTGGTTCATAAAGAAGGAACAAGAAGGATCGTTTGTGCAGGTTTGGGCATAGAATAGAATCCGGAGATTTCTGGGAAAGTATGAGATGGAGAAGAGGGAGGGATGAAGGAGAGAAGAGCTCTAGAGAAAAGGTCTGTGAAGAAGCAAGGCAGGACGGCAGGTTCCGGGGACATGCGGGATCACCCCAACCCAGACCGCCGCGCACCGAGCAGCAGCGCGGCCAGCGCCGGCAGCCCCGCGGCCCGAGCCCGCCGCATGGCGCCGCTCCGCCGGCCGAGCCTCGCTGTGCCCCTGAGCCCCGGCTCTGCTGCGGCCGTGCCGCCTCCTCTGGGCCGCCGCCAGCTCCGCCCCGGGGCTCAGCCCTGCGCCGCTGCCGCTCGGGCTCTCGCCCAGTCCCGCCAGGGAACGGAGCGGAGGCGAGCGCGGGGGCTGCGGGGCGGCGCTCGGCTCTCTGCTCGTCGGAAGCAGCGGCGTCGGGCTGGGGCCCATCTGTTCCCGCACCTCCTCCCTTTGCTGTCCTGTGGGGACTCCCGAATTGTCCTTCAGGGCGCGGGAAAGAAATGCACTCACACGGATCCAGGACGTGGGCACAAAGGCCCAGCCTTCCTGCGTGTCCATGAAACCAATCGGATGCAGCTCAGGAGAGAGCAGCTGTGCACTGGCCTGGAGACACCAGTCTGTGTCTCGGTGTCTGTGTGTCCATGTGTCCCTGTGTTGGTGTCTGTGTCTGCTTGTGTCCACGTGTCCCTGTGACCATGTGTCCATGTGTCTGCGTGTCCCTGTGTGTGGGCACTCCCAGCCATGCTGAGACACTCCCAACAATTCAAATGGAATCAAACTAAAAATCCAAACTTGAGTGAAACTATAATTCCCGGGGCTGACAATTGGCAGTAGCAGAGTGTGATGTTTAGAGCAGCTGAGAAAGGAGAGCTCAGGAAGCAGGGACTGCATTTCAGCGCCTCTTCCCTGGACAAATCTCCTGCAGGCTGCTCCATCATTGTCCAGTTACACCCGGGCTCCTTCTGAGTCTGGGCAAATGCTGCTCTGGGATGCTCAGGGCAGAGCCGTGGAGAGCGTCTCCAGTGAGATCAACACATTCCACTGGCTCAGTAACACAATAGGACAGACAGACACTCAGAGATACACACACACAGACACAGAGGTTCCTGTATATTGGGGTGGATTCATGCTCGAATTTGTGCTCCCCCATGGATTCCTGTGGACCCTGCCTGAACACAAGTGCACACAAAGCAGGAGCACAGGCAAGGACACAATCAGCCATGGACGCTGCTGAGGAAACCTGGGAACAACTGCAGCAGGGCTGGAGCCTTGTGAGGAAGGCCAAGGAGTCAGGCAAGGCCCTGGCATGGTTTGGGTACTCACAGGCTGAACACAGGGTAGGATGGCCAGCGAATCATGGCTACTTTCCTGAAAGCAATTTTAACAGGGCAGGGTCAGAACCAGCAGCCCAGTGATGACACACAGGGAGGCAAAAAGCAGTGAGCATCAGGGTGAGCTGAGGAGGGAAGAAGGCAAGGTGAATATGTGAGTGTGTGTTTGTAAGACTCTGCCCGAGATTGCTTTCTCATCTACCTCACGATCGTCGTGAAGAAAGACTGAGACCACCAAAAGAAAGAGGATCCTACATCCTGGTTTGGTGGGGGTTCGCCAAGTTCCCGGGACTGGAACTTGAGTTATTGTACCTCACGCTACACTGCTCCCAGTGAAAAGGACAAGGAGCATCTTGACCTTCCTTCACCTGCCTTGCTCTGTAACAATGGCCTGGAGTTTTCCACCCCCAAGCCTGGCTGGACTCTCTTCTGGAATTACCCTTTGGTGGTCTCCACAGAAGACCCTTCATCTACTGTACAACCACCGTGGCAGATGGACTGAGATGGGAGAAGCCACTCCCTCTAGGACTGAGACATGAAATCCCTATGTGGACAAGACTCTTTTTGTCCTCAAGGACTGAAACCTGTAATCTGGGGGGAGGAGGGCAGTGTGTGTGGGGAGAACAGCTAATCAAGCTGATCATGTTTGCCTGCAGGCAGTGAACCAGGAAAATAATAGCTCTCCCCACTGTTGAGATCATAAGACTATTGTATTCTTTCCCCCCTCCTTCCCAACTTTCAATAGAAAAGGCCCCTCAAGTCAGCTAGCCTTCGAAGATCTTCCCCAACGTAAAGGCGACTCCTCGACTGGACACCGACTGGACCTCGAAGAATTGCATCGCCTCTATGTTGCCAGATATACTTACTCAGTCTTTCCTTCCTTTCCTATAGGGGTTTTCTTTCTCTCTCTCTCTCTCTCTCTCTCTAATTCCCTCCAATGCATTTTGCTGTGATTGTTCAATAAAGTACATTGATTTTGTTACTGCAAACCCCCTTGCCGTGTTGGTGTTTTGTACCCTGAAATCAGATAACGAACCATCACAATCTCGTCCATAAGGGCGGATCGTGACAGTATTGGGATGTGCTTTGTGTGTGCCCATCTCTGGACAGGAGTGTTCACGTAGATGTGCGGGCAAAGGCTTGGATGCAGGAGCAGGAATAGGAGCGAGCGTGCGTGTTTGCACATCAGTGGGGACATGGCAGAAGGAGAAGTGTTTGTGCCTGGGTCTCCTTTGGAAATGTGTGTGCACACACCTCATCATAAATGCAGAGCTATGAGTTATCATGTGGGCCTGTGCTAGCCCCAGAGTGTGTGTGTGGTATCATGAACTCGTGTATGTGCAGTAGGAGTTCTTTAATTGCTTCTTCTACTCGGGTTGCTGCTTTGTTGCCAGCAAGGCGTCACGGAGGCTGAGGGATGTGATGGAAGGGAGGAGAAGCAATAGTAGTTAAAGGGAGGGCCAGCAGGCCCGGAGCGTGTCGGCCTTTTCGGTGCCATCGGCGCTGTCGGTGCGGGCGGGCTCGGGGCAGAGGAAGGAGCTGCGGAGCCGCGCCCCGGGAGCCCGGCGGGCGGAGCGGCAGCGGCCCCTGCTGGCCCCGCCCGGCCCCGCCCGCGGCGGTTCGTGCCCGGCCGCAGCCCCGGCTCCTCTGCCCGTGGCCCCCAGCGCGCAGTAATACACGGCCGCGTCCCCGCGCCGGGGCACAGCCAGCCACAGCGCGCTGGAGCGCCGATCTTCCGACACCGACAGCGTTCCTGCAATGGCCGACAGGTCTTTGGTCTCTTTAACTGTGAGTGCAAGAAGTTCAGGTCTTTGGCCCGAGAGCAGAAGGTACCACTGGATCCAATCGCTGATCTGGATTTGGGGATGTGAGCAGGTGATGTTGATGCCGGTGCCCTCGGTGGTCTCCAGGAATGGCTCCTGCTCTACCTGGGCTCTGGCCTCAGCCACTGCCGGGGAGAAAAGAAGAATTAGTTTCTTTTACCGACAATGCCATGCAGGGGGAAATGGGGGAGGACGAAAGAGCAGAGCAAACTTGGTTCTGTTCGAATAATGAAATATGGAGACATGACTTCTCTGAGAGTATCTGATTGAAGGTAAGGACCTCTGAGAGATGCTTTGAAGGGGAATCAGAAAGAAATGTCAAAAATAGACTGGCTAAGAGGAATGGATGAAAGGATGGATGGATGAAACGATGGATGGATGGATGGATGGATGGATGGATGGATGGATGGATGGATGGATGGATGGATGGATGGATACAGAGAGAGGAGACAAAACGCAAGGTGGGAAGTAATGATTCGCAGAGGGAAGAAAATAAGAGGTCAGATGAGGGGACAGAGGGCAAAGAAGATCAGAAAATGAACAGGAGAGCAAGAGATGAATCTTGAGCTGCGAAGATCTCACACAGCCCGCTGACCGGGACGCCCCTCCGCCACCAACACAACGCACCGAGCAGCAGCGCGGCCAGCGCCGGCAGCCCCGCGGCCCGAGCCCGCCGCATGGCGCCGCTCCGCCGGCCGAGCCTCGCTGTGCCCCTGAGCCCCGGCTCTGCTGCGGCCGTGCCGCCTCCTCTGGGCCGCCGCCAGCTCCGCCCCGGGGCTCAGCCCCGCCTCTCACGGCACCGGCACTACGAGCGACACGAGCACCTTGGGCACGGCCGGCGACAAGAGACAGCCGTGTCCCATCGCACACACCAGCGGCACCGCGCGGGAAGCGGATCCGCCCTGCGCACACCTGCAGCGGGCAGCTGCCGGCCCCAGCCAGCTGCACTCGGGCTGCTTGTGAGCCTGGGCAGCTGCTGCTCTGGGCTGGGCAGGGCCAGGGCAGTGCTCGCTGGCCCTGCCACGGTCGGGACATTCCCTCCCGATCAGGGACGCACACGGACACACACAGGGCCGTGCTCTCCGGAGCGGAGCCCCGGACAAATCCCTGCTTCACGTGTGTCCATGCAAACGGGGCTGCTCCAAGGGCACCCAAGGCAGCAACACACAGCCAGCCCTGGGCTCTGCTGAGGACATGTGGGGCCAAAAGCAGCAGGGCTGCAGTGTGGAAGGACAGGCTCCCAGGCGAGCACCGGGGATATTCTTCTTTCCTTTTACTTAGAGACTGCACAATGTGGAAATGAGTCAAAGTAGTACAACATATTCTCCTCTACTCCAATGCATTTATTGTTGTCCCTCCCAGATATTCTACTATTTCAGGAAGATGCTGAATGCAAATCCATGCGTGTTTGGGGAAACCTGAGGATGGGAACAAAACATGTAGAGAAGTGAATTCCAGGCACAAGTGGGATAGAAAGTACACTTCCGCTACTTTCCCAATGGAAGTGCTGGGATGAACGCTGTCCAAACCATCAGACCATTGTACACACATGGGGATGCAACTTCTGCTGAGCATCAGGGTGAGATCAGAGTCCCTTCCCCAAGCTCAGCCTTGCACTGACACATCCCCTCCCTGCCCTGGGTTGTTGCACAGCTGAGGAAGCTCCCTGCACCAGGGTGCTTTGCACAGCACAGAGGTACAAGGCAGTGTCAGAGAGCTCCACTTCCTCCAGCTGCAGGACACTGGATTTGCCCGTGGTGTTCAGGTGCGTGGTGATCCGGCCGCTGCGCCTGGGGCCAGGCCCTGCCTGATAGGAGACCAGCTCTGGGGCTTGGCCTTTCCGCACCTGGTACCACAGCAAGGCATTAAAAGCACTGGTGTGGTATTTGCAGGTGGTGTGGAAGGAGTGTCCCTGCTCCACCGTGACTGGTCCATCGTCCTGGGTGACCGTGTCCTGCCCCGTGGTGCCTGCAAGAAATTGCTGGTGAGCAGCTCCACAGGGAAAGACAATGGGAAGGAAATGGAAGTGCATGGAAAACTCTGGTGGAGAAATCTCCCTGCTCTGTAGCAGAGCCCTGAGAGATTTTAGGCAGGAGCTCGGAGCTCTGCATTACCCAATGCAGAGCTGGGCTGTTTCCCTGCTCCCAGTTGTCATGGTTTGGCGCTGGCCCCATGCCAGTGCCCCCATGAAAACCCATTCTCCCCTGGTGTCTGCTGTGAGATGTGATCAGAGACAGAGCAAAGCAGGCCTCCACTTGTAAACAAGAAAGAAAAAAACTTTATTATCTTACAATTCTAATAAAATGAACACACATAGAGCAGAATGGAAACCTCTCAAACATTTCTCCTCCCCCCACTCAATTTTACAGAATGACACAAAACCTTAGATCTCTTCCCAATCCATCACCCTTCAGATAATCAACTCAGTCCATCTCCACCCTTCCGATAATCACTTCTCATTTCATCAAGGAGAGAAGGAGCCCTCCTTGTGCCACAGGTTTCCCCTGGAAAAACACACGGCCGAATCCAGCTGTGTTTCCCCGTCACTCAGCCATCGCCTTCGTGACTTCTTCCTTCCATGTTCAGTGCTCTCACCACTGAACATGGACCAGAGCTGCTTTTAGGGTTTCCCCTTTCAAGGATGCCTTGCCCAGTTCCAGAAGAGAACGACAGTCTCTCACCTCTTTTCGGGACACCAGTCCCCCCCAATATTTCACCCCCTGGGGCCGAGGGGTCTCACCATCACTCATCACCTGTCGTCTCTGCTCACATCACTCCTTTGGCACCGCCTCCCCCTAAAATGCAGTCTCTGTATTACAGGAAAAGGTTCTGTCCATGGCTATACAAGAAAAGTCCAGCCAAAAGCCACTCCATCATCTCCTCCACTTAGGATTTTCTCAACATCTCTCAGTCCTTCTCCACTTGCACAGCTCTCATCACACTTGCACATTTCCTCTTATCCGTTTCTCTCCTCCTTCGACTCCCGGAGGATCAGCATTTGCCAGGTTTCCACCGTCCCACAGAAGGGTTAAAATCACAGTCTCTGCTCATTTTGAACTCCCACACCGCTCCGCACTCTTCCCTTGTCGGCCCCCCCTTCTCTTCCTCAGCCAGGCCGGTGCTTATCAAGTTTAAGATAGCACTGGCACCTCTCTCCCTCTCTCTCTCTCCCGAGGAGGGGGGGCTGCCCACTGCCTCTCTGAGTTCCTCCACCCTTCCATCTGTGTGGGGAACTCACTCTTGACCGAACCATCGCCTCCCGTCCTCTGCCCAAGGCTCCGGCCCACTCCCTCGGCCGCATGGCTTTCCCCTCCCCCGCCCAGCCCGAAGCCGGGCAGGGGAGGTCTGAACTCTTCCATCCACCGGAACGCAGAGAAAATTCCCGTGGGAGTTCCTCGCTTTTAACCCCTGTGTTCTCAGAGGCATATCCATATCCTCAATGGTCAAACCAGGTGCCAATATCCACATCTGGGCACCTATTGGTTTGACCACCACCACCTCCCAAAAACTCATTTCCTCTCAAACCAAGACACGGTCCCCGTGCTGCTTAAAGGCCCAAGGAACAGTCTGTCATGCTTGAGCTTTGTGTGCAGGAGCCAGCACCCTCCACCTCCCTGAGGAGCCCAGTGAGGTACAGCAGAATGGTTCATCCTGCTTCCCCATCTCTGTCACCTCTGAGGGCTCCTCGATCCCTGAGAGCACACAAAACTGAGCTTGGAAAGAGGGAGCCCTGGTTGTGTTGCCAATTGAGAGAACTCTGGAAGCCGTGGCAGAGCTGTGTCAGCCTGGAGGCAGAATGGGACTCCCTGCTAATGTTAGTGGAGTGAGAACATTGAGGTGCCTGGGGAGGGTTTGACAGGATCTGGGAATGTAAAGCTTAAATGGGAGGAATGTGGAGCTGTAGAGACAACTGAGATCCGCTGATGTGACTGCGGGAAGATCATAAGAGAGAGGCAGAGGGAGATGATTTTAAGGTTAGAGAAAAGACAGAGAAGAGATCTGAGGTTTCCCTTCCTTCCCTTTTCCTTTACAAATCGAAGAACTTCTTGAACAAAGGCTTGCAAAACCACAAAGGGAAGCAGATTTCTCTCAGTCTTTTCCCTCTTTTCACCATATTTGCCAAAAAGGTCTTGATTGGGCTCTTGAGGGTTTCCTGTGGGCAGAGAGAAGAAGAGAAAGAAGAGACTAGGGGTGCCTTGGGGCTGAGCCAGGACTTACCCAGGAGCTGGCCCAGGAAGACGGTGAGGATGAGATGTGCCAGGTGCATGGCGAGACCAAGCTGCGTGTTTGCCGAGTGAGGAAGAGCCTAAAGCACCTCCGAGCGCCGAGAGAGCAGAGCTGCCGGGAACGCCTGTGGGCGGGAGCAAAGGAAGCGGCGGCGGCGGGAGCAGGCAGAGCAGTGCCCTGTCCTTGCCGTGCCTGAAATGCTCCGTGTGCGTTTGTCGCTCCTCCAGCAGCAGCCCCCGAGGCTCCCTCAGCCGTTGGCACTGGGAGCATCCCGTGCCCCTGCGGCCTCACTGATGGGAAGGGGCTGTTCCCGCTCAGCTCGCACTGGAGCCTCACCTCCGCAGCTGCAATGGCCAGCTCTGCTGCACTCCCAGGCCTGGGCGCTTGGGAGCTCAGGGGCTTCTTCCCCGCTGAGGTTTCTCACCCTCCCGAGGTGTCCTCAGCTCTCTGGGGTCACTGCAAATCTCCCGATCCAGAAGACTTTTGGAGAACTCCAAGGCTGGAGGCTGCCCAGCCTCACAAGCATTCCTTGGTGGGTGCTCCCTAACCCCACGAGACCCCCTCAAACCTCCATTATCCTCCTGTTCCTCTTGTCCCTCCTTGTGGCTGACACAGCTCAGCCTGAGCCAATTCTCAGCAGTTCCCCGAAGGCCCATCAATTCGAGGCTGCAGAGCTCTGAGCTCTTTCTCCCCTTATCACCTACGGCCCGATTGGTGTCACTGAGTGCTTTGTTCATCACTTTCCCTTTCCCCTGTTCTTCCCTCGGAAGGGAAAATGGAGGTGATGTGAGCCCCAGAGAACCAGACACTGTCGCCTTTCATGTGCCCTAACTGTGGCCTCTGCTGAACTTGCTCAGCCCAAAGAGCTCCTGAAGATGCTGAAAGGCTCCTGTCCCCAAAGGAAATGGGGTCTCCAGAGCAAGTCTCGGGGGAGAAACCTCATGTGGAGCTCAGTCCTTCAAGTCTGTCCCTGCAACATTTGCGGCATTGCTGAAGTCTGGCATCTGTTCTTCTGGATGCTTGACAGGTTACTAAAGTGCAGGGAAGGGGCAAATCAATTTCAGGGGGAGGCTGGGTGTGAGTGAGCCCTTCAACGATATGAAATGCTCCTGTACTGCAACAGATTTATTGTTTTCCCTTCCCAATGTTCTTCTATTTCAGGAAGATGCTGAATGCACATCCAAGGGCGTGTGTAGACATCCGAGGATGAGAACAAAAGGTAGAGAAGTGAATTCCAAACTCGGGTGGGATTGAAAGTACACGTCCACTACCCATCCCCGGGAGAATGCTGCTTCTTATTCTCCTTGCAGTATGGAACAGAGACATTTCTGCAGAGACAGAGGTGGACATTCCTCGGTCACCTCAGAAAGCCTCACTGAAAACCTCTCTCAATCCATGACCCCTTGACGCCACAGCACTGCATTATTTAGCCCCCGTGTGCCCGTCAGCGCAGCTGCTTTGCCAGCTCCCAGCCCAGGTGCTGTCAAGGAGCAGCTCGTGGCTTTGCAAAGCAGGCCGAGAGCAGCAGCAGCCGTGTCCGGAGGGCGAGAGGCGGCGGCAGAGGCGCAGCCCGCAGCAGTTTGGCGTGAGGCAGCGGCGGGCTCGGGAGCGAGGGGAGGCCGGGCGGTGCGTGGCGAGCGTGCGAGCGCGGGTCGCAGGCGGGTTGTGCGGCGCGCCGGGGCCGTGCGGGGCCGTGCGGGGCCGGTGCGGGCGGGCTCGGGGCAGAGGAAGGAGCTGCGGAGCCGCGCCCCGGGAGCCCGGCGGGCGGAGCGGCAGCGGCCCCTGCTGGCCCCGCCCGGCCCCGCCCGCGGCGGTTCGTGCCCGGCCGCAGCCCCGGCTCCTCTGCCCGTGGCCCCCAGCGCGCAGTAATACACGGCCGCGTCCCCGCGCCGGGGCGCAGCCAGCCACAGCGCGCTGGAGCGACGATCTTTCGACACCGTCAGACGCCCTTCAGGGGCTCGCACCTTCTTGGCCGCTTTAGCAGTGACCGCCACGAGTTCGGGGCTTTGGCCCGGCAGCTGACGGTAGAAATGGATGAAATCGCCAGTCCGGATATTGGCGTGTGAGCACTTGATGCTGATGCTGGTGCCCTCGGTGGTCTCCAGGAACGGCTCCTGCTGCACTTGAGCTCTGACCGCAGCCACTGCCAGGGAGAGAAAAGAAACAAACTTCAACTCCTACTTTCTACCCAGCTCTGCCTGCCAACCCCCAGAACAAAGCCCGCAGAAGCAGCCAGGAACACAGAGAGATGAGGAGGAAAACTGTTCCTGGGGATGTCACAGACACATGTAGGAATGGAAGTGTCCATTAATCGTTTGTGGAGAGATGAACGAGTGAATGACAGAAGGATCGGTGCAGTCACTTGAGAACGGGAGGATGTGGGAGAAAGCACAGAAAGACAAGAAGAAAAAGAGCAAGGGGTAAGGACAGACTTCGTGAGTAATAAAGAAGGAATGCTTTTGCCGGGTTGGGAAGAGAAAATAATCCGGAGATTTCTGCGGACTATGGGATGGAGAAGCGTAAGGGATACACAAGAGAACCGCTCTCGGGAAGAGGTCTGAGAAGAAGCCAGGCTGGACAGCAGCCTCCGGGGAGATGCGGGATCACCCAAACGCCGACCCGGCCCCTGCGGCACCCAAAACGCACCGAGCAGCAGCGCGGCCAGCGCCGGCAGCCCCGCGGCCCGAGCCCGCCGCATGGCGCCGCTCCGCCGGCCGAGCCTCGCTGTGCCCCTGAGCCCCGGCTCTGCTGCGGCCGTGCCGCCTCCTCTGGGCCGCCGCCAGCTCCGCCCCGGGGCTCAGCCCTGCGCCGCTGCCGCTCGGGCTCTCGCCCAGTCCCGCCAGGGAACGGAGCGGAGGCGAGCGCGGGGGCTGCGGGGCGGCGCTCGGCTCTCTGCACGTCGCAAGCGGCGGCGCCGGGCTGGGGCCCAGGGCATCGGGCTGGCATCGTGCAGCTCAGCATCGACAGTCCCTGCCTTTCCTTCGCTCCCATCATCTGTTCCCGCACCTCCTCCCTTTGCTGTCCTGTGGGGACTCCCGAATTGTCCTTCAGGGCGCTGGAAAGAAATGCACTCACACGGATCCAGGACGTGGGCACAAAGCCCCAGCCTTCCTGCGTGTCCATGAAACCAATCGGATGCAGCTCAGGGGAGAGCAGCTGTGCACTGGTATGGACAGACCTGTGTGTATTTGTATGTCTCTATGTCCATGTATCCATGTTTCCATGTGTCTGTGAGCCCTCCCAGTCGTGCTGAGGCACTCACAACCTTTGAAACGGAATTAAGCTAAAAATCCCGACTTGGTGAAACCATTTTTGTTCGTGCTGGCAATTGGCAGTAGCAAAGTGTGATGTGTTTAGGGCAGCTGGGAAAGGAGAACTCAGGAAGGAGGGACTGCATTTCAGCACCTCTTCTCTGGACAACTCTACCGCAGGCTGCTCCATCATTGTCCAGTTACACCCGGCCTCCTTTTGAGTCTGGGCAAATGCTGCTCTGGGATGCTCAGGGCAGAGCTGTGGAGAGCGTCTCCAGTGAGATCAACGCATTCCACTGGCTCAGTAACACAATAGGACACACACTCACACACACAGACGCACACAGACACACACAGAGAGGCTCCGTCACATCGGGTGGATTCATGCAGGAATTTGTGCTCCCCCATGGATTCCTGTGGACCCTGCCTGAACACAAGCGCACACAAAGCAGGAGCACAGGCAAGGACACAATCAGCCATGGACGCTGCTGAGGAAACCCGGGAACAACTGCAGCAGGGCTGGAGCCTTGTGGGGAAGGCCAAGGAGTCAGGCAAGGCCCTGGCATGGTTTGGGTACTCACAGGCTGGACACAGGGTAGGATGTCCAGCGAATCATGGCTACTTTTCTGAAGGCAATTTTAACAGGGCAGGGTCAGAACCAGCAGCCCAATGGCGTCACATGGGGAGGCAGAAACCGGTGGGCATCAGGGTGAGCTGAGGAGGGAAGAAGGCAAGGTGAATATGTGAGTGTGTGGGAATAGATCTGTGTTGGGATGTGTCACGATCCATCCTTACGAACGGAGATTGTGATGGTTCGTTACTGGATCTCAGGGTACAAAACACCAACACGGCAAGGGGTTTGCAGTAACAATCAAAACCAGTATACTTTACTGAGTAATCACAGCAAAATGCCTTGGAGGGGATTGGGGAAAAAAGAGAGAAAGCCTATGGAAAGAAAAACGTTGAGAGAAAGGGAGGTAATAGTTTCCAGTGTAGAGACAACGAAGTTCTTCGTGGTCCAGTCAAGGTCCAGTCCAGGTCCAGTCGAGGAGTTGCTTTCACGCTGCGGAGATCTCGAAATCTCAGGCTAACCCGAGGGGTTTTTATTAGGATTTTTCTATTGAAAGTTGGAAAGGAGGGGGGAAAAGATACAATGGTCTTATGATCTCATCTGGTCAGCATTGAGCAAGGGCTATTGTCTTCTTGGTCCAGTGGTCACACCCGCAGCTACTTGCCCCCCACCCCACACATCCTCCCACTTGGGTTAGAAGTTTCAATCTCAGTTCTTAGGAGAAAAGGAGTCTTTTCCATATTGGGATCTCATGTCTCAGTCTTGGAGGGAATGGCTTCTCCCATCTCAGTCCATCTGTCACGGTGGTTGTACAGTGGATGAAGGGTCTTCTCTGGAGATCACCAAAGGTCATTCCAGAAAAGAGTCCAGCCAGGTTAGGAGGTGGAGAAATCCCAGGGCCATTGTAGCAAAGCGATGCAGGCAAAGAAGGGCAAAGTGCCCCTTCTCCTTTCACTGGGTTCGGTGTTCCATGGGGTGGATAAACACACCTGCGAACAACAACTCAAGTTCCAGTCCCGGGGCCCTGGCAAGCCCCCACCAAACCAGGATGTCAAACAGGATGCCCGGTGGTCTGAATATCATGAGGTAGATGAGAGTATCTTCGGACAAAGTATCACAGGATGTGCTTTGTGTGTGCACATCTCTGGACAGGAGTGTTCACGTAGATGTGCGTGCAAAGGCTTGGGTGCAGCAGCAGGAATAGGAGCGAGCGTGTGTGTTTGCACATCAGTAAGGACATGGCAGAAGGAGAAGTGTCTGTGCCTGGGTCCCCTTTGGAAATGAATGTGCACAGACCTCTTCATAGATGCAGAGCTATGAGCTTCTCTTTGGGCATGTGCAAGCTCCAGAGTGTGTTTGTGGTACCGTGCACTCTTCCATGTGCAATAAGAGTTCGTTAATAAGTTCTTCTCCTACTCTGGATGCTGCTTTATTCCCAGCAAGGCGTCAGGGAGGCTGAGGGATGTGATGGAAGGGAGGAGAAGCAACAGCAGTTAAACTGAGGGCAAGCTGGCCCGGAGTGTGTCACCCTTTTCCCTGTCATTTGTCAGCAGGTTCCCTTCCTCACCGATCCACGAACCAACACCTTCTGAGCTTTCCTTTGGCTG
Source organism: Motacilla alba alba (assembly GCF_015832195.1). Lineage (NCBI taxonomy): Eukaryota > Metazoa > Chordata > Aves > Passeriformes > Motacillidae > Motacilla > Motacilla alba. The sequence goes on from NC_052042.1 coordinate 106,015, forward strand.
CCCATAGGCTCAGAAATCCCTTCCCTGAGTGCCTCAACCGCTGCTGAAATGTTCGTCTGCAGCAGAATTGTTTCGTACGCCTTGCAGGGCAGCATCCTTGTGCTCGGAGGTGTCTCTGGCAGGAGGCCAGGCCGTGTGCGGGGCCCGTGGTGGTTCCCGTTCGGGGTGGCGCGGGTTCCAGGCGCGGCTCGGTCCGTGCCCCGCCGAGCGGCGTCAGCCGGGAGCGGAGCGGCCCCTGCTGGCCCCGCCCGGCCCCGCCCGCGGCGGTTCGTGCCCGGCCGCAGCCCCGGCTCCTCTGCCCGTGGCCCCCAGCGCACAGTAATACACGGCCGCGTCCCCGCGCCGGGGCGCAGCCAGCCACAGCGCGCTGGAGCGCCGGTCCTCCGACACCGACAGCGTTCCTGCAATGGCCGGCACATCCTTGGAGTCTTTGAGTATGCTCACGAGGAATTCGGGAGCTCGGCCTGGGAGCTGGCGGTACCAGTGGATGTAATCGCTGGTCTGGATTTGGGGATGTGAGCAGGTGATGTTGATGCCGGTGCCCTCGGTGGTCTCCAGGAATGGCTCCTGCTGCACCTGGGCTCTGGCCAAAGCCACTGCCATGGAGAAAAAAAGGATAAGTTTTCTTTTGCAGAAAATGCCATGCAAGAGGAGATGGGAGAGGACGACAGAGCAGAGCGAACTTGGATATGTTTGAATACTAAAGTATGGAGACGTAATTGTCTGAGAGTATTTGATTGAAGGTAAGGACCTATGTGAGATGTTTTGAAGGTAAATCACAAAGAAATGTCAAAAATAGACTGGCTCAGAGGAATGGATGAAAGGATGGATGGATGCATGGATGGATGGATGAATGCATGGATGGATGGATGAATGCATGGATTGATGGCTACAGACATAGAAGACAAAAGGCAACGTCTGAAGCAATGATTTACAGATGGAAGAAAATTTGAGGTCATCTGGGTGGACAGAGGACAAGTAAGAACAGAAAAGGAAGAGGAGAGCAAGAGATGAATCTTGAGCATGGGCCGATCTCACACAGCCCGCTGACCCGGACGTCCCCGGACGCGAACGCCACGCACCGAGCAGCAGCGCGGCCAGCGCCGGCAGCCCCGCGGCCCGAGCCCGCCGCATGGCGCCGCTCCGCCGGCCGAGCCTCGCTGTGCCCCTGAGCCCCGGCTCTGCTGCGGCCGTGCCGCCTCCTCTGGGCCGCCGCCAGCTCCGCCCCGGGGCTCAGCCCTGCGCCGCTGCCGCTCGGGCTCTCGCCCAGTCCCGCCAGGGAACGGAGCGGAGGCGAGCGCGGGGGCTGCGGGGCGGCGCTCGGCTCTCTGCACGTCGCAAGCGGCGGCGCCGGGCTGGGGCCCCGGGCATCGGGCTGGCATCGTGCAGCTCAGCATCGACAGTCCCTGCCTTTCCTTCGCTCCCGTCGTCTGTTCCCTCACCTCCTCCCTTTGCTGTCCTGTGGGGACTCCCGAATTGTCCTTCAGGGCCCTGGAAAGAAATGCACTCACACGGATCCAGGACGTGGGCACAAAGCCCCAGCCTTCCTGCGTGTCCATGAAACCAATCGGATGCAGCTCAGGGGAGAGCAGCTGTGCACTGGCCTGGAGAGACCTGTGTGTGTGTTGATGAGTCCGGGTGTCCACGAGTTCATGTGCATGTGTGTTTCTGCATTTAGGGCAGCTCTAAAAGGTGGGCTCAGGAAGCAGGGACTGCATTTCAGCGCCTCTTCCCTGGACAAATCTCCTGCAGGTTGCTCCATCATTGTCCAATGACACCCGGGCTCCTTCTGAGTCTGGGCAAATGCTGCTCTGGGATGCTCAGGGCAGAGCCGTGGAGAGCGTCTCCAGTGAGATCAACGCATTCCACTGGCTCAGTAACACAATAGGACAGACAGACACTCAGAGATACACACACACAGACACAGAGGCTCCTGTATATTGGGGTGGATTCATGCTCGAATTTGCGCTCCCCCATGGATTCCTGTGGACCCTGCCTGAACACAAACGCACACAAAGCAGGAGCACAGGCAAGGACACAATCAGCCGTGGACGCTGCTGAGGAAACCTGGGAACAACTGCAGCAGGGCTGGAGCCTTGTGGGGAAGGCCAAGGAGTCAGGCAAGGCTCTGGCATGGTTTGGGTACTCACAGGCTGAACACAGGGTAGGATGTCCAGCGAATCACGGCTACTTTCCTGAAGGCAATTTTAACAGGGCAGGGTCAGAACCAGCAGCCCAGTGATGACACACAGGGAGGCAAAAAGCGGTGGCCATCGGGGTGAGCTGAGGAGGGAAGAAGGGAAGGTGAATATGTGAGTGTGTGTTGGGATGTGCTTTGTGTGTGCCCATCTCTGGACAGGAGTGTTCACGTAGATGTGCGTGCAAAGGCTTGGGTGCAGGAGCAGGAATAGGAGCGAGCGTGCGTGTTTGCACATCAGTGGGGACATGGCAGAAGGAGAAGTGTCTGTGCCTGGGTCTCCTTTGGAAATGTGTGTGCACACACCTCTTCATAGATGCAGAGCTATGAGTTATCATTTGGGCGTGTGCAAGCCCCAGGGTGTGTGTGTGGTACCATGAACTCGTGTATGTGCAGTAGGAGTTCTTTAATTGCTTCTTCTACTCGGGTTGCTGCTTTATTCCCAGCAAGGCGTCAGGGATGCTGAGGGATGTGATGGAAGGGAGGAGAAGCAATAGTAGTTAAAGGGAGGGCCAGCAGTCCCGGAGCGTGTCGGCCTTTTCGGTGCCATCGGCGCTGTCGGTGCGGGCGGGCTCGGGGCAGAGGAAGGAGCTGCGGAGCCGCGCCCCGGGAGCCCGGCGGGCGGAGTGGCAGCGGCCCCTGCTGGCCCCGCCCGGCCCCGCCCGCGGCGGTTCGTGCCCGGCCGCAGCCCCGGCTCCTCTGCCCGTGGTCCCCAGCGCGCAGTAATACACGGCCGCGTCCCCGCGCCGGGGCGCAGCCAGCCACAGCGCGCTCCGGCGCCCGTCCTCCGACACCGACAGCGTTCCTGCAATGCCCGGCGCATCCTTGGAGCCTCTAGCAGCGAGGGCGAGGAATTCGGGGCCTTGGCCCGGCAGCTGACGGTAGAAATGGATCGTATCGCCCATCCGTTTGCTGGAGTGTGAGCAGGTGATGTTGATGCCGGTGCCCTCGGTGGTCTCCAGGAATGGCTCCTGCTGCACCTGGGCTCTAGCCACAGCCACTGCCGTGGAGAAATAAAGAATCATATTTCTTTTACTGTAAATACCATGCAAGGGGAGATGGGAGAGGACGACAGAGCAGAGCGAAATTGGGTATGTTCGAATAAAATTATGGAGACATGACTTCTGAAAGTATTTGATTGAGCTTAAGGACCTATGAGAGATGTTTTGAAGGTAAGTCACAAGGGAATGTCAATAACAGACTAGACTAGCTTAAATGGATGGATGGAAGGACGGATGGATGGATGGATGGATGGATGGATGGATGGATGGATGGATGGATGGATGGATGGATGGATGGAGAGAGAGGAGACAAAAAGCAAGGTGGGAAGAAATGATTCGTAGAGGGAAGAAAATAAGAGGTCAGATGAGGGGACAGAGGGCAGAGAAGATCAGAAAATGAACAGGAGAGCAAGAGATGAATCTTGAGCTGCGAAGATCTCACACAGCCCGCTGACCGGGACGCCCCTCCGCCACCAACACAACGCACCGAGCAGCAGCGCGGCCAGCGCCGGCAGCCCCGCGGCCCGAGCCCGCCGCATGGCGCCGCTCCGCCGGCCGAGCCTCGCTGTGCCCCTGAGCCCCGGCTCTGCTGCGGCCGTGCCGCCTCCTCTGGGCCGCCGCCAGCTCCGCCCCGGGGCTCAGCCCCGCCTCTCACGGCACCGGCACTACGAGCGACACGAGCACCTTGGGCACGGCCGGCGACAAGAGACAGCCGTGTCCCATCGCACACACCAGCGGCACCGCGCGGGAAGCGGATCCGCCCTGCGCACACCTGCAGCGGGCAGCTGCCGGCCCCAGCCAGCTGCACTCGGGCTGCTTGTGAGCCTGGGCAGCTGCTGCTCTGGGCTGGGCAGGGCCAGGGCAGTGCTCGCTGGCCCTGCCACGGTCGGGACATTCCCTCCCGATCAGGGACGCACACGGACACACACAGGGCCGTGCTCTCCGGAGCGGAGCCCCGGACAAATCCGTGCTTCACGTGTGTCCATGCAAACGGGGCTGCTCCAAGGGCACCCAAGGCAGCAACACACAGCCAGCCCTGGGCTCTGCTGAGCACATGTGGGGCCAAAAGCAGCAGGGCTGCAGTGTGGAAGGACAGGCTCCCAGGCGAGCACAGGGGATATTCTTCTTTCCTTTTCCTGAGAGACTGCACAGTGTGGAAATGAGTCAAAATAGTCCAAAGCACTTTCCCAATGGAAGTGCTGGGATGAACGCTGTCCAAACCATCAGACCATTGAACACACATGGGGATGCAACTTCTGCTGAGCATCAGGGTGAGATCAGAGTCCCTTCCCCAAGCTCAGCCTTGCACTGACACATCCCCTCCCTGCCCTGGGTTGTTGCACAGCTGAGGAAGCTCCCTGCACCAGGGTGCCTTGCACAGCACAGAGGTACAAGGCAGTGTCAGAGAGCTCCACTTCCTCCAGCTGCAGGACACTGGATTTGCCCGTGGTGTTCAGGTGCGTGGTGATCCGGCCGCTGCGCCTGGGGCCAGGCCCTGACTGATAGGAGACCAGCTCTGGGGCTTGGCCTTTCCGCACCTGGTACCACAGCAAGGCATTAAAAGCACTGGTGTGGTATTTGCAGGTGGTGTGGAAGGGGTGTCCCTGCTCCACCGTGACTGGTCCATCGTCCTGGGTGACCGTGTCCTGCCCCGTGGTGCCTGCAAGAAATTGCTGGTGAGCAGCTCCACAGGGAAAGATTCCAGGCAGGAAAAAAGCAAAGTGTGTGCAAAACCCTTGTGGAGAAATCTCCCTGCCCTGCAGGCAGTTTCAGAGATGTGCCGATGGACACGGGTGAGAGTGATTTTGGGCTGTGTTTCAGAGCTCTCAGCACAGCAGGAGCCTGACAAGAACTGGGCTTTGTCCCCGCTCCTACTGCTGCTGCTCAGACGACAGGAGAACAGCCTGAATTCAGTGTGGTAGCTCAGGCTGAGGACCCATCGAGATAGAGCAAAATGGTTCATGCTGCTTCCCCAGCCCTGCCCCCTCTGGGGGCTCCTAAGTACACAAAAGCTGAGCTTGGAAAGAGGGAGCCCTGCTTGTGTCCAGCCCAGAGAACACTGCAAGCTGCGGCAGAGCTGTGTCAGCCTGGAGGCAGAAGGGAACTCCCTGTTAATGTAATGTAATGAGAAACAGTGAGGTGCCTGGGGCAGGTTTGACAGGATTTGGGAATTGACATTTAAATGGGAAGAGTGTGCATTGCAGAGACAGCTGAGATCTGCTGATGTGACTGCAGGAGGATGAGAAGAGAGAGGCAGAGGTGGATGGATTGAAAAGAGACAGAGAAGAGGTGGGAGCTTTCACTTCTCTCCTTTCCCTTTTCCTTTACAAACCAAAGAGCTTCTTCTGGAAAGGCTTGCAGAACCACAAAGAGGAGCAGATTATTCTCAGCCTTTCCCCTCTATTCACTGATATTTCCCCACATGACCCTGATAAGGCTGTTGAGGATTTCCTGGGGAGAGGAAGAAGCACAGGGGTGCCTTGGGGCTGAGCCAGGACTTACCCAGGAGCTGGCCCAGGAAGACGGTGAGGATGAGATGTGCCAGGTGCATGGCGAGACCAAGCTGCGTGTTTGCCGAGTGAGGAAGAGCCCAAAGCACGTCCGAGCGCCGAGAGAGCAGAGCTGCCGGGAACGCCTGTGGGCTGGAGCAAAGGAAGCGGCGGCGGGAGCAGGCAGAGCAGTGCCCTGTCCTTGCCGTGCCTGAAATGCTCCGTGTGCGTTTGTCGCTCCTCCAGCAGCAGCCCCCGAGGCTCCCTCAGCCATTGGCACTGGGAGCATCCCGTGCCCCTGCGGCCTCAGTGATGGGAAGGGGCTGTTCCCGCTCAGCTCGCACTGGAGCCTCACCTCCGCAGCTGCAATGGCCAGCTCTGCTGCACTCCCAGGCCTGGGCGCTTGGGAGCTCAGGGGCTCCTTCCCCGCTGAGGTTTCTCACCCTCCCGAGGTGTCCTCAGCTCTCTGGGGTCACTGTTCATCTCCCGATCCAGAAGGCTTTTGGAGAACCCCAAGGCTGGAGGCTGCACAGCCTCACAAGCATTCCTTGGTGGGTGCTCCCTAACCCCACGAGACCCCCTCAAACCTCCGTTATCCTCCTGTTCCTCTTGTCCCTCCTTGTGGCTGACACAGCTCAGCCTGAGCCAATTCTCAGCAGTTCCCCGAAGGCCCATCAATTAGAGGCTGCAGAGCTCTGAGCTCTTTCTCCCCTTATCACCTACGGCCCGATTGGTGTCACTGCGTGCTTTGTTCATCACTTTCCCTTTCCCCTGTTCTTCCCTCGGAAAGGAAAATGGAGGTGATGTGAGCCCCAGAGAACCAGACACTGTCGCCTTTCATGTGCCCTGACTGTGGCCTCTGCTGAACTTGCTCAGCCCAAAGAGCTCCTGAAGATGCTGAAAGGCTCCTGTCCCCAAAGGAAATGGGGTCTCCAGAGCAAGTCTCGGGGGAGAAACCTCATGTGGAACTCAGTCCTTCAAGTGTGTCCCTGCAACATTTGCGGCATTGCTGAAGTCTGGCATCTGTTCATCTGGATGCGTGACAGGTTACTAAAGTGCAGGGAAGGGGGCAAATCAATTTCAGAGGGAGGCTGGATTTGAGCAAGCCCTTCAACCATATGAAATGCTCCTGTACTGCAACAGATTTATTGTTTTCCCTCCCGCATGTTCTGCTATTTCAGGAAGATGCTGAATGCACATCCAAGGGCGTGTGTGGACATCCGAGGATGAGAACAAAAGGTAGAGAAGTGAATTCCAAACTCGGGTGGGATTGAAAGTACACGTCCACTACCCATCCCCGGGAGAGTGCTGTTCTTATTCTCCTTGCAGTATGGAACGGAGACATTTCTGCAGAGACAGAGGTGGAGATGCCTTTTCCACCTGGGAAAGGCTTAACCAACTGACCTGATAGCACTGCATTATTTAGCCCCCGTGTGCCCGCCAGCGCAGCTGCTTTGCCAGCTCCCAGCCCAGGTGCTGTCAAGGAGCAGCTCGTGGCTTTGCAAAGCAGGCTGAGAGCAGCAGCAGCCGTGTCCGGAGGGCGAGAGGCGGCGGCAGAGGCGCAGCCCGCAGCAGTTTGGCGTGAGGCAGCGGCGGGCTCGGGAGCGAGGGGAGGCCGGGCGGTGCGTGGCGAGCGTGCGAGCGCGGGTCGCAGGCGGGTTGTGCGGCGCGCCGGGGCCGTGCGGGGCCGTGCGGGGCCGGTGCGGGCGGGCTCGGGGCAGAGGAAGGAGCTGCGGAGCCGCGCCCCGGGAGCCCGGCGGGCGGAGCGGCAGCGGCCCCTGCTGGCCCCGCCCGGCCCCGCCCGCGGCGGTTCGTGCCCGGCCGCAGCCCCGGCTCCTCTGCCCGTGGCCCCCAGCGCGCAGTAATACACGGCCGCGTCCCCGCGCCGGGGCACAGCCAGCCACAGCGCGCTGGAGCGCCCGTCCTCCGACACCGACAGCGTTCCTGCAATGGCCGGCACATCCTTGGAGCCTCTAGCAGCGAGGGCGAGGAATTCGGGTGCTCGACCCGGCAGCTGACGGTAGAAATGGATCGGTTCGCCCATCCGTTTGCTAGAGTGTGAGCAGGTGATGTTGATGCCGGTGCCCTCGGTGGTCTCCAGGAATGGCTCCTGCTCCACCTGGGCTCTGCCTGAAGCCACTGTCGGGGAACAGAAAATGGATGAACTTTAAATTCTACACAGCCCCACGGCACAGATCAAATCCCGCAGAACAGTCTGGATCCTACAGAGATGATGAGGGAAACAGTACCGAGGGGATTTCACGATAAGCAGAAATGGAAGTGTCCATTGCTGCTCTGTGGAGAGATGAATGCCCGAATGCCAGAAAGAACAGTGCAGTCACCTGAGTATGAGGGAATGTTGGAGAAAGCACAAAAAGAAAAAAAAAAAAAAAAAGGAAAAAAAAAAGAAGAAAAGTTAGAAGGGCTAAGGCTTTGTGAGCGATAAAGGAGGAGAGGAATTGAGTGCTTGCGCAGGGTTGGACATAGAATAGAATCAGGAGATTTCTGAGGGAGAATGGGACTGAGAAGAAAAAGGGATGAACGGGAGAACAGCTCTGGAGAAAAGAACTGAGAAGAAGCCAGGCAGGTCGGAAGTCTACGGGGACATGCGTGATCACCCCAACCCAGACCGCGGTCCCTTCGCCCCCCCCCCCCCCCCGCGCACCGAGCAGCAGCGCGGCCAGCGCCGGCAGCCCCGCGGCCCGAGCCCGCCGCATGGCGCCGCTCCGCCGGCCGAGCCTCGCTGTGCCCCTGAGCCCCGGCTCTGCTGCGGCCGTGCCGCCTCCTCTGGGCCGCCGCCAGCTCCGCCCCGGGGCTCAGCCCTGCGCCGCTGCCGCTCGGGCTCTCGCCCAGTCCCGCCAGGGAACGGAGCGGAGGCGAGCGCGGGGGCTGCGGGGCGGCGCTCGGAACTGTGGCCTCGGAGACAGCGGGGCCAAGCGCGCAGACCCCGAGCCCTCTGTCCCGGCGAGCACAGCACGGGCAGATTATTTTCTCCCTTCTCCTCCACCATCTCTTGCTTCCCGTTCCCCCTCCACTGGCACCTGGGGCTTTCAGATTTGTCCTTCGGAGCATGTGTTTGTAAGGACGGACAAGGGGCACAAGAGGCAGAGGGCTCTGCTGGCCTCAAGAGCCTGGGCTCCTTGCTTGACTGAGAGAGCATCTGTGCCGGCAAAGATTGAAAAGGCAGAGAAACACTTGTGCAATATCAGCGGGAAACAAGGACAGAGACCCTGTGAGAGAAACACCTGTGCAGTCAGGAAGGTCAGTGAGAAGGGAGGGAGAGGAGCTGCTGCAGGCACCAGAGCACGGATATTTCTGCAGCCTGTGATGAAGACCATGGTGAGGAAGGCTGTCCCCCTACAGCTGGTGAAGGTCTGTGGTGGAGCAGAAATCCATCCCATGAAAGGTCCAAAGCCGCAGCAGGTGGATGTGTCCTTAAGGAAGTTGTGACCCCATGGAAACCCCCACTGGAGCAAGGTCCTGGCAGGACGCTTCCTCCCTGGAGAGGAGCCCATTCTGGAGCTGATTTCTGGCAGAACCTGTGGACACATGAGGGACTCATCCCAGAGGCATCTCTCCCTGAAAGTCTGCACTCCATGGACCAAAGGACAGAGGCAGAGGACAAGTAACGTGATATGGATTGGGTGGGAATGTGTGCTCTCCCTGATGCATTTCTGAGACAACACTGGCCCACCTTTGCAGACAGGCCGGAGGATGCCCCGTAGCCCAGAACGCACAGAGCCCTTTCTGAAGGACCAAGGGGTGGCTTTGGAAAGACCCTGCTGCCCTCGCTGCCAAACACAGAGCATCTCAGTGTGCACATGGAGCTGTGGCCGGGCGGGGCTGTTTGCTGCCGTGAGGAGCTCAGCTGGATGAGCTCGGGCTGAGGAGAGGGACTGAGCACGATGCGTGACTACAAGTCGGAGCTGGTGTTGGTGTCGGTGCTGTTGTCGGTGTCGGTGCTGTTGTCGGTGTCGCTGCCAGTACCGCTGTCGTTGCCGGTGCTGGGGTCCGTGCAGGTGCCGGTGCCGTTCCCATTGCGGGTGTCGGTTCTGGTGTCAGTGCCGGTGTCGGTCCCATCGCCAGTGTCGGTCCCGGTCTCATTGCCGGTATTGGTTCTGGTATCAGTTCTAGTGTTGGTGCCAGTCCCGTTGCCGGTTTCGGTTCTGGTGTCGGTGCCGGTGTCCGTTCCGGTGTCGGTTCCGGTGCCATTGCCAGGGTTAGGTCCTGTGTCAGTGCCGATGCTGGTGCAGGTCCCGTTGTAGGGGCCGGTCCTGGTGACAGTGCCGGTGTCGGTCCCTTTGCCGGTGTCGGTCCCGGTGCCGGTGTCGGTTCCGGTGTCGGTGCCGGCAGCCCGGGACGAGCGGAGCGAGGAGGCCCCGGCGGGCGGAGCGGCAGCGGCCCCTGCTGGCCCCGCCCGGCCCCGCCCGCGGCGGTTCGTGCTCGGCCGCAGCCCCGGCTCCTCTGCCCGTGGCCCCCAGCGCGCAGTAATACACGGCCGCGTCCCCGCGCCGGGGCACAGCCAGCCACAGCGCGCTGGAACGCCGATCTGGCGACACCCGCACATGGCCCGCACTGTCCGGCAGCTCTTTGGAGTCTTTGAAAATGCTCACGAAGAGTTCGGGTCCTCGGCCCGGCAGCTGACGGTACCAGTAGATCGTTTGGTCGGTCTGGATTTGGGGATGTGAGCCGGTGATGTTGATGCCGGTGCCCTCGGTGGTCTCCAGGAAAGGCTCCTGCTCTACCTGGGCTCTGGCCACAGCCACTGCCACGGAGAAAAGCACAATCACTTTCCTTTATCTGAAAATATCATGCAGTCGGATACGGCAGAGACAGAGCAGCGTTAACTGGGATGCGTTCTGATAATAAAGAATGAGGAGTTTGTTTCTCTGAGAGGCTTTAGCTTGGGACAAGAATTAATGACGGATGTTTTGAAGGAGAATTGAATTTTTTTAAGGGCAGAAAGGGAGGGGGAAATAGATTTGCAACGAGGAACGTATGGAGGGACGGATGGATGGATGGATGGATGGGTGGACGGATGGATGGAGACAGAAAAGGAAAAAGGCAGCGTGGAAAGCAATGATTTACAGAGAGAAGAAAAGGTGAGGGTAGAGAAAGGGACAGAGGGTAAAAAAAATCGAAAAGGAACAGGAGGGTAAGAGATGAATCTTGAGCAGGGGCCGATCTCACACAGCCCGCTGACCCGAACGTCCCTGCGGCACCCAAAACGCACCGAGCAGCAGCGCGGCCAGCGCCGGCAGCCCCGCGGCCCGAGCCCGCCGCATGGCGCCGCTCCGCCGGCCGAGCCTCGCTGTGCCCCTGAGCCCCGGCTCTGCTGCGGCCGTGCCGCCTCCTCTGGGCCGCCGCCAGCTCCGCCCCGGGGCTCAGCCCTGCGCCTCTCACGGCACCGGCACTACGAGCGACACGAGCACCTTGGGCACGGCCGGCGACAAGAGACAGCCGTGTCCCATCGCACACACCAGCGGCACCGCGCGGGAAGCGGATCCGCCCTGCGCACACCTGCAGCGGGCAGCTGCCGGCCCCAGCCAGCTGCACTCGGGCTGCTTGTGAGCCTGGGCAGCTGCTGCTCTGGGCTGGGCAGGGCCAGGGCAGTGCTCGCTGGCCCTGCCACGGTCGGGACATTCCCTCCCGATCAGGGACGCACACGGACACACACAGGGCCGTGCTCTCGGGAGCGGAGCCCCAGACAAATCCGTGCTTCACGTGTGTCCATGCAAACGGGGCTGCTCCAAGGGCACCCAAGGCAGCAACACACAGCCAGCCCTGGGCTCTGCTGAGCACATGTGGGGCCAAAAGCAGCAGGGCTGCAGTGTGGAAGGACAGGCTCTCAGGAGAGCACCGGGGATATTCTTCTTTCCTTTTCCTGAGAGACTGCACAATGTGGAAATGAGTCAAAGTAGTACAACATACACTCCTGATAAAAAGGCTCCTCTACTCCAATGCATTTATTGTTTTCCCTCCCAGATATTCTACTATTTCAGGAAGTTGATGAATGCAAATCCATGCGTGTTTGGGGAAACCTGAGGATGGGAACAAAACATGTAGAGAAGTGAATTCCAGGCACAGGTGGGATAGAAAGTACACTTCCACTACTTTCCCAATGGAAGTGCTGGGATGAACGCTGTCCAAACCGTCAGACCATTGAACACACATGGGGATGCAACTTCTGCTGAGCATCAGGGTGAGATCAGAGTCCCTTCCCCAAGCTCAGCCTTGCACTGACACATCCCCTCCCTGCCCTGGCTTGTTGCACAGCTGAGGAAGCTCCCTGCACCAGGGTGCCTTGCACAGCACAGAGGTACAAGGCAGTGTCAGAGAGCTCCACTTCCTCCAGCTGCAGGACACTGGATTTTCTCGTGGTGTTCAGGTGCGTGGTGATCCGGCCGCTGTGCCTGGGGCCAGGCCCTGCCTGATAGGAGACCAGCTCTGGGGCTTGGCCTTTCCGCACCTGGTACCACAGCAATGCAGAAAAAGCACTGGTGTGGTATTTGCAGGTGGTGTGGAAGGGGTGTCCCTGCTCCACCGTGACTGGTCCATCGTCCTGGGTGACCGTGTCCTGCCCCGTGGTGCCTGCAAGAAATTGCTGGTGAGCAGCTCCACAGGGAAAGACAATGGGAAGGAAATGGAAGTGCATGGAAAACTCTGGTGGAGAAATCTCCCTGCCCTGCAGGCAGAGCCCTGAGAGATTTTTGGCAGGAGCTCGGAGCTCTTTGCTCTGCATTACCCAAAGCAGAGCTGGGCTGTGTCCCTGCTCCCGGTCCCCGTGCTGCTTAAAGGCCCAAGGAACAGTCTGTCATGCTTGAGCTTTGTGTGCAGGAGCCAGCACCCTCCACCTTCCTGAGGAGCCAAGTGAGGTACAGCAGAATGGTTCATCCTGCTTCCCCATCTCTGTCACCTCTGAGGGCTCCTCGATCCCTGAGTGCACACAAAACTGAGCTTGGAAAGAGGGAGCCCTGGTTGTGTTGCCAATTGAGAGAACTCTGGAAGCCGTGGCAGAGCTGTGTCAGCCTGGAGGCAGAATGGGACTCCCTGCTAATGTTAGTGGAGTGAGAACATTGAGGTGCCTGGGGAGGGTTTGACAGGATCTGGGAATGTAAAGTTTAAATGGGAGGAATGTGGGGCTGTAGAGACAACTGAGATCCGCTGATGTGACTGCGGGAGGATCATAAGAGAGAGGCAGAGGGAGATGATTTTAAGGTTAGAGAAAAGACAGAGAAGAGATCTGAGGTTTCCCTTCCTTCCCTTTTCCTTTACAAATCGAAGAACTTCTTGAGCAAAGGCTTGCAAAACCACAAAGGGAAGCTGATTTCTCTCAGTCTTTTCCCTCTTTTCACCATATTTCCCAAAAGGTCTTGATTGGGCTCTTGAGGGTTTCCTGTGGGCAGAGAGAAGAAGAGAAAGAAGAGACTAGGGGTGCCTTGGGGCTGAGCCAGGACTTACCCAGGAGCTGGCCCAGGAAGACGGTGAGGATGAGATGTGCCAGGTGCATGGCGAGACCAAGCTGCGTGTTTGCCGAGTGAGGAAGAGCCCAAAGCACGTCCGAGCGCCGAGAGAGCAGAGCTGCCGGGAACGCCTGTGGGCGGGAGCAAAGGAAGCGGCGGCGGGAGCAGGCAGAGCAGTGCCCTGTCCTTGCCGTGCCTGAAATGCTCCGTGTGCGTTTGTCGCTCCTCCAGCAGCCGCCCCCGAGGCTCCCTCAGCCATTGGCACTGGGAGCATCCCGTGCCCCTGCGGCCTCACTGATGGGAAGGGGCTGTTCCCGCTCAGCTCGCACTGGAGCCTCACCTCCGCAGCTGCAATGGCCAGCTCTGCTGCACTCCCAGGCCTGGGCGCTTGGGAGCTCAGGGGCTTCTTCCCCGCTGAGGTTTCTCACCCTCCCGAGGTGTCCTCAGCTCTCTGGGGTCACTGCAAATCTCCCGATCCAGAAGGCTTTTGGAGAACTCCAAGGCTGGAGGCTGCACAGCCTCACAAGCATTCCTTGGTGCGTGCTCCCTAACCCCACGAGACCCCTTCAAACCTCCGTTATCCTCCTGTTCCTCTTGTCCCTCCTTGTGGCTGACACAGCTCAGCCTGAGCCAATTCTCAGCAGTTCCCCGAAGGCCCATCAATTAGAGGCTGCAGAGCTCTGAGCTCTTTCTCCCCTTATCACCTACAGCCCGATTGGTGTCACTGAGTGCTTTGTTCATCACTTTCCCTTTCCCCTGTTCTTCCCTCGGAAAGGAAAATGGAGGTGATGTGAGCCCCAGAGAACCAGACACTGTCGCCTTTCATGTGCCCTGACTGTGGCCTCTGCTGAACTTGCTCAGCCCAAAGAGCTCCTGAAGATGCTGAAAGGCTCCTGTCCCCAATGGAAATGGGGTCTCCAGAGCAAGTCTCGGGGGAGAAACCTCATGTGGAGCTCAGTGTTTCAAGTGTCTCCCTGCAACATTTGCGGCATTGCTGAAGTCTGGCATCTGTTCTTCGGGATGCTTGACAGGTTACTAAAGTGCAGGGAAGGGGCAAATCAATTTCAGGGGGAGGCTGGGTGTGAGTGAGCCCTTCAACGATATGAAATGCTCCTGTACTGCAACAGATTTATTGTTTTCCCTCCCGCATGTTCTGCTATTTCAGGAAGATGCTGAATGCAGATCCAAGGGCGTGTGTGGACATCCGAGGATGAGAACAAAAGGTAGAGAAGTGAATTCCAAACTCGGGTGGGATTAAAAATACACCTCCGCTACCCATGTCCAACAGAATGCTGCTTCTTATTCTCCTTGCAGTATGGAACAGAGACATTTCTGCAGGGACAGAGATGGAGATGCATTTGTCACCTCAGAAAGCCTTGGCCTACTGTCCTGACAGCACTGCATGGATCAGCCCCCGTGTGCCCGTCAGCGCAGCTGCTTTGCCAGCTCCCAGCCCAGGTGCTGTCAAGGAGCAGCTCGTGGCTTTGCAAAGCAGGCCGAGAGCAGCAGCAGCCGTGTCCGGAGGGCGAGAGGCGGCGGCAGAGGCGCAGCCCGCAGCAGTTTGGCGTGAGGCAGCGGCGGGCTCGGGAGCGAGGGGAGGCCGGGCGGTGCGTGGCGAGCGTGCGAGCGCGGGTCGCAGGCGGGTTGTGCGGCGCGCCGGGGCCGTGCGGGGCCGTGCGGGGCCGGTGCGGGCGGGCTCGGGGCAGAGGAAGGAGCTGCGGAGCCGCGCCCCGGGAGCCCGGCGGGCGGAGCGGCAGCGGCCCCTGCTGGCCCCGCCCGGCCCCGCCCGCGGCGGTTCGTGCCCGGCCGCAGCCCCGGCTCCTCTGCCCGTGGTCCCCAGCGCGCAGTAATACACGGCCGCGTCCCCGCGCCGGGGCACAGCCAGCCACAGCGCGCTGGAGCGCCCGTCCTCCGACACCGACAGCGTTCCTGCAATGGCCGGCACATCCTTGGAGCCTCTAGCAGCGAGGGCGAGGAATTCGGGTGCTCGACCCGGCAGCTGACGGTAGAAATGGATGTAATAGCCGCTCAATTTTTGGGGATGTGAGCAGGTGATGTTGATGCCGGTGCCCTCGGTGGTCTCCAGGAATGGCTCCTGCTGCACCTGGGCTCTGGCCAAAGCCACTGCCATGGAGAAAAAAAGGATAAGTTATCTTTTGCAGAAAATGCCATGCAAGAGGAGATGGGAGAGGACGACAGAGCAGAGCGAACTTGGATATGTTTGAATACTAAAGTATGGAGACGTAATTGTCTGAGAGTATTTGATTGAAGGTAAGGACCTATGTGAGATGTTTTGAAGGTAAATCACAAATAAATGTCAAAAATAGACTGGCTCAGAGGAATGGATGAAAGGATGGATGGATGGATGGATGGATGGATGGATGGATGGATGGATGGATGGATGGATGGATGGATGGATGGATGAATGCATGGATGGATGGATTAATGCATGGATTGATGGCTACAGACATAGAAGACAAAAGGCAACGTCTGAAGCAATGATTTACAGATGGAAGAAAATTTGAGGTCATCTGGGTGGACAGAGGACAAGTAAGAACAGAAAAGGAAGAGGAGAGCAAGAGATGAATCTTGAGCATGGGCCGATCTCACACAGCCCGCTGACCCGGACGTCCCCGGCCGCGAACGCCACGCACCGAGCAGCAGCGCGGCCAGCGCCGGCAGCCCCGCGGCCCGAGCCCGCCGCATGGCGCCGCTCCGCCGGCCGAGCCTCGCTGTGCCCCTGAGCCCCGGCTCTGCTGCGGCCGTGCCGCCTCCTCTGGGCCGCCGCCAGCTCCGCCCCGGGGCTCAGCCCTGCGCCGCTGCCGCTCGGGCTCTCGCCCAGTCCCGCCAGGGAACGGAGCGGAGGCGAGCGCGGGGGCTGCGGGGCGGCGCTCGGCTCTCTGCACGTCGCAAGCGGCGGCGCCGGGCTGGGGCCCAGGGCATCGGGCTGGCATCGTGCAGCTCAGCATCGACAGTCCCTGCCTTTCCTTCGCTCCCATCATCTGTTCCCTCACATCCTCTCTTTGCTGTCCTGTGGGGACTCCCGAATTGTCGCTCAGGGCGCTGGAAAGAAATGCACTCACACGGATCCAGGACGTGGGCACAAAGCCCCAGCCTTCCTGCGTGTCCACGAAACCAATCGGATTCAGCTCAGGAGAGAGCAGCTGTGCACTGGCCCTGTGTGTATTTGTATGTCTCAGTGTCCATGTACCCATGTTTCCGTGTGTGTGCGAGCACTCCCAGCCGTGCTGAGGCACTCCCAACGTTTGAAACGGAATTAAGCTAAAAATCCCGACTTGGTGAAACCCTCCTTGTTGGGGCTTGCAATTGGCAGTAGCAGAGTGTGATGTTTTTGGAGCAGCTGGGAAAGGAGAACTCAGGAAGCAGGCACTGCATTTCAGCGCCTCTTCCCTGGAAAAATCTCCTGCAGGCTGCTCCATCATTGTTCAATGACTCCCAGACTCCTTCTGAGTCTGGGCAAATGCTGCTCTGGGATGCTCAGGGCAGAGCCATGGAGAGCGTCTCCAGTGAGATCAACGCATTCCACTGGCTCAGTAACACAATAGGACACACACTCACACACACAGACGCACACAGACAGACACAGAGAGGCTCCGTCACATCGGGGAGGATTCATGCAGGAATTTGTGCTCCCCCATGGATTCCTGTGGACCCTGCCTGAACACAAGCGCACACAAAGCAGGAGCACAGGCAAGGACACAATCAGCCATGGACGCTGCCGAGGAAACCCGGGAACAACTGCAGCAGGGCTGGAGCCTTGTGGGGAAGGCCAAGGAGTCAGGCAAGGCCCTGGCATGGTTTGGGTACTCACATGCTGAACACAGGGTAGGATGGCCAGAGAGACATGAATACTTTCCTGAAGGCAATTTTAACAGGGCAGGGTCCCAACCAGCAGCCCAGTGATGACACACGGGGCGGGAAAAACTGGTGGGCATCAGGGTGAGCTGAGGAAGGAAGAAGGCAAGGTGACCCCGGGTCCCGGACAAGGGGAGAGAAAAATAACGTGGCATCTGACTCCATCTTCAGAAGGCTGATGAAGTACTTTATTCTATAAATCTACAGTGGAATCTGCCATGCACTCACAAGCTCAACTGCACTCATCCATGACTCTCGCTGACTGTGTCAAGATTGCCAGCAGACAATCTCGACACAGGCACACTCTTGGCCTTGATTGGCCAAGGGAAGAAAACATCCTCACTTTGGGTAAACAATCTCCACATTCCATTCTACTTTGGCACAACACAGGCACAGCAAGTGATAAGAACTGGGTTTGTCTTTCTCTGATGTCCAGAGAACGTGGGTCCCAGCTATATTCCTGGGAAAAGCCGTGCCTTGCTTTTCTCCATGAGGAGAAATGTGGTAACAAGTGTGTGGGAATAGATCCGTGTTGGGATGTGCTTTGTGTGTGCCCATCTCTGGACAGGAGTGTTCACGTAGATGTGCGTGCAAAGGCTTGGGTGCAGGAGCAGGAATAGGAGCGAGCGTGCGTGTTTGCACATCAGTGGGGACATGGCAGAAGGAGAAGTGTCTGTTCCTGGGTCCCCTTTGGAAATGAATGTGCACAGACCTCTTCATAGATGCAGAGCTATGAGCTTCTCTTTGGGCATGTGCAAGCTCCAGAGTGTGTTTGTGGTACCGTGCACTCTTCCATGTGCAATAAGAATTCGTTAATAAGTTCTTCTCCTACTCTGGATGCTGCTTTATTCCCAGCAAGGTGTCAGGGAGGCTGAGGGATGTGATGGAAGGGAGGAGAAGCAATAGCAGTTAAACTGAGGGAACATAGGCTCTGAGTGTGTCACCGTTTTCCCTGTCATTTGTCAGCAGGTTCCCTTCCTCACCGATCCACGAGCCAACGTCTCCTGAGCTTTCCTTTGGCTGCCCATAGGCTCAGAAATCCCTTCCCTGAGTGCCTCAACCGCTGCTGAAATGTTCGTCTGCAGCAGAATTGTTTCGTACGCCTTGCAGGGCAGCATCCTTGTGCTCGGAGGTGTCTCTGGCAGGAGGCCAGGCCGTGTGCGGGGCCCGTGGTGGTTCCCGTTCGGGGTGGCGCGGGTTCCAGGCGCGGCTCGGTCCGTGCCCCGCCGAGCGGCGTCAGCCGGGAGCGGAGCAGCCCCTGCTGGCCCCGCCCGGCCCCGCCCGCGGCGGTTCGTGCCCGGCCGCAGCCCCGGCTCCTCTGCCCGTGGTCCCCAGCGCGCAGTAATACACGGCCGCGTCCCCGCGCCGGGGCGCAGCCAGCCACAGCGCGCTGGAACGCCGATCTACCGGCACCGTCAGACGCCCTTCAGGGGCTCGCACCTCCTTGGAGGCTTTAGCAGTCATGGCTAGGAGTTCGGGGCTTTGGCCCGGCAGCTGACGGTAGAAGTAGATGAAATCGCCAGTCCGGATATTGGCGTGTGAGCAGGTGATGTTGATGCCGGTGCCCTCGGTGGTCTCCAGGAAGGGCTCCTGCTGCACTTGAGCTCTGGCCGCAGCCACTGCCAGGGAGAGAAAAGAAACAAACTTCAACTCCTACTTCCTACCCAGCTCTGCCTGCCAATCCCCAGAACAAAGCCCCCAGAAGCAGCCAGGAACACAGAGAGATGAGGAGGAAAACAGTTCCTGGGGATGTCACAGACATATGTAGGAATGGAAGTGTCCATTAATCGTTTGTGGAGAGATGAACGAGTGAATGACAGAAGGATCGGTGCAGTCACTTGAGAACGGGAGGATGTGGGAGAAAGCACAGAAAGACAAGAAGAAAAAGAGCAAGGGGTAAGGACAGACTTCGTGAGTAATAAAGAAGGAATGCTTGTGCCGGGTTGGGTAGAGAAAATAATCCGGAGATTTCTGCGGGACTATGGGATGGAGAAGCGTAAGGGATACACAAGAGAACCGCTCTCGGGAAGAGGTCTGAGAAGAAGCCAGGCTGGACAGCAGCCTCCGGGGAGATGCGGGATCACCCAAACCCCCACCCGGCCCCTGCGGCACCCGCGCGCACCGAGCAGCAGCGCGGCCAGCGCCGGCAGCCCCGCGGCCCGAGCCCGCCGCATGGCGCCGCTCCGCCGGCCGAGCCTCGCTGTGCCCCTGAGCCCCGGCTCTGCTGCGGCCGTGCCGCCTCCTCTGGGCCGCCGCCAGCTCCGCCCCGGGGCTCAGCCCTGCGCCTCTCACGGCACCGGCACTACGAGCGACACGAGCACCTTGGGCACGGCCGGCGACAAGAGACAGCCGTGTCCCATCGCACACACCAGCGGCACCGCGCGGGAAGCGGATCCGCCCTGCGCACACCTGCAGCGGGCAGCTGCCGGCCCCAGCCAGCTGCACTCGGGCTGCTTGTGAGCCTGGGCAGCTGCTGCTCTGGGCTGGGCAGGGCCAGGGCAGTGCTCGCTGGCCCTGCCACGGTCGGGACATTCCCTCCCGATCAGGGACGCACACGGACACACACAGGGCCGTGCTCTCGGGAGCGGAGCCCCAGGCAAATCCCTGCTTCACGTGTGTCCATGCAAACGGGGCTGCTCCAAGGGCACCCAAGGCAGCAACACACAGCCAGCCCTGGGCTCTGCTGAGCACATGTGGGGCCAAAAGCAGCAGGGCTGCAGTGTGGAAGGACAGGCTCCCAGGCGAGCACAGGGGATATTCTTCTTTCCTTTTCCTGAGAGACTGCACAATGTGGAAATGAGTCAAAATAGTCCAAAGCACTTTCCCAATGGAAGTGCTGGGATGAACGCTGTCCAAACCATCAGACCATTGAACACACATGGGGATGCAACTTCTGCTGAGCATCAGGGTGAGATCAGAGTCCCTTCCCCAAGCTCAGCCTTGCACTGACACATCCCCTCCCTGCCCTGGCTTGTTGCACAGCTGAGGAAGCTCCCTGCACCAGGGTGTCTTGCACAGCACAGAGGTACAAGGCAGTGTCAGAGAGCTCCACTTCCTCCAGCTGCAGGACACTGGATTTTCTCGTGGTGTTCAGGTGCGTGGTGATCCGGCCGCTGCGCCTGGGGCCAGGCCCTGCCTGATAGGAGACCAGCTCTGGGGCTTGGCCTTTCCGCACCTGGTACCACAGCAATGCCCTAAAACCACTGGTGTGGTATTTGCAGGTGGTGTGGAAGGGGTGTCCCTGCTCCACCGTGACTGGTCCATCGTCCTGGGTGACCGTGTCCTGCCCCGTGGTGCCTGCAAGAAATTGCTGGTGAGCAGCTCCACAGGGAAAGATTCCAGGCAGGAAAAAAGCAAAGTGTGTGCAAAACCCTCGTGGAGAAATCTCCCTGCCCTGCAGGCAGTTTCAGAGATGTGCCGATGGACACGGGTGAGAGTGATTTTGGGCTGTGTTTCAGAGCTCTCAGCACAGCAGGAGCCTGACAAGAACTGGGCTTTGTCCCCGCTCCTACTGCTGCTGCTCAGACGACAGGAGAACAGCCTGAATTCAGTGTGGTAGCTCAGGCTGAGGACCCATCGAGATAGAGCAAAATGGTTTATGCTGCTTCCCCAGCCCTGCCCCCTCTGGGGGCTCCTAAGTACACAAAAGCTGAGCTTGGAATGAGGGAGCCCTGCTTGTGTCCAGCCCAGAGAACACTGCAAGCTGCGGCAGAGCTGTGTCAGCCTGGAGGCAGAAGGGAACTCCCTGTTAATGTAATGTAATGAGAAACAGTGAGGTGCCTGGGGCAGGTTTGACAGGATTTGGGAATTGACATTTAAATGGGAAGAGTGTGCATTGCAGAGACAGCTGAGATCTGCTGATGTGACTGCAGGAGGATGAGAAGAGAGAGGCAGAGGTGGATGGATTGAAAAGAGACAGAGAAGAGGTGGGAGCTTTCACTTCTCTCCTTTCCCTTTTCCTTTACAAACCAAAGAGCTTCTTCAGGAAAGGCTTACAGAACCACAAAGAGGAGCAGATTATTCTCAGCCTTTCCCCTCTATTCACTGATATTTCCCCACATGACCCTGATAAGGCTGTTGAGGATTTCCTGGGGAGAGGAAGAAGCACAGGGGTGCCTTGGGGCTGAGCCAGGACTTAAACAGGAGCTGGCCCAGGAAGACGGTGAGGATGAGATGTGCCAGGTGCATGGCGAGACCAAGCTGCGTGTTTGCCGAGTGAGGAAGAGCCCAAAGCACGTCCGAGCGCCGAGAGAGCAGAGCTGCCGGGAACGCCTGTGGGCGGGAGCAAAGGAAGCGGCGGCGGGAGCAGGCAGAGCAGTGCCCTGTCCTTGCCGTGCCTGAAATGCTCCGTGTGCGTTTGTCGCTCCTCCAGCAGCAGCCCCCGAGGCTCCCTCAGCCATTGGCACTGGGAGCATCCCGTGCCCCTGCGGCCTCAGTGATGGGAAGGGGCTGTTCCCGCTCAGCTCGCACTGGAGCCTCACCTCCGCAGCTGCAATGGCCAGCTCTGCTGCACTCCCAGGCCTGGGCGCTTGGGAGCTCAGGGGCTCCTTCCCCGCTGAGGTTTCTCACCCTCCCGAGGTGTCCTCAGCTCTCTGGGGTCACTGTTCATCTCCCGATCCAGAAGGCTTTTGGAGAACCCCAAGGCTGGAGGCTGCACAGCCTCACAAGCATTCCTTGGTGGGTGCTCCCTAACCCCACGAGACCCCCTCAAATCTCCATTATCCTCCTGTTCCTCTTGTCCCTCCTTGTGGCTGACACAGCTCAGCCTGAGCCAATTCTCAGCAGTTCCCCGAAGGCCCATCAATTAGAGGCTGCAGAGCTCTGAGCTCTTTCTCCCCTTATCACCTACGGCCCGATTGGTGTCACTGCGTGCTTTGTTCATCACTTTCCCTTTCCCCTGTTCTTCCCTCGGAAAGGAAAATGGAGGTGATGTGAGCCCCAGAGAACCAGACACTGTCGCCTTTCATGTGCCCTGACTGTGGCCTCTGCTGAACTTGCTCAGCCCAAAGAGCTCCTGAAGATGCTGAAAGGCTCCTGTCCCCAATGGAAATGGGGTCTCCAGAGCAAGTCTCGGAGGAGAAACCTCATGTGGAGCTCAGTGTTTCAAGTGTCTCCCTGCAACATTTGCGGCATTGCTGAAGTCTGGCATCTGTTCTTCTGGATGCTTGACAGGTTACTAAAGTGCAGGGAAGGGGCAATCCAATTTCAGGGGGAGGCTGGGTGTGAGTGAGCCCTTCAACGATATGAAATGCTCCTGTACTGCAACAGATTTATTGTTTTCCCTCCCGCATGTTCTGCTATTTCAGGAAGATGCTGAATGCACATCCAAGGGCGTGTGTGGACATCCGAGGATGAGAACAAAAGGTAGAGAAGTGAATTCCAAACTCGGGTGGGATTGAAAGTACACGTCCACTACCCATCCCTGGGAGAATGCTGCTTCTTATTCCCCTTGCAGTATGGAACAGAGACATTTCTGCAGAGACAGAGGTGGACATTCCTCGGTCACCTCAGAAAGCCTCACTGAAAACCTCTCTCAATCCATGACCCCTTGACGCCACAGCACTGCATTATTTAGCCCCCGTGTGCCTGTCAGCGCAGCTGCTTTGCCAGCTCCCTGCCCAGGTGCTGTCAAGGAGCAGCTCGTGGCTTTGCAAAGCAGGCCGAGAGCAGCAGCAGCCGTGTCCGGAGGGCGAGAGGCGGCGGCAGAGGCGCAGCCCGCAGCAGTTTGGCGTGAGGCAGCGGCGGGCTCGGGAGCGAGGGGAGGCCGGGCGGTGCGTGGCGAGCGTGCGAGCGCGGGTCGCAGGCGGGTTGTGCGGCGCGCCGGGGCCGTGCGGGGCCGTGCGGGGCCGGTGCGGGCGGGCTCGGGGCAGAGGAAGGAGCTGCGGAGCCGCGCCCCGGGAGCCCGGCGGGCGGAGCGGCAGCGGCCCCTGCTGGCCCCGCCCGGCCCCGCCCGCGGCGGTTCGTGCCCGGCCGCAGCCCCGGCTCCTCTGCCCGTGGCCCCCAGCGCGCAGTAATACACGGCCGCGTCCCCGCGCCGGGGCACAGCCAGCCACAGCGCGCTGGAACGCCGGTCCTCCGACACCGACAGCGTTCCTGCAATGCCCGGCACATCCTTGGAGCCTCTAGCAGCGAGGGCGAGGAATTCGGGTGCTCGGCCCGGTAGCAGACGGTACCACTGGATCCAGTCGTTGGTACTGATTTTTGGATGTGAGCAGGTGATGTTGATGCCGGTGCCCTCGGTGGTCTCCAGGAACGGCTCCTGCTGCACCTGGGCTCCGCCTGAAGTCACTGCCGGGAACAGAAAAAGGACACGACAGAAATTCTACAATGACCTATTGCGCAGAAAATAATCCCGAAGAAACATTTAAGAACGTAAAGAGATTATGAGAAAACAGTACCGAGGGGATTTCAAGAGAAGCAGGAATGCACATCTCCGTAACTGGTTTGTGGTGAGGTGAATGACAGGAAGAAAGGTGCAGACACTTGAGAATGGCTGATTGTGTAAGAAAGTAAAAAAAAGAAAAAAAGAAAAAAAGAAAAAAAGAAAAAAATAAAGAAGAAAAGTTACTACGCCTAACGAGTGACTTTGTAAGAAATAAAGGAGGAGAGGAATTGAATGCTTGTGCAGGATTGGACATAGAATAGAATCAGGAGGTTTCTGGGAAAGTATGGGATGGAGAAGAGGGAGACAGATAGAAGAGAACAGCTCTCGGGAAGAGATCTGAGAAGAACCCAAGCAGGACAGCAATCTCCGGGGAGATGCGGGATCACCCAAACCCCGACCCGGCCCCTGCGGCACCCGCGCGCACCGAGCAGCAGCGCGGCCAGCGCCGGCAGCCCCGCGGCCCGAGCCCGCCGCATGGCGCCGCTCCGCCGGCCGAGCCTCGCTGTGCCCCTGAGCCCCGGCTCTGCTGCGGCCGTGCCGCCTCCTCTGGGCCGCCGCCAGCTCCGCCCCGGGGCTCAGCCCTGCGCCGCTGCCGCTCGGGCTCTCGCCCAGTCCCGCCAGGGAACGGAGCGGGGGCTGCGGGGCGGCGCTCGGCTCTCTGCACGTCGCAAGCGGCGGCGCCGGGCTGGGGCCCAGGGCATCGGGCTGGCATCGTGCAGCTCAGCATTGACAGTCCCTGCCTTTCCTTCGCTCCCGTCGTCTGTTCCCTCACCTCCTCCCTTTGCTGTCCTGTGGGGACTCCCGAATTGTCCTTCAGGGCCCTGGAAAGAAATGCACTCACACGGATCCAGGACCTGGGCACAAAACCCCAGCCTTTCTGCGTGTCCATGAAACCAATCGGATGCAGCTCAGGAGAGAGCAGCTGTGCACTGGCCTGGAGAGACCTGTGTGTATTTGTATGTCTCTATGTCCATGTATCCATGTTTCCATGTGTCTGTGAGCCCTCCCAGCCGTGCTGAGGCACTCAAAACATTTCAAATGGAATCAAAATAAAAATCCAAACTTGGGTGAAACCATCTTTGTTGGGGCTGGCAACTGGCAGTAGCAGAGCGTGGTATTTAGAGCAGCTGGAAAAGGAGGGCTCAGAATGCAGGGAGTGCATTTTGGGACCTCCTCCCTGGACAAATCTCCTGCAGGCTGCTCCATCATTGTCCAGTAACACAGGGGCTCCATCTGAGTCTGGGCAAATGCTGCTCTGGGATGCTCAGGGCAGAGCCGTGGAGAGCGTCTCCAATGAGATCAACGCATTCCACTGGCTCAGTAACACAATAGGACACACACTCACACACAGACACACACAGACAGACACACAGAGAGGCTCCTGCACACCTGGGGGGATTCATGTAGGAATTTGTGCTCCCCCATGGATTCCTGTGGACCCTGCCTGAACGCAAGCGCACACAAAGCAGGAGCACAGGCAAGGACACAATCAGCCATGGACGCTGCTGAGGAAAGCTGAGATCAACTGCAGCAGGGCTGGAGCCTTGTGGGGAAGGCCAAGGAGTCAGGCAAGGCCCTGGCATGGTTTGTGTACTCACAGGCTGAACACAGGGTAGGATGTCCAGCGAATCACAGCTACTTTCCTGAAGGCAATTTTAACAGGGCAGGGTCAGAACCAGCAGCCCAGTGATGACACACAGGGAGGCAGAAAGCAGTGAGCATCAGGGTGAGCTGAGGAGGGAAGAAGGGAAGGTGAATATGTGAGTGTGTGTTGGGATGTGTTTTGTGTGTGCCCATCTCTGGACAGGAGTGTTCACGTAGATGTGCGTGCAAAGGCTTGGGTGCAGGAGCAGGAAGAGGAGCGAGCGTGCGTGTCTGCACATCAGTGGGGACATGGCAGAAGGAGAAGTGTCTGTGCCTGGGTCTCCTTTGGAAATGTTTGTGCACACACCTCTTCATAAATGCAGAGCTATGAGTTATCATTTGGGCGTGTGCAAGCCCCAGAGTGTGTGTGTGGTACCATGAACTCGTGTATGTGCAGTAGGAGTTCTTTAATTGCTTCTTCTACTCGGGTTGCTGCTTTGTTGCCAGCAAGGCGTCAGGGATGCTGAGGGATGTGATGGAAGGGAGGAGAAGCAATAGTAGTTAAAGGGAGGGCCAGCAGGCCCGGAGCGTGTCGGCCTTTTCGGTGCCATCGGCGCTGTCGGTGCGGGCGGGCTCGGGGCAGAGGAAGGAGCTGCGGAGCCGCGCCCCGGGAGCCCGGCGGGCGGAGCGGCAGCGGCCCCTGCTGGCCCCGCCCGGCCCCGCCCGCGGCGGTTCGTGCCCGGCCGCAGCCCCGGCTCCTCTGCCCGTGGTCCCCAGCGCGCAGTAATACACGGCCGCGTCCCCGCGCCGGGGCGCAGCCAGCCACAGCGCGCTGGAGCGCCCGTCCTCCGACACCGACAGCGTTCCTGCAATCGCCGCCACATCCTTGGAGCCTCTAGCAGCGAGGGCGAGGAATTCGGGTGCTCGACCCGGCAGCTGACGGTAGAAATGGATGTAATCCTCGATCTGTTTTCTGGGATGTGAGCAGGTGATGTTGATGCCGGTGCCCTCGGTGGTCTCCAGGAACGGCTCCTGCTGCACTTGGGCTCTGCCTGAAGCCACTGCCGGGAACAGAAAAAAGACAAGACTGAAATCATGCAATGACCTACTTCACAGAAGAAAGCCTGCAGATTCAGGGAGGAATGTTAAGACGGAAAAAAAAAAAAAAAAAAAAAAAAAAAAAAAACCAAAAAAACCCAAAAAAAACCAAAAAACCAAACAAAACCAAAAACCGAGGGGGATTTCAAGACAAGCAAGAATAGCACTCTCCATTTCGGGACTGTCGAGAGATGAAAGCGTGAATGCGAGGAAGAATGGTGCAGTCACTGCAGAACTGGAGCATGTGGGAGAAAGCACAAAACGAAAATGAGATAGAATGGCTAAGGACTCACTTCATAAGCAATAAAGAATGAGAATAATTGAATGCTTGTGCAGATTTGGACATAGAAAAGAATCAGGAGATTTCTGAGGGAGTATGGGGTGGAGGAGAAGGAGAAATATACAAGAGAACAGCTCTCAGGAAGAGGTCTGAGAAGAAGCCAGGCAGGACGGCCGCCTCCGGGGACCTGCAGGATCACCCCAACCCTGACCGCGGTCCCTTCGCCCCCCCCCCCGCGCACCGAGCAGCAGCGCGGCCAGCGCCGGCAGCCCCGCGGCCCGAGCCCGCCGCATGGCGCCGCTCCGCCGGCCGAGCCTCGCTGTGCCCCTGAGCCCCGGCTCTGCTGCGGCCGTGCCGCCTCCTCTGGGCCGCCGCCAGCTCCGCCCCGGGGCTCAGCCCTGCGCCGCTGCCGCTCGGGCTCTCGCCCAGTCCCGCCAGGGAACGGAGCGGAGGCGAGCGCGGGGGCTGCGGGGCGGCGCTCGGAACTGTGGCCTCGGAGACAGCGGGGCCAAGCGCGCAGACCCCGAGCCCTTTGTCCCGGCGAGCACAGCACCGGCAGATTATTTTCTCCCTTCTCCTCCACCATCTCCTCCTTCCCGTTCCCCCTCCACTGGCACCTGGGGCTTTCAGATTTGTCCTTCGGAGCATGTGTTTGTAAGGACGGACAAGGGGCACAAGAGGCAGAGGGCTCTGCTGGCCTCAAGAGCCTGGGCTCCTTGCTTGACTGAGAGAGCATCTGTGCCGGCAAAGATTGAAAAGGCAGAGAAACACTTGTGCAATATCAGCGGGAAACAAGGACAGAGACCCTGTGAGAGAAACACCTGTGCAGTCAGGAAGGTCAGTGAGGAGGGAGGGAGAGGAGCTGCTGCAGGCACCAGAGCACGAATATTTCTGCAGCCTGTGATGAAGACCATGGTGAGGAAGGCTGTCCCCCTACAGCTGGTGAAGGTCTGTGGTGGAGCAGAAATCCATCCCATGAAAGGTCCAAAGCCGCAGCAGGTGGATGTGTCCTTAAGGAAGTTGTGACCCCATGGAAACGCCCACTGGAGCAAGGTCCTGGCAGGACGCTGCCTCCCTGGAGAGGAGCCCATTCTGGAGCTGATTTCTGGCAGAACCTGTGGACACATGAGGGACTCAGCCCAGAGGCATCTCTCCCTGAAAGTCTGCACTCCATGGACCAAAGGACAGAGGCAGAGGACAAGTAACGTGATATGGATTGGGTGGGAATGTGTGCTCTCCCTGATGCATTTCTGAGACAACACTGGCCCACCTTTGCAGACAGGCCGGAGGATGCCCCGTAACCCAGAACGCACAGAGCCCTTTCTGAAGGACCAAGGGGTGGCTTTGGAAAGACCCTGCTGCCCTCGCTGCCAAACACAGAGCATCTCAGTGTGCACATGGAGCTGTGGCCGGGCGGGGCTGTTTGCTGCCGTGAGGAGCTCAGCTGGATGAGCTCGGGCTGAGGAGAGGGACTGAGCACGATGCGTGACTACAAGTCGGAGCTGGTGTTGGTGTCGGTGCTGTTGTCGGTGTCGCTGCCAGTACCGCTGTCGTTGCCGGTGCTGGGGTCCGTGCAGGTGCCGGTGCCGTTCCCATTGCGGGTGTCGGTTCTGGTGTCAGTGCCGGTGTCGGTCCCATCGCCAGTGTCGGTCCCGGTCTCATTGCCGGTATTGGTTCTGGTGTCAGTTCTAGTGTTGGTGCCAGTCCCGTTGCCGGTTTCGGTTCTGGTGTCGGTGCCGGTGTCGGTGCCGGTGTCGGTTCCGGTGCCATTGCCAGGGTTAGGTCCTGTGTCAGTGCCGGTGCTGGTGCCGGTCCCGTTGTAGGGGCCGGTTCTGGTGACAGTGCCGGTGTCGGTCCATTTGCCGGTGTCGGTCCCGGTGCCGGTGTCGGTTCCGGTGCCGGTGTCGGTGCCGGCAGCCCGGGACGTGCGGGGCGAGGCGGCCCCGGCGGGCGGAGCGGCAGCGGCCCCTGCTGGCCCCGCCCGGCCCCGCCCGCGGCGGTTCGTGCCCGGCCGCAGCCCCGGCTCCTCTGCCCGTGGCCCCCAGCGCGCAGTAATACACGGCCGCGTCCCCGCGCCGGGGCACAGCCAGCCACAGCGCGCTGGAACGCCGATCTGGCGACACCCGCACATGGCCCGCACTGTCCGGCAGCTCTTTGGAGTCTTTGAAAATGCTCACGAAGAGTTCGGGTGCTCGGCCCGGCAGCTGACGGTACCAGTAGATCGTTTGGCCGGTCTGGATTTGGGGATGTGAGCAGGTGATGTTGATGCCGGTGCCCTCGGTGGTCTCCAGGAAAGGCTCCTGCTCTACCTGGGCTCTGGCCACAGCCACTGCCACGGAGAAAAGCACAATCACTTTCCTTTATCTGAAAATATCATGCAGTCGGATACGGCAGAGACAGAGCAGCGTTAACTGGGATGTGTTCTGATAATAAAGAATGAGGAGTTTGTTTCTCTGAGAGGCTTTAGCTTGGGACAAGAAATAATGACGGATGTTTTGAAGGAGAATTGAATTTTTTTAAGGGCAGAAAGGGAGGGGGAAATAGATTTGCAACGAGGAACGTATGGAGGGACGGATGGATGGATGGATGGGTGGACGGATGGATGGAGACAGAAAAGGAAAAAGGCAGCGTGGAAAGCAATGATTTACAGAGAGAAGAAAAGGTGAGGGTAGAGAAAGGGACAGAGGGTAAAAAAAATCGAAAAGGAACAGGAGGGTAAGAGATGAATCTTGAGCAGGGGCCGATCTCACACAGCCCGCTGACCCGGACGTCCCTGCGGCACCCGCGCGCACCGAGCAGCAGCGCGGCCAGCGCCGGCAGCCCCGCGGCCCGAGCCCGCCGCATGGCGCCGCTCCGCCGGCCGAGCCTCGCTGTGCCCCTGAGCCCCGGCTCTGCTGCGGCCGTGCCGCCTCCTCTGGGCCGCCGCCAGCTCCGCCCCGGGGCTCAGCCCTGCGCCTCTCACGGCACCGGCACTACGAGCGACACGAGCACCTTGGGCACGGCCGGCGACAAGAGACAGCCGTGTCCCATCGCACACACCAGCGGCACCGCGCGGGAAGCGGATCCGCCCTGCGCACACCTGCAGCGGGCAGCTGCCGGCCCCAGCCAGCTGCACTCGGGCTGCTTGTGAGCCTGGGCAGCTGCTGCTCTGGGCTGGGCAGGGCCAGGGCAGTGCTCGCTGGCCCTGCCACGGTCGGGACATTCCCTCCCGATCAGGGACGCACACGGACACACACAGGGCCGTGCTCTCCGGAGCGGAGCCCCAGACAAATCCGTGCTTCACGTGTGTCCATGCAAACGGGGCTGCTCCAAGGGCACCCAAGGCAGCAACACACAGCCAGCCCTGGGCTCTGCTGAGCACAAATGGCGGTCAAAAGCAGCAGGGCTGCAGTGTGGAAGGACAGGCTCCCAGGCGAGCACAGGGGATATTCTTCTTTCCTTTTCCTGAGAGACTGCACAATGTGGAAATGAGTCAAAATTGTCCAAAGCACTTTCCCAATGGAAGTGCTGGGATGAACGCTGTCCAAACCATCAGACCATTGTACACACATGGGGATGCAACTTCTGCTGAGCATCAGGGTGAGATCAGAGTCCCTTCCCCAAGCTCAGCCTTGCACTGACACATCCCCTCCCTGCCCTGGCTTGTTGCACAGCTGAGGAAGCTCCCTGCACCAGGGTGCCTTGCACAGCACAGAGGTACAAGGCAGTGTCAGAGAGCTCCACTTCCTCCAGCTGCAGGACACTGGATTTTCTCGTGGTGTTCAGGTGCGTGGTGATCCGGCCGCTGCGCCTGGGGCCAGGCCCTGCCTGATAGGAGACCAGCTCTGGGGCTTGGCCTTTCCGCACCTGGTACCACAGCAATGCCCTAAAATAACGGATGTGGTATTTGCAGGTGGTGTGGAAGGGGTGTCCCTGCTCCACCGTGACTGGTCCATCGTCCTGGGTGACCGTGTCCTGCCCCGTGGTGCCTGCAAGAAATTGCTGGTGAGCAGCTCCCCAGGGAAAGACAATGGGAAGGAAATGGAAGTGCATGGAAAACTCTGGTGGAGAAATCTCCCTGCTCTGTAGCAGAGCTCTGAGAGATTTTAGGCAGGAGCTCAGAGCTCTTTGCTCTGCATTACCCAAAGCAGAGCTGGGCTGTGTCCCTGCTCCCGGTCCCCGAGCTGTTTAAAGGCCCAAGGACCAGTCTGTCATGCTTGAGCTTTGTGTGCAGGAGCCAGCACCCTCCACCTCCCTGAGGAGCCCAGTGAGGTACAGCAGAATGGTTCATCCTGCTTCCCCATCTCTGTCACCTCTGAGGGCTCCTCGATCCCTGAGAGCACACAAAACTGAGCTTGGAAAGAGGGAGCCCTGGTTGTGTTGCCAATTGAGAGAACTCTGGAAGCCGTGGCAGAGCTGTGTCAGCCTGGAGGCAGAATGGGACTCCCTGCTAATGTTAGTGGAGTGAGAACATTGAGGTGCCTGGGGAGGGTTTGACAGGATCTGGGAATGTAAAGTTTAAAAGGGAGGAATGTGGGGCTGGAGAGACAACTGAGATCCGCTGATGTGACTGCGGGAAGATCATAAGAGAGAGGCAGAGGGAGATGATTTTAAGGTTAGAGAAAA
Organism: Motacilla alba alba; assembly: GCF_015832195.1. Lineage (NCBI taxonomy): Eukaryota > Metazoa > Chordata > Aves > Passeriformes > Motacillidae > Motacilla > Motacilla alba. Next base: position 136,993 of record NC_052042.1, read on the forward strand.
GACAGAGAAGAGATCTGAGGTTTCCCTTCCTTCCCTTTTCCATTGCAAATCGAAGAACTTCTTGAACAAACACTTGCAAAACCACAAAGAGAAGCTGATTTCTCTCAGTCTTTTCCCTCTTTTCACCATATTTCCGAAAAAGGTCTTGATTGGGCTCTTGAGGGTTTCCTGTGTGCAGAGAGAAGAAGAGAAAGAAGAGACTAGGGGTGCCTTGGGGCTGAGCCAGGACTTAAACAGGAGCTGGCCCAGGAAGACGGTGAGGATGAGATGTGCCAGGTGCATGGCGAGACCAAGCTGCGTGTTTGCCGAGTGAGGAAGAGCCCAAAGCACGTCCGAGCGCCGAGAGAGCAGAGCTGCCGGGAACGCCTGTGGGCGGGAGCAAAGGAAGCGGCGGCGGGAGCAGGCAGAGCAGTGCCCTGTCCTTGCCGTGCCTGAAATGCTCCGTGTGCGTTTGTCGCTCCTCCAGCAGCAGCCCCCGAGGCTCCCTCAGCCATTGGCACTGGGAGCATCCCGTGCCCCTGCGGCCTCAGTGATGGGAAGGGGCTGTTCCCGCTCAGCTCGCACTGGAGCCTCACCTCCGCAGCTGCAATGGCCAGCTCTGCTGCACTCCCAGGCCTGGGCGCTTGGGAGCTCAGGGGCTCCTTCCCCGCTGAGGTTTCTCACCCTCCCGAGGTGTCCTCAGCTCTCTGGGGTCACTGTTCATCTCCCGATCCAGAAGGCTTTTGGAGAACTCCAAGGCTGGAGGCTGCACAGCCTCACAAGCATTCCTTGGTGGGTGCTCCCTAACCCCACGAGACCCCCTCAAACCTCCATTATCCTCCTGTTCCTCTTGTCCCTCCTTGTGGCTGACACAGCTCAGCCTGAGCCAATTCTCAGCAGTTCCCCGAAGGCCCATCAATTAGAGGCTGCAGAGCTCTGAGCTCTTTCTCCCCTTATCACCTACAGCCCGATTGGTGTCACTGAGTGCTTTGTTCATCACTTTCCCTTTCCCCTGTTCTTCCCACGGAAGGGAAAATGGAGGTGATGTGAGTACCAGAGAACCAGACACTGTCGCCTTTCATGTGCCCTGACTGTGGCCTCTGCTGAACTTGCTCAGCCAAAGAGCTCCTGAAGATGCTGAAAGGCTCCTGTCCCCAAAGGAAATGGGGTCTCCAGAGCAAGTCTCGGGGGAGAAACCTCATGCGGAGCTCAGTGTTTCAAGTGTCTCCCTCCACTACTTTTAGCATTGCTAATCCCTGGCATTTGATTTTCTGGATAAATGAGATGTTACTGATGTGGAAGGAAAGGGACCAATCAGGTTTGGTGGGAAGGTGGGTGTCATAGGCTCCTCGGCAGATTTGAAACGCTCCTGTACTCACACTGATTGATTGTTTTCCCTTCCCAATGTTCTACTGTTTCAGAAAGATTCTGAATGCTCATTCATTGGGTGTTTGTGGACATTTGGGGAGGGGAATAAAATGTAGAGAAGTGAATTCCAGGCTCTGGTGGGATTCAATTAACAAGTTCTTTACCCATCCCTAGGAGAAAGAATGCTTCTTCTTATTCCCCTTGCAGTATGGAACAGAGACATTTCTGCAGAGACAGAGGTGGACATTCCTCGGTCACCTCAGAAAGCCTCACTGAAAACCTCTCTCAATCCATGACCCCTTGACGCCACAGCACTGCATTATTTAGCCCCCGTGTGCCCGTCAGCGCAGCTGCTTTGCCAGCTCCCAGCCCAGGTGCTGTCAAGGAGCAGCTCGTGGCTTTGCAAAGCAGGCCGAGAGCAGCAGCAGCCGTGTCCGGAGGGCGAGAGGCGGCGGCAGAGGCGCAGCCCGCAGCAGTTTGGCGTGAGGCAGCGGCGGGCTCGGGAGAGAGGGGAGGCCGGGCGGTGCGTGGCGAGCGTGCGAGCGCGGGTCGCAGGCGGGTTGTGCGGCGCGCCGGGGCCGTGCGGGGCCGTGCGGGGTCGGTGCGGGCGGGCTCGGGGCAGAGGAAGGAGCTGCGGAGCCGCGCCCCGGGAGCCCGGCGGGCGGAGCGGCAGCGGCCCCTGCTGGCCCCGCCCGGCCCCGCCCGCGGCGGTTCGTGCCCGGCCGCAGCCCCGGCTCCTCTGCCCGTGGCCCCCAGCGCGCAGTAATACACGGCCGCGTCCCCGCGCCGGGGCGCAGCCAGCCACAGCGCGCTGGAGCGCCGATCTGCCTACACCGTCAGACGCCCTTCAGGGGCTCGCACCTTCTTGGCCGCTTTAACAGTGAACGCCACGAGTTCGGGGCTTTGGCCCGGCAGCTGACGGTAGAAGTAGATGAAATCGCCCATCCGGATATTGGCGTGTGAGCACTTGATGCTGATGCTGGTGCCCTCGGTGGTCTCCAGGAACGGCTGCTGCTGCACTTGAGCTCTGGCCGCAGCCACTGCCAGGGAGAGAAAAGAAACAAACTTCAACTCCTACTTCCTACCCAGCTCTGCCTGCCAATCCCCAGAACAAAGCCCGCAGAAGCAGCCAGGAACACAGAGAGATGAGGAGGAAAACTGTTCCTGGGGATGTCACAGACATATGTAGGAATGGAAGTGTCCATTAATCGTTTGTGGAGAGATGAATGAGTGAATGACAGAAGGATCGGTGCAGTCACTTGAGAACGGGAGGATGTGGGAGAAAGCACAGAAAGACAAGAAGAAAAAGAGCAAGGGGTAAGGACAGACTTCGTGAGTAATAAAGAAGGAATGCTTGTGCCGGGTTGGGTAGAGAAAATAATCCCGAGATTTCTGCGGGACTATGGGATGGAGAAGCGTAAGGGATACACAAGAGAACCGCTCTCGGGAAGAGGTCTGAGAAGAAGCCAGGCTAGACAGCAGCCTCCGGGGAGATGCGGGATCACCCAAACCCCGACCCGGCCCCTGCGGCACCCAAAACGCACCGAGCAGCAGCGCGGCCAGCGCCGGCAGCCCCGCGGCCCGAGCCCGCCGCATGGCGCCGCTCCGCCGGCCGAGCCTCGCTGTGCCCCTGAGCCCCGGCTCTGCTGCGGCCGTGCCGCCTCCTCTGGGCCGCCGCCAGCTCCGCCCCGGGGCTCAGCCCTGCGCCGCTGCCGCTCGGGCTCTCGCCCAGTCCCGCCAGGGAACGGAGCGGAGGCGAGCGCGGGGGCTGCGGGGCGGCGCTCGGCTCTCTGCACGTCGCAAGCGGCGGCGCCGGGCTGGGGCCCAGGGCATCGGGCTGGCATCGTGCAGCTCAGCATCGACAGTCCCTGCCTTTCCTTCGCTCCCATCGTCAGTTCCCTCACATCCTCCCTTTGCTGTCCTGTGGGGACTCCCGAATTGTCCTTCAGGGCCCTGGAAAGAAATGCACTCACACGGATCCAGGACCTGGGCACAAAGCCCCAGGCTTCCTGCGTGTCCATGAAACCAATCGGATGCAGCTCAGGGCAGAGCAGCTGTGCATTGGCCTGGAGAGATCTGTCGGCGTCCCTGTTTCCATTTGTCCGTCTATGTATCCGTATGTCTGTCTGTGTGTGAGCAATCCCTGCCATGCTGAGGCACTCACAGCAATTCAATGAGAATTAAAGTATAAATCCAAACTTGGGTGAAACCATCCTTTTTGCGGCTGGAAATTGGCAGTATCAGAGGGTGATGTTTAAAACACCTGGGAAAGGTGGGCTCAGGAAGCAGGGACTGCATTTCAGCGCCTCTTCCCTGGACAAATCTCCTGCAGGCTGCTCCATCACTGTCCGATGACACCCGGGCTCCATCTGAGTCTGCGCAAATGCTGCTCTGGGATGCTCAGGGCAGAGCCGTGGGCAGCGTCTCCAGCCGGGCACCTACCTGGTCCTGACAAAGGCTTCTGCTCAGGAAAACAAAACCCACCACCCCACGTTCCTGGTCTCAGTTTGCAGAGCTCCATGGACACTCTCAAAGCAGCCCAAGATGGTACAGGTGGCAGCTTGTCCCTGGGCGGCATCTTAATGGCAGGGTCTCAAATGACCTCAAGTGACCTCTCAATGACCTCAAGTGACCACCCAATGACCTCAAGTAAACCCTCCATGACCTCAAGTGACCCCTGAATGACCTTAAGTGACCCCCCAATGATTTAAATCAAATGAAGTCATTTGAGACCCTGACTGGGGTCACTTGAAAACATTGGGAGGTCACTTGAGGTCATTATAGGGTCACTTGAGGTCATTTGAGACCCTGACTGGGGTCACTTGAGGTCATGGAGGTATAACATGAGGTCATTTGGTGTCACTTGAGGACATTCAGGGGTCACTTGAGGTCATGGAGGGGTTACTTGAGGTCATTGGGAAGTCACTTGAGGTCGTTAAGAGGTCACTTGAGGTCATTTGAGACCCTGACTGAGGTCATGGAGTGGTCACTGGAGGTCATTTAAGACGTTGACTGGGGTCACTTGAGGTCATTGGGAGGTCACTTGAGGTCATTTAGTGGTCACTTGAGGTCATTTGAGACCCTGACTGGGGTCACTTGAGTTTATTGAGTGGTCACAGGAGGTCATTGGGGGGTCACTTGAGGTAATTGAGGGGTCATTTGACGTCATTCAGTGATCACTTGAGGTCATGGAGCGGTCACTTGAGGTCATTTGTGGTCTCACCTGAGGATATTCAGTGGTCACTTGAGGTCACAGAGGGGTCGCTTGAGGTCATTTGAGACCCTGACTGGGGTCACTTGAGGTCATTGAGTGGTCACTGGAGCTCATTTAAGACATTGACTGGGGTCAGTTGAGGTCATTGGGAGGTCACTTGAGGTCGTGGATTGGTCTCTTGAGGTCATTTGAGAGCCTGACTGGGGTTACTTGAGGTCATTGAGTTGTCACAGGAGGTCATTGGGGGGGTCACTTGAGGTAATTGAGGGGTCATTTGAGGTCATTGAGAAGTCACTTGAGATTATTGCGAGGTCACTTGAGGTCACGGAGGGGTCACTTGAGGTCATTTGAGACCCTGACTGGGGTCACTTGAGGTCAATGAGTGGTCACTGGAGGTCATTGTAGGGGTCACTTGACGTAATCGAGAGGTCATTTGAGGTCATTGAGAAGTCACTTGAGGTCACGGAGGGGTGACTTTAGGTCATTAAATGTCACTTGAGATCATTTGGGGTCACATGAATACATTCAGGGGTCAGTTTAGGTCATGGAGGGGTTACTTGAGGTCATTGGGTGGTCACTTGAGGTCATTGAGAGGTGACTTGAGGTCATTTGAGACCCTGACTGGCGTAATTTGAGGTCATTGGGAGGACACTTGAGGTCATTGGGGGCTCACTTGAGGTCATTTGAGACCCTGACTGGGGTCACTTGATGTCATTGAGTGGTAACTGGAGGTCATTAGGGGTTCACTTGACAAAATCGAGAGGTCATTTGAGGTCATTGGGAAGTCACTTGAGGTCATTGAGAGGTCACTTGAGGCCATTTGTGACTCTGACTGGGGTCAATTGATGTCATGGAGTGATCATTTGATTTCATTGAAGGGTAATTTGAGGTCATTCAGGGGTCACTCGAAGTAATATGGAGTTCTGTAAAGGGCACTGTGAGGCAGCAACTGGCAAACTTTGCCGGATTTCTCCAAAACAAAAGCTGGAAGGGACCAGTGGCCTGCATGGGGTTAAAGCCCCCAAACCAGCTTTCATCTGATACCCAGGACCCTACCGGGATGGCGCCTTTTTCCCGCCAAAAATGGACAAAATTGGGGGCAGTTTACCCCGCCTGTACGGGGCGCTGTGAGTCAGCAATTGGTAAACTTTGCGGGATTTCTCCAAAACAAAAGCCGGCAGCGACCAGGGGCCTGCATGGGGTTAAAGCCCCGAAAGCCAGCTTTCATCTGATACCCAGGACCCTGGCGGGATGGCGCCTTTTTCCCGCCAAAAATGGCCAAAATTAGTGGCAACTTGCCCCACCTGTAGGGGGCGCTGTGAGGCAGCAATTGGTAAACTTTGCCGGATTTCTCCAAAACAAAAGCCGGCAGCGACCAGGGGCCTGCATGGGGTAAAAGCCCCGAAAGCCAGCTTTCATCTGATACCCAGGACCCTGAGGTGATGGCGCATTTTTCCCGCCAAAAATGGCCGAAATTGGCCGCAACTTGCCCCGCCTGTAGGGGGCGCTGTGAGGCAGCAGTTGGCCAACTTTGCCCGATTTCTCCAAAACAAAAGCCGGCAGCGACCTGTGGCCTGCATGGGGTAAAAGCCTCGAAAGCCAGCTTTCATCTGATACCCAGGACCCTGGCGGGATGGCGCATTTTCCCGCCAAAAATGGCCAAAATTGGGGGCAGTTAACCCCGACTGTAGGGGGCGCTGCAAGATAGCAATTGGTAAACATTGCTGGATTTCTCCAAAACAAAAGCCGGCAGCGACCAGGGGCCTGCATGGGGTTAAAGCCCCGAAAGCCAGCTTTCATCTGATACCCAGGACCCTGGCGGGATGGCGCCTTTTTCCCGCCGAAAATGGCCAAAATTAGTGGCTACTTGCCCCGCCTGTAGGGGGCACTGTGAGGCAGCAATTGGTAAACTTTGCCGGATTTCTCCAAAACAAAAGCTTGAAGGGACCAGTGGCCTGCATGGGGTTAAAGCCCCAAAATCCATCTTTCATCTGATATCGAGGACCCTGGGGTGATGGCGCCTTTTTCCCGCCAAAAATGGCCAAAATTAGTGGCTGCTTGCCCCGCCTGTAGGGGGCGCTGTGAGGCAGCAGTAGCCAACTTTGCCTGATTTCTCGAAAACAAAAGCCAGCTGCGACCTGTGGCCTGCATGGGGTTAAAGCCCCGAAAGCCAGCTTTCACTGAATACCCAGGACCCTGGAAGGACAGTGCCTTTTTCCCCACGGAAAATAGGCGCCATTTGCGACCACACATCCCAGAGGATGGTGGCGGGCCGAGCCATAATTTGCCAATTTTCTTGGATTTCTCCAAAACGAAAAGTGCCAGGCACTAATGGCCTGCGAGTCCTTAAAGCCCTGAAAGGTAGGTTTCATCTGATACCCCAGATCATGGGGGGATGGTGCCTTTTCCCCACAGAAAATGGCTGCAATTTGAGGCCATTTGACCCGGTGACACCGCCGCATCAATCCAGAAATTTGCAAACTTTACTGGATTTCTCCAAAACAAAAGCCACCTGTAATGAGGGGCCTGCAGGTCCCTAAAGCCCTGAAAGCCAGCTTTCATCTGAAACCCAGGACCCTGGGGGGATAGCACCTTTTTGCCACGCAAAATGGCCACCATTTGAAGTCATGTGCCCGGGACAACGGTGGCGGGCCCAGCCATAATTTGCCAACTTTCCTGGATTTCTCCAAAACAAAAGCCGCCAGCCACTAATGGCCTGCCTGAGCTTAAATTCCTGAAAGCCAGCTTTCATCTGGTACCCAGGACACTGGGGGGATGTTGCCATTTCCCCACAGAAAATCGCTGTCATTTTCGGCCACTGGCTCCGGTCGATGGTGGTGGGCCAAGCCATGAATTTGCAAACTTTGCTGGATTTCTCCACAATGAAAGTCGCCAGTGACGAGGGGCCTTCAGGTCCTTAAAGCCCCGAAAGCCATCTTTCATCCCATACCCGGGACTCTGGAGGTATGGTGCCTTTTCCCCACTGAAAATGGCTGCCATTTGCGGCCACTCTCATCTGCTGATGGTGGCAGGCTGAGCCAGCAATTTGCAAACTTTGCTAAATTTCTCCAAAATGAAAGCCGCCAATGACGAGGGGCCTGCAGGTTCTTAAAGACCTGAAAGCAAGATTTCATCTGAAACCTGGTACCCTGGTGATAAGGCGCATTTTTCCCACGGAACATGGCCGTCATTTGCAGCCACTTGCCCAGGAGGACGGTGGCGGGCCAAACCATATTTTGTCAACTTTGCTGGATTGCTCCAAAAATGAAAGCCACCAGCCACTAAGGGTGTGAAATCCCTAAAGCCCTAAAAGCCAGCTTTCATCTGATACCCAAGATCCTTGGGCATGGAGCATTTTTCCCACAGAAAATGTCCATCGTTTGTGGCCACTCGCCCCGGCTGATGGTGGCGGGCCAATCCAGGAATTTTACAATATTTGCTGCATTTCTTCAAAAACGAAAGCTGCCCGTAATGAAGGGGCTGTTGGTCCTTAAAGCCCCAAAAGCCACCTTTCATCTTATACTCAGGAACCTGGGGGGGATAGCACCTTATTTCTCCACTGAAAACGGCCACCATTTGCGGCCAATCGCCTGGGACAATAGCAGCGGGCCAAGACAGAAATTTGCAAACTTTGCTCCATTTCTCCAAAATGACAGCTGCCAGCAACGAGGGGCCTGCAGGTCCTTAAAGCCCCTAAAGCCACCTTTCATCTGATCCTCAGGAGTATGGGGGGATGGCGCCTTTTTCCCGCGGAAAATGGCTGCCATTTCTGGTGACTGGCCCCGGCCGACAGCGGCAGGCCTAGCCAGAAATTTGAAAACTTTGCTGCATTTCTCCAAAACGAAAGCTGCCAGCAACGAAGGGCCTGCAGGTCCTTTAAGCCCCAAGAGCCACCTTTCATCTGATACCCAGGACCCTGGGGGAATGGTGTCTTTATCACATACAAAAGGGCCGCCATTTGCGGCCACTCGGTTCAGCCAGTGTGGGGCAAGCCAGAAGTTTGCAAAATTTGCTGCATTTCTCCAAAACTAAAGCTGCCAGCGAGGAGGGGCCTGAAGGTCCTTAAAGCCCTGAAAGCCAGCTTTCATCTGATACCCAGGACCCAGGAGGAATGGCACCTTTTACCTGCGGAAAGTGGCTGCCATTTGCGGCTACTCGCCTTGGCCGATGATGGGGGGGCCCAGTCATTAGTTTGCAAAATTTGCTGGATTTCTTCAAAATGAAAGCCACCAGCGACCAGGGGCCTGCAGGTTCTTAAAACCCCAAAAGCCAGTTTTCATCTGATATCCGGGAGCCTGGGAGGATGGCGCCTTTTTCTCGCAGGAAATGGCCACCATTTGTGGCCTCTCGCCCCAGCCAACGGTGGCAGGCCAGGGCAGAAATTTGCAAACTCTTCTGGATTTCTCTAAAACTAAAGCTCCCAGTGACAAGGGGCCTGAAGGTCCTTAAAGTCCAGAAATCCAGCTTTCATCAGCTACCCATGACCCCGGCGGATGGCGCCTTTTTCTTGCAGAAACTGGTTGTGATTTGTGGCCACTTGCCTTGACCGATGGTGGCATGCTGTCACGATCCACCCTCATGGACAGGATTGTGATGGTTCGTCACTTGATCTCAGGGTACAAAAGCACCAACATGGCAAGGGGTTTGCAGTAACAATCAAAACCAGTGTACTTTATTGAATAATCACAGCATAATGCATTGGAGGGGGAGAGAGAGAGAGAGAGAGAGAGAAAGAAAACCTGCAGGAAAGGAAAAGAAAGAGGGAATGGGTATATCTACCAACGTAGAGGCGATGTAATTCTTTGAGGTCCAGTTGAGGTCCAGTCGAGGAGTTGCTTTTAAGTTGGGAAGATCTCGATCAAGCTAGCTAACTCGAGGGTTTTTATTGGAATTTTCTATTGAAAGTTGAGAAGGAGGGGGGGAAAGATGCAATAGTTTTATGATCTCATGTGGTCAGCAGTGGGTGAGAGCTATTGTCTTCTTGGTTCAGTGGTCACTACTTGCAGGCAAACATCTCAGCTTGATCAGCTGTTCTCCCCCACACACACTGCCCCCCTCCCCTCCCAGGTTAGAGGTTTCAGTCCTTGGGGAGAAAAGGAGTCTTTTCCATATAGGAGTTTCATGTCTCAGTCTTGGAGGGAATGGCTTCTCCCATCTCAGTCCATCTGTCCCAGTGGTTGTACAGTAGATGAATGGTCTTCTGTGGAGACCACCAAAAGGTAATTCCAGACAAGAGTCCAGCCAGGTTAGGAGGTGGAAAAATCCCAGGGCCATTGTAGCAAAGCGATGCAGGCAAAGAAGGGCAAAGTGCCCCTTCTCCTTTCACTGGGTTCAGCATACCATGAGGTGGACAAACACACCTGCGAGCAATACCTCAAGTTCCAGTCCCGGGGCCCTGGCAAGCCCCCACCAAACCAGGATATCGAACAGAATGTTCGGTGGTCAAATCATGAGGCAGATGAGAGCATTTTCAGACAGAGTATCACACATGCCAAGCCAGAAATTGGCAAACTTTGCTGGATTTCTCCAAAACGAAAGCGGCCAGCAACAAGGAGCATGCAAGTTCTCAGAGCCTCCAGAAACCACCTTTCATCTGACACCCAGACCCTGGGGAAATGACTTCTATTTCCCATGGAAAATGGCCACCATTTGCGGCTACACACTCTGGCCAACCTTGGCCTACCAGGCTTGAAATTTGCAAACTTTGCTGGATGTCTCCAAAACTAAAGCTGCCAGCAACAGGTCTATTCCAGACTCTAGGGGAAATCTGGTCCAGGTTTTCCCTTTTGCTGACTCCATTCCTGACTCCGTCCAGATTCCGGTCTGGGTTTTCTCATTTCCCAACTCCATTCCAAACTCCCAGGGAAATCTGCTCTGGGTTTTCCCTTTTGCTGACCCCATTCTGGATTCCTGTGGAAATCAGTTACAGGTTTGCTCTTTTCCTGACTCCATTACGGACTCTTGAGGATATCTGGTCCACATTTTCTCTTTTGCTGACTCCATTCTAGATTAGGGTGGACATCAGGTCCAGGTTTTTACTTTTGCCATCTCCACTCTGGACTCCTACCTGATTCTGGCCCAGTTTTTACCTTTTCCTGAATCTATTCTGGACTCCAGCTGATATCCGAACCAGGTTTTCCCTATTGCCGACTCCATTCCAATATCCAGGGAAAACCCGGTCTAGGTTTTCCCTTTTGCAGACTCCATTCAAGTCTCCAGGGGAAATCTGGCTGGGTTTTCCATTTGGCTGACTCCATTCTGGACTCCTGGGGAAATCCAGTCAGCGTTTTCCCTATGGCAAATTCCATGCAAATCTCCACAGGAAATCCGGTCCGGGTTTCCCATTTGGACAACTCCATTTCAGGTTTCAGGAGAAATCCAGGCCAGGTTTTTCCTTTTGCTGACTCCACTCCAGATTCCAGCCACGATCCCATCTGGGTTGTCGTTTTGCCAAGTCTGTTCCAGACTCTGGGGAAAATCCGGTCCAGGTTTTCTCATTTGCTGACTCCATTCCACACTCCATGGGAAATCCGGTCCAGGTTTTCCCTTTTGCTGAGCCGACTCCAGACTTCGGCCGGAATCCAGTCCAGGTTTTCCGCTTTTGCCTACTCCATTCCACTGCGGGGGATAATCCGGTCTCGGACTTCTGCTTTTGCCAAATCCATTCCGGATTTTGGCCGGAATCTTGACTGGGTGTTCCCTGTTGCAGACTCCATGCCGGACTCCAGCCACGATCCGGGACAGGTTTTCATTTTATCAACTCCATTCCGGATTCTGGGGGCAATCTGGTCTGGGTTTTCCATTCTGCTGACTCCACTGCAGACTCCTGCCAGAATCTGGTGTGGGTTTTCCCTTCAGTCGACTCCATTCCAGACATCGGCTGCAATCCAGTCTAGGTTTCTGCTTTTCCGGCTCTATTCCACACTCCGGAGGGAATCCAGTCCGAGTTTTCCGCTTTTGCCAACTCCATTCCGGACCCAGCCATGAATCCTATCTGGGTTTTCCCTTTTTCCGACTCCCATCTGGAATCCAGGGGAAATCCCGGTCTGGGTTTTCTCTTTTGCTGACTCCATTCCAGACTTTGGTTGGATTCCGCTCTGGCTTTTTACTTTTGCAAAGTCCCTTACGCACTCTGGTGGGAATGTGGTCTTGGTTTTCCCATCTGCAGACTCCACTCTGCATTTCGGTGGAAATCCGGTCTGGGTGTTCTCTTTTGCTGACTCCATTCCGGACTCCTGCCGGATTCTGGCCTGGGTTTTCCCTTTTCCTCGCTCCATTCCAGACTCCATCTGGAATCTGGTCCACATTTTCCCTTTTGCCGACTCAGTTATGGATGCCAGGGTGAATCCAGTCACGGTTTTCCCTTTTGTTGACTCCATTCTGGACTCTGGGGGAAATCTGGTCCAGGTTTTCCCTTTTGCCAACTCCATTCCAGACTCCTGCTGGATTCCAGTCCGGGTTTTCCCTTTTCCTGACTCCATTGCAGACTCCGGCTGGAATCTGGCCCAGGTTTTCCCTTTTCCCGACTGCATTCCAAACTCCAGGGAAAATCCGGCCTGGGTTTTCCCTTGTGCCAACTCCATTCAAATCTGCAGGGGAAATCTGGTCCAGGTTTTCCCTTTTGCCAACTCCATTCCGGACTGTGGAAGGAATCCAGTTTTGGTTTTCTCTTTTGCCAAGTCCATTCCGGACGCTGGCCAGAATCCAGTCCAAGTTTTCCTTTTCCAGACTCCATTCCGGACTTGGTTGGAATCCAGTCCGAGTTTTCTCCTTTGTCAAGACCATTCCAGACGCCAGGGGAAATCAGGTCCGGGCTTTTCCTTTTGCCAAATTCATTATTTACTCTTACAGCCTCAAATGCCACTTCTGAGCTGATACCTGGACCATGAGAAAGGATTTCTCTTTCCCTGGAAAATGGCCTCCAATTGCATCCCCTCGCAGTTGCTAATACTATGGTGCCAAGGCAAAAATTTGCAAACTTTGCTGAATTTCTCTAATACTGAGGCTCACAGCAACCAGGACCCTAAAAGTCCTTAAAATCACAAAGGCCACCTCTGAGCTGATATCCAGACCCTGGGGAAACGACTTCCTTTTCCCATGGAAAATGGCCTCTGTTTGCAGCCACACCCACTGGCCAGCACTGGGGTACCAACCTGAAATTTCCAAACTTTGCTGGATTTCTCCAAAACTAAAGCTGCCAGCAAGGAGGACTGAGCATGTTGTTAGAACCCCAAATGCCACCTCTGACACCTCTGACCCTGAGGAAATGGTCTCAATTGGCAGCCACACGCACAGGCCGACACTATGGTACCAACCAGAAAATTTGCAAGCTTTGCTGGATTTCTCCAAAAGTAAAGCATCCAGTAACTAGGACCCTTCAAGTCCTTAGAGCCCTAAAGGCCACCTCTGAGCTGATACACAGACCCTGGAGAAAGACCTCTTTTAACCATGGAAAATGCCCTCTGTATGCGGCCACACCCACCAGCTTACACTGGAGTACTAACCTGAAAATTTCCAAACTTTGCTGGGGTTCTCCAACACTGAAGCTGCCAGTAACTAGGACCCCGCATGCCCTTAGAGCCCTAAATGCCACCTCTGACCTGATACCTAGACGTGAGAAAGGACTTCTCTTTCCAATGGAAAATGGCCTCCAATTGCATCCACTTGCACTTGCCAATAGTACAGAGCCAAGCTAGAAATTTGAAATCTTTGCTGGATTTCTCCAAAAGTGAGAGACTTACAGAATCTAGGACCACGCAAGTCCTTTGAGCCCCAAAGGACACCTCTGAGCTGATATCCAGACCCTGGAGAAGGACTTTATTTTCCCATGGAAAATAGCCTCCAATTGCAGCCACTTGCCCTGGAAGACAGTGTAGTACAAAGCTAGAAAACTCGCAAACTTTGCTGGTTTTCTCCCAAACTGAAGCTGCCACCAAGGAGGACCCTGCAAGTCCTTCGAGCCCTAAAGGCCACCTCTCATATGATACTCCGACCCTGGGGAAATGACTTTATTTTCACCATGGAAAATGGTCTCCCTTTGTGGCCACTCACACTTGCCAACAATAAGGTACCAAGCTAGAAATTGGAGTCTTTGCTGGATTTCTCCAAAAGTGAGGTTGCCAGCAACTAGGACCCTGCAAGTCCTTAAACTTCCAAAGGCCACCTCTGAGCTGATACCCAGATCCTGGGGAAATGCCTTACTTTTGAAGCCACTCGCCCTGGTAGACAGTGGGGGGCAGAGCTGGAAATTTCCAAACTTTCCTGGATTTCTCCAAAACTAAAGCATCCAGTAACAAGGACCCTGCAAGTCCTTTGAGCCCCAAAGGACACCTCTGAGCTGATATCCAGACCCTGGAGAAGGACTTTTTTTTCCCATGGAAAATGGCCTCAGTATGCAGCCACACCCACTGGCTGACACTTGGGTACCACCCTGAAATATTCCAAACATTCCTGGATTTCTGCAAAACTGAACCTGCCAGCAACTAGGGCTGAGCATGCCCTTGGAGCCCCAAATGCCACCTCTAACCTGACACCCAGACCCCGGGGAAATTACTTCTCTTTTCCATGGAAAATGGTCTCAACTGGCAGCCACACACACTGGCTGACACTGGGGTACACGCCTGAATATTTCAAAACTTTGCTGGATTTCTCCAAAACTAAAGCTGGAAGCAATTACAACCCAGTAAACCTTTAGAGATCAAAAGCTAGCTTTGAATTGATACCCAGACCTGGGGAAATAATTTCTCTTAACCTCTAAAAATTACCTCCAGTTGCATCTACTCGCATAGGCAGCCAGTGGGCTGCCAAGCTAGAAATTTGTAAACTTTGCTGCATTTCACCAAAACTAAAGCTGCCAGTAAGTAAGACCAGGCAAGTCCTCTGAGCCCCAAAGGCCACCTCTGAGCTGGTACCCAGACCTGGGGAAATTACTTATTTTTTGAATGGAAAATGGCCTCCCTCTGCGGGCACTCGTTCTAGCAGACAGTGTGGCACCAACCAGAAAGTTTGCAAACTTCTCTGGATTTCTCCAAAACTAAAGCTGCCATCAGTTAGGACCCTGCAAGTCCTTGAAGCCCCAAGTGCCACCTCTATTCTGATAAACAGATCCTGGAGAAATTAATTATCTTTTCCCTTGGAAAATGGTCTCCTTTTGTGGCCTCTTGCGCTGGCCAATAACCCAGTGTCAACCTAGAAATACTGAAACATTACTGGATTTCTCCTAAACTCGAGTTGCCGGCAACTTGGACCCTGCACGTCCTCAGAGCCCCGAATGCCATCTCTAATCTGATACCCAGACTCTATGGCATTGGTAGCACCTCCAAAGAAACAAAGCAAAAAAGCATGCAGAGATACCGTGAAAACACAACCTCCCTGATGCGACTGAATTATGTCACAAGTGTACTTTAACCTTGCACCCAACCTGGTCTCCGGCATCCTGAACAAAGACATCTTGCAAGTGGACTGCCTAAAATAAGAAAAAAAGAACAGTATGCTTAGAGTTGTACCAGAAATTGAGACCTGAGCAAGAAAAACTGCTTGCTGCCACCAGTCACCGCTCACCTCAGCCCATCGACCTTTACTGCACATATCCAGCTTTCCTTCCTAACGATAAAGGCAGAGAACAGTGCTGTACCATAGTTAACATTTCTACTTTCCCTGCAAAGACAAATGGTAACCGCCCTTCTCATGGGAGCCCCTTCACCTGGGATGGAGTGCTCTGACACAGATTTCATCTGTCTGCATCTCAAAGAATGTTAGGACAAAAGTCAGAGCACTGCAGGATAACTTAACAGCTCCAGACATCTTGTGTCAATCTACAAATCCCATCTAGAGTCCAACTACACTCTACATTACAAATTTCCAGGCCCCGGGACTTGTCCTATTATACCTACACCAGGCTATGCAGCAGGGCAGAGCAGCTCTGGGCCAAATACCCAGACACCACCCGTGACACAGCACAAGACAAACGGGGGGACACAACGGGGGAGAAAGCTCTCGGTGAGAAGAATGCCCGCAAGGACCGAGAAAATGTGGAATGACATGACCGAGGTGACACCGATGGCGAGCTGATGAGGCTCAGAGAAGCCTGGAGGGACAAGATGCTAACTGAATGACTTATTCCAAGCACTGCAAGGATGGATGCCCCAGAATCCTACAGTCAGAATGCTCTACCTGTCTTCGCATTTGTACAAGTCCTAATCAGCTAGAATAGACTGTTGCAGTGCACAGCTGCTGAGAACAGCTCAGAACAAGGTCTTAAAAGACATCTGACTGGATGCTTCTAAAGAGAGATGCTACACTGATGCCTATCCAGGCTCCTGAGTCAAAGGTTCAAAGGAATCAGCACTGAGCCGAGGAACAGAGAGATCCAAGATGCAAAGATAGACACCTGGGTTTCTGATAAGCCCTTCAAAGGACTAAGGCAAAAGACATGAGACGCACAAAAGACACAGAAGGCACGATAGACAAGTGACACAACGTGTACCTGAGACAGAGGAGACACAACATGCTCTGCCCTGAGCACCTCAGCATTCTGAGACTTTTCCTTTATGTGGCCTAAGGGGCCACCTCTTGCACATCCCCACCTCCAAAGCTGACTCCAAAAGTCCTCCCAGCACCTTACTTTCATCTCCTCTGGGAGGTCATAGGCCTCGACTTATCTCTCAGACATCTGGGGATGAGAATCCACGTTGGGTACAAAGGAAGGCCGCCTTGCTCGCTGGGAATTTCCCACAGTCACCGGGCTGAGGTCCCTTGGTCAGCTACAACCAAGAACACCAAACATCACTGCATGAGCTTAGCCGCACAGCAGCCAAAACCCAACAATTCTGCTACTTACCATTCTCCTAAGAATTTCCGGCTCCTCGGGCTGCACGCGTCGGCAATGCTCAGGGGCCGATGCCATCATCGCAGGAACTGCCTGGGTTAAGAAGAGAAAAGGTGATGTGGCATTGCTGAAACTTGAGTGGACCCTGGCTCCTCCTCACTAGTTCCCTGACTTACAGCAACTCCTCAGCCTTCCTGAAGGCTTCCCAGGGGACACCTTCAAATGGAAAAGGTCAAGGCTTCATCACAGAGCCCTGTACTACTTCCCGAGTTCCCACAAGAGCGACGAACCGGGTCTGTTGGCCCATTGCTGAGGGGGTCTTGGCATAATATCAGTGGATCACCTAAAGCCTACAAACGAGAACGGATACTCAGAGGTGCAGCAGAAACACCACTACCCCAACCATACAAATACAGAAATTTTAAAAAACCACAAAACACCAAAATTCTACCAAAACTTGTCAACTCCATTTACCCATAACCAAACTATCAAATACAATAACAAAGACCCCATGTTCAATCCCCTTAATAAAGCCTCTAAAATTATGCAAACTCCCCCAAAACTAAACAAGCCCTGCCTCCAACCAAACAAAAATATCATGTCTTTTAAACTATATAAATTCATTAACCTAACACATCAGAACCACAAAAATATAAAACCTTAGTGAACATCAGTATGCAGTACACACTACCCTCATCACAACATAGAAAATAAAACCTATTTCTATGACTAACCTAACACAAATATCACAAAATTGAACTGCAATAAAACCTAAAAAAACTCACTAAAAATAAAATTTGAAAATTCTGTTCCAACCCAAAAATCCATACATTCTAAACATAAACTTCCTCCAAAAGATTTAAAAAACCCAGAAAACTTAAATAAACATTTAAAATAACTACTATAAAGCCAAAAATCATAAAACAATTAAATGCCTGACCTCAACTACTTAGAACCATCTACAATAAAACTTAAAAAACCCAACAAATATGCATTACCACCTCAACAATACACCACCAGCAACACCAAACAACTCAAAATACTGTAACTCCCATCCAAAATATACTCCATTAACTAAAACACCAATAAATATTCAACAAAACCCGCTTGTCCTTCAACAACCCCATGTAACCCATACACAAATCTAAAAAAAAATTAACTATAAACCATCATACCTTCAATAACTCCACCATTAAATACTACTGTACAAAACTTATCAAAACTCCAATACAAACTAAAATCCAAACCACCAAAATAGTCCACTATTAACATTACCAATACATTTTTCTCCATTCCTCTAACAACCGAATACAAACCTCAATTTACCTTCACTTGGAAAACATACAATACACCTAACAACCAACTACCCAAAAATAAAAACACAGTTCTAACATCCACCATCAATTCATCCAAATTACACTAAAAAACCCTCCAAAACATCTACAATAAACCAACAACATTAGATAAAAAGTGTAACAAAAATGCTTTTTTAAACATATCCAAATTCTCCTAAAAAACAATTTTACCATCAAAAAAGCAAAATCAAAAATCCTACTGAAAAGATCTAATTCCTAAAAATAAAATAACAAAAGAAACAGCATGAAATTCCCAGCAATAGAATAAAAAAAGCCAGAATAGCTCCACCAGACAAGAGAAAAACCCCAACCTATTAAAAAAACTCCAAACCACCTCAAAAACAAACATTAAAACACAACTCCTCCTACCATCCCAACTACGGTAATTAAAATACATATTCTCTACAGAAATCTCCTCTACCGTGCCATCAATACCACATCAAACATATAAATTACTCTCGTCACACAGCATACCCATATCAAAAACCTAAATCGCCCCAAAACCTTAAAGGTAATTACAAATTAACTCCAAAAGAAAAACTTTAATCTCTAAATAACAAAAAACCCCAAAAACAAATAACACAAACTAAAAAAATTCCACCATAGAACCAACCAACTACCAGCAAAAAAACCCACACTACACTCTTTTCACTAACAATTCTTATCACAGCACAAACATAAAAAAAAAAAAAAACCAAAACATATGGAAACCCACATAGCAAATCACAAAAGCCACTAAAAAAAAAAAAGAAATCCAACCAACTTACTAAACTCCAAATAGTACAACAGAGCCTGAACATTACTAAAAAAGAATAACCAAAACTCTACCTCTACACTAACTGAAAGAATAATCAATACCCTATAAAATTAACTTTAAAAACTAATTAATTAAATTAAAAAATCTGAACCACTAATAAGAAAATAACTACCCCAATAAAAAAAACTACCTAAAAAATCCACCATATAAATACCCATGTTTTTAAAAATAAAACTAATAAAAAGGAACAACCAAATACATCAAACTACAAAAAAAACCCCAAACAAATAAACCTAAATTACCAACAAAAAAAATTATTCTTAGCTCAATAAAGCCATAGTGCCTCAAACCACCAAAATAAAAATACCACCTAGAAATAAACATGAAGCCAAAAGATAAATGTAACCATAAACAATATCTCTCAAATGAGCCATAACAAGAAAACCTACAGTACAATCAAACCAACCAAATAAAAAACCCTATAATAAACAATAATGCAACTATAAATATTTTAAAAACCTCACCAATTAACTACGTGGCAGTAACTCAGACCCACCAAAACACTATATACACACGCCAATAAAAGCCACCACAACAGAATTTAAAAACCTCCCCTCTACTTCATGCTACGACCCATAAAAAACATTGTAAACCTTTAAAAACAAATCCTTTAAAAGCATAATACCCCACGGGCAGAAGAAGCGCCCTCGAATGCAGCGGCAGAGCCCGATTTCAACCCTGCAAACGCAGCGAGAGCTGGAGCTTCCTTCAATTGATTCCCCCGAAAGTGACGCAACAGGGGGTGCTCACCTCGCTTCAACCAACACAAGGGCAAAGAAATGTGTTCGCCCCTTCAATTTCATCCCTAATAATAGCAGAAAAGAAGGGGTTTTTCTCAAAAAAAAAATCCTTCAAATGAATGGGAAAGGGAGATTTTTGCCTCAATTCAAACCCTTTGAAAGGAGGAACAACGGGGCAGCCTCCTCATCCTTAGGATGACAAAAATGGGGGAGGGGGGGCTACCGTCAAATCAAGCCCATAATACGACAACACTATTTTTCCACTTCCCTCCCCACCTCCCCGTTTTATCTGGTCAAACACAGATAATAAGGGAAGAGAACGTACTTCCCCTCAATTTAAATATCTTTTGTCCTCATAACCTTTCCTTTTTCTTTTTTTTTTTTTTTTCCCTGGGGGCACCAGGGAGGGATTAGCAAGATGAAATTGAAAAGGGAAAGGAGAAAAGTCCCCACTACAAATCCACACTGACCCACCTGTTCAAGCTGCTGCTTCCCGGCAAAGGTATGTCCCTCGGCACCTCCTTTAAGCAACGCTTCACGTATCCAAGCGCATATCCAGGTGCTCCCCCAGACCCTGTCAGACGCTCTCAGCGTCCTCCCATGAGACAGCCCCGGGAGTCCCCCATAAACCCCTCCACTCCAGCAGCTCCATGCAAAATGAATATGAGGCAAACCCTCCCCCTAAAACAGCCTCGCCCCCGGCAGGAGCCGCCCCCTCATCATCCTCACAGCTCACACCCGGGGCCGCTCTGAGCCCTCATCATCCTCACAGCTCACACCCGGGGCCGCTCTGAGCCCTCATCATCCTCACAGCTCACACCCGGGGCCGCTCTGAGCCCTCATCATCCTCGCAGCTCACACCCGGGGCCGCTCTGAGCCCCCCCATCATCCTCGCAGCTCACACCCGGGGCCGCTCTGAGCCCCTCATCATCCTCGCAGCTCACACCTGGGGCCGCTCTGAGCCCCTCATCATCCTCACAGCTCACACCCGGGGCCGCTCTGAGCCCTCATCATCCTCACAGCTCACACCCGGGGCTGCTCTGAGCCCCTCATCATCCTCGCAGCTCACACCTGGGGCTGTTGCCACTCTCCAACAGCGCCTCTCCCTCGCCAGCACACAGCCCACTTGTCACAGACACAAACCAAACAGAAATCTACTCTGGGTGTTAGCTTTTCTTAGTCCATCTGGTTCCACAATTAAAACACATACGTGCATTGATGGCGTTGAGGGAAAGCTTTCCAGTGGAGAAAATAGTCATTTTGGTAGCACACTTTGATACACCTTCAGAAAAAGCAGAATCAGCACCAACTCCTAAGACCTCTGCTGAGGAACCCAGCCCTCCTTGGGACACCCAATGCAGCAGACATTGAAAAAGGAGGGGAAAAGTCAAGCTTGGAGGAGGAAAAGAGACCATAAGTACATCAGTCTTTAAAAAAAACCTTTACACAGCAATAGTGGGAACCAGTCCCATTTCTTTTTTCCTTGCTTTGTGTGATGACATAAATAGGAAGTAAAAACATATTAAACACAAGGCAGAGCTAGGATTTTACGTTTTTACAGGTCTTCATTTTGGCAGTCTGGATGACAAATGCCTCTTCCAGGACTGCAACCTGATTTGGGGACTGGCGGAGAACGGAGGCAAAAGTTGCCAGAGAACCCTTTCTATTTCTTCCCTTCAGCCCCTGCAGCTGTTCTTATGGTTTCAGGGCACTTGCTTGGTTCATTCCTAGGTAAAAACGTTATGGCATTCTTTTCAAAACTACTACCCATCTCTAGTCAGAGTTTCCCACATTCCTGTATACAAAGAAGTGGCTAGAGGGGTTCTATCCAAATGAATTTAGCGATAAATTTGTATTCTTTACCAATACCTATAACAACGAAAAACTTGACAGGTTTTAGTATTCTACACACACTCCTCCCCGTCAATTTTGTGACAGCTTTGGGTTCCTCTGGGGGACGACACCCAGCATGCCCCCCCCCCATTCACTACCCACCTGCTCCTCCACCGCAGTGTGGCTCCCTTTCCTAAGGACCTTGGGGTGCCCCAAATGACATCAGAGCCCCAAGTCTTCACCCCCTTTTCCTCACCCCCAAAGAAGGCAAAGAACGAGTCCAACTGGCCTGGACAGCAACGCAGCACTTCCTTCAAGCCCTTTCCACATGTACATACCCCCAGAAAGGGACTCCGCTGCAACAAAAAAGTGGGGGAGCAGCCCCCAGAAGGGTTGAAGTTCCTCCCCAGCCTCGCTGTTACAGGCGAGGGGCAGAAAAGAGGGAGTGGCAGGGACGGGACGGCACGGCACAGAGCGGGGCCGCTCTCAGCGCGATGTCGGGAAAGCCGCAGGTCCGGCAGTGCCGGGCGGTGTGTGACCGGCATGGGGGGATCCGCCGAGAGCCTCCGGCCCGTGCGGGGACTCTGCAGGGGCCGAGGGGCGCCGGGCTCCGACCCTCTGGGCTTTATTCTCCGGCACCCCGAGCCCCGCGGCTGCGGGGGAAAGAAGGAAAGGGGGCACGGGAAGAGAGGAGGAATAGCAGGGGATGAGAAAGGGTAGGGAGGGAGGTCGGGCTGTGGAGGAAAGCGGGAGGGGAAGGAAAAGGCTGGGAAGGGGGGGGAAAGGGACGGTGGACAGAGGAGGGAGAGAGGAAATAGAAGGCAGTAGCAGGGTAGGGACAGCACAGGAAGGAGCCGGGTTTGGGGGGGAGAGGGAAACTGGGGAAAGAAAGAAGGGGAGTACGGAGGGGGGAAAGGAGGGGTTAGAGAGAGGGACAGGAGAAGCCTCACAGAGCCCCGACTCCACCCCGGGACCGCCCCGCCCTGCCTGGGATGCTGCGCTCGGCCAAGCTCGGCTAGACTCGGCTGTTATCGGCTGCATTCAGCTAGATCCGCCTCTTCGGCGACGCTGGGCTAGCTTCGGCCGAACTCGGAGCCGCTCTGTGTGTTCGGCGCAGCTCGGTTCGGTTCAGCTGAACTCGGAGCCGCTCTGTGTGTTCGTTCGGCGCAGCTCGGTTCGGTTCAGCTGAACTCGGTGCCGCTCGTTGCGTTCGGCGCAGCTCGGTTCGGTTCAGCTGAACTCGGAGCCGCTCTGTGTGTTCGGCGCAGCTCGGTTCGGTTCAGCTGAACTCGGTGCCGCGTTCGGCGCAGCTCGGCTCGGCTCCCTGAGGGTGGGAAAGCGACGTCGCCTCACGTTAAACACGCAAAGCTCGGAGTTGTCCTGCTGCCGTGTCCCGCGGGCTACCCGGCCATCGCACTGCCACGAACGGGAGTGCGCAGCTGGTCAGGTGTCGGAACTCAGAATGTCCCGCAGACATTCTCGGACGTTCCAGACCCAGGTCAAAAGCATCTGAGACCCTGGCATGCAGCCAGAGACCCCTGTGGCTTTGAATCTGACCCATGGAACAGTTTACCAACTTTGCAGGAAGAACAAGAAGTCACAAAAGTTTAGATATTGTAGTAGAAGTAGTCACGAAGTAAAGGGTAGGATTTCTGAGTGCTGTACAGGGGGGTTTTAAGCCTTGTACGCAGGGGTCCAAGTTTTGTACATGGGGGTCAGGAGATCTAAGATGGAGGGATTTGGGTGTGCCCTGTCCTCTTTCTTTCTCCTTCCCAACCTCCATGTCTTTGGTGATGTTGGCACTCACAGATTGGTTTAGAGTAGAAAGTCACCATTCAATATAGATAGTAGGTATTGGAGAAAAAGCATAAACATGTAGTACGTAATATATGATATAAAAGATGGCACCAGCCCCCTGAGAGGGTAGTGTGCCTTTGTCTGAGCTGCTGAACGGGCCACAGCAGTTCAGGGAGAAGAATCTTGTAGATAACCAACAATAAACAACCTTGAGAACAGACAACAGAAGACTACTGAGTCTTTCTTCGAAGGCACGGGTTGGAGGAGGGACTTTTCCATCTTTCGGGGTCATCCCAATCCGGGGGTGAAACCCCACAGTCAGGAGCTCAATAGGCAGTGACTGCACTCGCGCTAATTAATGCTCATGAGAGCAGGCGGCTGGGTTCGGCGGAGGTTGGTTTGGTTCGCTTCGGTTCGGCCAACCTCATAAGGTTCGGCTGATCTCGGACTGGTGCGGCCGACCTCGAGTGTGTTCGGCTGAAGGCGGCTACGTTCGGTTCTGTCCAGCTAAACTCGGTTAGGTTCGGCTTTCCGCCTCGGTGCGGAAAATGTCGGCCAGATTGGGTTCTTCGGCTACACTCGGCTATTATCGGCTACACTCGTCTAGGTCCGGCCATTCGGCAGAGCTCGGCTCGGTTCGGCCGCGCTTAGCTAGTTTCAGCTCACAGATTTCCCGATGGCAGCTCCTAGGGAATTTACATGAGACAAATTGCAGACTCTAAAAGGTTTGTGGGTCTTTAAAGAAATATAATTTTAACTCGGCTCTCGGGACAGAGCTGATGGCTCCTTTAGGACAAGAATATTTATATGTAGAAGCAATTCCCTCATTTGCATCTCGTTTTTATTTAACGCTCCCACAATACCATATATTATCACAAGGATATGTGAAGAACAGTGGGAGAGAGGGGGGAGGGTTGGGGAGCATTGAGAGGAACTGGGAGTGGGCTGGAGGGCACTGGGAGAGAGGGGAGATGTCTGGGAGTGGACTGGGAGGGTGAATACAGTGCGGGGCACTTGGTGCTGGGGGTCTGCCTGGCAGCTGAGGGAGAGAATATTAATAAAGGCCCAGGAGTTGAGATAAGGACCAGAAGAGATCCCTCCCCGATAACCATCAGGGGCAAAACATACTCACCCTGAAGACAGGAGCTGAATTTATCATCAACCAAATCAGAGCAGGATAATGAGAAGGAAAACAAACCTTAAAAACACTTTCCCCCAGCCATACCTTCTTCCTGGGCTCTCCCTCCTTCCTCCAAAGTTAAGGAAAAAAAAAAAAAGAATTAAAGTAAGAATAAAAATAGAAGTATAATGGACTATATAAAAAAATAACATCAAATTACTAAGAAAACCAAAATAACAGCAGAGCTTTTTCTGCTGGTTTTTTGTTTTTCTTGTCCAATCTCCAAGCTGGGTGTGAGCCAGCAAACACTGGGCTGGGAGAGGCATTGCTGAGGGGCTGAATATTTCTGAAACTGAAGTATCAAATAATACCTTTAGTTTATGGAAGTCCCAGTGTCACTGAAACTGTGGGGAAAAAACAGAAAAAAACTCTCCAACAACATTTTTTGTGTTAGAGAATCGAGGCATTCCTTTATTCTGCCCAGGATGTTGTTCTGGCCAGGATATGCAACAGAAATCATTCCATCCACACATTACCCAGGTGTGTAGAGAAAATCATTCCATAACATATTAATTTTACTAGATTTTTTTCTAAACTTTATACTGTCAAAACCCATAGAAATTCATTTGTCCAATGTTCATTGGTCCCAAGTTATGCAGTTCTTAGTATTTGGTTTCCTATTGATTATGGATTTCTTCCCACCGATGCTAATTTGGTGCTCATTCCTTGGCTTTCTTATCAGTCTTTTCCTGACCAGGTGTCTCCAACTCCATCGCCAGGGGTGATGTTCGGAGTTGATGATCATTAACGGTCATTAATGGTCACTATCTTTTGTGTATCTTCTGTGCTACTCCCAGTCTGTTGACATGTTTTGGTTTTTGTCGACTTTTTTTTGCTGTTCTGTAACGTGCGCTTGGCAGGGGCCTGGGGCATCCTAGTCCAGGCTCTTGGCTTCAATTGCCTTCTGCCACTGCAATCATCATTGCATGGAAACTGTAACATCACAGACTGTACAATGAGACAATTCCTGAAACAGAAATAGATTCCAGTTACGGAAAATCTCACTGCCATACTTAGAAACACTTCAGCAAAGACCTTGGGAAAAGCTTGGGAAAGGTGATGTGGGATTACCTGGGACCTAGGAGACTGAGTTGAAGGTGGAGAACAAGCAGACAGCAAACAGCTTCCGCTGCTTCCCGCTCCAGCCACTACTGCAAGTGCAGCTTCCCTGGAATTTCATGTCCAGTGTGTCTTCCAAGCTCAAGAAATGAACAAACAGGTACTCCAGGACCACAGACTGGTACAGGTGTACCTTGGGCACCACAGACCCACCATGAGGAACTGGAACCCAAGGTCAAATCTAAAAATAATCCTTCCAGCTTCCTGCCACTTGGTGCTCTCATCTTCTGATTACTCCTGACTTTTCCAGTGCTATACAATGATCCTTTGGGCACCCTAAGTACACATCCAATTCAGGGAACACCAAGTTAGCCCTGGGCTGGGAAACAAGATGTATTTAAAAATCCTCCCTTGCCTTGAGGGTGTCCAGTCCTGGGAGTATGCCCTTCCCACCACCCTTTTGGCCTTTTCCCAGTCTGAATAATTCTGGAAATGTACATCCAAACCCAAGTTAAACAGGTTGGAGTGTGTTCTGCTCACCAGAAACCATAGCCCCAAGCACTAAGAGTCTGAATATGCTCTGGATTGCACTTCACAACCTCAGTGTACCCTACATGGTAAAGCCTCCTCCAAGAGAGGAAAACACATGACATCTCAGCCCTTGTGGCAGCTGCATCACTGAGCAAGGTAATGCATTGGGTCTCACTCTGATACTGTAAAATACTACAAACCCTGTGGTTCTGAGGTTTAAAAGTTACTTTTAAGTCAACAAAAAGGTCTCTGGCTGGGATAATTCACTGAATTCACTGCTAGATCCCAAAATATGTTTCCAAGTGCAAAAAACCTATATGAAAAGAAGAACACAAAGCTTCCCACATGCATTTTTTTGTATTTCCAGCAAACATTTCAAGACAGTTCACATCAGAATGAGGTCACTTGGTGCCAGCACAGCATTGGAACAGGCACATCAGGAGACTCACCTGAAAATATTCACTACAGACTCCCCATTCCCATCACCCGATCTGCAGCATCCTCATTTCTCACAGACACTCAGTTGACTCCCATTAGGAAATGGATTGCTGTTCCCAGAAGCAAATCCCCAGGGTGATTTTTTACTCTCTGCAAACAGCAGGAATGGTTGAGGACAGCTGCTGTAATAGGGAAAAAAAAAGATTTTTGTGGTCAGACATCTTTAGCTGTGAGGGCTTTATTTTCTACCTGGCACCACTAAACTGTTCTGCCTTGGTACTGTCCACCTGCTTCAAAATGCCTCCATGGTGTTCATCTCTTTGGATCTGCCATCCCCCCTACTCTGACAGGAAGCATAGCTCTGACACCACAGCAGGTGTCAGAACACCCCAACAGGTACAGGCAGGGACACACGAAGTCCACCAGGTTTTGCAGCACAGCTTATTGTGCTTCATGGCTTCAGGTTTTTGGTACAAATTCACTGCAATTTAACATAATAAAAAACATTTGGCATGACTTAATAATAACCCAGAGAATCCAGTGAACCACCAGTGTGGTACCTCAGTCAGTTCAGTTGAGTTTTGTGGGAGAAAAACTGTGTGTTTGAACCTTTATAGAACCATGTTCCAGTGATTTTTGCTTTTCTTTTTCTCCATGACAATGTGGGGGGTTTTGCTTTCTGGCCGCATAAATCCCAGGCAATATCTGAAAGAAACTTCACAGTTTGGGGCTTCTGGGAAAGACAAATCTACCTGGATTTATGTAGCCAGAAACCAAAACCTTTCCCCAAAACATTTTTATATAATCCTATAATTATTTTATATCAATATAAACATATAAATAAATGTAATATAAACAAGATATTAAAATATTA
This sequence comes from Motacilla alba alba, assembly GCF_015832195.1. NCBI lineage: Eukaryota > Metazoa > Chordata > Aves > Passeriformes > Motacillidae > Motacilla > Motacilla alba. The sequence continues at coordinate 164,005 of NC_052042.1, forward strand.
GAATACAGTATATATAAAATATGCAAGTTTATAAATACATATAAAATTTATATATACTCATCTATTTAGACTATGTGCACTTACTATATATCTATTTATACTTAGAGATCTATTGGCATGTGTCTGTTTAACTTATATTAACACCTATAAAACACATACCTTTAGACTGTTTCGACTTGTGTTTTTTGACACTCCAGTATCAGACTTGTCTATTTCGACTTAGATATCTACTTACATCGCCCTACTGACACTGTGAAATGGATGATCTCCTCAAAGAGCTACCGCAGCAGCTGGGACCTGTGCCTGGTGCTCCCAAGCTGCTCCTGAGAACTGCACATGCACCAGGGCCGGTTGCGAGGCAGCAGCAGCCCCTGAAAGCGCCACCGAAGCGCTCTGACTCACAGTACTGGACGTTCCCTATGGGCAGCCAGCGTCTGCCAGCAGCCACCGTCACCTCACCGCGCATCCGTGCCTTTCTTAGCTGCGGGACCGTCTTCAGTCTGCCGATGTCACTACGGAGTCGCTGAAAATACTGTACATGCATAATAACACCTCGTGCTCATCACCAGGTGGCAGCAGCGATTTAAGTCCCAGCCAAGATCTCAGACGGTGTTTCAGTGACACAAAAAAGCTTTGAATACACAGAGCGATTTCTATTGCCTTCATAGAGATCATATTTTCTCCTGTTTTCAAGCCCTTTATTATTTAATTTATACATACAAAAGTTCTGTTTGCATTTTCAAACCCTATATATCTGTATTTGGAATTTCTTATTCTCTAAGATCCTGCATATAAAGCAATAGATATGGGGTTGTATTTGGAAATCAATTTTTATATATAAAAAGATAAGAAAAGTTACCATTTTTAACTGCACTAACCATTACCCATGACTACTCTAACCACTGACCTTAGAACTACCCTAACCACTACCCCTGACCACTACCCTAAGCATTACCTCCCACAGCTACACCCAGCTGGGCAACCCAGCCTCCTGGGGGCAGTTCAGGTGGCCCCCCAGGAGTCCAAGGTCAGCCAGAGCCACAGCTCCCGGCAGCTTTCTTCTGGGAGAAATCCTCATTCTTTCACAGTTCTAGGAGGCAGAATCCCACCTTCAGCCACAGGCACCTGGCCTTTCAGTGTAGCTCTTCTCCCCAGCAAGGAAAGCCCAATGCTCGAGTGTCTTTGGGGGCAGCTGAGACACGGCCCCTTAGACACCAAGGCCAGTGATACCCATCAGTCCTGTCAACTTCCATGGCGCCCACGACTGAAAGTGGGAGTCCACCTCCTAAAGCTGCCAACATCCGAAGATTGCTTCCTGACAGAAGCTCCACAACTGGAAAAGGACTTCTTGGTAAGATTTCAAAACACTATTCTTGGATTCTAATACACAAATTCTGTTCTTTCATTGTTACTCTCAAGTGTCCCTGACTCAAGGGAGTTCAAGCCATAGACAGGACTTCACTTTGCAAGCTAAACTAAGTAAGATAGTAAAATTAGGCCTTTTAGCAAACTGCAAATGGGAATTGCCTTCTTCAGAGTCTTTCCAATGTCTTGGCTGTCCTCTGAAGGCCTGATAGGAGTCTGAATTCCCACTTCTACACATTACAGCTTTCTGGTACTGGCAGCCAAGTAACAAGGTTTGCATGTGAATCCCATGCACAGAGTTTGGTTTTGAAGCTTTGAATTTGAACTGATACCTGTATTCAACTCTCATTTTGTAACTCACAACTTCCCGCCTACACATTCCACACAAGGAGAAGCTGCAAGGCTCATTCCCTCCCCCACATTTTAAAACTAGGATGAATTCCAAGTGTGCATAATTGCTAGATTATTTAGAGTAATTGTGTTTCTTTCTTGAGGTGTTTGATATCATATTATACTGCTGTAATTTTAAGGTATTATTTGTGATGCATTCCTAGTGATGCCAAAAGCACCTAGAACATATGGTTAGGTACCCTTTTCAGCATTTCTACTCATATAAATAAATAATTCAATGTGCCAGAGTCCTTCATATTAACTAGAGAATATGCACAATCTGGTAGAATTGTCTTTCTCAAATTATTTGCTGTAAACAGTGTATATTCTGATTCTGAATGCCTTCTAGCACTACTCATAAAAGAAAATTATTTCCCAGAATACTCTGACAGAAGCATTTACCAGCAAACTATTTTCTAGATGGTTGATTTGCCACTATGTTGTAAAATACACATGAACACAAAGCCTTTTACTTCGGCTGAGATTGGCTGACACTCACTGAAAGCCTGAAGAACATCATCATGGCTTAAGAAGAATACAGAGAGCTAGGGGAAAAGGGTGGGAAAAGAGACAACAGTTAAAAGAACAATCTAAGGAACCCTTATAAGCACACTAAAGCATAGAATAACATAGCAGAAAGAATACAACAACCCAGTTATAGCCTCTCCTGGGGGTACCCATGAGACCCATGAGAGAGACACACCACCACCCCCAAACCACCTAAACAAAACTCAGAGGTGTTTTGCTCAAAGTCCTGTGTCAGATAAATTCACAGTTAAGGGGGATGCTGCTTCCATTTGTAGGCTAGCTTGTCCTGCCTCTTCCTACTTAAAATTTTCAAAAGGAGTAGAGTAGTTCTCAGAAACACCATTAGTAGCTTTAAAGTAAATTTTATTAAGCTTGAATTTACATTCAACATCCAGCATGTGCATTCTGTATGTGCACATGTCCAAAAATCCCTCCTGTCAGCTGTTCTCCCTCTAACCCCCCTTCAGCTCCTCTCCCCCTCACCCCACCCCCAAATCTACACAGCATATCTTGTCTCTAATCAGTGGAATAGAGCCATCTCTGTCTTGGAATAAGGGTTACTCTTCCATGACAGAAATACTGCATGGTGTATTTACAGGGGAAATCATTATTAATTTCTATAGATCATGTCACTATTGGCCGCTTGGATTTCAATTACAGATGCAAAATGCAAACAAAACACTTGTTTGTCAAGAGTGAGACAAAATAAATGTTTTGCCCTGAAGATCGATTAGATTCACTGTTTTAAGAAAAAGTATTCAATTAGAAACATAGAGTGGAAAATTGGAAAGGCAAAATCAATTACCCCTCATGGAACATTTCCAGGGTGCTGCCTTTTATTTTGTGACAGTTACAAGTACCATGAAATCTTCACTACCCATAGGTGGTCAAGATCTTTTGCTCTATTTCCCTGAGAATTAGCACTTCTAGAGGGAGCTCACAACTCCTTAATGACCTGTTTCAGGAAAGTTTAACACCATCTGATTCTGCACCTGGCTTCCCACTGTGCTAAGATTTTCCTTAGAGACCTTCCATCTAGGAATGCAGGAAATTAATTCCTTGTTTTTCATGTTAGTGATTATTGTCTACATTATAGTTGAATTAGATTTTAAAAAGGAAGCAGCCACCTCCTTCCAAAAATCATACACATGCACTGTCTCCCGGTTCTGGATTTTACATCTGTAATTTCAATTGTACCATCACTTTATTCCTTTTAATTGATGCTTGATTGTTGTCATTGCTCTTGTCTAATCAGTATTTGACATTTGCTTTCTTCCTGATCTTCACTAATATTCACTGGACCAGACCCGTATCTCTGATGTCTTTTAGTCATTTAATGTAAAAGAGGTCAATGAAATGCAGGGTTCAATACCTACCAAGCCACAAGACAGGTTATCATTACTGAAACATGGCCTGAGTGTAGTCAGTTCTACCATCCTCATGTAGTTCAGCACAAAGCAGTCACCAAAAGGGAAGCACAGATTTGGGTACAGGGCCATGTTCACATCTACAGAGCCCGTGCACACTCACAAGCACAGAGCCATGCACACTGACACACACGTGCAGAGTCACAGACCCCAGAACAGACAGGCACACACACTGGCACACTTGCACAGCACTCCCCTAGAGCTCTCCTGGCCCTGACTTCTCTGAAAATCTCTCCCTGTGGGATTACATCATGGTGGGGATGGGGACAGGAGAGGGGAGTATGGGTGGGGCATTGTGTCACAGTCTTCTTCACATTTTTGTCCTTCCTCATGCCATTTAATCAGTTAATTATGCCCACAATTAGTTAAAACATGCTACTATAAAGAAAGGCGAGGCCAGTCTTGACATGAGATGAACCACATCTACTGCCTGTTACCCTCTGGGCAATATTTAACTGTTTAGCCTTTCAGCACTCCCCAATACTTTCCAGCACTCCCAGTGGGGTCCTGGAAAGATAATAGTAGCACCCACTGTGCCTTTGGGGTAGGAACAGACAGTGCTGTCTTAAAGGAAAGGTCAAAGAGAGACCATGCTGGATTCTTGCCTCCTGCGTTTTACCCCACAAGGGCAAGAGGGCCCAAAACTGAGCAACTTTTGCTGTTCTGTCTTCCCCAGGGGCTTGACTAGCATGAAGGAGTGGAGCAGGCGCAGGCCCTGCAAACCTGCCTTGGCGTTTGGAGGTCTAAGACAGGCAAAATGCTGAGTCATGATGACTGGACCTTAGGAGCCCCTCTCTCCCGCTCTCGGACCCTTGCTTATCTCTCTGTAAGGCTATAGGTCACTCTCCTTTAACCCTTACCATTGGACAAGTTCTCAGTCCCCTCTTGCCCTATATAAACCCCTGTTTCTGCCCAGCTCATCAGAGAAGAGTCACTGAACCCCTTTGCAGAAAAGAAGATAATAAAGGACGTCACCGCAGAATATTTCACACAGCCTCTCTCCTCTCTTCTCTTCCCGTGTTAGCCGAATGTCTGCTGCATGCCCCAGCCGAGCCTAGCAAGCCCAAGAGCTGAAATCACTAATGAGCTGAAAATCACAAAGCTGAGTATCACTAAAGGCTTGCTAAGGCGCAGGCTGGAGGGGCTGCTTGAAGCGTGGATGGGCAGCTCTTATCAGGGCTGAGTTATCTGGCTTTAATGCAGCTATCTGGGAACACCCCGTAGCCCAGCGAGCGGCATTAAACGAGAGGATTAGGAGGATTTATTGAGGAACACTGCTGGTGCATAGTACACATGGCATCCCTCACCCCTTACATTAGGAGAGGAAGGGAAGGAGAAGTGTAGGTGACAGTAGAAAAACTGTTGTGTTTTGTCAAGGGGCACCTCTTACCCCTTAACTGAGGGGAGGTACTTGTGGTCCCTGTTTCTGTGGAAGGCAGCTCACAGTCTCTTGGGGATCAGGCACACACGAACGATAAAGCTCTAGGCCTTTCTGCAGGGTTGACAGTGACTTTGAAACAGAGTTCATCGTATTATCTCGAACTGAAAGAGGGAAAGGTTTTGACACCCAAGCTCTTCTCTTAACTTGAAAGAGAAGTAGTTAGTGTGAGTGTAGAATGACTGTTCTGTGCTACACTTGTTTAAAAGTTAGTGTTCACAGAGAAAGACGAAAAGGTAGGAGGCGGCAAAAGGAAGGAGGAAAACAAAGCATACACCATGCCAGTGTTTTTCTCTAATTCAGGATTTTTTGTTTGGACACAGTGGGGGGCAGAGTAGCTTTCTTTTGAGATTCAGGACTGAGAAACCAGAGCTAGAAGGGTTGTTCAGTGAGAAGTCCCTTCTCCCTGATCTGTACTGGTGTTGTCCTTTAATTTTTATATGGATGTTTAAAACCAGACACATCCACTCTTCTTTCGACTCACCACGGCCAGTACACCTAGTTGCACCCACTCTCCTTCTTAGTCCACTCTATCACACAATACTGCATAACCTTGTCTTCACTGCATAACCTTGTCTATCACACAATACTGCATAACCTTGTCTGTGTTGGGCTCACATCTCCACCGGGTTAGTCTTCTTCCCAGGGGGCTGTTCAGGGTTATCCTTTCATTTTTCCCCCCCCTGAGGATTCTTTACTTGTTTTTAGTCCCATTTCTTTCTATCAGCCCTTTGCAACAAAACACTCCTCTTAGTAGCCACTCACAGATCTTTGCAAGAAAATTTCATCTTCTTAACAGCTAGGAGAAGACAATGAAAAGAAAATAAAAAACAAAGAAAAATCCCTGCCTTTCTCTAAGAAAGCAAAAACAAACAGAGTGAAGTAAAAGGGCAAGGAGAGCTGCTCCTTTTGGATGTCTTTATTAAGTGATCAGCTCTGGGTGGAGGTCCGAGGGGTCACGCACACCGCCACGGCTCCCTTCAGCAACGCAGAGGACCACAGAGGGAAAGTTTTGCTCCAAGGCTTCTGTGCTCGCGGGCGTGCCTAAGAAGACCAGCTGGCCTCGTTGTATAGGCTCCTCACTCTGACCCAGTTCTAGTTAGGTCACGGAGACATCTAAAACCTTGCTGGTGGAGAAGGAGAACGTTTTGCTAGTAGGACTCGTTACTTAGTTCTTTAAATCTTCAGCTCGTTCGTCGTTTTTAGGGCCTTTGGTTGGATTTTCTTGAATGTCTCTTTATTTGCATATTTCCCGGGGATGTTACCTTGCGCCATTCTGGGGAGCAGCAGAGGCAGTACTCGACGGATGCAACAAGGGTATCGGTAAGGTAAGGGGATTAACAGTGGGGGTAACTTAAAGGTTTAACATCCAACAACGATTTAATTACCATAATTAACTTGTTACAATTTCAGATTAACATTAACAGCTCTAATTGTATTAACTTATGAACTTGTTCATAACACAGAGAACCAGCGAGACACTAGGCGACTCACTGTTCTTAGTAAAATGAGCCGATGTGATTTCTGCCCAGGCTTTCCGGCACACTGCCAGTGTCGGCTCCGCCCTCTCCCGGCCCACCCACCGGGAGTTGTGGCCGCCGCTCGGCGCCAGGGACTGCGGCGGGTTGGGGCTGCCGTGCCCCTGCATGTCACTACCGCACTAGTGCCGCCGAGTCGCTGTCGCCCGCGTAGATTCCCGCGGCAACCGGGTCCGCCCTGCCGGGCGCTGCCGGGCTCGGCGCCTCCCGCTCGCCGCTGGCAGCCCTGCACAGGGGAACCTGCGGCGTCGGGGTTTTACTGCGGCTAGCGCTTTCGATCGCCGCCGCTAGCGGCAGCCCTCTCGCCGCCCGCAGTTTTCCGCCGGCCGCAGGCTCCCACCGATTGCGGCTCCCGCCGATTGCGGTTCCCGCCGATTGCGGTTCCCGCCGATTGCGGTTCCCGCCGATTGCGGCTCCCGCCGGCGGCGGCCCTGCGCCCCCGGAACCTCCCGATCTGCGAGCACGGCCCCCGCCGATCGGCGGTTCCAGCCACCGGCCGCCCCGCGCCCCGGGTCGCCGCAGCCCGCGCGGGTCAGCCCCCGGCCGCGGGGCCCTGAGCGCTGGCAGCGCCGCGCCCTGAGCCGCTGCAGCACCCCGCGGCAGCCTCTCACCGACAGCGGCTGTCTGCCCCTTCCCGCAGCCGACGGCCCTGGACGAGCACGGTCTTTGCCGTTCTAACACCCCTTATATCCGGTAGCTCTCAACCTCACGTTCCCAGGTGATCTTGAGTTCCTCTCTTGCTTGCGATTCCTTCTACGGATTCTTTTCTTTTTCTTCCCTGCCCCTCTTTCACTCGTGTCCCGCCTTTTGCGGTTCTCCCTCTTCCCTCTTCGCGTCCCACCCTATATCCGCCGAACCGTGGCGACAATACGGGGATTGGAAAGCGGACTATGGGGAGAACAGAGAACATCTAAACAACAAACAATAACATAACCATACATCAATAAAACTTCTTTTAGCACACACAAAATATTCATCCCCCAATTGTGAGAGCTAATCATTATATTACTATCTGTGGTTGGGATATTTTATGAAAATCCCTTTGGTGGGATTTTCTTCTCCTGAGAAGCTGAAGGGCCTCAGCTTCAAGTGTAAACAATTTGTGATCTGCTGCTGTGGGATGCAGCAGGTGCTTCCTTGGTTGGTCAGTGTGGGACGTTTCTGCTTGGTGGCCAGTCGAGGAGGCAGCACCTCTCGGACTCTCTAGGAGTCACAGAACTTTGTTATTCATTCCTTTCTATTCCTGTCTCGCCTTCTGATGAATCTTTCTCTCTGTTCTTCGTAGTATAGTTATAGTGTGGTCTTTTTAATGTGATATATATCATAATACAATAAACCAGCCTTCTGAAATGGAGTCAAGATCTCTCCTTCACTTCTCCAAGTCCTGACTGCCCAGAAGACCCACGGCAATACCTAGCTATAATATTGGGTCACATCCTCACTGCTTTCTTCTGACTGTCATAGCACTTTACCAGTTCTCTTTTGTTGTTGAGCTCTTTTCTACCAGGAATGACCAAGAAATGAGGCCTATAAGGACTTTTTTGACAGTGCTGATTTACATGAGTAGAGATACGGCCAATGCTAACAAATCACTAACACTCTTCAGTAGTTTTGGCAGCAATGAATTAGGAAAACTTAATTAAACTAAAGGTGAAAATGAGGTTTGATGAGGTCTTTTTCTTGTTCTTATGATAAGCATCCCAATCCATGTAAAAGCTCTTCTTGGCTTAGTGAATACAATTTCCATCTTGAGAGATCCTTCATTATTCCACTCATTTCAGGCCTACACACAGAAAGAGTTAGGATCCATTTGTGGTGCTGTCATTTGTGACAAAGTCAGAGAGTCAACCCTATGGACATGTCAAATTAGAACCCATTTCCCCTCTGTTAGCTTGTTACAAGCTGCAAAACAGTGGATGAAAGTTTCCAGTTAATTGGCAGTCAAATTCTGCATGGAACTGTGTTCTGTACCTTGCAAAGCTCTCTGGAAGGACATTTTTTATGTTTTTAAATTCATAGAATATCTTTTCACTGGAGCATTAAGGGTGTGCTTGAGCTGCTCTAAAAAAAACTCACATCAGCTGATCCAGTGGCTGCTTGTGGTTTGTCTGAAGTCTTTCATCAGTCATCCTGAAACTACAGGGATGGTGACTTCATGACTGTCTTGAGGTTGGGAGGGATTTTAATTAGAGCCCAGGCTATGAGATGTTGGACTTTTGTGAATGTTTTATAGTCTTCTAATTTTGAAATGTCTGATTTAAAATAACACTGTGATAAGAATAATTATTTTCTTTTATTGTTATTGTTGTTATATGTGTACCCTTAAAATTAGTGGGTATTTTGGGCTTAGTTAAGGCTGAACATCATTAAAAACAAGAGAACATCTCTCAAAAAAACCCAAAGAACCAAGCAACCTCACAGTTTTCTCCTGAAAAACCATTGGTTCACAATAAAAAGTGAAGTAATACTTTGAGATGAAGCACATAAGTCACCTCTCTGTGGTGTATTAGGTTTTGGCAGTTCCACAGATTCTCACTTGAAATATCATTTTGACTGTCTATTATAATAATATTAAAACCTTTCCATTTGCCATTCAAAAAACGGAATGCAGTGCCAGTGCCAGCAGAACTCAGCAGAGAATTTTACACTCCCAAAAATTGGGCAAAAGAAGGGAGATTGATTTTAGATATCCCCAGTACAAAGCCAATATCAGTTCGCCACAGTTTTTTTAAGGTCGGTGTACAGTCTATGATTTAGAAATATGCTATTCAATATGTGGTTCATCTTACCTTGCAAAAGATAACTTTAACTGGTTAGAGGAGCCTCACTGTGGAAAATCTCATCTTTCTAACAGCATAACCAGGTAATCCAGAAATACCTCTGAAATGCTGGGTTCAGGTGTGAGATACTAAGTACCAAGTGAGAGGACGGGGTGTAGGATCTGCTCCGGTGGGTAGGACTCATACAGCAGCAGGTCAGAATTATAGCCAGAATGAGTCTGGTTTCTCAATTATTAGATAGCCTCAATTATTAGTTAATGCCCCAGCATTACATGGTCAAATGTGCTCTAAATTTGTCCAACTCCCTCTCCTGTAACACAAGCCTGTTCATACATGTGGTACATTTACTGCAAGCAGGAGAAACAGTTCTGCCACTGTCAAATTTTTCTTCTGAGAAGCTGAGAAGCCTCAGAAAAGAAATGTAAACAATAACTATCCGATGGCTGTGGAATGTGGTCTGGAGAGGGTTTTGCTAACATCTTTGATTGGTCTTATGTGAATTGTTTTTACTTGATGACCAACCATGGTCCAGCTGTGTCGAAGCTCTGAGCAGTCAAGAGTTTTTATGATTCATTCCTTTCTAACCTTCTGATGAATTCCTTTCTTCTATTCTTTTAGTATAGCATTTTTAATATATATCATAAAAAAATAAATCAGCATTCTGAAACATGGAGTCAAGATTAGCATCTCTTCCCTCATCCTGGGACCCGAAAACACCGTCACACAGTAAAAAATGCTAAATATTTTGATTTGCTATAATTTTCCTAAAATAATCAGGAATTGAAGTGACAGCTTTAGTGTCAAATGATGCAATGTTGTAGCCAGAGGTTACAGATGGCCTGGCTGAAAACTCTCCTGAGGAGGCTGTCGGCAACAGGCAGAATGAAAGCAAAACCACTTTCAAACAAGCACTTCAGAGATAATACTGAATTAAAACACAGAGCCATGGCAGGGGTTTGAGGTGGATTTTCACAATGTAATGGAGTCTGTTCACTCCATGCAAATAAATCATCACAGGAAAAATGAAGGAGCAGAGGCACTGTCCCAAAGATGGCTCAGTGGTGGAACTGCTGCGTCTGTGATGGACAATTGATGAGACTTTGATCCTGTTTTAACAAAAGTTTACCATCAGTACTCTTCTGCTGCTGAGCTGTTTGCCTAATTTCACCTTTCACCAACGCAGGTCCATGTTTCTACAGCTTGGATGTAGAACAGGAAGTGAAACCAGGAGCTTTCAGTTATAGGAGACCTTTGGGTTTTGAAAAAAGCCCTGTCTACCCCCTCCCATCAGCCAAAGCCCAAAGGGAGGATAGATTTTCTCATGCTCCTCATGCCATCCTGTGAGGAAGGGGCAAACGGCCTTGAGCTGAAATGACCACACAGGTTGTATCAGCAAATGTCATGTTCATGCGCCTCTCATTGAGACTCAGTTCAAATTGGACTTGGAAATGACAAACACCAAGTGCAGATGACACAGTCTCTCCCACATGAATCTCAGAGGAATACATTCTATTCTTTAGTCCTAGTTTAAGTTCTGTTGTACTCCAAAGTTTGAGTGTTATTAGCACATTATTAAATCATTATTAAATACATAAAAATATCTGACAGTCCGGTAGTCTTTCCCCATGTATAAAGTTAATTCCAAAAGCCAACAATTAAAAACAAAAATCATAAAATTTTACAACTTTGGATTTGTATTAGTTCCAGATGCTTAAATGAAACAAATCTTTTAAGTATAAAGTAATGGATGGATAAAATTTAATGGCAAACCAGTCATGCTGTTTACAAGGCATTTTGGTATTGAATATAATCCAAAGCTTTATTGTGTCTTAAGTATTTCCGCACTTGTCCTCTTTTTTTAAGAATTTCCATACTTTATTTTCTTACAAAGCATTCTCTTTTCTTTTTCTAGCTATATTAAATTATACATCTAATCCGTGTTAAAATGGGAAACCTTTATTAATCTTGGCTGCCTTTCTCCTGGTGCTGAAGACAGCCTAAAGCAGAGGAAAATGAAAGTCAGCTTTGGAGCTTAGAACTCCAAAAGACCTTGAATTTTTACAAAATTCTTGTTTAGTTGTTCCCATTAAATATTAACTATCTCGTGAATTGTCTAGAGGGATGTTAGATATAAATGAAACACATTAAACATCAAAACGAGGGAGGAAAAAATTGAGGAAATGCAAGGTTCAGAAATTAGGAAAATTTACATGGTATCAAGTGTGAAGTAAAGATATTTAATTGAAGTTCTCCAGAAAAACAATAAACAATGACAAGAAAAAAGAAACCCCCCACAGTGTACAAGTTCTGGCTGTTGGGCTTTAGTCCTCTAATTCTTTGAAAGTTTATTGCACTAAAATTCAATTGGTTCCATGTTTTATGTGGTGGCGATCCCCAATTCTTCGTTTCAATAAAATGAAATTGCCTGCACCAGCACTTACAAGCTTTTTCTGGAACATCTAGAATGCTGGCATCTCCTTAAAGACTTTTTGCATTTAATAAGGCTTTTGTTCTCATCTAATTCTAACAAAGTCAGTGTATTTTCTTTCCTTTGAGCTCATCAGGCAATTCTATATATCCACCCTGTTTACCAGAGCATTGCTAACAGTGAGGCATTGACATATGCAATCCAGGGCAAGGAGCTGGATTACTTTTTAAGGTGCCATGACAAGCTAAGGAAATTTCTAATTTCTTATATTTTCTGTAAGAAAATACTCTTCTTTTACTTGCAAGATGATTTTAGATTCTGTAGGTTAGAGCATTTTCTCATACAGCTGTGATGTCAAAGAGCAGGGCTACATCAAACAGAGGAGGAGCCCCAAGCTGTTTTCCACACCAAGTTCAGTGTCTGAACGAAGACCAGCTGAAGCCTTATCCTCTGAGGAAACTTTCTGAGTTGTTTCTTTTCTCAGGGTTCAAGACCTACAACTACATTAAGCCATTGGATTTTTAGGTGCCCATCCCTGCTGAGTTCAGAAGGATGTTGGGACTCCTAGTAACCCGCTAAAACCTATTCACAATTTAATATTTTTTTTACCTTGCATTCCGGACAGGAATTTTAAAGAGGTGCTGGTATTACTGATTAAAAAAAAATGTGTTTTCAGCAGTCTTTGTTGTCAACAAACTCTTTCAGTCTGTGCCCCCTTTCCCTCCCTTCACCTCTGTTTTGCCTCACAGCTTTTCCTGAATGTGACCATTACTCCAGGAAAATAAAATCATCTTCAATCCTTCAGTATATCTAAGCCACAGCAATACCTACCCTGGAACATATTCTATGAACAAGAGGGTTTTTAAGTCAATCAATGAGAAGTAAAGAAAAAAATTCAAATGTAGTTATGAAACTTGCTTGAACTTATTTTTTTATTGATACTTCTATCACCTGTAGAGTCAGGGATCACTCACTTCCTATGTCTGAGTGTAACACACTCTGCGTTTGCTCTTTGCCTTGTAATTGTAAATCTGCTACCTCCAAAGTTCCTACTCACAGCCTTCACTTTGATCTTGGAGTTAAGCTATCCATTACACAGGTATTTTATCTGTTTTCCATTACAGAGGTATTTTGCTTTGTCCCAGTTGTGATTTTTTAATGGCTATTTAGGCAACGTAAACTTCATATTTAACTAAGTTTTGTGGGCAATGATTATTGGCTAAAAAGAGATTAACTCCCTGTTCCTGATGTAACACTGCTGAGTTGAGTTACAGAACAGGAACTCCTGTCCCTCAACCAACAAATGGGGTTGTATTTCTTTAAAAGGATGAAATAAAATGCAAATACAAGGGTAAGAAAACTTTCTTAATAGTAAATTATTTTTTACCCTAGCATAATAATATTCTCCAGAGTGTGAATTTGCCTTCTTTGGCCAAAGTAGATACTTTTCCTTCACCTTCCAGGTCCTATTACAATCTATTGTCCATGCAGTGAAGAGAAAAATAAGAATGCATATTTTAAATAGGCATTTTCCCCACTGACTGACAGGTATTTTGTTGCAGATCTGTTTACCAAGGAGCTGATGATGAAGTTGCAGATTGTGATGCTGCTGCTAAAGTGATGTTTCTCTTTCAAACACACCAGTTACAGGAAAAACACCACATATAAGTAGGATTTAAAGGGCTTGGAATGACTGGGAACAATGTGAAGTGCCAAATGAGTGGAGCAAGGCTTCAGCTCCTGTGTCTATAACACAACTAACGTTCTCAGCAAAGCTCAAACAGCTGGAGTGAGTCCCTTTCCTTTCATGGATGCGCTTCCCCTTCCATGGGTTTTGGCTGAAGGAGAACTCTGCCAGTGCTGTTGGCTGGGGCTGCAGTGACATCTAGTAACTGCCAGACTAATTACAGCCGGGACTTTCACAGGCTCTGTCTATCCCATTAGCTCCAGCAGTGAGGAATTCCTACAGCAGAACTTGCCCTTTCCACTTCCAGCACATGGCCTTCCATCAGAGCACGGGGCAAAACGTTCCCAAATACGGAGAGACAAAAAGTGACTTGCTCATGCTGACACATTCCTTAGAATATAAAATCGTGTTTTGAATTAAATTTTGATTAATCAATGATCATGTCTCTTCTAAATAGACCTTCCCACTTTTTTTTTTTTTTTATAGCACTGTCCCCCACCTAGCCACTATGCCAAAAGAACTATGTCTGGTAGTTACTGAATGGACTAAATTTACTTCTTATATAATATTGGAGAGTTAACAATGCTATAGATTTGACAAACCCATCAAAAAGAAAACTGCTTTTTCAGCTGTATTGTAAATAACAGCTAATCTAAGCAAGCAGGACTCTGCATGATTTTGCATGATTTGCAACCAGTGGCTTGAAAAGATTTTCCACATATTAAAACTTACCAACACTTCTGTAAGGGTTACAAAATTCCCATTTTAAGCAAAAAGACACTGAGGCACTGCAGTTCTTAGAAGTTTATGTGTAATGAGAAAACCTTTTTTACACTTTATACTTTCTCACAGTAAGTCAAACTGTGTAAATGAAGGCTACATCACAGCCTTTGATAAACAGCCTTTGAATGCTGAGGAAGCTGTTGTACCCTCAGATGGGCAGCAGAACCAAGTTTGGAAGGGGTTGTGCAGGTGCCTTAGAGAGCAGAACAGCAAGATAACGGTGCAGATAACTGACAATCAAAATAATTATCCAGTGATTGTTCTCTATCTCCAAGCTTAAGAGAAAGCAATGGCTTTTCATCTTAACTTCTCTTAGTTTTTTTTTCTTGTTGATGAAGAAAGGAATTCTAAACCACTCTTCATTCTTCATTTACAGATCCTGACTCTGAGAAAAACATATACAACTCTCATGACCTTGGAATTCCACCAAGAAGCCTTTTTATTAGGTGTACCCTTTTCACAGTTTTTTTTATACTCCTACTTTTCTCCTACTTTATCTAAAGCCAAAACAAGTGTGTTTATGTCACACAGTCCTTTTTTAATTTCTACTGTTGTCTTTTAATGTCCAAACACTGACAGCTAATTACTTTCAAAGACCGTAGGTCAAGGTAACTAGTAGTGAAGTCAATGGCATTTCTGTTGATTATGTCCCAAAACTGCCTCACCTAATTGGAAACAGTTGGCTAGTAAGTTGTGTTTATAACTAACCTCCTTTAACCTTTAAAATCACAAGCTGTGGAGATTCCTGTAGTCCCCTGATGTGCGTCTAGAGTCACCTCTAACACTGACATACTTTGCCTCTGAGGTTTCTTCTGATTAGAGTTTGAGCTTATAAAGTGATGTGATCCTGTCCACAGCTTCCAGCCAAGGGGACCAGAGTACCCTTTTACATCTGTGAACAACACATAGAGTGTTTTCTCTCAGCTGGAGTGTGATGAACTTTCAGGAAAGTTCTTGTATTTGACATTTTCTAATAACTACCATGGCCTCAAAGAAGTGGGAATTTTCCTTTGTTCTATGAGGGACAATGTAGGCAGAAGGAAAAAATTGCTCAGATCTTGACTTGAATGCTGGCATACAGAGATGAATCCATGGAAAGCAACTAGAAAATACAGCTGTTATTTGGAAGTGAAGCTAGGAAAGAGCCTTCAGGCTCTTCACTGCTTCCCTGCACTGTACAGTAAGAAGCCTGGACCATTTGCATCTCAGCAAAATAATTGATCAGTACAAATTTGCGGTATAAATTCTTTTAAGCTTATTTTTAAGCCTCAGATTTGTATATGAACTTTCTGAATTCTTGCCAGATTTACACATTTTCTCAATGACATGAACTTGAAACATATTGCTTAATACATTATAATTATCTTTATTCTGTGACAAGATGGTATAATTTTGTAAATTTTAAGGGACTTATTATCCCCTATGCTGCTGGTTAACTCCATACTGGTTATTGTCCATCACTATAAACCTGATCCATATGTGGAACTGTGCTCACTGGTGTTCACATTGGACCTTACAAACTGAGTACTGACTGCGTGAATTAGAAGGTAACAATTAAGCATGAACTGGTAATCTTCCCAAGTGAGGAGCACCCAGCATATCTGATTATTCCTGAACAAAATCAGTTACTAAGCAGACCATGTATTCACAGAACATTGGATTCCTCCTTTATCCCACACAGATTAATACCTTCTGAGTCAGGCTTATGTCTGGGAATGAGAAAAGAAAGGTCTTGTGGTGACTCGTTTTGCACAAACTGGTTGTTTTCAGAGTAGCGTTTTTTACCACAGGGTGAAATGAAAACAGCTGCCAAGAGCAATTTGATTCAAAAAGACAGTGGCCACTGGTCACAGCCCAGACACATCCATGGCTCTGCAAAGCCCTGACCTCTGTTGTGCGGCAGCCCCTCAGCGCATTTGCGTTCCTGAACATATGACA
This sequence comes from Motacilla alba alba, assembly GCF_015832195.1. Taxonomy (NCBI): domain Eukaryota; kingdom Metazoa; phylum Chordata; class Aves; order Passeriformes; family Motacillidae; genus Motacilla; species Motacilla alba. The sequence continues at coordinate 180,307 of NC_052042.1, forward strand.
CTGAATTGTGACCTTCACAAGCAGATCTGAGTGGCAAAGAGCAGCTCAGCTGAGCAGGCTCCTCACCCTCCCTACACTCTGCTAGCTACAGCTTGTAGACAAACCCTCCACATGCCTTAAGTAGAGCTGAGCATGGATTCTGCACTGCCTGTGCTGTGGGACTCCCAAATATACTAGAGTGCTTCCCACCCTCTGTGGTTATTGGGGCCATCTCAGTGCATGGCTACAAGTATTCAGTGCAGATGATGAGTAAGGCATAAGCAGCTTAGTCTGTTTTTACCTATCAAATTGAGGGATTTAGCCTTTGAGGGCAGGATTCTGTGCCTCTGCCATCAAGTGCTATGTAGGCACTGCAGCTCACCAAGCTGCCCCAGTCTCCTGTTTTTATTCAAAACAGGGAACTTTAGGTCAGCGTTCACCTGACCCAATTTAGATCTGCCAGCGCCCAGTGAGTGCACCAGAGCTGACACAAGGAGAGGCTCAAGCTGTGCCAACACCTTGAGCTAACTCAGATTTATCAGATGAAGCCCAGCCTGGGGTCTGGGTGTGGTGTGCTGCCCTTACATGTGCTATAAACTGCTTCTGAAAATAAAAGGGACATTTCCCTTCCACACCCCACACTAGCCCATGATCCAGGGCTGATCTGTGGGCTAACGGGCAGCTCACCTGCCAGAGACTAATTTAGAATGTGCTAGTTGCCTGCTTTGGAGGTGCTGCCTTCCCTCTATCTGACACCTTGGTATTCAGCAGGGAAGTTAAAAGGGGATTGAAATAATGAGGCTATTTTGTATCCTTCTACAGATGAATCCATTCTGAACGAGATCTCATGGAATTTTCTAAAGAGTCTTTTAAAATGAGCATGCTCAGTTCAAGTTTAGAAGATTTGATAAAAGGCAGACATTCTTCAGGCCTGTGAGAAAGGGCCTCTGGTTACTAGAAACTGCACTTTTCCCCAAAGGCCACATTTCTTTTAGATTAAAATATAAATAAATAAACCACATTCTGATCCTCACTGTTTCACACCAGTAGTACAAGCTTTGATGAGCTTCGTTTGAAGAGAAAACACATACTTGAATTCAGGTCAGGTCGCCCTGAGAGGGTTTAAGCTCCAGAAGGAAGGTGAGTCCAGTCTCCTTTTCCCGGCTGCAGCGCAGTGTCCCTCCGTGTTATTTCCACTGCTGTTTGCAATTAAACAGAGCAGCCCTCCCTGAGATCCTCTCACCTCTTGGGTGAAAAACAATAGAAGAGAAAAATAATTTCTTCCTTCAAAGCATCCTGAGAGTTTCTGCTCCAGGTGCCTGCCCTGTGCTCTTCACCCAGTCAAAGACAAAATCAAATGGCCCCAGTAAACCCAAACGAAACCTCATTGAAATTTAAAAGCTGTATGGATGAGGCAACTCACTAACATGGGTTAGTGGTAGTGTTATAAATAAAGCTGGTTTTCATAAGAGGGCTTATGAATTATTAATAATGTGATTTTATTATAAATTGTTAATAATGTAATTTTATTATGAATTGTTAATTAATGTAGTGTATTGTTGTACCTAATTTATATAATAAGTTATGGGACAGTAAGTTATAGATAGTAAGTTATATGAGTGTATTGCAGTATAAGTGTGTTTACTAGAAAAAAGGAGGGGGGGGGGCAGTGAAGAGTGGGTGAAGGAATTTTCCAGAGGGTTGCCTCATGCCATGATGAAATTGATATGAACTGTGCTTGGAAGGCTTGCCAGCCAATGAAGCCTCGGAATTCCAAAATGATTGTCCGGGAAAGCTCCATGCTATGGACCAAGCAGCAATCAGAAAAAGAGCCAATCATTGAGCAGATTGAAAACACACCAACCCTGCCCGGCAGGAGACTTTAAAACCCCTGGTGCTGAGCACCTGCTTGTTGCTCTGCGGTACTTCGGTCCAAGGAAAAGCGTTGTTGGGCACACTTGTTACTTTTTTCCTGGCTTGTTGCGTAGGCCTCAAGCTAACCTTGGGGCATCGTTCTCTGTTGTCCTGGAACTTAATAAACAGGCACTTTTCTTTCCAAGACCATTTGCCTCCTTTAATTTCTTTTTGGCCTGTTTACCACAACAGGCTTGACAGTGCTGGGGGAACGGTTGGACTCAATGAACTTAGAGGACTTTCCCAACCTAAACAATTTCATGATTAAATGATTCTGTGATGATGAAATCGCATCTCTCCCGGGCACAGTGGGCGAGTGGGGACACTGCTGGTTCTGACCCCAGGGAAAGGAGCAGTGGGTGTGGACAGCCCCAGGCTACTGAAGGGATGGGGAAGCCCCAAAGAAGAGGGAGGTGAGGAAACAGCACCAAGTGACCAGGGCAAGCAAGGGAAGCCTGATGTGTGGGAGCGCTCCGGCCAACACTTAAAAACAACCAGTGGAGCAGAGACATCATATACATGGGACATGCAACCAAGAAATAAAAGGAATCAATCCAACATCCCCCTCACCTGGGCACCTTGGAACCTCCTCTGCTGCAGGAACGTGTCATTCCAGTGTTATATTCATTACTTGTTGGAGACATAGGGAAAGACAAGTTTTGCTTTTCCCAATTAAAAATAAGGGAAAAAAAATAAAAGGAAGAAAATAAGTTGGTAAGGAAATTTTATTTCCAAGGTTCTAAAAGGATCTTACAAACCACAGAGAGTAAAAAATAGGCATATATATACATATATATATATATATATATATTTGACAGGGTCCTGTTAAGCAATTTGTCACATTATCTAATGGTGACAGATGATACAATGTAACCATATATGCGTTTCCCTGTAATCCTGATCACTGCTGACAGCTCACAAAATTCTTCTCAGACAACATTTCTCCTAGACTGTACAGATTTATTTTCTCAAAAGCAAAGGAGAAGGAAAAAATACAAAGTAATCCAGAAGAAAGGAAAAAAGAAAACTCTCTTAAGCAAGTTCTTCCAGGTTGGACTGGGTGAGAGCCAAGTTTAACACCTCCTGCATGGCTGTGGGAGCTCCTTCCTGGTCTCTCCATGGCACAGAATTTCCTCCAGCACCTATCACTCCCCACCATCCCACCCATAATGCCTCGTGTTACCCTGCTGCCACCTTGCGCAGGGTCTCCTCACTTCAAAGGAGCCCCAACTCTGCCCAGCTGCACCCTCAGCACTGCTCTGCCCTCACACCTGCCCATCAATCCTAACCTCAATCTTTATTTCTTAGGACCTCCTAACACTTCTGCCCATCCAGAAGGAGTTAATCCTAGACCTCCACCCCCACCAGCAGCACAGCTTCCAGCTCAGCATGCTATTCCAAGCACCCCTGCAGCAGGAATTCAGGCTGTTGGGGTTGAGAAGGGATTCACGCTTGGCTTTTCAGGCTCTAGCTCCCACATCAGAAAGGCATGGGCTCATGGACATAACCAGCTGCTCCAAACTAGAAAGGACCTCAAGAAATAAAGGCAGAGAAAGCTGAGAGAGAAATGGAGCTGGGGCAGATCTATGTGCTCCAGATTCTTCCTCACCCTGAAATGTCATGGCAGCTTTTGTAGGTTGCCAAAAATTAAACAAAAACTCAGCGGTACCTGGTTCGCCCATTCCACCCCCCAACAGTTTCTTAAACACTTAATGTCCTGCTTAAGTGAAATCAACAGATTCTAAAATCCACACAGGTGTCAAGAAAGAGACTTAACAAAAATTTTCTTGTTCCTGTTCTTACAGCAAAACCAACCCCGACTCAGAGGCAGAGGGCTAAAGGCAATATCTTTTGTAGGGCTGTGTCACCCCACTTCAGAGGTCCAAGGGGCTCTTTGGATCCCATTTCTAGCAGGGAACCATCGTCGAGGACCTAACTCTCACTGTCTTCAGGCATCCTTCATGCCACGGATGCTGCTGCACACAGCTGATGAAGGATGGCTCAGCCCTGGGCACCCCCACTCCTTCCTGCCAGCTCAAAAGCGAGGCAGGAAGCCACACACTGCCTTCCTCCTCCTTCTCCACAGCTTCCTCTGCTAAACCCTACATGGAAACAGGCAACCACACACACCCCAGTCAGCTGTGTGAAAAAATGTATATATTCAGCACGCACTCAGTACAGTATAGCAACAAAAGCTACCATAATTTCCTTAAAAAACCAACAAACCACCAAATTCAAAACAACCACCAAAACTTCCAAATCCTCCCCACCCTACAGCACTGATCCTCAGCCTTCTGGGCCCAACAAGGCACCAGTGGCAAGTGACCCCAGCTCCATGCCATCCCTGCCTGGCAAGGCACAGAGGGCGGTCCCAGCTCTTTGGCAGCATCTCCTGCCTCGGCACCCAACTCCTCCTGTGGGGTCTGGGTGCTGAGGGTGCTCTACCAGAGGGGCTGGACCAGCAGTTTGCTGTGGTGCTTTCCCATGCAGTTATTTGGGGGACCCACGCATCAAAGAAAATGGGACAAGCTCTGGCTGGCTTACAGAACAGGAAAGCTGCCACAGCGTCACTGGGGCTGTTCACAGCCACAGGAATGTGCCAGGGAGGAGAGGATTCCATCGCTGATCGTGTGGGGCTCCATGCTGGGATTGCTGCAACAGTGTCTCTGCTGCTTTCTGCAGGAGGCGGGGATGAGGCCGAAGAGAGGGAAGGAGTGGCACAGTGGTGGGGCTGGGGGCTGGCAGGGCCCTTGCCGCTGCACACAGAGGGGAGGTAGATCAGCTTTGGAGACCTATTGCCTGGGAGAATGTCTTTGCCGACACCAGCTCGGTTCCCAGGGGAAGAGCCTGCTGCAGGGCCCTGAATCCCTGCGCTTGCCTTCTCCCAAGGCAAAGGTGTCTTGGAGCCTGTTCGTGCCGCTGGAAAGGTCTCAAACTTGTGCAGCAACTTCTCTCAAAGCTTTTTAGCTCTGAAACTGCCACCACAGCTGCTGCAGGCAAAATCCCAGCAGCTGGGGACAAGCTGAGAGGTGACAGCAGTGACATGCGGGGCAGGAGGGACCCTGGCTCCCTCCTCTTGCTCACCTGGCTGGACTACAACCCTGACCCCAGCCCCTCTCCCTGCCCTGCCACACCAGTCCTGCTGCCACCCCTGCCCCGTGCACCATGGGGATAGCGTGCGTGATGCTCTCCATCCTCCCCCCTCCCCAGATCCCCATCCCCAGCGTCCCCTCTGCCATTATTCTTGCTGCTCGTTCATCTCCATGTCCGACACCAGGATGTTCTTCTCAGCAGATTCACTGGGGTTGGAGGTGGTGCGACTGTAGCGAGCGCTCTCAAAGGCGCCGCGCTCTGCGCTCTGTCGGCGCTTGTACAGGAAGACAACGACCCCCAGCATGGTGCACAGTGCCAGTGTTGACAGCACAACCACTGCGATGGCTGTTGTGTTCTCTGGCAGAGCTGCAGGGAGGAAAGGCTGTTGAGAGGCAGACAGACGGCTCCTGTTCCCTCCTCAGCCTGCAGGAGAGGCTGAGGCTGGTGGGGGTCCAGCTAGACGTGTTTCTGGCAGGGTGATTTAATCACAGAATGTCCTGAGTTGGAAGAAACCCACAAAGGCCACCAAGTCTAACTCCTGGACCTGCACAGGACACCCCAAGAATCCCACCCTGTGCCTAAGAGTGGGACACTTCCTGAGCTCTGGCAGTCTTGGGGCTGACCACTGCCCTGGAGAGCCTGTTTCCCCTGTGGTGGGTCAGAGCAGGACAGGACTGGAATGAGATTAGCTCAGTTGTTTGAGCATGATGCTAGTAACACCAAGGTTGTGGATTTGATTTCTGTATGGGTCATTCACTTGAAGAGCTGGACTCAATGATCCTTGATCCTGATGGGTCCCTTCCAGCTCAGCATATTCTGTGACTCTGCCAATCTGCTTTGGTGTTTTGCGGACATCTTGGTCCTGGGCAGACCTCCTGGGGCTGGGCAGACTCCCTGGGTCTTTTGTGGTGTGTATGAACATTTAGCAGCTGTCGGGGATGGATCTTTGGGATCCTACCAGCAGACATGCTGGCCATCCCCCTGACTGACCAGGCAGTGTGGGCACTGGAAGGAGAGTCTGGCAAGCGGCTGGGCAGACACACATCATGAAAGGATGACTCCTGCTGCTGAGGAGTCCTAAGTCAAGGCCAAAGTCACTTGGGAATGGCATTCCACACCCAGAAACCCCATTCCTTTCATTATTTACACAATTCGGGCTATGGCACAGGCTCCCAGTCCTGGTTTCCAGTCCCAGTACTATGCCCAGGCTGATGGTGCTACTCACCTGTCCTGGAAAAGCTGCTCTCCTGCACTGAAATGGCAACACAGACAGGTGAGTGCATAGCCATGACACCCTCCCATCCTCCCACAATCAGCACCTCTGGACCCACACCCTGCACTGCTCCCAGTGCTGCACCACATGGGCAACAGGTGATGAATGGGGTGGGGTGGTCCTCTGGCTCTGCTCTACCACTGTCCCACTGGCCTCATCCTGCCCCAAAGAGCTGACACAGCCAATGAGACATGCACAGCCCATCACTCAGCCCAATGGAGACCTGTAGACCCCCAACACCAACCCATCCATGCCCCTGCACTGGAATTACCAAAAACATGTTGTTGGTGCTGCCACTGTGACAGTTCTGCCATGCACCACCCTGCCCAGACCCCCAGCTCACCCTACAGCAGCCCAGAAGCCTCGGGCAGCAGAGGGGGCCCTACCTCGGGGGATCTTGCAAATGACCCCCATGGTTACATTTGTGCAGGAGCCTAGATGCCACACGCCATTGCTGCTCTGGATCCAGTAGCAGCTGTTCTGGCTAAGCATGCTGGGCCCTGTGTCGTGCTGGCCCCAGTTGGAGTAGTTCACGGCACTGTTGTCATGCCAAACCAAGGTGCCACCTGGGAAATGGGAAAATTAGGCTTAAGGAAGCTGAAGAGGACACCCCAGCTTTGCCCCAGTTCAGAAAGTACAAGGAAGTGTGACAGGGCTCTGGGAAACCTGGTCTAGTGGAAGGAGGCCCTGTCCATGGCAGAGGGTGGGACAGGATTGGCCTTAAGGTCTCTTCCAACCCAAACCATCCCATGATTCTGTGATTCCATGGTGGGGAGGTGTGATGGGGAGGACCAGGGGCTACAACACACCTTCCTGAATCTGCAGGCTCCAGTGCCTTGAAGAAGGCTTTGGGTTTCCTATCCAATCAAGCCAGAGCAGGACACAAGCAGTATGTCCAGCACAGCCAGAGACACTGGTGCACCTGGTCACACTATGGTATGAGCCCTTCTCACTGGTGCCACCACCAAGGGCTTCCTCTGCTCACCACAGACTTGGTGGGAATTCATGGAGGTGCCTGAGGGAGTATCTCAAACCTCATTCCTTCCTTTGTACCTTTGGGGTTGAAGGTCATGCCCAGCCAGGCCCCCTTGGAAAGGCCCTCGTACGCCTGTAGATGCTCCCACACAAAGACGTTCTCCATCTCATCCTGGATGGACAACACTGTGCCGCCAACTGCAGAGGGAAGACTGTCACAGAGGAGCCCAGAACTGAGAGGATTGAGTTAGGGAGCAGCAGTGCCCAACAGGACAAAGTTCAGGACCCACCCGTGAACCACATGCTGATTGGGGAACCCAAACATGGAACAGCAAGGAGACGATGGTTGACTAATGCTGGACAGGGGCACAGGGACAAGGGGGCTCTGCTGCACCCACAAACATGCTGGGGATCCCACTCTCTTCCATTTCCAAGGATGCATCACCCTCCTTTACCACCCCAGCTCCCTCATACCTTTCTGGCACCTCTTCATGGCATCCTTCTGCCCAAGAGTGATCTCCATGTGGAAGGTGTAGCAGTGGTCCCGGAAGGGGATCCAGGATGAGTCCTCCAGCGATTTGGGACAGCTGCCACTGTAGGTCCACTTGTGCATACGGGGGTGACCTGGCGAGCACATGGTACATTAAAGGTGTGGTAGGGCACAGAATGTTGGGGTCCCAGAGCCCACTGGGGCACCCAGACCCACAAGGACATGCTCCAGAAGGTCTCTGGTGGGATGCTGTCTCCAACCCTTGGTCACACCCCACCCAGACTACCCCAGCCACCTGGCCAGCACCTGTTTGGAGCTGGCAGATGCCCCCCTGCAGCCTGGTGTCACAGCCAGCTGTGCGCCAGCTCCCATCCGTGTCCATATAGGAGCAGCCGGTGATCTGCTGGGGCTCCCCGTCCTGCCAGTTAGTGTAGATGACATTCTCCTCCGTCAGCCAGGAGTAGCTCCGACCTCCCTGGAACACCACAGGGAGGAGGTGCCTGGGAGGCTGCTGTGATCCCTCTGGGGACCTGTGCCCCAGCCGCCTGCCTCCTTCCCTCACCTCATGATTGGCCAACCCAATCCAGAGCGGAGCCTGCAGGCTGCTGATGGCCTGCATGAGGAAGGCCTGGCTGTAGGGGTTGGGGATGGTGGCCAGGGTGGCATTGAGCGTCTCGCAGAGCAGCAGCGCCTCGTGCCACCTGAGGGGTTTCTGCAGGATGCGGTAAGTGCTGTTGTGGTAAAACAGGGTGCCAGTAGGAGAAGGGGGGAATGGTGTCTGCGCAGGGCTCAGGGCCGGGTCTGGAGGGGCAAAGAGACATGGTCAGAGGGCAAGGAGGACATTCCTGCATCCCAGGTGGGTCACCCCTTTGTCCATCCCTTCCCAAGCCAGGCTGTCCCTGGCAGTATTGTGCTGGTTGCACCTGGCGACATTCTGGTGCAACTAGGGAGGGCAGAGGGACATCCTCAGGAATGACAAGCAGTGACACCCTACCACCATCCCCACCTAGGAGCTGTCCACCAGGATGCATGTCCCTGTGGAGACACACCGAGCCAAGTTGGTGTGCACAGGTTTTGTCCCACAAAAGGCTGGGACCAGGGACCCATCTGCCCAAGTTAAGTCTGTCTCCCCAAGCTAAACCCATTGCCCCAGGCTCCCCAGTTCCACCACAACATGGGGCACCAGGGTGGCAGTGGCAGATCCCCAGCCAAGAGAGCTGGGGCTGTCCCCTCATCCCCCTCCTACCTATGCTCCGCTGGCAGACAAAGCCATGTTTCTCCTCCAGGCAGCTCCGGTCATCCCAGCGTCCCGTGAAGAGGGGGGGTGAGCCATGCCACACCACAACACAGTTGGTCTGCACAGCCAAACCACAAGATCAGCACTGCCCTTAGCACTGCTGTCCTACACCACAGAGATTTCCATGCCAGAAACCCCCACCCTGCACGGCTGCATCCTGCACTGCCCTTGGAGAGCCACCCCAGCCCACTAAATCTTTCCTTTTCCAAGGCTGGGCCTGGCACTGAGACCTTCCTGGGGGATGGGGGTGCTATGGGGAATCCCCCTCACCGCCTTGTCATTGGGGCTGGAGGAGCTGCAGCCTGAGGGCTCTCCAGGTGCCCAGCTCACATGCCGCAGCGGTTCCCCGTCCACCCACTGGAACTCCCCCTGGGCATCGTGCAGGCCAATCCAGAGGTCCAAGGAGACGTTGGGCAGCATGGATGTGATGAAGGCTGCAAATGACAGGTGAGATGCTGAGGACAACCCCTGGCAGGCAGAACCCTGGTGGGGTGGTGGGGCAGAGGAGACCTACCCTGCTCCAGGGGACTGGCAATGGTGGCCAGGATGGCACCCTGGTTCTCACACATCTGCTTCGCCTCTGGCCACTTCACTATCTCGCCTTTGTTGTGGCCATTGAAGCTGAAACACTGCACAGGCAGGGGCACAGGATGGGCCAGGAAGTGCAGCTGACCCCAACCCTGAGCCCTGCACCCTCCCCACTCAGCCACCCTCTGCAGCCCCATTCTCCCCCAATGGTCCTTCTCCCCTTCACACCCTCATGCGGGCCACCCCCTAACCCCTCTGGCCCTTCCACATCTCTCCTGGCAAACCTGTGCACACACCTCACCTTCGCCATCCCACAGCATCCCTGTAAATGCACCCCCCAGCAGTCCCCACAAAACATGTGCAGGCATCTCCATCCTGCCATTTTGCAGCCACCCCCTCTGTGCCTCCACAGGGCTGGTGGAAGACCAGGAAGTAGCCATCCTGCCAACCTCTCCATCCTGCCATCCCCTCTCCCATCCTGCTGTCCCCTCTCCCTCCAGCGGTACCTTGCTGAGAAAGGGCAGCCAGCCTTGGGGACAGCCCCCACTTGTGGCAGCAGGTACAGGAAAGAGGGAAGGCTTCACAGCTGTCCCATTGCTTCGTTTGCAGATGTAAGGCAGTGCCGTCATGCACTTCTGGTCTCCCCAGTCCTCTGTGGGAAGGGACAGACTGGGCATGATGCCTCTCTGCACCAGTACCAGTGCCCCAGCCACTCAGAGGCCCATGTGGAGCCCTGCCCTGCGCTGCCCTCACCTCGGCTGGCTGTCATGTACACACACTTTCTGTCCTTGCTGATGGGCCGAGGCTTGCCTGGTGCCCAAGAGACAAAGTTGAGGAGGGACCCATCAGACCACCTGGAACAGCATCAGGAGGATGAGCAGTGACTTGGTGAATGGGACCACTTGAATGCCCTATCTGGGAGCATTTCCCACCACTACCCTCTTGGGTGAGGAACCTCCAGCCCAGCACCCCAGGATGAGACCCCTGAGATGCAGCTGCTGAGTCACTGCACTCTGAGATGTGGGGACAGTAGTGTGCAGGGACATAGTGGTGTGGGGATGTGATGGGCACTGTAGTGTAGGGATGTCCATGGATACAGTGGCTGTCTGTGACTTACTTGAATCTCCCGTCGTTCTCATAGGTGTGCAGCCCAATCCACCAGTGCTGCTCCTGGCCCCTGGAGAACTGCACGCCCAGAGAGGACATATCAGTGCCCTTCAGGGACTAGAGAGTCTTTGGGGGCAACCGAGGCTGCCATGGGGATCAGACACTCTTCCCCAGCTTGCAAAAGCAAGGCAAAAAAATATCACTTTGCTAAGCCCCAAATCTACCCCCAGGCATCAGGACCAGCCACAACACAAATCCATCATGACCCCAGCAAAGCCCAGCACCCCCCAAATATGGTCCCTCCGGAAAAGGGTGAAAGAAGGCAAGGAAGAGCAACCCACAAGGCAGCAGAGCCCATGGCCACTGATGCCCTGGGAAGTTCCTGTCCCCTTGGTACCTTCTTCAGGTTCTGGCCCAGGAAATGCAGCTCGGCCTTGCTGTGCACTGATGTCAGCTCAGCCTGGAACCAGCTGCAGATGCGCTGTGCCTGCAGCCATGTTGAGTGGTGTTCAAAGAACTTGTACTCGGCCTCCTGGTACTTCACCCACTCTTTGCTGCCTGCAGGCAGAGACCAGTGTCACACTGAGGCTGACACCCCTGCCATGGTCACCCTGCCAGGACACCGCACATCCCTGTCTGTTGGGCTGCTTTGCTTTTGTCCCTCTCCTGCAACAGAGCTGCAGTGGGATGCCTCGGTTCCCCTCCCTCCCACAACCCTGCCCAGGATCCATCTTCTTAATAACACTGCAGCAGACACCCATTGAAGACATCAGGTGGTCTATGCATGACCTGAAGTTGAACCAGGAGAGGTTTAGGTTGGATATCAGGAAAAGGTTCCTCCCCCAGAGGGTGGTCAGGCACTGAACAGGCTCCCTAGGGCACTAACTATGGCTCCAAGGCTGCCAGAGCTTAAGGAGCATTTGGACAACACTCTCAAGCACAGGGTGGGATTGTTGGGGTGCAGGGCCAGGACCTGGACTCAATGGTCCTTGTGGGTCCTGTCCAACTCAAAATATTCTGTGACAGTGTCAAAAGGCTGTGGCTAACACACCTTGGGTTGTGATCTCTGGCTCCTTCACATCGGCACCTGGAGAAAGGGCAAGAGAAGCTGTCAGTGGGGTGCAGGCTGGGATACTCCCGTGGATGCTTCTCTGCAAACCATCCATGGGCAGGATGCCCCTCCTGAGTTCCCCCAGAAGTGACAGAACCTCTCCCAGTGCCTGAATTAGAAATCACCCTCCCTCCTCCCAAGGATTCTGCCATGCCGCAGCCCATGCTCTTCCAAGTCAGTCACAGCTGATGGGTTTGGGGACCCCTTTGCCAGTACCTTTGGGCAGTTTGCAGATCCAGTCCAGCTGGGCTTCACACTGCATTGGCATCCACTGCAGGGAGGCCAGATCCAGCACTGCGCAGCTCCGGATGTCATCATCATCATAGTTGCTGCGGTCGAAGTTGTGGTAGAAGAACTGGGGGTTGAGAGAGATGGGCAGTGTTGGTCCTTTTCACCAGCACCAGATTTGTCCCTCCCACAACTCAAATGCCCCCTGGACTCACCCCCAGCCCGTCACTCCACCTCCAGCTCTGGTCCCCGGCAGGGTCCCGCCGGTTCAGGCCGATCCAGAACCAGTGCTGCTCATGGAGCTCCGGTTCTGACTCCCTATGGGGACCCAGGGGGACAGGTGAGTACACAACCCCCTTCAAACCAGAGGGGTATATACTTATATACAAATATATATTTATAAATCAAGCCTTTTTCTGTTTGTTTTCAAAGCCTGCCATCCCTACACACCTGAAGAGATAGGAACTGGGATAACAGGCATGCCATCTCAGGACTGGAGCTGCTTTAAACCCAAGCTCCATCCCCAAATTACACTGAACTTCCTGCGCATCTCCCACATTAGCCATACCAACTGATGCACCTTCTGTACACCAATCTGTGCTCAGAGAGATCCATCCATCCATCCATCCATCCATCCATCCATCCATCCATCCATCCACTCACACGTGCTAGACCACCAGGAGGACTGTGGGCTTGTGGCAAGCACACACCAGCAGTGCAACACGCACTGATGCCCCCAGCCTCTCACCCAAAAATCTTGTTGAGGGTGTTGGCAACAAAATGCTCCTCTTCATAGCTGCCTAGGCTGAGCAGCTGGGCTCCCAGCTCCCGGCAGAATTCCAGTGCAGTGATCCACGTCTTCTTCTCTTGCAGCTTTTCGAAGTTGAATACCTGGGAAAGGAAAAACCCACAGCATGGGGGCTCAGCAGCAGAACAGGAGCAGAGCTCTGTTCCCATTTCCAGGCAGCCATGTCTCAGGGCACAGTGCTGCCATCCAGCCCCAGCCAGGGTTATGGAGTGCCTCTTGCAAGCACCAAAATGTGCTCCTTCACTCCCCTGCACTGGGGAGGCATGTGCATCCCCACAGCAACCTTTCCAACCCCCCTTCACCTTGTAGCAGTGACGAAGTTTGGGGTCGGAGCTCCATCCTGGGGGGCAGGTGGCAGTGAGGCTGGGCGTGGGGAAAGGACTGGGCAGTTCAGGATTGACTGGGGTGCCCAAGTTCTGTCGACAGATGTACTTGGCCTTGAAGGTGCTGCAGTTCTTCACCTCCCACAGCCCCATGGAGCTGCCGGTGGCCAGGGCCACGCAGCCACCCTTGTTGTAACCTGGAGTGCTCACGAGAGCAGGGGAGACGCCAGCCTTAGAGTTCGACTGTGCTGGGGGGCAGTGCCAGCCCTGCCCTGCATGAAGGGAGAGTCCTCATCCCATCCCCGTCCCTTACCGGGCTGGTTGCGGTTCCAGTGAGTGTACATCACCTCATCACCGCTCAGCCAGTGGAATGCGCCTGTCTCATTGATGTCCTGCAGAGCTGTCCAAAAATACTCCCCATCCCAGCCATAGATGAGGCTGCTCACGTATGCCTGCTCGAACCTTGAGGGACAGTGAGAGTGGGTGATGCAGCGAGCTGAGACACTGAGCTGCCCATGATGCTCCAGCCCTTGGAAGTCACTCCCCACCTTGCAGGGCTTGTTTTGGGGCAAACCCACCACCACTGGCATGGCACTGACCTGTTGGTGATGGTAACCAGTGTGGAGCCGTAGTCGGAGCATGTCTTGCGGGCGTCACTGTAGGGGACACGGTCCTCACCCAGCCAGAAGCAGGATGGGCTGTGCCACTTCCAGCCCTGGGGATGGGTGAGAGGGAACATCCACCACTGCCCACCTGGACCTCCCCAGAAGGATGGGAGCAATCCCAGGGCATGAGAGCAACATCCCAAGTTCCCCACCACCGCCTCTGCCTTCTCCTGGAAGGTCTCCTGCCCCCAGCTGCCCCAGCTTGACCCCGCTCAGCTTTGAGCTTCAACAAGCCCTTGGCCCCAAAGGACATTGATACAAGGGAAAACAAACACCCAGGCAGCTTCAAAGCTGGGGAAACAGCTCTCTCTGCCAGCGTCCAGCCCCGGCCGGGAAGCAGGCAGGGGAACACAATCCTCCTCTTTACACTGCAGGACTGAGTCCAAAGCAAGTACCACTGCAGTGAGCTTTAATCCCCTGCCTTGTTGATGTTGGAGTCTCTCCAGGGTTGGAGACACAATAGTGTCTGTTTTCTGCCAGAGCAGGGAGCAGGTTGGCCCTGGTCCTGGCAGCAGTGGTGGCAGAGTTGGGAGGGACATGGGGGCTCATCTGCAAGAGGGGACACACACCCTTCACAAGGTTAAAGTGGCTCAGCCAAGGAGCCAAGGGGCCCCAGGCTCACGGACACCCTGGAAGGGGAAAGCATCACTAGGGTTCTGCTCCTGGGTCAGTCCCCCAGGCATTGGAAGGACAGTGGGGGCACACGCCATATGCAGTGTCATCAGCACAGTGGGGAAGGAAGCAAGAGAGCAGCTTTGGGAAATAAAAACAACCACAAATCCCAGTTTTTCCTCCAAGTTCCTGCTCCTACAGCCTTTCTCCAAAGCTGGGAAATCCATGTACAGACCCATAAGCTGGGTCTCTCTGGAACAGCATGGATGTAACTGAGCAGCTAAGAAAGGAGGCCTGTCCTGGGACAACGCAATGGCCCCAGATGGGTCCCCAACCAGCACCACAACACCCACAATACCCCAAGGGTGCACTGCCACACACAGCACCACAACAACTCCCTGTGATCTAAAAGAGGACCAGGACAGGATCCCCAACCCCAAGTGTTGCCTCCAGCTTCCAACTCCAGTGTGCCCCGACATCCCTCTCCTGATCTGCCTTTTCCACTGCCCAAACCTCTATCCTTCATTGCTTCCTTTTTAAGGCTGTTACTGAAATAAAGGAGATTTTTAAACAGGGGAAAAAAGCAGCAAGGCTGTAATGAAAAACCAGCACAGTGGCTGGAGTGGATAGGACCAAATGCCTGAGCAAGATGTGCCTCCTCTCCACCAGCTTCTGCCTCTGGGTGGCAAAAGTCCTCATTGAGAATGAGTAAGTAGAGGAAGGATGGTTCTTAGTTAATTTGTCCCTTGCATTGGTTCATTGGTTCATTTATCCCTCACAGCTTGTTTCCCAGTACATCTCTGTATGGAACGCAGGGCCAGGATAAGACTCTGGCTAGAGAGTCAGGAGGGAGTTAAATCTGAACAGGGAGTCCTCAGGACTGCTTTGGGGACACACAGATGCATGGTAGCAGAACTCTGCAACTGAGTGTCTCATCCCCAGCACCTGTCGACAGCGGGGGCTCTTCCACCTATGTCTGGCAGCTCTCAAATCTGGCTCTGCATGGCAGCTCTCCTGGCTGCTGTGCTCCCCAAGCTCTAGCATAGCCAAGCAGCTGCTAGAAATGGGGCAAGGATATGGGAGGAGCCCAGCAGCACCTCTGGGAGCTGGCCTGGAGTGGCTGCTTGTTAGCCAGGGCGCAAGCGCGCTGGCCAGCTCTGAAAAGCTGGGAGAGGTTCAAGAGCCACACTGCTGCCAGACTCAATGCTTGGAGGCTTTGCAGAGAACCACAAAAGCCACTTCCCAGCAAGCATGGGAACAGGCTGGCTTCAGCCCTGTGCGACAGCTGAGGAAACTGAGGCACGGCACAGGCTGAGTGAGAATCTGCTGGTTTGGTGTCCCCAGGATGCCTGTGCCCTGCCCAGAGGAGGCAACCTGCCATCACGTCAAGGCATAGGGCTGGCAGCCACCTCCATCCTGCCAGGCTCCCACGTGCTCCTGTGTTTTGGCACAATGAGAGGGAATGGGGGATAAAATGAACATCCCTGCTGGCAGCCAAGGCTGCCTGATGGGCAGAGTCTTGGACAATGTGCCCAGATGCATGTGTTTTGTGTCCCAATTTCTTCCCATGGACTCCTCCACCATGGCAGCAAGGGGCTCAGCAGCCCCAGAGTGCTCCAGCTCAGCAGCTCTCAGGCACAGACCAGCTGCTCTGATTGCTGCTCATCGGGGCTCCCCAAAATGGTTCTAGGGAAAGGTCCCCTTGAAGCCCCAAGCACCATGCACAGCCGTGGAGCAGCCAGAACCACTGCTGTCCCGTGTGCCCCTCACCTTTCGGCACCCGTGGTCATCCTCCTCCTTCTCCTGGCTCACCCGACCAGGCTTTTTGCAGATGGAGGGCAGAGTCTGGTTGCAGGGGCTATCATTCCACCTCCCTTCCTGCAGGGTGGTAAGAAGAGCGGCGATGAGCCCATCTGACAGCCTGGGGAATGTCCCAGCCCCTTCATTGCTACCTTAGGTCCAAAGACTTTACTTCCCTACACCAAATCCCCAAGGATGATGAGATAGATTCCTCCCATCCCAACGGCTCAGGTGAGCTAGGCTGAACCCAGCTGGAGACACTTTCCGAGGAATGCCTTCCTCAGCAATGAGGATGCTGCAGTGCTCCCTGCAGAGGTGCAGGATAACCCCCCATCCCCTCCAGGCTCTCACCGGTCCCCAGATGGTAACACAGTCCTCCAGGCTGTCACGGAAGTTGTTGGGCTCAAAGGGGTGCCAGTACGTGAACCTCACAGGTGTCCCATCTGACCACTCAAAGTTCATTTGTAGCTTGAGGTCATTTAGGCCAATCCAGAGTTCCTCCACATCTGCCAGGACAGGAAGGGAGGGAGTGAAGTTCCCTCCTCCTGGCTGGCCTTGTGCAGAACCCACCATGACCTCAGCCCTCGTGATGGAACTGGTCTCTACACCAGCACCTGCCAAAACCCACTCAGTGCTCAGCTCTGACCTCCTTGTGCCAGTGGGCAGGAGAGGGCAGGACAAGGGCAGGGCAGCTCCTGCTTGCAAGGATGGACCCCTGGAGTGGGAAATTACAAGGACATGGACCCCCAGCGTGGGAAACACAGGGACATTTGCCTGCAGCTTTCAGAGAGGGGATAGCAGTATGGGAGTAAAAGTCCAGGACTGCAAGCTCAGGTCCAGTGAACTATTGGTTTTCAACCATTCCTTTCCAGCACATCCCAGTCTGCTCCCAGCCTGGGGGGAACAGTATTTCCTCTCCTTCCTCCATTCTCCTATACCTCCTTGCTGGCCTCCTCCACCAAGTCCAGCAGGAATTTTTTCCCATCTTTTCCTAGATTAACTGGCTGGGACTAGCACCATTCCCAGCTGCAGCAGTGTAGTTTTGACTTAGCACTGCAGGCTCTGGGAACAGCTTTTACATTTGCTGGATGGAGGATGCACCCAGATTATGTTTCTCTAAGGAACACAGCACCTCCCAGCCTGGGGCCTCCGCTCCCTGCACAAGCACAAAATCAACTCCGCAGCCTCCAGCACATCCAGGGACTTTTCCATGGACCCCACAAGACAGGAAAGAGGCTGCTGCCTTAGAAAGCTCCTTTTACCTTGCTTGATCTCCTTGGTGACAAATTCCAGCTCAGAGAGGGTGTGGATGCTGACCAAATCACCCCCGCTCCGCAGGCAGGTCTTCTTCGCCTCCTGCCAGCTCTTCTTCTCTCCTACCAGCCGGTAGCAGTTGGACTGGAAGGGCTGCCAGCTGGGCTCGCAGTCCACCTTCACCTCCGACCACGAGTCTGGCAGGACACAAGGACACTGAGGGTTCCTGCCCAGCTATCCAGGCAGGGAAAGGACCGCAGTTCTACAGGTGCTCAGCAGGTGAAGCCAAAGCCGCAGTGGGAAAGCCACATCCAAAATATAATAGGCAGTGCAAGGTGTGGGAATGGTGGCTTCAGAGCTCCGGGGACAAAACAAAATCCCTTCTGTCTGCAGAAGAATGAGGGCAGAGCAGAGCAGAGAGCATCCCCTCCCCTGGGGACGAGGACAGGCTGCTCTCCATCCCTCCTTTACCACCCAACCTGGAATGGCACCAAGAACTTCTTGGAGATGTTCCTTGGGGATGACTTTTCCTGAATCTAGGGAGCTCAAGCCCTGCTCTGCACACCTAGGACACCAGCAAGCTGAGGACACCATGGGCACCTATACGGGCAGGATCCCCTGACCGTGCTGGGGTGGGAGCACCAGATGGGTTACAGAGCTGCCCATTCCCAATGCTAGTCATCCCCTGCTCACCCATCAGGAAGGGATCAGCCGTGGCGTTGGGCTTCTTTTTGCAGACGTAGGGAAGGGCAATGCCACAGTCGCGGTTCTGCCATCCCCCGGATGACTCAGTGCGAATTACCCCGCAGTTCTCCTCACTGGGGTTGTCGGGCTGGTCTGGAGAGTGGGATAAGGAGGGGACAGGCTACTGGGGATAAGGAGGAGTCAGGACAGAGCCACCAATGCAGCTCTCCCGGCTTCAACACCATTAAAACCCCTTTTATTTTGTTATTTTGCACGATGAAGACATGACCCCAACATGCCCAGGATTATTTATAGTGCCTCAATACACAAGAATCCAAAGAGCCACTGTTTTACCTGGAAATGTCAATAGCAGTCAAGGGGTCAAAATACCAGACCTGAACTTCTCCCGCCTGTCCTCAAACCTACTCCAAGGGTATCACTGTTTTCCCCCAAGTGCCTTTGGGTGATGGCACTAGGCATGATCAATGGGCCCTCTTCCCTCTGAGTACCCCAGGGTTAGGGATGGGTGTCTGCAGCTGGGAACCATTTCTCAGCCACACTCCAGCACTAAGCAGGGATGCAGCAACCTGCCAAACAAGGAATGTCAATCCACATTATCCACAGGGTCAACGAGTGTTTGTAAAGGCCAATTCCCCCATAGCACCCGGTGTCCCTGCTCCAGCTCCACAGATGTCCCAGACTGTTTCACAGGCCCATGGAGCTCTCTGTCCCCATGCAGCAAGGGGATACCCTGCAGCAGCCTGGGCCACCTCCCTTGCCATGGAGCCACCTCTGGTGGTCACAGGGTGTTCCTCAAGCCCCATCACCACCACAACCTCCCCTGTCTCACCATTCTCCCAGTTGAGGTACTTGAGGGGTGAGTTGTCTGACCACTGCCAGCCTCCATTGATGTCCAGGTCATTCAGGCCAATCCAGAGCGTGGAGCTGTACCCAGTCAACAGACCTGGAGCCAACACAGCCAGTGGGGCAGAATCGGTCCCCCAGGCCCAGCTCAGTCTCCAGCTTGTCACCCCCCTCCCCAAACCTGGGGCAGGCAGAGCAAACTGGCAGTGGCAATGCCCACAGGGCCATTAGCTCTGCTCCAGATGACGAGTGCACAGATAGGCTGCCAGCATCTCACCATTGATGTAGGTCTGCTCATGGATCTCTGTGATGCTCAGCAGGTTGGCCCCTTGCTGCTCACAGCTATTCCAGGCTTCCTGCCATGACAGGGTCGACTGGAAGTTGAACTGGTAGCAGCTGTTTGTGAGGTGGTCCTTGTCCCAAAAGGTCTCACAGTCATTGCCTGTGGGGATGAGCAGGGTGAGCACCCAACACAGACACAAAGAAACCCAAATAAACCCCAATAACATGCTGCTCTGGCACTGCAGACTGCTCGCAGGCAGACACAAGAAGCCTGGAAGTCCCCAAGACGGATTGGCATGGGGTTTTTGCTTTTTTCCATGGGATGTGTCCCCCTACTTACTCTTTATGGGGCAGAAGCCCCACCGCTCATCCTTGCCGTAGTCCTGGGTGGTGGCACACCAGAGGTGCCCATCCTCCCGTCCTGTGCTGGTGCACTCGTGAAACCACTGGTTGTCGTACTTGAAGGGGATGGTGCAGGGCTTCCCATGGGAGTTGCCCTGGATGGTGTAAATCTCTGAGGGAAAAGAGGAGCCCTTGCTTGAGGATGTGTCTATGGGGGCTGGAGGGAGATTTGGGGTGAGGGGTGCAGGTTGGCCCAGTGTGGGGGGCTGTGCGGTGCCCGGAGGCTTCCCACTTCCCATCGCCCTGATCCTGCCTGGTTCTGCAGCCCCAACAAGCTGGGACTGAGCTTCCCAGGCAGGACCCAGTTGCTGCAGCACCACAGCGTCAGCTCACAGTTTGGAGTTGATTTGGATTACAGGATAACACTAATGCCCAAGGAGGTGTTACCAGAGTAGGACATGGAGCACAGATCTTCCTCGGTGTCATACGTCCTCCACTGTGAGCCGTGCATCTGGTCCCCCCCGTCCAGGGAGGAATTGCCCAGGCGGGCACCTAGATGCTGCGAGAGCTGCTCCCCGAGCCCACGGCAGCTCCAGCGCATGTTGACTGACTCGCGGTCACACTCATAGGTGGCCAAGAGGTGCAGCCCTGCTGTGGCATTGGTCCCATGCCATGATACTCCCAGGCACTGCATGGCTCCCACATTGAAGAGGCGATTTCGGGAGACCCATTTCCACTGCTGGGCTGGGGTACTGGCGTTGCAGCCCTCAGCCAGTCGCACCAGTGAGTCCTTGGTCTCCAGGCAGCCCTGCGTGCCCGTGTTGTAGATGAGAAAGACTTTGGAGTCTGGAGAGAGAACAAATGGAAAGGGTGAAAGCATCACTGGGTGAGATTCAGTATGTGCCATGCATGGCCCTGAGTCCTGACAGGACATTCTGGCTCTGTGCAAAGCAAGTTTTGCCATGCATCCCTGGGCAGAGCACCCAGGACGCTGGGGACCACCACTTCCCTTCAGCACTGACTCAGGGTTTGCCCCAGAGCCTATTCCCGCTGGTGGACTCTGGGAGGAGTGACACAGGTGGGTGTCTGTATCCACTGTGGCATCACCAAGGGTGGCTCTTGGGCATCGGAGCCAGCACAAAGTGCTAGCCCACTCTAACTGCATCGTTAGAGCCATTCAAAACTGACCTCCCATGGGCAGCACTTGGCTGCAGCATTCCCAGGCATTGCAATGATGCCAGTGCTGAAGAAGCCAATGGCTTCAGCACCAGCCATCTGCTCCAGGCAGAGAAAAACAGAGCAGGGAAACAGCACATCGATCATTGCTATGTGTGTCTGGGGACCTGCTAAAAACTGTGGAGCAAACAGGAACTGCTGGGGAACGTCTCCCATCCTGTGAAGGAAAATGCCTGCACAGCCCCAGCCCCAGCAAATACAAAATGTCATGTCAGGACCCCTTGGAATCCCAGCCAAGGCACTGGGAGGTGGAAGCCAAGTGAGGGGAATCGTTGCCAGCAGACAGAGGTGCAGCCGACGAGGGAAGACAGGCCAAGATCAACCCTAACTCCACACACATCCCACAGTCCTGCCTGCTGCCATGGGCCAACCATGCTTCCCCAAGGAAATTCCCTGACCCCCAGCATCACTGGGGGCCACTCCACCATGTGACTTTATCCCAAAACCTGCATAAACCAGTAAATCCTAGACATTATGCTGGGACATGCTGCTCCAGCTGATGTGTCAAGTTTAAAAGACACTTTATTTCTTCAAATGAATGTTTCTAAGCTAAAAAGCCACCTCAGGGCTTGTCACTGTCTCTTCTTATCCTAACACCCCAGCAAGAATCTTCCTAAAGCACCACATCAACACCACTACTTTTGTTGTTCTTTGTTATAAAACATGCAATTTTTTTCCACCACAAACATTCACCAGAAGTCCAAGTGAACTCACGGGCCCCACTATATTTAGCTTTAGTTTGCTTTGGTTTTTTGCCATTGTATGAATTTTTTGGGCTGAAAAGGTTTTCATTTCCTATTTCCCCACAACCTCACCCTGCCCCAGCTCTGTTGTTACACACAGCTCCTGCACATTCAAGCAACAAACACCTTGGCTCACAGAACTTTTCTGCCCCATATATAAAAGGAAAAAAGAAGTGGAGGAAGACAGACATCCCCATTTCTTCTGGGAGTTCCAGCACCGACCCAGCTTTGTGTACGAAATTATGTCAGAGGCCCCTTCCCCAGCCCAGATAACATTTTTTTGATTATGTCAAATGAACAAAAGTGAAGCTTGTTTGCAGGGCTTTATTTAATTTAAGGGAAACATTTCATTTCACTGAAAATATTTTTAAAATCATGGCAAGTGAGAAACTAAGCAAAAACCTAAACAGGGCTGATTCTGGGTGGCCGAAGCTCAGGCTCCTTAAGCTGGTGCTGGTGTTTCTCCAGCTGGAACTGGCCTGATTCTGACCTGGACAGTGGGAGACCAACTCATCTCCCACCAACACCTTCTCCCCATGCCAGCACCACCCATGCCACACCCAGCCCACTGCTTTCCCCTTCCCGCCTACAGTAAGGGCAGTGAAGCCCCTCCAGCACCAGGGCTATGGGGGTCTTTAAGCAGGTTTGGCTGATGTAGCATCAGTGCTGTGAGCCACTGGGGCAGGATGAGGCCTCCCTCGGGCCTGATGCCACAGTGGCTCCCCTGCAAGGAGCCAAACACCAGCGCTTTGCTCCTTAGAACAGAAAAGCTGCTCTACCACGAGTATCACCACAGAGAGCATCAGCAACAGGACACCTGTGAGCCCTGTCTTGCAAGAAAAAATTAATATTAATAAAAAATTAATGGAAAAGCCCTGGAGCAGCTCAGGAATCGGTGTCAGGGTGCTCAGTGCCACATTGAGGCTGGCAGCACCATGCAAGGGCCACACTCACCAGTGGTCCTGCAGTGGCACCGTGTTCAAGGAAGCCATCCAGACTGGAGGGGGCAGGCCCAGGGCCAGAGAAGCACAAAATACCATTTTACTCTAAAAAGAGAAGAGCCGGAGGTAGGAAATTATAGGCTACAGGATTTGGGCAGCCCCCGCATGCTGCAAGCAGCTCAGCCCCTTGGCTCAAAGAAGGCAGGAGAGGCCATGCAGTATCCCCAGTGTCTGCTGGGCCACGGAGGAATGGGAAAGCTCCAGCACCAGCTCAGCCTTGGCATCCCCCCCAGCTCTTCCAGCAAAACCGCTCGCTGTGCACTGCTGGGGAGGAGGTGGGGGATGACCCGCATGAGCTCAACACAAGGCAGCAAAGCTGTGCTTCATCAAAAATACACCTTTCTTTTCCTTATGTCTATGGAATTTGGAATTGACCGGGTCCATGGTGTCCATGACATTGGCAGTGGTGCTTGGATAAGCTCCTGGGCACTGACAGGAGCATTCAGCATTCCTGACCCCAGGATCGTTGTGTAGTTGGGTGGGAGGAGGCAAGTTTGGCTCAATGAATCCCTTTTCCCAAGCTGGTATTGTGCAGAGCAAACCAAATCCTTGTGGGAGGTGGCTCCAGAGGAGCATCCCAAAGGGACTGGGAATGTCCCCGTCCCTTCCAGGGCCTGCTCTCCTGCACTGCCCTCAGTAGCCATGGCACAGCTATGGCTGACTCCTTTCAGAGATGTTTCTCAGGTTTTGGTACCCACCTGTGGACCTGAAATCACACAGGCAGAGCTTTCCAAACGTCCCCCAGTTATGCAAACCTACCCACATTAACACCTGCAGATCCTTCCCAAAGAGGAGCTGTCCTCTGGCACAGGGCAAAGAGCACTGGAAAACGCAATCCTGCTGGATGCTCTGCCTGGAATCACCAAAATTAAACCAGGGCTGGTATTGGCACGCTCCATCTCTCCCTCCTGCATCCTCCCTCTTTTGAGCAGGGCCAGCTTGGAGCAGCTCGGACCCATCACATCCTGGTCCTCCTCCTCTGTGGAGGACTTGTGAAAGCAAAGCAGAATCCCACACACTTCCATCAAGGATGGTGCCTTGCTCCAGCCGTGCAGCCCTGGTATGCTGCCTTCAGCCTACTGGTGGGATCATGGAAAGCAGCTGGTGCTACAAGGCAGAGGGGATGATGGTGGGGACAGAGGGAACTGGGACTGAAAGCAGGACACTGGCTCTGCCAGCAGAAACACTCTCCTCATCCATGTGGGAAATAGTGGGTGCTCATGCCTGAGCACAAGTTCTTGGCCAGCAGGAAGACTGAACTGAAAGAACTCAGCTCAACCCTTCCCACAACAGCTTTACCACCCCAAGCAAATATGGAAAACGTCACAAACTTTCAGCAATTTTGGGGACTGTGGGCAGCACTGGATGAGAGCGGCCACAAGGACAGTGGACAGAGAAAGCCCTGCAGCACAGCATGGATGGGCATCCTTGGCATCACCCAGCCCCAAGCACATTCCAGCTCAGCCACCCACAACACCCAGAGCACCCCTGCTCCATTGCATTTGTCACCCTCCTATCACCAGCAGGGAGCAAATTCAAGAAAGGACCCCGGCCCCAGTTATCCTGGACTGGAGCAGCTCCAGGGCGCCGGCTTCAGTTACAACTGAAAGCAAATGCTGTCCCAAACATGTCAGTGCTGCAAGGCTCTGATACCACATCCCTGCCAGCCCCTGCCCCCTCTCTGGCTTTTCTGTGAGGGTGATCATGGCGCCGTGTGATGCCAGAGCCCCTTGCAAACCTCTGGAACTCAGCCCTGCCCTGCAGCTGCCCTGGGAAAGGTACTCCCTGCCCCTCTCACTCAAGGCTCCCCTTTATGTGGGATGTCCCAAAAAACACAGCTCCAAGTTGTGCAGGAGGTTGAACACAGCTGGAGCCACAGGGACAGATCCCTCTCGGAGGTTCCTGTGCTGCAGACACACGATGGATATGATTTGCTCCAAACCAGCCGGTAAAGGCAGGAAAGCCTTGAAGTCCACAAGGTGCCCTAGCCATGCCAGTAAACAGGGCTCCACTGGCACTCCGAGACTCATGAGCTCCCTCAGGGACTGCAGCCCTCTGTGCTTACTAACACCTTCATTTGGATTTGTGAGGCCAGGAAAAGGTTTTACCTGTAACGTCCTGCAGCAAGAAACCCACCTTTCACTTGCAAGGAGCAGAAAGGAACCCCTGTTTCAGCCTGAACCTCCTCATGTAATGTGTATCACCTGCCAGCAAACAGGGCACAGCAGCCCCAAGCCACCTACTCCAAACCACCATCTTTTCAGCCCATTTTTGCAGCCCAAGGGTGAGCAGTGGCTCTGAAACCCATGTGGCACTGATGAATGAAAAACTGCAGGAACCGGGAACTCATTCACAATAAACATGGTGGGGATGCACCAAGTATGGGGGAAAGATCAGCAGCAGAGAAGAAAAATTCCCCTGGAATTAAAAAAAAAAAAACCAAAACATAGAAAAGTGTGACAAAAAAATGCAGACAGGCTGGGAGAGCTGGGGATGTTCAGCCCAGAGAAGAGAAGCTTCCAGGGAGACCTTAGAGCCCCTTCCAGTGCCTAAAGGAGCTCCAGGAGAGCTGGACAGGGACTTTGGACAAGGGCCTGGAGTGACAGGACAGTGGCTTTGTGATGGAGGAGGGCAGGGTTAGATGGCACATTGGGAAGAAATTCTTCCCTGTGAGGGTCGAGTGGCCCTGGCACAGGTTGCCCAGAGAATCTGTGACTGTCCCACCTCTGGGAATGTCCAAGGCCTGGTCAGATGGGGCTTGAAGCAGTCCACACTAGTACCCATGTCCCACTGGTCCATACCCATGGCAGAGGGTGGCAGGAGATGATCTTTGAGGACCCTTTCAACCCAAGCCATTTTGGGACTCCACAAAGAACCAAAAGCCATTGCTCATGGAACACAGGAGTTTCACCTGACAGAGCCTCAGCTGGGCCCAGCTTGCACAGCCCTGAGGAAGAGAAGGAACTGCTGGAATGGGGAGAGACCAGCCCGACAATTCCAGTGACATTTGGGAGGGCAGGACCCCAGGACTGCCCCTGACCATGGTCAGACAGTTCTGCCGAGGGATACAGCGGGGTTGCAGAAAAGTCCCAACTCCATCTTGAATTTCATATTACTGGACAAATTATTCCTCTGGAGGAAAATCCCCTTCCTGGAGAGAAGTTCCCAGGAAAGCCCAGCTCCAGCAGTCAGCCCAGGCATGGCTGATGCTTGGTGTGGAGAAGAGCAAAAACCATAGCCACTGCCATGAAGAGCACCAATTTTTGGCCAAAGCAAGGAGGCCTGCACATCCTTCTGCAGGCTGGGAATGGGAAACAGTGATAAAAGCTGTGCCCATGGAAGCTCCCAACAGCAGAGCTAGAGCACCCCTGCTGCCAGCAGGGATCACACGACACGAGAGCATTCCAGCCTGCGGAATGAAGCTGCTGCAGGGCTGGAGCCTGGGCCAGATCTAGGGAGAAATTGGGGAAAATTTCCATCTTTCTATCCTTTGCTGGGTACCGGAGGACAAATTCTGGGGCTCGTCTCCCTTGTGGTCACTGCTGTGGTGAGTCCTTTGGGCTGCCAAGGGACAAGCATCGGCTGTACCTCCCTCCCAGCTGCTTCTGGCATCGGTAACTCCATGCAACTCCTTAGAGAGGAACTTCAGACTAAAAAAAAAGAAAAGGGAAGGAAATGCAGCCATTCTGGCAGGCCCAGGACACGTCTGGCTCAGGAAAGGCACCGGCCCCGTCTGCTCCAGAGCTGAGAGGAGACACAACCCCCACTCCTGATGCTCCTAAATTAGAGGTTTACAGCAAATGAGCAATGATGCCCAACATCCCACAGCATCACCCAGCACAGCACAACCCTGAGACTTGGCTGGGGCCAGACTTGCCAGAAGTAGTTCTGGGTGCTCCAAGCCAAGCTCCAGAATAAAAGAGGATGGTTGCTGTTTTGTTTTAAAAACAGACCTCAGGGAGTTAAGGACCTCTTGCTACAAAGAAGAAAGTGAAGCTTCTGACAGTCTGGTTGGGAGTATGGAGAAGCTGGATGTGCACTTGGAGCTGAGAAACTCCTCTTGGCTGGCCCAGCAGACAGAGAGAAGCTGCTGTTTATATGGTGGGAGCTGTATGTGATGAGCTCCTTACTTGGCTGCAATGATGATGGCTACCTACCACCCTGCTCACTCCTGCTGTCTCATAAGGGTTTTGGAAAGGGGCCCCATACTTCACTTCAGCCTCTCTGCAGACATTAATAAGCCCATTCTCCCAACATCCTGCCTGGGTCACAGATGAATGAATGCATTCCAGAAGGGATGCTTGTCCCTTGGCAGCCCAAAGGACTCACCACAGCAGTGACCACAAGGGAGACAAGAGCCCCAGAATTTGTCCTCCAGTACCCAGCAAAGGATAGAAAGATGGAAATTTTCCCCAATTTCTCCCTAGATCTGGCCCAGGCTCCAGCCCTGCAGCAGCTTCATTCAGCCAGAGTTTCTGACTCCCAAGGAATGCAGGGAGATGAAGGCAGCACTATCCATTGAATGGGCTCCAGCCAGGATGGCGGAGTGCAATGGAGTGCAAGAACACAGTGGGAGAGGCAAAGGCTCTCTCTCAGGACACAGTGGTCAAAAACTCATCCCTGAGCACTGCTCTGGCCCCAGATCCTCTGACTGTCCCCATTCCCTCAATCGCCAGCACCCCAGACCCCCTGGACAGCAAAATGGCCAGTGGTGTGATGTGACGTGCAGGACAGCCCTGACATGTCCTCACAGACAAGGTGCTTCCAGCACAGCTGGCAGAGGACTTATCAAATATTTCAAAACTACTAAAAAAACTCCCCCCAAAATGATGAAAGATCCATAGATTTCTCCTCCCTTGTTTTTCCAGTACCACTCCTAATGTTACTTCCCTGAGCAGCGGTATCACTGTCTCTGGACAGGGATGCCCCTATTCACCAAACCTAAGAACATTCACACTACCAGGGGCAGTCTCTGGTGTCCCACATACATACATATTTTTAAATTAAAATTATATTTACCATGAAACTTCCCACCGGGTGCCCTTTGTCTGTCTCATGCCCTGCACTTCCAGACCAGGCATTACTGGGGTAATGGGGCCTTTACTACAGAGCCCCAAGTTGCTGTGTCAGGATTCCAGATGGAGGAATGGGAAAAGCTCAATTCCACCTTCTCAACATCCTGCAAACAAGGCTGTTTTACATGGAAAATCCCACGTGTCCCTATTGCAACATCTCAAAGTGCAGTGCAGGACCGAGCAGCGGGATGGAAATTATACTGGAAAATACTCTGTGCCCCCTGAAACCATCAAACCTTTGCTCCCAGACTAAAGAGTGCTCCCAGGAATTTGCAAGTCAATCCACTAATCATCTTCTAATCCTGAAGAAATTACAGATGGGCTCTTTAAGAACAAGAGCATCTGTAGGGTCTCTTTTGGGCTCCAAGCAATCTTAGGAATGAGAAAAATGTTGATGCTCTGCAAGCTGTGCACAGTTCAGATTAATTAAAATCCTGCTCCTCAGTGCACGTGAAGCAACAAATTTTACAAATTGCTTACACAACCCTCCAGAAAATGCTGGCTTAGGCTGGGCTGGAGTGGGTGGGAGGGCAGCTACCATTCCCCGTCCCACCCAAGATCCAGCTACATTCATGGAGCTGAGCAGGGCATGATGATCTAGTGTGTAACACTGGGACCTCTGGCAGAGCTGGACCAAAGCCTTCCCTTCCCTGCTCCAAGCACCCACTGAGGCAATGGGACCAGAGCCTCTTGTGATGGATTTATCATCTGGAAAAAACTATTTAGTACAGAGGGATGATAACACCCTCAGCGCACATTTGCTTTGATTTTGGGGCAAAATGTTTCCTTGGAAAACACTTAAGGAAGTAATACTTAAGGAGAGTGCCTCTGCCTGCAGAGAAAGGTGCAAAATCCAGCCAGAGAGAAAATGAAACCAGAGAGAAAAATCTGCAACGTGGCTTTAACCATCACCAAGACCTCAATGCCTGAAAATGCCTTTGTACATGCTGTCAAGGAGCATCTCCCCATGGGAAACCACCTGGGGTCCCCATACCAGCTGGGTGGCTTTAGGGGAAGGGGACAGTTTTGCAGTTGAACAGTTTTGCATGGAAGGTTAAATTAAATCTCTTTTCACTCTTGTCATTCTTGCACAAGCACCATCCTCGACCCTGCTGCCATGTCCCAGTGCTGCTGTGGCTGCAGATGGTGGGGAGGTGAGGTCTCCACTGTCTCTTGTGCCCTGCCAGGCTCCAGCAGCAAAGCTAACACCTCTGACCCCTTTTTCTGCTCCCAAACAGTCTGAAGAAGATTGAGATATAATTTCTTGGGGCTGCATTTGCCATGCAAGGCAAGGGGAAAATGGGGGGGAAATGAATGTAAAGGTTGCTCTGTTTGCTCTACAGGCTGTAAATCCTTTCCAGGTCCCTTTTGCATTCTCTCTTGCCCCACAGCTGACATGGCAGGACCTACACTGAGCAGTGGATAGGTGGGAAGTCGATCCGGCACCAAGTCCTGGCATTGAGACAAGGACCTTGTCCTGCCTGCAGCCATGGCAGGTGCTGCCTCAGTTTCCCTGAGAAGGTATGTGGGTGCCTACACAACACTGCACAGATGGGTGAAGGAGATATCCCAGCAAGGAGCCCCAAACCTCTGGCCAAGAGCTGTGCTCCACCTTTCTGGCTGTCCCGGCGGTGAGGGTTTGGCACAAACCTCTCAAAGAAGCAAGAGCTCCCCAGGGGAATCAATGCTTGTCTGCTGGGCTGGCCCCCACTGGAAGTGTCCTTGGGAAAAAGGAACTCTTGGGACTACTCCATCCTGATCCCAAACTCCCAGCAAGGATCCCCTCTGAGCTGCAATCCAGGCTGGTGCTGGGGGATCCTGGATGCGGCACCTCCACTGGCACCATCCTCTGCCCTCTTCATCCACCACGTCTGAAACAGGACTGATGCAGGGCAGGAGCAGCTCTAAGTGGGGATGGGGAGGATAAAGAGCTGAGGGTGCTCAGCACCAGCAAGGCATGAGTGACATGGCTCTGCGGGCTGGCGGCCACTGAAAGCTGCCTTGTTCCTTGTCCAGGCCCGGCATGGGGTCGGCTGCCACCGCTCCCGCCCCACGGCCGGGATAGAGGTGCCTCTGTCCTCGGAATTGCCAGACTTGGATCCCACTGACATTTTTTGGGATGAAACAGCCAGAATCAGACTGTAAAGGTAGCAAAACCTTGCTGAAATGTAATAACCCCCTAAAAGCCCACAGAAGGAGGAATTCACAGCCCTCAAGTAAATTATGGGGAGGTCTAACATGAATTCAGCTGTGAAAAGTCCAGCTGAGATGTCTACAAACAGCAGCAGACCCTGACCGCTCCTCCAAGTGCCCCAGAGTACAGGGGTCTCCTTTCCCATTGCTTCCTACTTTCTCCATTTCCCAGCCAAGCAGTTTCTCCTCTGATGCCAGAACCGACCCCTTGCTTGGCATGAGATTGCTGCCCACTGTCATCAAGTCCATGATCCCATGTTTGCCCCTTGAGTGAGGCACCTCAGCCCCAGGCACTGTGGGACTGAGGGGAGAGGGGAAAGCCCTGGGGTTGCAAAGGGAGATGGGGGAGGGGATCAGTGTGTTCCTATGCTGCCACTTCCAAATCTTCTTTGGATTTGCTAAATGTGCTCTGACAAAATAGGCCAAGGGATTACGGTTGTTATTTTCAGGCAAAAGTAGCCAATTTTGCTTTCTTTTCAAATCTTAAAATTTTCTGAATAGAGCCAAAATAATTCAAGAAGTCCCAAAAGCAGTTCCTTAGTTCTAGGCTAAACTGTCTTGGGATGAAAAGGGTCTCAAACGGCAATTTCAGGGGCCATGCAGAGGAGCCTCCAGTGTCTGGCTCATGGTGCCTTCAGAAGGTTAAAAAAAGATAAAATACAACCCGTTGACTTTATTGTGAAAACTTACTAGGAAAAAAAAAAAAAGTTTGCAAATACCCCCTCGGGCCCCGATTCGATCAAAAAAAGATTTTATAAAAACCTTTTTCATATGATTAACATCTCGGGAGAGGGGAGTGGGTTAGGAGGGGAGAGGGCGGCAAGCTCCAACAAACCCCTTCGGCCCCTTCCCGACCTCCCGCTCCGCGGACTGCTTTCCCCGGAGAGACAAAGGGCCGGAGCGGGGCTGCGGAGCGCAGCGGGCCGGCGGCCGCCCCCGGCCCAGGAGCCCCGCTGGCCCCTCCCGCGGCCGCGGAAGCGTTTCCGCCGGCCTCGGCCGGTGCTGCGTGGCCGCTCGGCGCGGGGAGTTAAACTCAAGAGTCATAAAAAGGGAGTGAAAACGCGGCGGAACGGGAAGAAAACTTGGCGCGACCAAACTGGAGAAAACAAAACGTGGCGGAAGGCGCCACGACCGGAGAGGAATGGAGTAAAACAAACCGTAGTAAAAGCAAATAAAACATTCCGCGAGGAAACAAGCCACAGCGATGTGAACCGCGTTAGAGCGAGGCGTCCCGTCCCCCCCCCCCCCCCCGCCCTGCGCGCCGCCGCCGGGGTCCCGCCACCCCCTTCCCGGGGGAGCCCGGCCGGGGAAGTCCCCCAGCACCGGTCTGGGTCCTCGACGTGGTTTGGCTCCTCGCCCCTCCTTTTACCCCCGATAAGAAAACTCGGGAAAGTGGAGGGAGGGAGAGCGCGGTCCCACCTGGGTGCGCAGCGCCGAGCACCAGCTGGAGCCCGAGGAGGCAGCAGAGGGGGCCGCGGAGAGGGGGGCACAGCGGGGAGCAGACGGGCCGCGGTCCCGCCGAGCCGCGCCCCATCCCCGGCGCTACCCGCTCCGCTCCGCTCCGCTCCGCTCGGGCCCCTCCTGCCGCTCCTGCCGGGCCGGGAACGCGGACGGGGAGGGGGGTGAGGGGAGGGGGAGAAGGAGGAGGAGGAGGAGGAGGAGGAGGGACGCGAGCGGGAAAGGGAGGGAAAGGAGGGGGGGAAAATGTTACAAAATAAAATAAGAAAAAAAACCGAAGCGTGCTCGCCGGGCTCAGACACTGCGTCAGCAGACCGGGGCCCGGCCCAGCGGCGGCGAGAGAGCGAGGCGCGGCCCGCCCGGGGGGCTCCGCCCGCTGCAGCGCATCGCTGGGGCAGGGGGTCCGGGGTGAAACGGGGGAGTAGTAGAAACGAAGCCCAGCCTGGCCAGGGCATCCCTGCAGATGCTCGGGGATGGCTGGCTCCCCCAGCAGAGTACCCACGCAGCCCTCTCCACACCCCCGGTGGTCGCAATGCTCCGGTACGGGGCGGAGGGTGTGGGGGAGATGCCCGCGGTGCCGCCGGTCCTCAGCGTGGGACCTCACCTCGCCGGGGTGAGTAGCCAAAGGCTGCCTTGAACTCCCACCACACATCGTCGTTTGCACCTCTGGGTGCCAGGCAGAGTTACCTCATTCCAAGCACAGCCAGCCCAGCTGGATCCTCCTCCATCCAGCCCTGTGGCACCGAGCTAGGCAGCTCCCAGTTCAGCTGTGGATGCTGAAGTTGGACACAGCTCACTGCGCCTTCCACCACAAGCCCAGTCCCTCCAGCCATGGGTTGCTGGTGCAGCTCTCCAGCTTCTGGTGCTCTGCTTCGGGCATGAGACAAAGAACATCCACAATATCAGATGTAGGCTCCACAGCCAGGAGCTGAACATATAAGGCTTTAAAAAACTTTTAAAAAACTTCTAAACTTTTATTTTCACACCTCCACTCCAGCAGGGCTGCCCATGGCCACAAAAGCCACCCAAAGAGGCAATATACATGGAAAACACTGGAAGTTGGCATATTCCTGGCTTTTACCCATTTGGGTAAAATTTCTGGCTTTTTACCCATTTGGTGCATTTGGGTGATGCTCACGGTGCCCATTCTTGTGGGAGCATCCCTAAGGGTGTAGAAGCCTCACCTCCTCAAACTCTCCTGGGATTTGAGCAGTGCAGGGAGGGTCAGTCAGTCCTTGAAACACAGACTCTGCCATACAGATTCAGGGGAGATGATGTTTTTGAGGAGACCAAGCTGATGGCAGAGCTCTCTTGAGCAGGGAGCAGGATCTGGCCCCAAGATGACACAAATCCCTGAGGGGGTGAGGAGTGGGTGTGAGCCAGCCATGTTCTATTCTTCAGAAAATAAAGGAATCTGTTGTTTCCCAGTGAGGCAGGAAGGACCTCCAGGCTGGTGCCAGGATGGGCTTTGGGGATGCAAACCCTCTGGGGGGCCTAATTAAGCACATCAGCATCTGGACTGTTGGTCTTTCTAAAGCAGGGATTACTTTTTAATTGCAACAGCACTGAGAGAAAGACCTTGCTGGCCCCCATGGCTGCCACAGGAAACAAGCATGATAGCCCAGGGAAGAGGAAGGAATCATCCAGATCCTCTCTCCTATCCCAAAAAACTTGGAGGCCACTCCAGGGGGATGCCACCCACTGAGACATCAGTGGCTGGACATGATGGGGCTGTGAAGTCCCATGAGTGGGACCCTCCACACATCCTGGACAAATCTGACATCCCTTTCATGGAAGTTGAACCCATCCAAAAGAAGGAACATAGCAGAGTCAAAAGGCTTTGGACCCCATGCAGGATTGCTTCTTCTTGGCCTGGTTCATCCTGTCTTGGAGGCCCCTATCCTGCATGTGATTAGCAATTAATTAGCACTTCTTAATTAGTTTCTTCAACACAGGCCAACAGGTCCTTACCTACTCT
This sequence comes from Motacilla alba alba, assembly GCF_015832195.1. Taxonomy (NCBI): domain Eukaryota; kingdom Metazoa; phylum Chordata; class Aves; order Passeriformes; family Motacillidae; genus Motacilla; species Motacilla alba. The sequence continues at coordinate 213,620 of NC_052042.1, forward strand.
CTTCCTAATCTGGTTTAGTACCAGTTGAGTCGCTACTCAACAGAGTGGATCAGGCAGAAATGTGTTTTTCCCTTGGGATGTCTCCAGGCTGTCTGACCCCTGTGGCCCTAATGAGTTGCTGCCAGGCAAGGACAAGGGGACGTGGCTGAGTGCAGGGGATGGCCAACTGCACCTCTGGCCACAATCTCAGGAGAGCTCCTTGCCTTGGAAGATCAATTTGGAGCAATGGGCTTATCCAGGATTACCCAGAACTTGAGATATTCAGTGTCAGTAGCTGATTCCCACAGTTGAAGCATCTGTATCTTGTCATTTAATTGGAAAAATAAACTCTGGGTTTTGGCCAAAGCAATATCCCACGTAGGGAGTGGTCACAGTGGTGGGACTGCAGTAGGATGGGGTGAAACAGCATTGGCTCGAGTGAAAGTCATCCTGCAGAAGGTTTGAAAAACATTTCTGGAGATAGATCCAAGCCACTTGCCTGCCTTTGGCTGGAGGTCTGACCTGGTCAGGAGCAGTTGGGAGAAAGCAGGTCAGTCAGGATGCTCAGCAAGTTGCAAAATGTGTCACCAACGTGGAGTGGGACCCAACCATAGCAGTGGGGGAGAAACCTGAGATTTGGAGCTGGGGTGCTCAGTGGCAGTGAGGCACCCCATGACTTACTAAGTTTGGGGCTGTCATGGGGCACATTTGGTGTTTGCTTATGCGAGAGGCATTAGAGGAAATGATTTGGGGACCTGTGGACAGCATCTGTAGCCTTCAGAATTTTCAGAAGGAAGGGTCTGGCCCCTTCTGAGGACTGGCAGGTTTTAAGAGTCTATTTATTATACGACCAGGGAGGAAGCATGTCCTGCTCTGTTGCACTCTTCCAAGGGTTGTTCCCCCCAGCCCATGGCTCTCTGCGGGACTGAGGGCTCCAGGAGAGCAAAGCGCTGCCTGTGGGCAGCTGCTGTTGGGGGACTCTGGTGTCAGGGGCTTTGCTTTTTTGGGGACCAGCAGCACCTGCCAGATTCTGCCAAGAGCTCAGCACCGCCTTGGCCTCATTCTGGCCCCAAATAGGACTGGTTGGGCCAAGATCAACACCCATCTGGCAGGCACTGTGCACTGAGGTCACTGCTTGGGGAAGAGGCCGTCTTGGCGTCTGCTGGCTCCTTCTCCCTCATGCCGGCAGCAGCAGCAGCAGCAGGGAATGACCACGTCGCTCTCTCTGTTGGAGACAGGCAGGAACAGCCAGTACAGCTCCCCCTCCAAGCTCCAGGCTTTGCACAGCAGGCAGTGAGGGTGATTGGTATCCTCTTGCTGCGATGTGAAGTTTGGTGGGGAATCCTATGGGGGTACAGCAAGGGACTCATCCCCAAGCTTTGCATTTGCACTTCTCACTTTGGGGAGAAGCCTGGGGACACCATGCGGGGGGCTCAGCTCCTGCACAGCCTCAGGCATGTTGGTTGTCATCGGGGCCCCATAGCAATGCTCCTGAGGGTTTGGTTTTCTCATTATGGTTCAACATTGCAACAGTGGTCTCAGCGCTGGTGGCTCAGGCTCCACTCCCAAGCAGGGAGTGTTGGGAGGCACCTCCTGTTTTCGTCCCATGCTCCTCCCCCAGGAGCTGAAATACAATGTTTGGGATCAGCCCCCTCAAGACTCAGCTGCAAGTAGAGGGATCCTGGCCAAAATGAAGGGCCCTTTCCCTGCCTCGAGCCCAACCGTCCCTTTGGCTCTTGCAAGGAGCAAATGGAGCTTTGCCAGGGTCCCTTAATGTGCTTGGTCAGCCTCATTCCCCCTGAACTCCTTCCCAAATTTGCTGTCTCCCAGCACTGCAAAAGGAGTCCCTTTGTGGGTGCCCCACACAGCAGCTCTCACAGCGCTTTGCTGCTCTGTCTTCTGCAGCCCTGAAAAGTCAGACAAGTTCAAGCTGCAAATAATTTATTAAAACCAGATGTGCTCACTTGGAGCTGCCATGAGGAATTTCAGGGCGCTCCAGCCTTGTGAAGACCAGCACTGAGATCCTGGCCTTCCGCTGCGGGGGCGAGACAAGGCTGGGGGCTGCCCAAAGAGAAGTGCTGCCTTCTGAGCCTGTTGCCTCTCCTTCCTGCCTGGCCTCCCCTGGAGGGCTCCTGGAAAGGGGCAGAGAGAGAATTCCAGCCATTTACAAGAAATTTAGAAAAACACTTGCTCTGCATGACTCAAGAGCAAATTGGCAGAACAGGGCTGCAGAGTGGGGAGGGAAAGCAGCTGGAGAGTAGTGGAGGACAGCACATCCTGAACAGCATCTTCCTCCTGCCAGAAGTGGGTATAGGACCACACTCTGATAGCAAAGATCTCACCCTGTTCCCTGGCCCTTTCCAGCAAGAGCAGCATGGTCCAGTTGGCCCCGAGTGCTTCATTTCCACCTCTGCTGCTGCCTCACCTCATAGCCATGGGCACGTTCCCTTCCACTTCCATCTCTCACCAGTTCCTTTAGCCTAGAGGGGTTTTGGCATCAATCCCAGCCACTCTCCTGGGCTTGGGTGTGAGTGCGTGGATTTTCAAGGATTAGTGGGAGCTGGGATGAGCCAATGCTGAACAAAGCAGGTTTGGAGTCCTCATCCTGATGTGGAGCTGAGCCAAGAGCAAGGCAGTTGCCGACAGGGCAGTGCGTGCTCGTTGTTCCTACGTAGCCAGAGCTTTCAGTCAGGAGAGGACAGGGCTGAGCAGAGTTCTGGATTTTTTCTTCTCCTGAATGCAAAGCAGAGCCAATCACCTTGTAACTTTGCTGCTGGTGTTCCCCAGGGCAGCCCAGGGGGGAATGGGAGATCTAGCCTGAACATGAGGGTGAATCTCCCTGTCTTCATCTTGCTGCCCTCACAGTATCCCTGCATTTCTATCTTAATTCCTGTGGTTTTATCTCCATCCTTGTATTTTAACTCCATTTGGACCATGGCACTGCTCTGCATCATCCGTGCAGCCCAAGCAGGGAGGATGGGAAAGCAGCTCCTGGCCAGGGCTGCCTGGGGGTGGTGAGGCTCATCCCACACTCGCGGGGCAGATGGTGGATAACCTCTATTTTCAAGCTTTCATGAATCAGCTCAAAGCACTTCGGCCACCCCTTCACTGAATGTGTTTGGAAATGAGTAACAACAGAGTGAGTGAAACACAAGCTGCAGCTGAAGGGAGAAGAAAGACTACAGAAACCCATCCCAGAGGAGATGCAGGCTGGGAGCACAGAGCAGCAGGGAAGAGTGCAGCTCGTCACCATCAGCACATGCCAGCAGCTTCTCCTAGCCTTCACACCCCCATGCAGCTAAAGCATGGAATGGGGGTGTGTCTCAGGCCCACTCCCAGAACAGACAATAGTGTCCTTGTGGCCAAAGCCTGCTCCTGGGTGTGAAATGTAGAGATGAGAAGCCGAGCTGCTCTGCATTTGTTTGGCCTTTTGCCCCCACCCAGGGTGATGGCCAGGGGGTACCCAGCTGCCCCTAAAGGCAGCACTGGGGCCAGGGAGAAGCAGAGACCACAGGGAGAGCCATGTGCAGCCGTGGAAAATCAGTGTCTCAGTGCAAAGATGCATCAGCATGTGGTAGCAAAGGTTAGGTCCAGGCTTGGTGGGTTGTCAGGGTTGTGCCTAATTATGGTCCTGCACACTCCAGTCTCCTGTTCTCCTCCAAGCTGTGAGTAGGAAGGTTTAGTTTAAGGCTGCCTGAGCCAAGCTTGTGTAGCACCCATAAAACAGCATCCTCCAGCAGCAGATCCCAGGCAGACAGTGGCAGTGGTTGCAAAGCTCACATTGTGGGTTTGGCAGGTCACAAAATAAACTGGGACTGGCCCATTTAGTAGAGAGAAGCTCATTTATAGCATGACTCCCAATTGCGAATGTAGGAGGCAAAGCATCCAGCGAGGCAGTCCCTTGGTGAATCTTGATCCTGCGGGTGTCAGGGTGTGTCCCTGCGCCGAGACCACTGTTGCACAGGTCCCTGTGTGTGTGGGAACCTGCCTACCCACTGCAGGACAATGATGATGCTGCTGATGCTACTGAAGCACCACTGCTGCCTCTCCTGCCCCAGCTCTGTGTCACATCATCTGAACTGCAACAGGGGACTGGAAATGATCAATTGCAGCAGCAGGGAGGGAGCCAAGCTCGCTCAGTGTTTGGTTTCACTTGCACTCACTGAGTTTGACTTCAGGCACAGTGAAGGTCAGGTCAAGTTTGCAGAGTAACCTGGGGCCTGGTGACTGTTCATCTGAGGAAGCAGCCCTGGCTCCTGAGGGATGCCTGGGGATGGCCAGCACATGCCTGTGGAGGAGCAACAGAGTGAGTTGGGCTCCAGCACTCCCCACTCCAGATACAAACAGACTCAACATCTTCAGCTGCCACCATCCTTTTTAATTTTCTGTTGTGTATTTTTGTAAAGCTGTCAAAGCCCAGCCCCCAAGAAATTAAAGGAGCTGAGTTTTGTCACTGCTCAGGGTGGTTATTGTGGGTGACTGAGAGGGAAGACTTGGGTGTCCACGGGCTGGGGAGTGGATGGGGGGTTGTGACCCAGAGATTTTCATAAACAGAAAAGGTGTTTTTTTTATGTCCTCGACATATATGACTTCTAAATGGCACTGCTATTCTACAGAAAATGAGGGACAAATCCACCTCAGCTTTTTAATTTATGTTCCAGGACAAGATCAATATCAGAAATTAGGTGACTCAGTAATTTTCAGCAATTCCCCCTCTGATGCAGAGATCTCACTGCTCTGAGCTATGGAATAAACCCTTCCTCCATCCTTCCTCATCCGGTCTTGTGTCATCTCTGTGGCAGCCACTGCAAGAGAGCTCATGCCAATGCCAAGAGCAGAAAAACAGTAAAAGCCAAGCAAATCAGTTTCTTAAAACTTATTTTAATATCCATATCTCATCTGTTGGGTAGAGCCAAAACAGTCTGGCCTGGTTTAAGTTACAAATTCTTCATACACTTTAAATAAATGAACAGTGTGGCAATAGGGTCTGTTATTGGAAGTGAAACCCATCTTAACAAGGGAAGTGTTGCAGCCAGAATTCTACCAGGGTTCTTCCCTGCTATCAGCCCCAAAAAGCCGTCACTGTCCCCTGGCCCCGAATGGGTGTCACACAGCAGGAATAAATGCTTCTGACACAAAACTAATCACACCCACAGAGATGCACACACTGGATGGCCAAGAAACAATGGGACCAGGATAGAAAAAAACCCTTTTAGAATTCTCCCCGATGTGGACAGATACCAAATCACCAGTTTCGGCAAATGGGATGAAGCACCAACCCTGATTTCTCCTGACAGAGGCTTAATAAACATGTTGAAGCTCCTTGCTGGACAATTAACTTCTGGCTTAGAGCAGCAGGCATGGAAAGGGCTAAGAGAGGATGGCGGAGGATTTAAAGATGCAGTATTTCTGTTCTTTGTATAAAACACTACAGCAGTTTAGACACCACCCTAAATGCAGCTGCAAGGGAGTAAATCCAATTAAAAGCCCAAAAGTCACTACAAAAATAGTAAGAAAAATCAAAGCATTAGAGTTCTCCATTTCCCTGGCCTGTTGCGTAATTCCAACAGACTGCTCTATTTCTCAGTTATCAAGTTCCTGATCAGGTTTAAGCACAGTATTTGCAGATGATGGCTTACAATAAGGGGAACAAGTGGCAGTTCTGAGTGCATGATGGACAACAGCACTTGCCAGGAGATGCCAGTGGGGTAACAGAGCCACCCAAACAGCCCACAGGCTGCCACAGCTGTGGGTACAATCCTGGAACCGTCCCACAAAGGATCCCCCAGCCCACAGTGGTCCAGGGACTGGGTTGGGAAGTGCACACAGGGTGGTTTGTTTTTTAACCACCATCCTGAATTGCAGTAGTGCAGGGCTCGTCTTCCCCAGGGACAAACCCTGCTCCTCGACACTGCAACTTTGAACATTTCTGGCTAAGAACTCCTGCCACATGTTAGGAGCACTCCAACCTGGCTGCCACATGTTCAATTGCTGCACTTCTTGTGTTTTCAGTTTTCCTTCTATGGGGGAGGGAAAAGGAAGTAGAGTGGGAGGCTCCCACTTCACAGCAGGCAGATCCAGCTGAAGGTACAAGACCCCTCCACATGCAGATTACAGGAGGGAGACAATAATTAGGGTGTTTGCTCCTTTCAAGAACATTATCTCATTCCCTGCCATCTGAAATCGGATGCAGTGATGGCAGCAAGTTTCATGAGTCAGCAAGTCTGAAAACTGTTGAGGGAGAGAGGAAGCTTTGCTGCCAAGTCGTCCAACAGAGAGGAGCAGACAAGGCTTCAGCTTCAGAACACTCTAACACGAACAAGATCAATAGACAGCTGTGTGGGCACAGATCACACCTGTGACACCTGAGCCCTGCTTCAATCCCCACCTGCTCTCTGCCTGCCAGCCAAGATCAGGCTCACAAGTGTGGAGAGCAGTATGAGCATGATGGGCTGGGTCTGCAAAAACAGCAGCGCTTCAACACTAAAGCAGTGCAACCGTTGGGAGAGCGATGAAGCAGCAGCTGAGACCTTGAGCCAGCCTGAGCTGTGATCCACTCTGATCACAGAATGACGCAGGCCTGTCCTCCCAGGGCTTCACCACCCTCCTGAGAAGGTGAATCATTCCTAAGAGGCCATCCCAAAGGAGCAGAAAGCTGCACCAGCTGCAGAATGGACACTGCCACAAACCTGCTAATACGGGTTTCACTGAGACCAGAAAACTGTTTTCTTCCAAAAAATGGTTATTTTAAAAAAATTGAAATTAATTAGGGGTAAAACACTAACTCTAGTGCCATGAACAGGCAGGATCAACTTTTTTCCCCTCCAAAGGGCAAAGAGTCATATACCATCCCCAGCTGAACCTTGGTGCTTCGAGCTTTTCAAGGAGATGTTACCTAAACTTTATTAAAAGAAAAAGAACAATGTTTAAATATCAATACTGGACTAGCCCAGTCTTTTTTTTCCAAAGTCCACATTCTTCATATGAAGCACACACGGCGTCCTGGATTCCCCAAGGCTGCATGTTCAGAAGTTCACAGTACATGGAACCATGTCTTTTTGTATTTTTTCTTGAGTTTCCCCTCCTTGCTCAGAGCAGCCACCCTTTTGTGGTCACTGACTGGATAAACCTCAAGCCATCTCCTATCCACATGGCTTGGCCTAGATGCTGAAGGCTTTCTTGATGAGTTGATGTTGTCATGCTCTATGGATGGAAAAAAGCAAGAGAAAAAAGCACCTGGTACAGGTTTCTTGAGATCCTTGTGGATTCCTCTGTTCCAAAGGTGTTTCTGAAAGTCTTTTTGTCGGTTTCTCAAGCAGTTTTTGGCCTATTACTCTGTCTCAGTTTGAAGAGCTGTTATTGGATGATCCAGAGGTTGATGCAATTGCAGCTCCAGCTGGGCTGCTTGTGGATACAGATTTGCGGATGTGAGGCAGCAAATAGGGGTCACAGGCCAGCTGCTGGACATCTATCCGGTCCTCCTTTCGATAGGCCAGACACCGCCTGATGAACGCCTGCAGCACCCCAAAGCAAGAATTAGTTTCTATGACAGAAACAGGAAGCTTTTGATTCTTTGGGAGCGGGGCCAATGTGACAACCCCAGTGCCAAAATTCCTTCCCTAGACACAGCCCAGCTCTTGCACTAAATCTCATTTTGGACCAGGAGAAGCATGGCAGAGGCAGCCAGTGTTCAATGCTCAGCCTGACAGCTGCAGTAATCATGGAATCACAGAATGGATTGGATTGGAAGGACCTTATAGCTCATGTCATTCCAACCTCCCTGCCATGGGCAGGGACACCTTTCACGAGACCAGGCTGCTCAGATCTCCATCCAGCCTGGCCTTGAACATCTCCAAGGATGGGACATGCAAAGCCACTGATGACTGTGTGATAGGTGAGCATTAAACAGAGGGCTCCTGTTGGTTTTATGAAAATCAGGACGCTGGAACTGCCTGTGCTGCCTGACCCTCAAGCAGATTTACCTTTGCTTCTGGTGTGACCACTGGTTTTGGAGGGAACTGCACCTCAGTAGCTTTCAGGATTGTGTTTTCCTGCAAAATATCCTGTTGTGACTGGTTGTGACCGAAGGGCTACCAAAAGAAAGAAAAAAGTTGTTAAAGGTTGGTGACAGGCATAAAAATCCCGTAGCTCTACTGTTTATCATCATCTGACATCAGCATTTTTCCAGGCAAGCAGCCCACAACTGCTGGGAAGGTGCTGTGGATACCAGAGGACCAGGACACATTGCTCCCATGCTCAACTGAACAAAAGGGATCAACCTGGAACATGTCTGGCTTGCCAGTAGGGATCTCCACCTGCTTCCAGACCTTGTGGGTCTGTTACAGCATTTGTCATTCTTCTGAGCTGGCAGACATTCACCCACTCATCTCCACTGGGATGGTTCCACGTGTCTGACTGACAGCACTGAGCCGCACATGTGATAGCCCTGGCTTAGTTACCAGGGACTCCCGAAAGCAAGAGCCCATGGACTCCTTTCCCTTCTCCATCCTATCTTTCCTGTTGTCATAAAGGTGACAAATCACCTTTTCCTCATCCACACTTTTCCCTTCCAAAAAAGCCATCCTAAAAACTTCTAAAGTAGATCTTTGTACCTACTTTTTTTCCCCCACCGAAGCACTTGCAGCCATCAAGACCAACAAAGACTCAGGGCATGGAAACTGTCACAGACAAGACCAGAACCAAAAACCTCAGATGATGAATGACACACCTGTCCTGCCCAAAACAGCCTCAGTAGGAACGTGCCTGGTGGAAAGAGATGTTCTGCAGAATGTCTTTTCTGAAGGAAATGCTTAAAGGTAGAGCACAACATAGCCTAGTCTATGCTCCCCACTTCCACTAGCATGCACTCTGCCCTGGAACTGATGGCAAGGAGACAAGGGAGCACATTCTAAGTCTGTAGAGAAGGAAGTAGAAGCCTGGGTTGCCTCCCAAAAGGTTTGGGAAACACCACTAAGAAAATAAATTAAACACCTTCTTACCTTTCTGCCATATAGACACTGATAGAAGATGACTCCCACTGACCAAACATCAACTTTATTTGAAATCTTTGGAGGCTCTTTCCCAACCACAAAACATTCTGGTGGCAAATACCTGATTAGAAGGAAGTGTTAAGAAGTTATGAGCAGCAGCTTCAAGTATTTTCCATTATTTCCTTGGAACAGAAAATTCTATGATCAGATACTGGCCTGGGACTCAAGGGTCCCATTTCATTCCTGTGCATCTCTGGGCCAAGATCACCAATGCCTACTCCTCCTGGGAACAGTGATCCCAAGGACTCCCTAGACGCTTGTGTTCTGAGCTAGTCAGCACAGTCAGTTTTTTTTCACCAGAGCATGTAAAACAAGCCCATTCTCTTTTATCTTCAGAACTCATATTCGCTGTTGAAAAGGCTTGGCCAACAATTCCACAATGAAAAGTACACAGCCAAAATACATATTTTTAGAAATACAACCCCAGATGCCATGCCCCAGTTAAAGACACTCAGCTTCACTCAGGGCAGAGCTAGTTTAATTTTTAGGAACAAAACAAAGCTGTACAACACAGAATGGCCCAACAAATTTTCTGTTGCCCATGGTGACAGTTTGCAGCTTGGGTGACATCTAAGAGTCACACTCAGCAGCACTCACCAAGGGTCTGCTCTCAGCCAAGGGTGATACAGAGACACTTGGCACAGAATATAAAGAATTGCTGAAAACATGACATTCAAGTGAAGCTCTGGCTATAGACAACACTGTGAGATTTACATATTTTTTAAGAGTTAGCTATTCCTAATTTCAGAGGTATACTCCTTTCATCTCCCTGAAACACCTGAATTTCCAAATAGGTACAGTGTTTCCTTCGTTCTTGCTTAAGATGCGAGACAGAGCCACTCTGGATTGTGAAAGAGCAGCCAAGCCCCACTTCAGAGCTTGCTGTCTCAGCAGCACATGCAGCTTTTCACCAGCCTTTTGAATATGAGCTGGTTTTCAAACACTGACCTGTTGAACAGTAAAAAGCTGCCAGTCTCAAAAGGAGCTGTGTGACAACAAAAGCAGTTGCCAGGGTCTCAAAACTCCAGTGTGTCAAGCTAACAGCAGCACACACAGAGGTGACACACTCCCAAAGCTGTTTATAAACTGTTCTTGATCTTAACTTGCAAGTGCCCCAGGCATTGCTTACCAGTAAGTACCAGCCCCCTGCGATGTCAGCTCCATGCCATCAACTGAATTGTAGCTGTCATCATCCATGATTTTGGAAAGTCCAAAATCTGTGATTTTTATCTCTCCACATGCAGTACCATTGACTAGAAGAATGTTACCTAGACAGAGGAAGGAAATAGCCCTTAGGATACACATTTAACAAGAATAAAATTGCATTGAGCCCTGCACTGCACAAGGACAAGGGACCTACAGTGAGCTGCACCAGATGTTTTAACTCTCAAAACCCTGAACTTCAGAGACAACTCAGGGACTACCAAGTGCTAGAGCTGATCTGCTCATCTTGAATGACCTAGTGACCTCATATTGCTTGGAGCCTCCAGATCCTAAGCCCTGTTAGCCAAATGAACTTCAAGCCCAGGCTTTGACCACTCCCAAAGGTCTTGTTGGAAGGGCAGGTCAAAAAGGAGGATTAAGGAGAGAAGTACACATACACAGTTTATGACTCATTCTGCCCAGAAGTTCTGACTTGCCCTGTCTTCTCAATGTGCCAGAAACTCTCTCCTTCCTGACAGTGCTCCCCAGTGACCTTCTAAGCTCAAAAAGGACAATTAGTGCTTAGGCAAGAGTCTTTCATAAGCCCATCAAGAAGTCAGATCATCATTGTTTTTCTCCAAGCCTACAATAAAGTAGCAAAACTGTGTGTGATGGCAGCAGATGAATCACAGCTGCAGGCAGAACTCGGACAACTTGGGAACAGCCAGGGAGGAAATGGGGTCACTACAACCAGTGCAACAGCACCATCTCCCGTACACATTCCTCATGCTGATGCAACAAATCACATCACAAACCAGTTACACAATGCTGATGAGGTGCCACCAGTACAGGGAGGCAAGCCAGGGATATCTGCCCAAAGAGATGGATGAATTTACTGGACTAGGAAAAAAGCTATGTAGCCAATATGCATCATCCCAAAATGAAGCATTTCCATTTTCTCCCTTGTGGCTCTGCCCCAACGGTAGAAGGAAAATATACAACATCATTTAGGGAGGATCTTCTCCCTGGCAGATGTAACTGAATTAACTCAAAGGCAAACCTGAGCCGTCTGACTGTGCGTCCTCAGCTTTGGGAACTGACACACAATGTGAAAAAAACAAACATTTCAAAATTAGCTTCTGCCATCAAATTCTCAGCCAGATGATTACAGAAAGAATAAGCCAGAAGAATGGGAATGTGAAGCACACCAGTAATTGTGGGTGCCTTTATGAAGCAATAACAAGCTCTCAACAGCAGAATACAAGCAGGACATTAAGAAAACTAACACAGCCACTTGGTGGTTCAAGGTCTCATTCTTGAAAATGTTACATCTCCTTGTTTTGCATGTTACACCTCCTTGTTTTATGTTGCAATTTTGGCAGAAAACACCCTTTACACAATTTCCAAAGGTTCTATGCATTTTATGTTTTTTTTCTTGTTGCAAATTATCTCTCCCAGACAGCCCTGTCTTCTTTTTGCTGTCTGAACAAAGGAAACTGCCTCATATTACCTGTAACCCATTACGCTTCCTTAGCATCCTTAAGCATGCCAGCACAGCATACCTGGTTTAAGGTCATAGTGTATGATAGGAGGTTTGATTTCATTTAAGTATTTTAAAGCATTCACAATCTGCATGATAATGGATCGCGCTTCTTTCTCCGACATTAGCTTGTGCTGTTTCAGGTAGAAGTCCAGATCATTCCCCTCACAGTATTCTAACACTGTACAAAACCTGAAAGAAAAACAGGAGTTGTTGCAATTAAGGCACCTGATAGAAACCAGAACACTTTGTTACTGCTTGACTGTAACTCACCCATTTGGCCAATATATTAAATTAAGAGTCCTTCAGCCTATGAATCCCTTTCTAAAAGTAAGCTACCAGGAGCACAGGCCTCAATGCTCAACAGTACAAAGGTCAGAGATTCCCCAATTAACACCCAGAGGCTGAAAGCTGTATCAGCTGTGGCGTTTGCCCAGCGTCAAGAGCAGGATTTACCAGTAAAGCAGCACATCACCACATCTGACAGAATACACCACATTAGTTTGTGAGCTGGAGTCTCCAGAAAACCAGTGTATGCTGGAAGTACACCTTGGTTATCTCTGCAGTGAAGTCTAACATTGGTGTGGACACCTTCTGGACTTTCCTGAAAAGTTTTAAATACTTTGCTTTTAGTGGATTGGTCAAACCATGGGAAAGGACAGAGCAACACGACTTACGAGTCAGTATCCAGTGAGAAGTAGTCGTATAGTTTAACTATTCGAGGGTGATCCAGTTCTTTGTGAATTCTGTACTCTCTACATGCATGTCTGAAAACAGCAAAGTCTGAGCATTAGTCATACAAGTGACTTAATTCTAATTTCTCCAGACAGTGAATACAGACACACCACACAGCATCCAGCTTCAATCAAACCCATGCACGTTCCTCAGACAGCTTCAGACAAATCAAGTGAAGGAGGAACTGCACAGAACAGCTCTTGAGAACCACAAAACCCCAGTGCAGCTCCAACCCTGGCAATGCTACGAAATAACTCATCTTGATTAATGGTACTGCTTGCCAAAATAGCCTCATAAATCCTTAAAAGATTCAAGACAGCTGAATACAAAAATCAGCAACTTCTAGAATTCCATGACGCTTAGCAGCCTAATTTCCAGGCTTCAAATTCAGCTTAATTTGTCCCAGTGACTTGTGGGGGAATTAAGAACACAGCTTTATCTTGGAGAAGGCCTGGCTGTCACTCTGCAGAGTTATCTAACCCATGGCATTAGGGAGCAAGAGCTAACAACAGCAAAAGGCTTCCAGTAAAGAATTTCTTCCTAATATTTAATTTAACCCTGCCCTCTTTCAGGCTGAAGCCATTCCTCCCTTGTCCTGTCACTCCAGGCCCTCGTAAATAAGTCTTTTTTCCTCTTTCTTGCAGGCTCCCTTCAGGTAGTGGAAAGCCACAATTACGATCGCTTATTCTAGGAAACAAAGGGAAGGGGGAGGCTTCCAGAGAGCACAATGCAGGTGTGTACCTGAAAGATGAGGAGGAAAAACTATTTCCCATGGAACTGCTTGAACATTTCAGAGGGAAGCCACTTCAGCACTTTTCTCACAGAGCACTGATGCTTTAAAATGCAGAGGCACAGGGCTTATACAAAACTTTGTGTGCATATGCACACATTTAAAACACTTCCAATCTGACCAGAACTTTCGCAAGTAGCTACAGGGATAGAAAGTGGCTTTTGAAATGTAGCAAAGACAGGAAAAAAATTGGCAGCCTGTTCACAGGCACTGGATAAACAAATGCAGGAAGAATTGGGAACATCGTTGGCTGCTTTACAAAATCACTTACTTGTGATAGTTTTCTTTCTTCTCATCCCTCCAGTTTTTATTTAACTGGTGTATTTTCACAGCTACATATCTCTGTTCTGTTAAATCAAATGCCTGCAGAGAGAAGAGCTGAATATCAGTAGGAATTACAGGCCCAAGTTAATACTGCAAAAGCAGACAAGCTCTAACAAACCAATATCCCCACCCAGGAAATCACCATTAAAACAGTGAGGGAAAAGCAAACTCACATTTTGATTTGATAAGCTGCACTGATGAATTCAAGCAACTCTGAAAACTGAATATTCTGCACTTTGATCTGACCTTCCCCATAGGATCTAACTCACACTGCATTGATTTTGGCATTGTACTACCAGAGTTACAAAAGGCCCAGGAAGACCAAATTATAGACAGTTTTTATACTGGGAAAGACCCTGCTATTATTCCCCCAAGTCCAAAATTCATTTTCTACACTTGGGTTAATAAAAAACTACCACCAAAATACAGAAGATTTTTCAATGCTTTGTTTCACACTGGTAGCTCAGGTCTCCAACTTAAAGCATAATGTTTCAGCATATATAAAAGCTGGAGAATTCAAGAATTTAGCAGAGCTGTGTGATAATGTGCTTTATCCTTCCCTCCACTTCTTTATTATTTTAACAGTCCTTAAAGAATGGACCTCTGAAAATGCACTCACGGAGCAATGCAGAAATCTTCTACCTTGCCTGAGAGCAGCAACAATAATAAAATGATTTCCAGGACAGGACAAAATGCTGTGGTAAGCAAACAGGCATAACGTGTGTTCATCTCAAAAGTTGCCTACTAAATTCCTAATGCTTAATAGACTGGCCAAGAGGAAGGCCTAAGCTCTTCTTTATTTTAATAACAGTTACAACTCTTAGGAGTAGGCAGGCAGGAAACATTCATGCCCTCTTTCTTTCATCTGTGGAGCCAAAACTTTCTGCTTAGTCAGCAAAGCAGTTCAAAGTACCTAGACAAAGCTCACACTTTGCCCCCCGCCCCCATCTGAGCAGTCCAGTCCCCTTAGTTTAGGTTCCTATTTTTGTGCTGCATCAAAACAATAAAGCACTATGAAATTCCCAATATTTGCACCGGCATAATTATTTCCATTCTAGCCAAATTCAACATGAATTCCAAACTTCTGAGTACAAATGGGGAATACTGAGAACTGGAATAGCTCTAAGTGGGACAGTCAAATAACAAGCACCAAAATATCTCAGGTCTTGGCTGTTAAGAGTGTTGACGCCAGGAATCCTCAGCTCTAAGGATTTCCCAAAACTACACACACACACACAGAGCCCCCAGTCTGCTATTTCAGAGGGTAAAATGAAGGCACAAGAAAAAGAGGCACAAGAGCCTCATACCCCCAGGAAGTACAGGCTTTGCTCTTATTATTGGAGCTATTTTCACTTATTTACAGAGATGTTCAGACTTGCTGTACCATCTCAGTAAGGCTTAGCCACTGCAGGTATTTGTGTGCAGCATCTGAAGAAAGAAGTGGTTTGCTTCTCTGTCCTAACAAAAATTGAAGACTTGGTGCAACACTTTTTGACACTCATTTGAAGGAAATTTGACCCCTGAGGAAAAGGCCAGCATCTGAAAATCTAAACTCTGATGTCTAAAACAAGCCAGATGCACCATGAGCTTTGTACTCCTTTCTTCCCTCCATAACTTGTACAGCATTGAGTAAACAAGTGTAAAAACTCTGCTTCCTGCAGATCCAGATTACACCAGATTGCCATTTCCAAGTTACCTTATATACTTCACTGAAGCCACCTCTACCCAGAAGATGTAGCAACAAGTATCTATCATTTAGCGTTGGATGGTCTTTAAATCTGGTAAGAAAGACACAGTTTAAGAAGACAGAAATAATTACTTCCTCTGCACAATAAATTACAGCTACTGAACAGCAAAGAAATGACGCTTTCACTTTCAGACAGAGAAATATAATTGTGTTAATGACTGACAAATTTGATGCTATTTGATCACTCTGCACCAATGAAAGACTATTTAAGGGTACCTTGAGGAACGTGGAAGCCTGTCCTACATGAACTTCAAGCTATACCTGTACCAGCCCACAATCAAACGACTATTGAGTTCTAACATCAATTTAAAAAGGATTAAGTAAAAGATTATGAAAAGATTGTTTCTCGTTAAAAAGAGAACAAATAAAAAATTACTTTAAGTTCTAATCCCTGAATCCCATGTGCTTACTGTGAATTATCTTCATTGTGTATCCTTTTCAATTCCCTGATGTGCAGATTTCTAACCCTCTCTAGCCGTTCCAGTTCTGCCTGGATCTCAGCTTCTTCCTGCACAAGGAAAAACCAAAAGGAAAACACAACAGTCTGTAAGGTACTGCAGGTAGTGTTTCCACCTGACCATGGAAACACAAATGCAATTCCACTTCTGAAGAGGTTACTGGCATAAAACTTGTCTGGGAGATCAGAGAGATGGTCAGAGTCAATTTGCAGTCATGCGGCGAGTAACAGGAATGAACACTGACTGGGCAGTTCTGTTCACACCTACACAGACAGGAGGAGACATATCTTTACACCTCCTTGTTTATAGTATTTTCTGTAATTAAGAAGTCTTGTTGCTGTGGTCTTGCTCTTTCCCCAAATAAGTGCCATGCAGCTGTTTTTGATGGAATTTCAGTTCTGGTGGGACAAGAGAAAGAAGACAGCCCTCAGCAGTAAGAGCAGGGATGTCATGATGACATATGGGATGAGGCAGCATCTGGACAGGATGGGATGTATAAGAGAATGACAGTATATTCTACTAGTGGTAACTGCTCAAACAGGTCAGAGTGCTCCTCAATGCCACATGGAAGTTCTGACATAGTGTTTGTCTAGCTGGAAGTTCTGGTGCCCTCAAAAATGACATGAGAATTCACATCAGTGTGGCCAGGGCTGCAAACCTCAATTCAAATGTGCTCCCTGAGCAGTACAATTTGTATATGTGACTCAGGGGACACTGTTAACCATCTGTCTTGTGACTCCGCTCCTTCCCTTTCCAACTGGTTCTATTTTTAGACATAAAGAATGTCCCAGTTTCCAAAAGTGGAGAAGGATAAGCACAGCTTCAGACAATGCCACTATCCCAACACATTACCTAATTTTCTATTAAGGTCCATTTCCAAATGGATTCCTCCATTCCAGGGTGGCAATGTTATGCCAGGATAGATGGACCTGCAGTTAATCCCCTGGAGCAATATGGGACCTGCAGGGCCAGCATGCCAGCAGCCTTCTCCTGCCTGTGTCACTTCTCTTTGTTCACAGGTGTATAAAGCATAATGGGCAGACTGCCAGCAGATTCTGGGTGTGCAGTAACTTTCCCTTCCGCAGAAAATAACAAGGAGTACAGATACATTAATGAGGCCTTGCATTCAGCTTGTGTGTCAAGGTTACAGGGAAAAAAACTAAATGCAGAGCTCGAGCACCACCTGAGAAAGGAAGGGCCACTCCAGCAAGACATTTACTTCTTCTTTGGTTCATTTCCAAAAGAAAACTCCTTGGCCTTAGCAAAGATCACAGCTAACCAGGAAATGGCAGAAGACATCTACTTTTTTCCCCCAGTATTTCATCTGTTGAAGTGCCCCAGAAAACTTATTTATAGGTCACTGCAATCACTTTCAAGGTAACCAACAGCTTATCTAAATATAACCTCACCGGCAGGTACAGTTTCTACTGAGGCCAAGGTATTTGAGAACAAACGTGCATTGCCACTGCCTGAACAGGACTGGTTTGCAACAGCCCAAGAGATTTTATTGGAGTGATAACACTGGTTACTCAATATTGCAAAGAACTGAAAAAGTCAATGACTTGCATTTTTTGGTTGTGTTTTTATAATTTTCTTCCCTTGGTCCATTCCTTACTGTTCCCTCATGTTATATACATTCAGAGTCCACCACAAGGCAGGTCACAGTGACAGAAGATGTATCAAAAAAGTAGAATTTCTGCATGAAATCCTAACTGTAAGGACAGAGAAAGCTATTTATTGAAGCAAATAATATCTTCTGTGAATATCACCGCCCCAAAAAATTATTATGAAATTCTGGCTAATCCTTTCAAGTGCAAAAACCTCTTGATTATCAAATGAGTAGGGACCTCTACAAAGAAATGCTCTTGTTCAAAGAATACTGCACAAAAAGCCTTGGCTGCAACTAGTTCTTACCTTTTTAAGATGACCTAGTCGGAGTTTGAAGATTTCCTCCTGTTCATGGTATTCTGCTAATGTTAACCTGCATGAAAAAGGAAGACTCAACACATTAGGTTTCCAAACATCATAAAGTGAACAATCTACAGAATGCACATTGCCAGTGGAAGTAACAACTCCACAGAGTAGATCAACAGCCAGCACAAAGATTTTTAGACAAACTCTGCAACCTATATTTTTTAATAATCAGTCTAAAGGAGAACAAAACCTTAAACCTCAACAATATCCATTAATTTCAAATTCAAGTCCCTAATAACACCTGTATAGGCTACTGACTGACTTTTAAAGAAGACAGCTAAACCATAATCTAAATATAGAAAAGTGAAGCCCAAATATTCCACATCTTTCCACGTAAAGTTTGCTTTACTGACTCATTTTCAAATTTTTCTTTGTAATAAAAGCTGGATAATTCAATCCAGCTATTCACTCTGAGACTCGAAGCACACCTGGCCACAGAGCCACTGCAAACAGAGCAATGACCTGGGATTCAGATTTCCTGTTTCAGGTTCTGCCAAGTGGCTTCCAGGGAAACCTTTGGAAATTTACTTTATCATATTTTCGACCTCACATGTGGTTAGGAGAAGCAATGGGATAAGGGGAATAATCCCTAATTTATTGATAGTAAATTATGTGCAAAGTTTCTGCTCTAGGTGGTTGGTCAAAAGAAGTTTCATAATGTTTTCGACCTCTTTTCCATGCCAAGCATGCTACATAGGACAAAGCAAAGCCTTAAACTAAAACATTGATGGAGCCCATCACTAATGAAATGCAATGACACACTGAGGTCTTTAGGACTGGAAAAATTCATCACTATATTAACCATCTCATTACTACCAACAAGGAATTTGGTAAAAGCACCATATGTGAACATAAACTATTACATACTTATCAATTGCATCTGTTCACTCTGTAAACAAGACCTGCACGTGACAGCATACAAATATCTTCTTTTAAACCTAAATTGAGTTCAAAGCATATCCCAGGAGGATTTCTGCAACAGCAATTATGGTCTACACAGTACTTTCACACAAGGTTAGTGCGGGAGGCCTCCAGAACATCAACACCTCAACTTCTTTCAAGGGGGGACCTCTGTCTGTGCAGGGAGACCTTACTCAGTTAACCGAGAGGAGAGAGCATTCAGCTTATCAAGTGCTCATCTTGAAATGTCCCAACTTCCCTCTGTTGATAATGCATAGAGTCCAGGTACTTGAAACAAAGCCTAAAGCAGTTGTTACCTGATAAATTTAATGAAAAACTCATAAGCCAAGTTACCTAAGAAAGAATCTAGAGCAGAAGGAACTGCTTATTACAAATTAAAGATACGTAAAAAAACAAAGCCAATACCAAAGATGGTCACATGTTGTCTCATTTCTTATAAAACTGCTGACGGCCCAGAGCTGGACTTGAGGATCCTTGGGAGTCCCCTCCAACTCAGGATATTCTGTGATTCTATGATTCTAATTCACACACACAGCATGAATTTTAATTAGATTCAGAAAAACTAAAAGACCGTCCCAAGAGTTTAGGTCTTTGTGATTCTTTGGTTGCTGTTGCTGTGTAAGGAATAAAGAGTTAACTGAATAAACCAGCAACAAGGTTTGCACGTATGTTTGTGCACAAATAACAAACACCATCAGTCTACTGATTAGGGCAGAGATGTAACGAGCGCCACCAGGTTAACAATGCCCAAAATAGCTGTCTGTCACAGCAACCATCACAAAAATCAAGGGGGCTCTGAGACACACACTGCCCTGTTTCACAGAAACATGCCAGAAACACCCTACCTACCTCTAGCACAGCTGAAGGCTGCCCTAATGAATCTCAACCAGCCCCAGCGGAATAATCTTCCTGAATGAAAATTAGTTTCTCATTCACAGGCTAGAAAACTCATTTTGGGAGAGCTGGTGTTTAAATTTGCATCACAGGACCTTCCTTTCCTTTTTAAGACACAGCAGCAACCATAAACCACAGAGGAACCAAAAATCAAAAAGGAACTTTGCTGTCTGCTTCTCATTCAACTTTTAGAAACATTTATATTTAAATTGCCTAAAAATCAGCCTGTCTTAAGAGTTCCCCAATGAAAAGCCTCCCTCCAGAGATCATAAAATTCTGTTCCTGATACACAATGGTCCAACAAATGCACTTGCTGGATAACTAATGACTAAGCAAGTAGTCAATCAGTCCAGTTGCTACAGCTGACTTGCAAAAACCCCAGTGTTTTCACATAACCTACAACACTCCACATAAAACATATCCATACCCTGGCAAGCAGTTTTTATCAAGTACATGACAAGAAGCTTTCCTAAACCACGAAAATATCACCCTAAAATGTATCAGTGAAGAATGATAAACCAGTAAGAAACAGAGAAAAAGCCTTGGGAGCCCAAGAGGCTTCCTAGCAGAGCATGGTAAAGCTGGATTATGCCAAGGCAGGCTCACAGCACAAGCAAAAGCATCACAGACGTGACCAGGATTCGCAGGGCACACCAGGACCTGTGCTGCCATGTCTCCAGAATAAGCCACGCTACAGCTGCACCAGACTGCTGGAGAAAAAGAAGCCCACAAAAATGGGGAAAGCTCATCCTGCCCTTTGGAAGTGAAAGGTTACCACAGTGAATAGCAATATTTCAAAATATCCATGTACAGACATACCATTTGCTTCTCCCAGCTCAAACCTGGCAATAAAAAAAGATGACTTTAAAGTTTTATTTAGTTCTTTTCAGGCTCCCTTGGCCAGAATGAGGGGGAAATGTCTCCAACCAACTTAGTTATTTGCAGAAAGCACACAGTGCTCTCCAACACAACCCACCTGATCTGCAGGCACCTGCATCCCACTCTGGAGGCGCAGCCCAGGAGCTGAGGGCACCCTGAATATCAGGATTCACATGGCCTTATGCCATCTCTGCTGAAACTGTGAAGGCAGTGGGAGCTTTTGCTTCACATGTACTTTTAAAGATTGTGACCAAGAATTCAAAGGGCTTCTGGAACTTTGAGGTCAAGTCAAGCCCAGATGATTTAATAATGAAAAATGAAAAGTGTCAATGAAGGTTATGGTCTTAGCCTACAGCAATAAAATGAAGTCTATAAAGGGAATTAGGAGAAGGCTGGGCTAAGTCTCTGACTGAATGTATTTCCAACTCACAGAAACTTCTGAAAAAATAATATTCTAAATTTCTTTCAAGCCCCAGCTTTACTCTAGAAGACTATCAAGTCTCTTAGAGCATCAGTAACTTCAAAAGAGGCAGGGAGGAAAAAAAAAACAAACATGAGAAGAGTAGCACTTCCACTATTTCCCTGAGTCTCCTATGTGTGAAGAAGAATTGTTTTGGAGAACAGGCCAATGCTCAATGCATTGTCTCTATGGAGAGCATCTGATTGCTTCAGCATCCCAAATGAACTGTTTCAAAACTCTTAACTCAGAATTCTCTACAGTAAATATACAGAAATCAAGGTTTCTAAATGTGTACAATTTTGTTTTCCTTAAAAAAAAAAAAAAAAGCACCACGTATACCCTGATACTGATTTCAATTCTGAACTTACAACTCTAAAGTCAGAGCCCACTTTTCAAACCTGACCACAACAGAATACTGAAAAATTACTGGACTTATAAAAAAAATAAAGTTAAGCTCATACAAAGTCTGGACTCGGCAATGATCCTTATTTTACTTCAATGAAAAATATGTAGAACTGGAGTAAGATGTTGCTGAATGCCAGGTTAATTCCACAACATTCATTTCTGCATGGAGTGAAGCCTGGAGGCAAGGGCAAGATTCCATTTCCCAGGAGATATTTTGTGCTCTAGTCAAAGCATGTGGCTTTGCCATGCACCAAGAAGGCCACAGAACCTACGTTTCATTTTCTGCTCCGTTGGTCTTGCTCTTGCGCTGCTTCTGCTCAGTGCTTGCTGGAGGGGTCTGGCCCATTGCGGGTGGCTTCCGCTTTGCTAACATTTTTCGTTGCCTTTCTATTTCTTCCCGCTGGGAATTTATCCTTTCCTGTTGCCTGAAAAGCAGAGAGGAGAAAAAAAAAAGACAGATAACTAAGGGTGTGCACTTGGTTGTCTTCAGCATCTGTTCTTACCAGATTGGACCCATGAATTTCAAATCAGTTGCACTTGCAAGATTTGTAACAAAATATTTTTGTAGAGAAAAGGGAAACGAGCCAAATATGATGAGTCAGAGTTTTAAAGGTATTTTTACGTAAAACGGGATTCTTTCCCTGGCTCACAAAAATCTTCCAGTAAGTGAAAGACTTAATTCATGCAGAGGACATCCAAAGGAGTTGCTAACCCCATGGAAACCTAGGATCCATGGCAAATAACTAACTTTCCACACACTTTTTTCTAAAAGCCTCTGTTCAAAATCTCAGATTTTCCTGTTAAAACTATTCCTGAAGTCTGGCACTGTCTGAGAAAGTATCCTTACACTTAAAAAGTACAGTT
This sequence comes from Motacilla alba alba, assembly GCF_015832195.1. NCBI lineage: Eukaryota > Metazoa > Chordata > Aves > Passeriformes > Motacillidae > Motacilla > Motacilla alba. Next base: position 235,783 of record NC_052042.1, read on the forward strand.
AAGCTATCCTAAATTCTCTGGAATATAACCAACATAATTTCTGATTTCACTAAGGAACTGTCTCTCCTCCAAGACAAAAAGACGATCTCAAACATTTTACAGTGACAAAAGCACTCTTGAAATTTCAAGTCTAAATGACCTAAGCATTTGCTTATCTATTTCCCTATTAAAAAGGGACTGAGACCACAGGTAAGTGTTCCAGAAGTATTTTTTCCATGATTTCCAGCATAAACAAAGGAAGAATTATAAAGTCCTTAATCTCTGCCTAACAAGAGTTGCACCTCCCTATCAGACTACAGAGAAGTGGTGTGATTTTAAAGGATCACACGTAACTCTCTAGTGCAAATAATTTGCCAAGTCCTACTTAAAGGTCTAGGCCAGGTGGGAATTGACTGGATATTTCCATTAACATCCTGCATAAAGAGCTCTCTGATCTTCATTTCCAGGTTTCTGCAACCCTTTTGATCACTGTTACCAGAAGGCAAAACATGTTAAATAGTATGGATTTTCTCTTTCAAGCTTCTATACTTTCTACTTAAGGGAAGAAAAAAAAAAAAAAAAGTGCAAGCTAATTAGCCTTCTTTGACTAATATATGCAAGGATGCAAATCAAATAGACTGACTCACAATATATGTGAGATTTTGGTCCACCCCTCCACCCCAAGCACTACACAGCCGGGTAGGTCACTGAGGATTCCCAACAGGTAATAACAGTTGGCCCAGAGGCCAACTCAAATCATTTCAAGTCTCTGGAAGTTTCAGTGGAAATGGATTTCTCACTTCAGTGTGAGAAAGTTCCCCATTGTCAGGAGGTCCTATCTGATCCTTCCATGCATCAGTCACACCATTCTCACATTCTGCCGTGCAAGACATCACACACAACTGCTAGGGTTTTTTCCCACTTCTCTGAAGTTAAAGACAATCCTGTTTGTCCTCACTTGATGAGGTTCTGGAAGGCATAGCCATCTGTCCACTGCTCGGTGAAGGATGCGCCATGCCGCACCGTGGTGAAGTGCCCCAGCCTCAGTCGATCCTGCATGCTCTTATCTCGGCATGCCATCTTCTCCTGCTTTGACTGAAAGCAAAATAAAGCCATGTAAAAATACAAGCCATAAATTACTAGCTAAGGGCTGTGCTGCATTTTAAATCCCCGCCAATTCTTTCCCCTTTCGATTATTTCAGTTCTGATTATCAGAAACCCAGCTGAATATCATTGACCAAATTACTGCTGGTGCTTCACACTGGTCTGGCAGGCATTTGTTCACCTCCATAATGACATGGAGCAGCTCACCCATCCAATGATCAGCTGAGATCAGCCTGGCAGTAGGATTAGAACTTTCTCTTTGTATCAGTAGCTAAGATAGACTGCAGGCCCAGCTCTGACCAGGCCCTTATTCAGGAGATGAAGAAACAAAATGTACCTTGAATCACTATTAAGACTAAGATACAGTGATCAGCCAGCTCAGTCCTTGTCTTGTACATGTCCAGAAGTGACACAATCTCAGCTAGGTCACCACTCTGGAGAGGGGAGCCCTGCTCAGCCAAGAACAATCAGCTCTGTGACAAAATCAACTCAGACAGCATGTCCCAGCCAGCACCCACGTAGTTTTGCCCATCCAGTACCCACAAACAATAGGTGTAACTGGCCAACAGGTGAAAGAGCAAACAAACCTCCACACTGTAACCATCAGGAAAGCTGGAAATCCTTCCATAAAGAACCAGGCTGGATGTTGGTGAACCTGGCACTGTCCCCAGTGTGTTGTTTTCAGTGTTACACAAAGCAACGATCTCCAACTTTGCCATTTGAAGGGTATAAATCGCCTGCCCAGAGCGTATCTGCAATTCCACTGCACAATGGGACACTGCTCCTGCTTTCCCAGAGCTGCACAGCATTGCTTTTCAAATGTATGGGTTTCCAAATCAAGCAATGCCTGCTGCATTTAGAGCTCTTTCTTTTAAGCAAGAGATCACTCTGTCACTGTGGAAAATGACCAAATCTGAACATTGTGAACCCCTTCAGTCTTTGGATTACATTCCTGTTTGCAAGGAAGTAATTCAAGACAGAATTCCAGTTATCTTTTATCACTGAAGCAACAGGAGCAGGATTTTACTGCTAAGAAGACAGATGTTTTCAAGGACATGAACTGTGGCTGCAGAGATGTCCTCTGCTCACCTTTTCTATAAGAAGCTTCTTGCTCATCGTTACACATCGATTCAACCGCTCCTTGTACTTCTCCAGCATCTTTTGCTGCTCATCTATCTGCCGTCTCAAATCACAGTTGGCCTAAAAGTGACCAGAGAACAAAGCCTGTGACTTCAAACCACTCAGAAGAGCCAAACTAAGCATCACTTAGGAAGAAGTTTCTCCAGCGAGCCATGGGGATCAGATTAAAGTCAGCAAACCAGCAGGATAAAAGAACAGGTTTTGTTTAGCAAAACATCCAAGACAAACTCTTAAGTTTTTAACTCACTCACACCTCAACACCCCTCTAGAACAGGGAAGTTCTGTCATCCTGGTTTACACATAACAAACTAAGGTACAAAGAGACTGAAGACAAGCAAAAGTATTTCAATTTTTTTTTTTTTTTTTTGTTCAGCATTTAAGACCTCATCACAGCTATTAAGTCTCAAACTAGCTTAGTCATTGCTGGACTATCCTCCCACTTTAGCCACAATATTGGCAGAGTAAAAGGATGGGGGAACTCTGTATTTTCAGGTAAATTCTTGTTTGAATCTCTTTCCATCAGCCGTTCTACACAGACTGCTCCCAGTGGCAACTGATGGTTCACACCACCACAGCATGCAGCAGGACTGTGTGCAACCACTTTCATCAACAGTGTTAAATGTAACCATTTCCCTTCCAACTAATAGTCAAATAAAAGCAAAAATAGTAATTAAAAAAAAAAAACAACAACTATTTCCTGCCTCATGGATTGTTTCCCACAAGCACACATGTGCCCCCTGTCTCCAATGAGCTTGACTGAGCTCTTTCAGGTGCTGAGACCAGACACACACAAAGCCTTCCCTCTACTCCCTTTAATGTGCTTTCTAATGCTTTTCAACACAAGAGCTGTCTCTCCCAGCTGATGAAAGCTAAGTCAATTAGAACTCCTCCATTAAAACAAGATTCTTGATTTTAAGATATTTATCTTTTACTGAAGAATACTAATGGGTTAAGAACTTTATTTTTTTGGTTTGGCCAAAGGATATTCTCATCTTTATACATGTCTCTGATTCTCCTCAATGAGCACTTCAGAACATGGCTTCCCAGGCTACTGAGAGGCTAGTGAACATGCTGCCAAACAGAAGGCAGTCAGCTCCTCAGGACTTAGAAGAGGGGAGTAACTGGGTGGAGGGAAAAGGGAGTCACCATCCCTGAAAGTGTTCAAAAAACATGCAGATGTGGCACTTGAGGACATGTTGTGAGAACATGGTGGTGGTGCTACACTGATGGTTGGACTTGGTGATCTTCAAAGTCTTTTCTAACCTTAATGATTCCATGATTCTGTGAATTCTTCACAGAAACCTCTTAAGTTAACCAGCAAAATACACAAGTGTGCAACAGATCAAAGGGAGGCCAGCACTGCTGAGGACACAAACCATTGCACTACAGCAACTCTGCATTGTACATCCCCAGATACTGCTTAGCTTCAAGCAGGCCCAGTGTCCACAGGCCAGACAATTATCTTGCTGGTAAGGGATCACTGGATTCGTTTTACCTTGCAAGAGTTGGTTCTACACCTGGTATACAAGGCCCTGCTCTGCAGCCTGGCTGGCACAAGCATTCTAAGTACCTTTAAACAGCAGTGTTTAGAACAGTTGTCCCACATTAAATACTTACTCTTAATAAGTCATCTATCCTCCCCTCCTTCTTCTCCAAGTCAGAGTTCTTACTGTTTTCTAGCGCAGATATTTTTTCCATTGTGAGGTCAGACTGTAGGGAAAAATTACCATAAACCATATTTAAGACAAATGGATAATGTTTCAAATAGTCAGCACTAAAGTCCCAGCATAACCCCCTGCTGGGTCTCAGAAGAACTGATCCCCTGCATCCTGACATTCAGGGGAAGAAGAATGCTCTCCATCATTCATTTTGTTGTTGCACGGTGGGCTCCTCCAGCACAGGAGGTGCAGTCAGCCAGCACAGAGCTCTGAAGAGCACAAACTGGTAACTCTCAACAGCCTAAAATATCCTCTGTGTCCTGTGAATTTTCCATTTATAGCTGAGTTTTGCACACTCTTTGGTGGTCTCTATGCAGGAGAGCTTGCACAGAAAAAAGGCTTAAGAAAACAACCCCACACCCAATCCCAGCCCTTAGCTGGAGTATCAAATTTATGATCTTTCATGAGCACACACAACCACCAGCACACAAAGACAACATCTGCAGGCTCTAAAGTGGTCCTGACAGAAAACACAGGTATTCCACCTTAAAATATTGTAACAGATTGACAGCAACAATACTGGGCACAAGCTTTTGTTTCTGATAAACTAATGTGTTAGTACCCTCTGGGGTCAGGAGCTTTATAGCTCTTCAATGAAAACTATCTGGAAAGTTTTATGGGATGCAGAACATCTCATACACCTTCAGTGAAGCAGTGAAGTGAGAGTTATACCTAAAAACAGAATATACACACTATATTCTATGAATATTTCAGATTCAGCACTCCAATTAAAGGGTGGTAAAGTGGAAGGAGTCAGTATGTAACTGAACACAGAATCTAAAACAGCCAAGTCAACACAGAGGAAACTCTCCAGGATTGTACACAGATTTTACACTCTTGGTTGGCAGGCACCTATTCCATTTCTGAGAAGAGATTGCAGAGGCTTACCTCTGGAGCTGTTATATAACTATTCTCCAAATTTCAAGCTTGCCTGGAAGCCAACACCATGGAGTAAGAGACAAACCTGACTGACTGTTGCTTCCCAACATATGCCCAAGTATGGAAAAGCTCAAACAGAGCTCCTGCCAGCATGGCACATCAAGCAAGATGGGTCTAAAATGCCCAGAGACAGAGGCAGCCTGGGCAGGTCACCTCACCTCTGACTCAACTCGGTGCATGCTTCCTTGCCTACAGGAAAAGCTTTGCCATGGGAGGCACCATGCAGGATGTCTGTGGACAACCTGGTGCAGCTGGTGGCCAAACAGCAGAAAGTTTCTTTAGTAAGTGACTGTTCTTTCACCTAGGCAAGTGCACAGACATGCTTGCCCCGTGTCAGATGAAGTCAGGATACATACCCTTACATGAATGACTTCACCCCAAGTCATCTCAGAGGATTTGGGCCCTAGCACTAATTGAAAACACTGAGGAAATCATGCTGATTTGTTTCTGGCACTGCTGCAAGTGATTCAAGCTGGGAATCATTGAAGTGTATCTATTTTTTAACTCTATCAACTCCTAACAGGCTTGGGAGGGAAAAAACAATAATGTGGACAGGATCTCATCACATCACCAAACATCTTCCTAGATTCTTTCCTGCACACATATGCCCCACTTAGGCCTCTGGGGAATATCACGAAGCTGAAGACTGGCAGAAAGCTTGTTCAGACAACGTCTCGCTAAGAGCATGGACCTTGTGGGTGTGTTAAGCACAGAATAAAAACTTTTTGTTTTTTCCTCCAGGTGGGACCACTGTTTTAAGCATGGGTGTTGGGACAGCAAAGATTGACATAATCTCTGGCAGGTTCTTGAGTTGTGGCATCATTCTCACACACACAGACCTCTCCATGCTCTGTCAGAAAACGGGGATCTTCCCAAACCAACATTTTAAAATACAGACAACAAATGCGACCCTAGTGGCAAAATAGGGCCCAGACTTGAGCAAGTGAGTACCCCTAGAGGGGAAATCGCTGTCCTTGAACAGAGAACTTGTACCACCTGCAGGGTGAATGGAGAACGGGCCTTCCCAGCAACAAAATAATCTCTGACAGAGACTGGTGTAGGGAAATGATTGTTTAAAAATGCTCAAGGGAAGACACAGAGAGATCTGAGATGAAAATCCAAAGAAGATTAAAAGCAGGCTTGGAGAAGAGATAAACCAGGTGCATTGCAGATAAAGCTGGGCACCCTGGTAAGCAACAGAAGACAACACCGCTAAAAGAACCTCAGTAATTTAAAAGGTACCAAAAATATAGCAGTGCAGTCAGAAGAGCTACTCCTCTTCTTAACTCCACGTCAGTGAAGTTGCCGGGAAGCACTTTCAGGAATACACCATTTTCCACCTAGATAGGACAACTATTCCACGAGCGGACTCTGCAGAGGTCAAAGAGCTGCTAGCAAGACTGTGGCGATCTGTACTGCAAGCAATGTGATGCACCCATGAGCCAGTGCCTGAACAGAGACATTCACAACTATCACTCAGGTTTCCTTCTCACCTTCATTTCCAGAGAGAGGAAGAACATTGAGGATACAACAGAGCAGAAACAGACAGAGCTGAAGTATTCCTCTCCCAAGCACAATCACACACAGCTGACAAACTGCCCACAGCACTGACACAGAAAAGCCTCAGTAGCAGATTGGACAAACTCCAGCAGCAGCAACTGAAAACCTTCTTTACGGGATGAGGAACAAAGCTCAGGGCAATTAACTTCATTCAGTAGTTACAGATGGAGTTGGGAATACTGGCTCTTCTCACTGGAAACATCATGTCCACTACCAGCAGCACCCTCTAGCACAGCAGACAAGCTGCACCAGGCTTCAACCTCACATCCAAGAGCTATGTTGTCTAGTGAGCTATACCTGTGACTGTTTGTGCTGGATGGAAATCTGTTTTTGGGAGGTGCAGGAATGCTCAGTGTTCCCTGATCCGGTAGAAGATGGGCTGCCTTGCTGGGCCTGTAAAAGAAAGTTGTGTATTGTTACACGTCCCTCAGCATGACCACCAGTGCCCGTGCAGATACATTAATCTCCACACTGGAGCTGCGGTCTTGCCTGCACCACACTTTCATGCTCAGGTTTAAGGATGCTTTAGAGATACAGTTCAGTAAAAGCAGAGTCAGTTTCGTCCAAGAAGCCTGGTCCAACTTGAAGACAAAGCTTTTAAAAGCCTGATATAATTCACAGCAGCTGAGATTAAGCAAGGCTAAACCAAACACTTCTCACAACAAAACTATATCTCAATCTTTTGCTTTTCTGCATCTATCACATTATCCCCTCAGATGACATCATTTTGATCTAGGCAAGATTTTGAGCTGTTAACTTAAAACTCATGCCGTTTTATTAAACAAGCAAAGCCTGGGACCTAGAACTCTTCACAAGGAAGATGAACTTACCAGAAGGTGACAAACTGGGGTCAGCAAAAACGAGGCTGCACTTGGGCAGAAAAGCTTCAAATTCCCCATCCCTTAACTAGACACATGCCTTAGGATTCAAATCTTTTCAGAGCTGCTCACCGAGACAAAAGTAAAACAGAGGCCACCTCCCCTCTGTGCCAGCTGCTCATTCTCTAGCCGCTGCTTCGCCAGCATCACCGACATCAGCGTTGGCAGAGCAGAGTGTTCCTCCTGCGGCTCCTTGGCTGCGCTGCCGTCTACCCCATACAGCGGCTGCTCCACTCGCCGCTGCAACACAGTCAAAAAACAGACAATGAACTACTTTTTTTTTTTTTTAATTAAAAGAAGCGATTCTCTGACTCTGCCAAAACTGTTGTCAGCGAAGCAGCAGCTCAGGAATGAGCAGGCAGCGTAGTGAGGATCTGATAACTCACACAGGACTCCTGCAGTCATTGTCCCAACAGTAGACAGCAACAAGGAAATGAAGTTAACAATTGAAAAAAACTCTAACAAATGAACACACAGGACAGACTTCCTTGTCAGTTAACACATCCTCTTCCTTTGCAGATGCATGTTCTTCAGAGTCAGTGGAGCAAAATAGATCGCAGGTCCAAAAAACTACATTGGGATTGTGGTCAATGCATTCACAATTATAATTTTTTATGTTTCTTAAGGACTCGTTTTCAAACAGTCAATTTCATGATATGTTGCTATTCTGGCAAAGTAAACTGAGTCAGAAGTGCTAAATGGCAGCAACAACCTAACCATGTCTAGGACCCAGACATCAGGGTATGCTCACTTTTATCATTACAGCTGGGGCCCATCTCCTGCAAGGTAAGTGAAGTACTAGTTCATTACCAAAATCCTTTGAAGGTCCATTACAACTCTTAAGGGCCAGCTCCTTTCTCCTGTAGTAGATTAGCTTTCCAACTGTGGTAGAGGAACTAAGTTTAACAAGAAGAATCATCTGAGCTACACTGATCACAGCATGCAGCATCTCAATGCCCTGGCTTCCAAAGCCACACCATCACTGCTAAAACTTGGCAATCTGGGTAATAATCATGCACGTCCTTCCAAGCTGTAACTCCAGGCCAGGCAAATGCCTCCAAGAAAGCAAACAGTCAGGTCAGGCTTCAGTTTTTCTTAAAAACCCAAAATGCAACCTGTTTTCTGGTTAACATTACCAATTCCAAGAGTGTGCTTCCTTCCCCAAAAGAATGTTTGTGCCTGAGAGTGGCCTCACAAGAGTCTCAAGACCTGCAGATCATTCTAATCAAATGAGGAGTGAGGCAATTCAAATCAGTCAAGAGATCTGAAGAGAAGTAGTTACATCCTGAGGCCATTACAATTCTTCTGCAAGTTCTGATTGCAGAAATTTTCCAGTACAGTACAGATAAATTCAGATCTGGAGGAGGTTTATATCATGTGAAAGACATTTTAACACTGCTTCCTTCCAAGATCATTACTAACACCTGTAATGGGTAAGACTCAGTGTCCTCCAATTCTCACTCATCCCCCCATTTTTTGGGGGATTAGATCAAACTGTTGACATTCAGTTTGTAAGAAGAGGAAAGAACTTGCAAAGGCCCAGAATAGTTTGTTATGAATAAGCAAACATCACAGGTTTAGCTGCAAGAGCAAAGAACAGCAGATAAGCACCTGTGTAAGGAGAGAGACAAACTGGCCTGGCTGAAACTACCTGCGACATCAATATTTATCAGAAACACTCTGTTCAACTTTTACCTACTCAACATATACAAGCATAGAAGAAGAAAACCAAAGGAAGAATCCACTTGTTCCATCGTGTGTTATCTAATCTGCTGGAATAAAGAATTGTCTCTAAACCCTCACACATCTGCAACATTCGGAGATGCTATTTCTTCATTAACTTCCTCTTTAAAGAGATGTATTAGTGAATTGATACATGATAGCGTGAAAGTCCATTCAATCAATAAGATCTATTATGATTTTTAGAAACATTAAAAAGTATCTAGAAGCGTACGTGAGGCTCTCCCTTCAAGCAGCATTACAAAGCTTCTGAAATCTATCAACACATAGAATTCTGAACAGTATTTAGTGATGGGGTTTAGCTCAATACATTCAGCAAAGGTCTCTGCAGAATAATGTAATCACTAAAGACTTTGCATTTGGCTTTGGGAATACCAACCTTTCCCACAATGTCTCCAGTCTTTTGTGACACTCAATAAATGCTGAAAATTTTTTAAGAGGGGCCCAGCCAATGGTCAACACTAAAGCCCAGGCAACAGAGCCTCTGAATACTGCTTCGCTAGTTGCAACTATTTTTTTAGCTACTCCTTAGGCCATTTTTTAGCCTAAAATGGTTTAAAAACACTTGTAACTTCTTCACATCCAGACCTCACAGAAATGCTGCAAGTAAAGTGGAATTACGTGCCAAAAACCAGCACCAGCTGGGCATGTACACGCATTTCTCTGGAAGCTTTTGCTAATGCCCCTTGCAAGTCATGTGCACACAAACAGAAGTAAAAGGCCTTCCCAAAATAATTATGGTGGGCACATTGTTCAAGATACCCAAGGGGTCCAATCAAAATCAGAACAGTCCTGACTAGTGCTGCACAAACACACAACATACTCCTGACTCCATGGAGTTCATGTGCTACAATAGAATAAAGGGTAACTAACAGGTCAATTCCACCTTTATTAAGGACTGGCATCCCTCTGTACCCAGGCAGCATGCTAGAAACATTCATCCTGTACAATTTAAGCTCAGATACTCATGACAGCTACGGCTGCACTAGCCGCTGTCCCAGGGTCCTAGACATGGCTTCGCTCTCAGAACTCAGTTTCAGACTTAAAATGGAGAACAAGCCAGATCACTCACCAAGAGACACTTCCCTGTACAGAACCTTGTATTACCTGTCTGAAGCGTGGCCACCAAGTTAACCGATGCCAGGCCACCAACTGTGTCCCCAGGAACACTCACCGGCAAGGGGTTGGACAGAGAATGCTGTGGAGACGATCTGGCGACGGGTGGCACGCTTCTACCGGGACTGGTTCCTGGGCCACTGCCCCCAGCAAACTGGGCACACAAACAGATTTGATCATCAGGATTTCCACAGAGATACTACATTTAACCAAATTTAACACAGACAGAAGAAACACATTCACCTTAAAAATGAAGCTGTATAGGCTTCAGGGAATAATTTACATAAACTGAACATAAATTAAGAGGAAAACCTTAACAGTTCACAGAGTTTCCAAAATAACGGAAGTACCTAAGACAAACACTTGTATTTGCACTAAGTACATTTTCCTTTGTAACACAAAAAGTTATAAACCTGCATGCCAGTTATTTACTCTCTGCAATTAGGAAGCCCATTCCCTGTGAGGAGACGTGTCTGATGTGCACCACAGGAGAGGTAGGGAATGTTCATCTCTACTGAAGCACCTGTGCCAGTCACTGTTAAGAGGCAGGACAGGCAAGGAGCTGGGGAATTGCTCCAGTTGGTACAGAAATCCCTACAGTGTACTGCTCATAAAAAATTTACCCAGGAAAAAAGTAAGCACTAGTAAGCACTTAATTTCTGACTCCAAGTTACTCCATAAAATAAAGAACAAACTTAAGAGAAAAGCTACAGCTCTGGATTGTGCAGACCTAGAAAAACTTCAGATATCATGCAGTGCAAAAAGAATACTGATTTTAGAATGTCCATCACTGTTTTGGGGAGGGGTTTGGCCCCTATGGCACTAGCCTCCCATGAAAAGTTCTTGTTAAGAGGGAACCCTGTAAACAACTTCCCACTCCAATCAGCAGGACTGTGCAGGTGGGCTCTTTTGCAACACTAGATCCTTATCAAAATTGTTTGCAAACCTAGAGATATCCTCAACTTAGATACAGGTTCCAATGGAAATCAACCTCAAACCTGTATTTAAATGAAAAAAATGCCCTATCAGCTGTTCAACTAACTGTTAATTTAAAAATAAATTTCCTCATATCCTCTGCCTAATCAGATCTGAGCATATCAGGCTGGCATCATCAATCCATGATCCCAATGACGGATCAGTAACACATGTCACATCACAAATTTCTATCTACAGATTTTATAAATGTGAATTAAGGCAGATTTGTCAATTAAAAGATTCTTACCTCAAAATAATCACTAATTTTATGTCCTCTAGGAGTGCCTTTCCCTAAAAAGGAAAGCAAAGGACTAAAATAAGAGTTGTACTTTAAGAAGAGAAGTTACCATGCCGTCCTAAAAATCTCCTCCTATGTTTTGACACTCCTTTTCCTGTTCAGTGCAACACCTATCACAACAAAGCCTCTGCACAACAAAAGCCCACCCCAGGGTTACAGCCCTTGTGCTGTTTTAGGGGGGCTCTACAGTCGACAATTCAATTAACTCTCAATTCCAAACATGTCAGATCCAATCAAACAGCATTAGCACTTGCTAAAATACTTAGAAAACACTAAAGGTCTTGACCGTTGCATAGGTTCTCCAAAATTTCCTTCAAGATAAGGAGAGAGCAAAGGGTACTTTTACTCCTCCGCCTTCAGCTAAATTACTGCATATTAGATCTCTCACAAGCATTCCTGTAAGAATTTGAGAGATAATTAGCAGTGGCTTAACATCAGCTCATTAAAACCTAGTCCTTTTTTCTTACTATCATATTATCAAAGCAGCTCTGTCAACACAAATCTCATTACTTTCTTGTTGAAGAATGAAAGAACTCAAAATCCGCCCCTCTGCCCATTTGCTAGAAAATGTGAACTTGGATTGAACACACCAGGTTTTCCACTCAGGACAACACTGCCTGCTTGGGCACAGCTTGTTTCTGATTTGTCATGGTGAAAACTTGCTCCAACAAGGCAGGCAGGCGTCTTGGAAAGCAGTGAAGAGAGTAAGGACTGTATTCTGAACTCTGGCTGCTGTGTATATGTAGCAACACAGGACCAAAACAGCACTTCAGAGCAGAATATGAAACCTCTGGGTAGCTGTCCCATAAAAATGCAGAGTTTGTGCAAATAAACCAAGTATTTTCCTTCCAATAAGGATAACAAGGCTCCCAGAAGAGAATACACCATCACAGAGTAGTTTATAATAAGCTGCCTGACACACCCTTGAGAAGAGCCATTAGTTTCCTAGGACACTGCCTGTGCACATTGTACCCAAGTTCCCAAGCAAGCGACAATCCTATGGCAGGGTCGGAGCATGGATTACCTTGACTGGTCTCGTAAGCTTCTGCTTTCCTCTTCCTATTCCGCTGGTCATTCTGCTTTTTCTCGGGAGTCTGTTAAACAATACTTCAAAATTAACGTTACTGCAGTGATTCCAAGATGTAAAGAAAATGTCCAAACACAATGATCTGTTCCATATCCCCAGGGGCCATTTAATTTCTCTGATTAATTTCTTTCTATTCTTGGTACTTAAAGAAACAACTGCTCTCAAAGAGTTGCTACCTTCTCATAGATGTGCTGCAGGAGGGAGAGAATGTGGTTAACAAGGAGGTAATTTATTTTTTCTATTTCAGCTGCTGCAAGCCAGTGACCTTACAGGGTTAGCAGAGCAAGCTCAACGTTTATAAAAACCTATGTAAACTCCTTCAGGTGATCATAGTACTGCTACAAGGGGAATAATGATGAGAGGTTTAAGTACTGACATCCAAATCTGCAGTCCAATCACAGTCTCTTAAGCCAATTCACTTCGCCTGCAGGTAATGCTTCTTCTCAAAGCCTACTGCTGATGGCTGCAAGAACTATCCCAGGACAGCAGGCAAGACAAAGCTGTTACAGATGTAGCAATTCACCTAGACTTTTGTTTGCGCCTTACCAGCTCTCATTAAAGTCATGGGTCAGTTGCATGTGCCATTTCTGTGAGCACCCAGAGACCTGATGGGCAGCTGATCAGTGGATTTATGCACAATCAATTTATTTATGCACAGGCACAACATAGAGCACAGCTGACAGGCCTAAGGGCTCCAGAAGTGTCATGCCTATCTGTCTGTATGAGGCTAGCAAGCCTAAACACGAGAATGGAGGAGACCCCGGTGCTTTCCCCATCACCAGGGTCACATCTGTGGCCAAACCTGCTGAAGACATTGGGAAGCACTGCTGGAAGCAGCTCACTGAGACTGCTGGAAAGAGATGTCTTGTCATTCCCATTCCCATTCCCATTTTAAAACTGCCCCAAATAATTCCCAAGTTGTATGTTCTCCAATCACTGCAGCCACCACTGAACTATATCCTGGGTGTAGGGAGAAAAACACTGCGCAAAACACAGCTCTGGGGGAGGGAAAGCCATGGCCAGAGAGTCTGTGGTAAACCTAAGTTTCATGCTCTTTGGAAACCCAAATCTCAAGTACCCTCTTTAAAGATCTCTACCAAAAGACTTACACATACTGAGCACAGAAATCAATCTCCCTTCTTTAGTAGAACAAAAAGGATAAAGTCGAATCTAAACCTGGCTGTGTGTTCCCAGGGGGTGCTGGACATCTACAGCCCCATGTTACCAGCTGGACACTCACAGACAGAATGTTGTTTTGGTAAGAAGATGAAGGGGATGTTAAGACAAAGGCGGTTACTGTTTCTGCAAGGCACTTTTTTAGAATGAGGGGACTGAAAACCCCAAAACTACCTAGAGACTTGCTGCTCCAGCCCCTCTACGTGTAAAAGTCAGAGACATTGCCTCCTCGGTGTGTAGTGAAGAGCAGCTCCTGAACAGCGTTGGCGTGACTGTAACACCACAGGCTCCATTACAGCCTCCATGGAGCTCTGAGCATATTAATGAGAATCAGTTTAAGTTGTTTTTCCATTCAAGTACTTACATAATAAAAATGACACACAACATTATCTGTTATAGACTGAAAAAGCAAGGAATGGGAGATTCGAATACGTCAGCTTGGTCAATTTATATCTCTCCACAGAAGTTCATTAGAAAGAAAAACAATTAAAAGAATGAATAGTCAGATTTTCACTATTAACTACACTTACTTTATGGAGTTTAAGATACTGCATTCCCAAAGCCCCTCATACTAGTACTGCCATATAACAGAGGGAAAGATGACCCAAAACTTACCTGGTAACTATGGGGGAAGTTCATAAGAAAATGCACTTAAATTTGAGGTTTTGGTTTACTAACACAGAATTTTAGAATAAAATTAGATTTAGATTTTAGAATAAAAATCCAAATACAATTCATTTTGCTGCTTTAACTAGCATTTTGAAATAGTTAATCCTAAGGAAGTGAGACTAACCATGGAGAAAGCATCAATTTTCACCTCCCCACACTTCCACAGAGTAACGCACAAAATGCTCTGCCTTGTACAGGCTATGGCAAACTCACATTTTTTGACAGATATGGCAAGCTTTTCCATTAATGCTCTCTGGCTTTTTATGTGTATCCAAAAATGTATCCCAATGAGCTGAAAACAGTTTCCCAAGCTGAGCTTTTAGGAATGCTGTGTTTGAGATTAGGTAAAACCTTCCTGGAATGGTGGGAAGCTTTGAGGAGGAGCTTCACAGAGAAGTTGAAAGCCTGCAGGGTCAAGCTAAATACTTCCTTGGTCCCTTTCACTCTCCAAACTAACACGACTGACACTGACTCTCACAATTTCTTCCATGCTTTGAGATGGATCATGTTCACCTTAAACCCAGCTACCCCAAGCAGTTGTGCCTGCTTACCTCCAATTCTTTATCACTCAGAGAGCCCACGCTGCACAAGCTCTGGTTGGAAGACTCACTATTTAACGGACCCTAGTGAAAAGCAAGCAAAGACTGTTAGAAACAACTTCCCTACAAGGCAGACCCATCCTAAAAAACACTCAGTCTCTGGGCTAACTACAGTTACAGCAGAACCATGGGTCAAACTCCCAGACAGGGGATGGGGCAGTAAGAGGCTTCAGAAGCCATTTGCAGCAGGACAGCTGGATTGTCCAACAATTTTTCTCAGGATAATGATCCAGCCCTTGGAGTACTTCTGCATCAGTTCATTTCCTAATTGGTCAATTTACCCACACCCACAAAATAGCCAAGGTGGTATTTATAGAAGCCTAAGGCTTGAGGAAGAAAACCTAATTTGTTGAGTAGCAGGAGTTCCAAGCTCAGCTCTCCAGGCAAGCATCTACTTGACCCTGAGCTAAGCATTCAGATGCATCCTCATCTGGCAAGGCAGCTATTACTGTTATCAGATGCCTGCCGTACCACTGATTTAAATGTGTCATTTTATGCTTTATTCAACACTAGGAAAGTGAACAAGTGAAACTTGTGTTAAGAGCAGTACAACTGGTACCCATAATACAACCTTTCCCACTTGGCTATTTTATGGACCCATTTGTGACCTGCCCACAGAGCAGCTGCTCCCATCAGGCCAAAGCAGAAACTCAAGAGACCAGAAAAGATTTACCAAAATTGTAACCAAGTACCTCAAGAGTCTGCTGTATCTTTTCAGGCTCTGCTGGATACACATCTGCATTTTTACATATCCAAGTAGTTTGAAAATTATTTAAGATCTCTAATAAAACTGGTTTTAAAAGGAAAAAGTGAATCATGCAAAGTCACTGTGTTTTATCCTGACACAAAAGCATCCTCCTACAGATCTAACTTAAGAAATTAAGACAAATTTGACAAAGATGTAAAAACAAGATTCACAATTAATGAGGGAACGTATTAACAGGAAGAATTACATGATAAAGCCAGTTCTCCATTAATAACTTGCAAGCATCTTTTCCCAAGATGCATTCTATTTTAGCATTTTTAACTTCACAGTAACCACTTCCTACCAATCCATCTTTCCTCAAAGCAAAGCCACTTCTCATTATACACTTGAGCAGAAGACTCAAGTGGTGGAGTGGGGGAGAAGCCTTAACACCACAGAGAAACCCCACACTAGGTAATTTTTGAATAGATCAGTTCTCCCTCCCCTGTTTAAGTGACAAACACCACTACCACATTGTGACATAACCTAGCTATTACTAACCCAAATTCCCAAGCAGGCATGTGCTGAAAATAAAAGTTTACCTTCTCTGTTCACTGTGAGTGTTAAATATCAAATTCAGTTCTCCTAAAACAACATGCTCAGTTGCTTAGAACAAACAAAAAAACCCCACCAAAACAAACAAACAAACAACCCCCAAAAAAACCCCCAAAAAGCTGAACATTTAGGATTCCTTTAAGGAAAAATTGCAGGTTTACATTCTTTAAGCCATACTATTATCCCTTCAAGGGATCACACAAATAGCTCAGGACCAGAAAAAAATGTTTCACCTCATCTCTTCAGCAATAGTTTCTTTTAAGCAAAGCAACAAGCTTCTTACCACCCAATGTGATGGCTCACAAATGTTACAGGTACAACTCTTGGTTATTCCAGGAATTTACTCCTGGGCCAACAGGACTTAACAGAAGTGCCAACACTAACCTTACCTACATCCATGTGAAAGTCTCATTGCTAAAAAAAATTATAAAATCTTATGGCAAGTGGCAACAGAAAGTGAATCCTTTCACCCATGAAAAAAACTTGTTTATAAACTGCACAAATGCTGCCCTCCAAAATCTTTCCGTTCTCACAGGAACTCCAACCCCAACATCACATCTGAGGCACCAATCAACCTTCTGTGCCAGGTGAGAACTTTTTGAGATACAGGAGCATCTCTCCAAATGAGTGTTTGCTGGGCTCACCCTGGGGTTCTGACATGATAAAGATGAAAGTGAAAGTTGTTTCCACATTTGCTTAAATCTCGCTACCTCCATTTTGCAGATGGATAGCAAATGACAGGAGCAGCTGTTTCAAAAACACAATGTTTGAACTTTCCATGAACATTATGACTGAAGAGGAATGCCAGTGGCTTACACAGGACAATTCTTCTGCAAGGCCGCTGTATTCTGGGATCACCTGGAAAATAAACTGATGGGGCCACTTATAGCTAGAAATCAGACTAACACTTTTTGCAGAAATACAAGTTTATCTTGTCCAGTACAAGAAATCCACTCAGTTTGCACCTGAATGTAAAGTTCTGGGATGCAAGCAGCTGGAAAAATGCCTAATACAAAATCCACAATGTTTTTCTTACTTCCAGTACTACAAGTACCTGCACTGACTACCCTGCGTGGGAAATGTTTAGCTCTATCAGTTGGAATCAAAACCATGTCTCACTTCAATAAAAGAGGAGTTCGATGCCAGTCAGATTCTTGATCACAAAAAACTCCCTTTTTTTTTTTTTTCTTCCTTATTTTAAACCTTCTTCTAGAACCTACACTGATGATGTGGTAAAATTCAACACAATGCAGTAGTAGAAAGGGTGAAAAGGAACCAAATTCTTCATTATGGAACTGGAACAGAACAGCTTGTCATTGTCTACAGGTATCCAGCAATTTCACTGTCACATGTATTGATTTGTGAACAAATGCATAATTAATTCTTTGTAGACATGTTTTGACGCATGCAATGGATCAAATGCATCACTTTCCTTTTCCCCTGCTTACATATAAGAGGACCTTCCATTGACACTTTTCTTACTCTTAATGATACGACCTTTACAGACAAGAGCTGAACTTGACAAGGTTGGCAAAAAGTCTTGTTTTGAGGTATTTTGGCTACGGAAACCCAAATTGTTCACTAGAACGTGCTGTACTCAAAGCAACAAAGATGTAATACCTAGTATGTTTCAGGAACATGACCTCGTGCTCAGCTGCACTTCTTCTCATGTAGTATGTCAAGAGAAAGGAGAAGCAAGTTTTCCTGATTATCTAGATAACACGGGGCTGTGTGAAATTAGCTATCAGCTGCTTATAGCAACAAGTTTAGGCATGGATGTGAGAAACCATATATCCGAGTATGTCCCTTCAGCTAACAGTTAGTGTGTCTATAAAAATGCTTCAAATTTATATTTTATCATTCCTGACTGTTTATATTTAACTCAGCAACTGACTTGGGATAAATGTTCAGTACTTAATTTAGCACACAATTTTTAAGTGGACACGACATAAAAGGAATTAAAGGAAGGAACGTGAATTTTGGAAAAAAAACCTGAAGTAAGCAAAGAACATTAACATGAGGATATTGCCAGGGAAGTAGCAGGGTGCATATTAGTGCATAATAAGCCTGCAACAGTTTATATACAGATAAGGCTTATGAATTTCATTCCAGAAGTTATCTGATTTTTCTACCACAGACCACTTTGGGATAATACTGCACTTCTCTGCTCTCACTTCCAGCCCACTTATCCATTGTGCCCTGTCAGGGCAATTGGTGATGGGGCTCAGCAAAAATTCAAAATTCGTGGGCCATCTGAAACAAGCTAATAGTTCCTATAGTGTTTACCCAAATGACAAGCACAAGAACAGCACACACTTCCTCCTCCACAAGGAATTTCTCTCCAAGATAAGCTGGCATGCTTTTTTCCCTGGTGATTCACCTATCAACTACTGCTTCGAAGTCTGTGACCTACCTATGCACAATAAAGCCTCCATGTTGAGAACTGGATGCAACAGCAGCAGGCACTTTGAAGACTCCTACTCAAGAGGCAAGAATCTAAAATCTGGCCACTCACAGGAGCTGGTTAGTCATTTCTCCCTTTGCCAAAGCCCCTGGAAAGCCCACAGTGAGGCTTCAATGGCTGAGACTTCTAAAGAAACAACTTATCCTGCTAATAGCTCCCACCAGATCATCTAGAACACCACCAAGCTGACTCAGCCCCCCTTACCATCTCCTGCCTCCCATGACTTGTGCATTTCCACAGCCTCCCCAAGTTCCCAGAAATGATCCATCACTCCACAACTCAAGCTGGGCAGTCTCCATTTTGTGCTCTTCAATTCCTCACACTGAAAGGGAGCTCTAGAAATTCCAGCTGCCTAGCCAGAGCCTCCAACATAGGCTTACAGCAACATGCACTGCAAAATTCTCCTGCTGTCTAAATGAAGGAGACATGGAGATAAAAATGCTTCATTACCTCAAGACAGGATAACCCAAGTTCCTCTGAATTCTGTAGCAGATCAATGGATTTCAAAGGCAAAGAGTCAATCCTTCGTTCCACTAAAGGTTAGTGCTGACTCCACACAGGTTTACACCAAAGTGAAATGGTCAAATGGTTCTACAGTTACTGTGGTCTAGTGCTACTATGTCAGGTTTAATTAACATATTCTTATTTCAAGCATCATGTAAGTATGAGAACTACAACCTACTTCTTAACTGGACTTTTAGAAAAGCTCGGTATTACTGCTGATAATGAAATCCCTGAATCACTGAGGTCTTTTTGCCACAAGAAGTTAATCTACTCTCAGATGTTTACAGGTAACCCCCACTCTATCAGATGGGCAAGCAGATTTGCAGCAAGATTTATTTGGCTTCCATTATGCTTCAAGAGTTCTCTCTGATTGAAAATACGGTATTTTTATTTTACTGATGGCAAACTGGACAGAAGGGTCATGTGATGTCATCATAACCCTCAGCTCAGGAGCAGAAACAGGACTGAGATCTGACAACTATTTCTGGGCTCTAGCAGCCAGACAACACATTTGAAGTTATGTTGCATACAGAAGCAATCAAACAATTTTCAAGTATCTAGCATAAAGTCCTGGCACATTCTGTGGGAGCTGCAAAATTCAATTCTAAATTTTAAAACTCTTATTAACTGGTTCTTCTCATGGCCTATGCCACCTGTTGGAGACCACTACTATGCAGCATCACTTCCCTCCAAGAAAGACATGATTATCCTCAAACATGAATTCTCCACATGGTAACCTTGCTGCTAAAACTATTCCCGAGTACATCACAGAACTGGAGTTGCTGAAGTGATCAAGACTTCAAAAGTTACAGAGACTAACAAAAAACCAAACTAATACAAACAAATACTGTTCTTTATGATCAATTTTTTGGCAGCATATATCCTGTATCATTACCTCAAAGGAGGAGGAAAGGGAGCACTACCTACCAAGACTAAGACTTTTTAAATTCCGGCACAGTCAGATGGGTCTACAAGATTCCTACAGCCCCTACGCTCCCTAGAAGTACTTCAGCCATTTCAGTTTAACTATAAAAGTGGCACACAGAGCTTGGTTCAGAGATCTTTTGAAAACCAAACTTGCAGAAGATACACGCGCTGCTGTGATGATGCACCCTGGTTAAGCCTGAGACAGGCTGTGTACAAATACAGGTTCACCCATCACAATTACTTATTCAAATTCTTATCCAGGAAAAGTCTGCGGAAATGACACAAATCCCTTCAAGTTAACCCCCCTGATATTTTAAAGGCAGCACCCAAATAGGAGGAATGGAGGCAGAAGATGAGAACAGACTAAATTAAACAATATTATCTGAGAAACGACTCACATTTTGTCTCCTGGGCCTCCTGACCTAAGGAAGATGTCTAGTCAGCACGATGCCTCGTGGGAATATACACTTAGGTTTTCCCAGTACGTAAATACAAACAGGAGCTAAATAAGCAGGAACAGTCAATGTCAGTGTCATGTGTTAATTCAGGGACTTGCTCTGGGAATTTGGGGAAGAATGGCACTTCACCATATGGCAAGAATAGACATCTGAAGCATCACCAGCTTTATGAAGCTATCTAGTGACATGGGTGAAGCACAGGAGTATAACAGTTGCCTAGAAACATTCCTTGCTCATAAATTTGATTCAATGAATTAACTCCAAGCTTCTAGTGAAATACATTCTTCAGCTACTAAGTAAGAAACTTCATCACAGACTTGCAACAGAATTTTGAGGCTTTTGGAGCTGTAAATGACCTTGGTCATTGGGCTGTGCCTTCACCTACCACAGGAGGTGACAAGCACACAGCTGTTTCCAAAACAGTTTAGGATTTCTGTCCTCTACTGTTGTTACTGGAAAGCTCTTCCAGAATCTCATGACTCTGATGGCTAGAAGCTTTTTTCTAGTTTCCAGCCTGAAAACTTGTTCTAGATCAGTTCGCTCTCATTCATACCTCCAAACACTTACAGCTGCTCTTTAACAACACAGAGGAACTGTGGGCTTGAAGCTGAAGTTGAATTAAGGTATAAACTAATGCTTTCATTTTATACAGGTCCAAAATATACTCTGTGCTTCTAAACATTAAAGAAAGAATCCATACACAGCAAGATACACCCGGTGGTAGGAAGGCAGGAAGCTCAGCACAACTGCCTGCTGCCTTCATCCAATCACATCTGAGATGACACGTCTTCCTTTTATGCAATAAACAGCACCAGACACCTTCCATCCCAGGAGGATGGGCCAGGCCCTGTCCCACTAGATGGCACTCACTTACTCCACGGTTCTTTCCTTAAACATTTCACTGGAGCCAGCTAAAAATCTTAGCTGACTCACACAAAATTGTATCACAGCTTTCCCAATATATTCCCTTTAAGACAGTGACCTACCAATGCCAGTGCGGAGCATGACGGACGGAGGCTTGGGGGGGTAGGGAGGGAATTTGAAGCACCAACCTGGGAGGGAACGTAGTAGCTGAAATTAATATTGCAACCAAGACTTGCTGCAACATAGTAGAGTCATGCTAATTTATATCAATGGTTGCCTGATCTACCGCAAATTAGCAAGAATGCAAGTAAATAAATATATTGTTTGCAGTAAGTGTAATGCACTTTAACAGTTTACTGGCTAGTACAATGTAAAACCGTGTAACAACAGGTAAAAATAAAACTCAGTAACAGAACAGCTTTGCTCAAAGTGAGGCCTCCAACAAGTGAGGCCTTTTTCCTTGGATTGCTTTAAAAACGAGTTTTCAATATTCACCCCTACAGAAAAGGGCATGTACTTTCTGCTCCAAACATACTGGAAACATAATTAAGATTTGCTTTCCTGTATGTCTCAAAGGTTATCCCCTCTTAAAAGGAAGAGTTCCTAACATTCTTTGTGAAAGCTAAGTACATTGGCACTGCTTTAAAGCTATACCAGTGTCTATGCTTTTAGCTGTTGTAGTAAAATGTTTGGGTTTATCAGTACTGGTACAGCTAAAGATTCTGAAGTGACAAAATTGGGGAAAAGAGGCAAGAAACAGGTGATAAAGTACATGAAAAGTTGTAACGTTGTGTGAAAGAAGATCACAGTACTGTAAATGCCATCAACTTTCATGCAATAAAAAGAACTTAATATGTTAAAGTCTTGAGAGTGGGGGAAAAAATAAAAAATCCCCACACTCTTACTTCAGCAACTGAAATTGTTACCTCTTAACTTCTAGTGTAAATCTTTCTTACAGCTGAGCATTTGGCTTCCTTTTGCTCTCTTCCCAGACTCAACTTCGTCTGAGAGGCAGAGCAGAAAGAAAAGTGAGAATTCAAACAAAACTCTTTTCAAGTTTTGAATCACTTTGTGTTTTTATGAGAAATGTACCATCTACAAGGTTTTATCTCAAAATAATTTTAAGTGGCTTTGGAAAATCATCTAACAATGTGTTGCTTTACCTTCATGTTCAAAATTCAGTATCTCCCTCAAAAATTAACTCATTATCCCTGACCTAGTTTAAAATGAGTTCTGTCACCATTTCACTGCTCAGAAAGTCTGACATTAACACTACCAGCACCTTGAGAACTCACAGCTTAATGCCAGGACACCAAGCAATGACACAAGGTTGCTACTCAGGTGCCTTGCTTTAGATAGTACCTGACCAAGTGGAAGTTGTACATGAGGATAAAGATGGGATATTATTGGCAGGCTGTGGATCAGACACAGGAGAGCTGCCATGCAAACAGTTTTCTTGTGTGTTCCATCAGATGGGGTAGAAAATTTTAGCTCCTGCACCCCACAGAATAGGACTCAATGTTTCAGTCTGGTTATGTATTGTATCCAACACACAACACTTGAAACTGTATCCCATCAGCAGCCAAAATCAGCTCTCAAAGGTATTCTTGGAGAAAGGAAGAGCCAGATGAGATTCTCACTTCTACAAAGGTGTCATGGAGTTTTTTGGGCATACAAGCTGCCTTAAGATGGAACAATTCCTAAGAACTTGATTAGAGCCCAAAATCTTCTGTATAGCAAAACATTTGCTCAAAGATCCCATTTTCATTCCTCTCTAACATACTTCACATGTTAAGAGTTCAAAACACAACAGTGACACAGAATTTGTTTGCAAAGAAAAATTATCCATGTAGAAATTAAAAAACCCAACCAAAGCACAAGGCAGGACGGCTCGGCAGTCATACCTGTCACCACAGGTACTCACACTCACCTTGGCAACCCCAACCCCGGTGAACCTGGCCTCCAGGAGCTCCTGCCTGCGTGGGTCCAGGCTATGCAATTCTTCCATCATTTCTGCTGCTATGGAAGAATAACACTCAGATTACGAAATGCAAGGAAAGGAGAGAGACATTTAATATTCCGTGCCACTGATGAGGCTTAAAAGTGCCTGTTCTGCAGCACAACTGCGTAGAGAGCATTTTCTTGCAAGAGAAATGCAAGATTACCGTGTAGTAACAACATGACTTTGCCACCATATTATAGTATTTAAACCATAACCCTGCTGGAGTTCCCTCTCATCTGTTGTACCAGCCATTTCAAGATCTCTAAGTCCAAGAAACCAATTATGTCACATTCTCCCACTGGATGCTTTATTACAACGAAAACATGGGACCAGAGTGTTATGACTAAAAGCCTCAGAGCCTTTCATCCATGCTGCATGACTAGAAGAAAAAAAAAAAACAAAAAAAACAACATTCTTTACCCCATAATTTAATTTTGGCCAATCCTGGAAATACTCAAGCGCCATGAACTCCAGATTTTCACTGATAACAGCTTTGCTTCTTCCAAGCACAGAATGGGATTATAAGAAGAAAATAACACACGATTAAACCTTTTAATTTACAAGGCAAAGCATCAGAAACTCCTAAAATAACAGCAGCTTTTACAACCTGGATGTACCTGGGGTACCTCTGGGCAACCCAATACTATGGATGCCTTATTTGAAGGGTTAAAAATCTACCCTGCATAATTGTGTAAACAGGTTAAAAATCAGGAAATACATAATTTAAATCCTGAACCGAGAAAAAATGGGACAAAATTCACTGTTCATTGTAACTGAGAATCACATCTACTCAACTGCACCAATCAAGTTCATTTCCAGAAATGTCTGTTCCAGTTTCATTTTCTGGACTAAGGTAGGAAAAAAAAAAAGGCCAGAAACAGAAGATAAAGATTTGCTGTGTAAAATGTGATGAGGAAAGTTCTTGAAGGGCAGCAAGTGCCCTCTAGAACAGGCAGTGCACAATTGTTCCTTTTATGAACTGTCCATTTTGTCCCTGCCGCTTCCTCCAAACGCTGCGGCTCCAAGTCACAGGGGCAAAGTGAATCCATCCGGGGGCATTCTCAACTGCTCTCCTAAATGTGTCCCGAGCTTCAAAAACTAATGGGATCCTAAACGTGGTTATTAAACGACCATATTTCCGCCACGGGCTCTAAAAGCCCAACAAAGCTCTCAGGCCAGTTTTCAAAACAGGAAATCTGAGCAGCGAGGAAAATGACAGACAAGCTGCAAACGCCAAGATGTTCAACCGCTCCCAGGGCTCTCGTCCATCATGGAGCGACCATCCGCAGGGAATCGCATCCCCACACCGGGATGCTGCTCTGGGGAAGGGGCTGACACAAGTTCCCCCCGCCGGGGGCTGCTCCGGGAGCCGTTGCACCCCTCCAGGAAGGGCTGCCATTCCCTCCTGTCCTGGAAGGGGATTTCCAGCGCCCCTCTCCTACCTACTCGGGACGCAGAGGCACCAGCCGCCAAGCGAGCAGCCTTGCCCCGCTGCCAGCTGCTGCACCGCCTCGGCCTTTTCCTCCTCCCCTCCAGCACCGCCTCAACCCTCATCCCGAGGCTTCGCAGGCCATACCCCTCCGCCGCCCCCGCGCTGCCCCCAGCTTTCACCCCCGCCCGCCAGGCCGGGCCGCGGGGCCTGCGCTGCTCCGCGCCCGGCGAGGGGCCCAGGCCGCGCTGCCGCCGCCCTGGGTCTCAGGCCGCGGCCCTCTCACCGTGACCCGGGCCGGCCCGCGGTACCAGCCCCCGCCACCGCCTTCCCCGTGGCCGCCCCCACCCACTCTCGGGCCGGGCGGGGACGAGGCGAGAGGCGTCCCCACGCTGCCCCCGCCGCCCCTGAGGGTCTCACCTGGCGCTGCCGCTCCTGCCGCCGCCGCCCGGCCCAGCGCTCCCCGGGCACCGCGCGGATCCCGCCGCCGCCGGGGGCAGGAGAAGCAGCAGAAGCAGGAGGAGGAGGAGGAGGAGGGAGGGAGGGAACCTGCTGCGGCGGCGGTGGCACGGGCGGGAAGAGTAGGCCGGGGGCGGCTCCGCGGCCTCCACCGCGGGCACCGGGGCTGAGAAGGGCGGAGGAGAAGGGTGGCGGGGGATGGAGAGGGAGGGCTCCGGGCTGGGGGTAGGCCGCGGATCCCCGGCCTCGCGTGAGGGGCCTAGCCGGGCCGGAGCGCGCGCGGGCCGGCGCCGGCAGGACAAAGGCCTCGAGGGAAGACCCAGCGGCCAGGTGGGGCGGGCGGGCGGGGCGGGGGGGTGCACGGGGCCGGCGGGCGCGGCGGGGCCGGGGCAGGTGCGGCCCCTCGTCCCTCCCGCCCCGCGGCGCTGGGCCCGGCCCGGCCGATGGGGGCACACGCGCTGGGGAAACCGCGCCGCGTCTCGCGAGACTTGCGCAGCGGGAGGGGGGAGGGGGGTCAGCGGGGGCGTGGCTTGAATGGGGTGGGGCCTGAGGGGGCGGAGGGAGGGGCGGGGGCGGCAGGTGGGGGGGCCGGGGGGGCAGGGCAGGTCGGAGAGGGCAGGACGAATGGGGGGGTCACACAGAGCAGGGGGTCAGTGGGGCCAGGGGGTCAGGGCAGGACGAATGGGGGGTCACACAGAGCAGGGGGTCAGTGGGGCCGGGGGGTCAGGGCAGGACGGATGGGGGGGTCACACAGGGCAGGGGGTCAGTGGAGCCTGGGGGGCAGGGCAGGACGGATGGGGGGGTCACACAGAGCAGGGGGTCAGTGGGGCCGGGGGTTCAGGGCAGGACGGATGGGGGGTCACACAGATCAGAGGGTCAGTGGGGCCTGGGGGTCAGGGCAGGTCGGAGAGGGCAGGACGAATGGGGGGAGTCACACAGGGCAGGGGGCAGCAAGGGGTCAGAGTTCTTCGGGATCTGGGGTGGGGCTTGGCCATCATTAGGGCCTGCAGGTCAGGGCAGGTCTCAGGGGGCAGGGGACATGGCAGGTGTCACACAGGTCGGGGGGAGCAGCAAGGGCTCAGAATGGACCATGGGGTTACGGGGTTCGGGGGAGCTGAAGGGGCAGCAGCCTCAAGGGCAGTTCAGAACTAGCTTTGGGATGGGTACAGGCCTGGGGGGCATTGGGGAATAATGAAGGTGTGGGGAGGAATCAGAGGTTCAGAGTCCTGTGGGGTCACGGGGGCAGGGGTGGTAGGCACAAGGCAAGGTCAGAAGGGCCTGGGGGTCAGGGCAGGTCTGGGGGGCACAGGAGGTATGGAGGGTGGTCAGACAGAGCTGAGGGGCAACAGAATGTCAAGGTGGACTATGGGGTCATGGAGGGATGAGGGGGCAGGCACAGCACGGGGATCGGATCCAGCCATGGGGTGAGGTCAGGGTTGAGGGTCAGCAAGGTGAGGGCAGGAGGTGGTCACAGGATGCGGGGCAGCAAGGGTCAGGGGGCAGAGGGTGCTGGGGTGTGACAGGCACAAGGAGGGGGTCAGATCCAGCCAGGGCTTGGGGCAGGGCAGGCCTAGGGACATGCTACCACCAGGGGAGCGGAGTTCCCCTGCCGCAGGATGCCCCAGAGAGGGGGTGCAGGTATGACATCCATGCACCCCCCAGTTCTTCACATCCTCTCCAGTCTCCATCTTACGCACCCCCGAGCAATCTCACTCCCCAAACCACCCTCATTCCCTGGAGTAGAGGGTGCAAGGGCACCTCAGCACCCCCAACGCATTCCCACTCCGTCCTTGCCCCCAGGAACACCACCTGGAATGGGCCGGGCCCCTGGTTTGGGGCTGATCCAACAGGTATATCATCTGAGAGACACAACCCAGGTGCCTCAGCAGCCCCCAAAACACACTCTCGCCTTTCCAAGGCCGAACTCCCACCATAGTCGGGAAAACAGGCCTCAAAATTAATAAAGATAGGGCTTGTTCCAGCTGGAACGGAGCAATTCCTCTGCAGTTCATTCGGCTCATTGGAGGCGGCAGGGGCAGGACCCAGAGCGCTGCGGGCGTTGCACCCGCTCGCTCCAAGGCTGAATCAGCTTTCCTAAAAGCAAACAAGCAGGAGAGGATTGTTGGGAAAGGAAGTAGCCAGGCCTGTCCAAGGGGAGGCAGGCGCGGATTAGCAATGGGAACGGAGCTTCCTGGAGCTCGATAAAGGATTTGCCAGGGCTTGGAACGTGGAGGGACCTCTGTCACCTCCCCTTCACAACGTGACATCGAGCAATTTATGACCGAACTGGAACCGACTAGTTTGGCAAAAGAGATGTGGAGAGGAGCCGGCAGAACATCATGGAAAATCTGCTCCTGCAAGGCGATGGGGGAAATTGTGTTATTTTAAAATTGCTAATTTATCGTGCTTTGTTTAGCTGGTGCAGCAAATGGCTCTGGGAGTGCTGCCTGCTTGTGCAAGCTGCTTTTCCCGTGCTTTAATCTGGTTTTTTTTTTCCAGTACAAGAGCCACTCCAGTTTCAGCTCCCGCTCTGTAAGTTACATTTTCAGCATGATCAGTGGCAGGAATTTGTAAAATAAATAATTAAATAAATAGTTGTTTGTGTCTGTGTTGGGTTGTGTTTTTAAAGGAAAAATCCTGGAGTAAATATTCCATCAGCTGGTAGCTAATTACAGCCATTTAGGGAACATTAATTAGGACCACTTGCAGTGAACATTGTTCAAGGAGGTTTAAATTTAATTTGTGCATTTCAGTTTGATTTTGGGTGGAGAGAGGAGGAGTTGTGGGAGCTGTTACACCTAATAAAGGGACTGACTTACTGAACCCCCCGGCTCTTCTGGACTCCACTGCCCTAAGAAACACCTCCAACTCCAAAGGGAGCAGTTCACCCTCTCAGAGTACCAGAACTAGACACCAGTAACAACCAATCTATGGTACTGTCCCCCACCTTTGTGTTTTAGTGGTTATGGGGGATCATTTTGGTCTAATTTTTCCAGTGCTTTTTTGACAGTGCTTAATGGGGCACTTCCTCCTCCTTCTCCATATATTGCCAGGGACTGCAGTGCCAGGTATCACAATGCCATCAGTATTCCATGTAGGCCACCAGAAGAAACTTTTGCTGTCACAGAATCACAGAATGGTTTATGTTGGAAAGATCCCTAAAGCCAATCCTGTCCCACCCTCTACCATGGGCAGGGACATCACTCACCAGACCAGGTTGCTCTGAGCCCCATCCAACCCGGCCTTTTACACTTTCAGGGATGGAGCAGCCACAACCTCTGTCATTTCCTGATGGTCATTTGCTCACTGTCATTTTCACTGAAATCACAGACCAATGCCCTTCTTCTCCTTCCCTCCAGCAGGACCAAATTCCCAGGGAGAGCCTCCTGGAGAATCCACTGCAAACAGGAATGTTTTCCAAGACATCCCTTGATGCATTGCTAAGTTCTAGGCCTGTCAGAGGACCCATGGCAACAGCCCTGGGCTCTGCCGGGTCAGGCTAGAACAGAAGGTGGTGACATCTGATAAGGAACAGATAAACTGAGGTTGCACTGTCCTCCTCCTGTGACTCCCCCTCTCCTGCCCTGCATTCCTCTGAAATAACTGGGGTTTCTCTTCTCACTCCCAAATTCAGGACTGGGGCACATCCCCTTCAGCACATTCTGTGAAGGCAGCCCTTGTGTTTTGCAGTCCAAGTGCTCTGCTAGCTCAGCTCTGCTCCTGGATGTCCTCAGAGCAACACTTCCAGCTGCAATTTCCTTTCCAAGATGCCAAAATTGCACCTCACACCAGACATGGCAGCTGGTCCCTTTGTGGCACAGAGAGGGAAGGAATCAACAAGTCGTAACTGTATTTCTGGCTGTAAGCAGGAATTTCAGAGGCACCTATAAGGATCCCACTTGCTGTCAGCAGAGTACAGGCAGGTACAAGGAATTTTAGAAAAGTTTGTCAGATAACAGTAGGAAGGAAGTTACTGGATAGATTTCCTGGGGATCTCAGAACTTTTTCCTCCTACACTCCATCAGGACACAGCTCTGAACAGGGATGCACTGCACAGCCCAGCCTGGTACAACACTTCCAACTGTGCTGTGCCAGCACATGTGAGATTGGGCTCCCTGGAACAGCAAAGGTCTCTCAGGTAAAAATATAATTATCAGTGTTGACACATCACACTTGGACTAGTTTTTATGACATGTTCTCTCCTGGCAGCTGATCACCCAGGTTTGGACTCAGCAGAGAATTGGTGGAATGGTTTTTTGTTTTATGTCGGTGTTTTGTTTTGTTGGTTTTTTGTTTGTTTGTTTGTTTTGTGGGGTTTGGTTTTGCTTGGTTTTTTGTTTGTTTGTTTGGGTTTGTTTGGGTTTTTTTTTGTTTTTTCAATAAGGAAAGCCAACTTATCGAAAGGTGCTTCTGGTCAGAAAAGGTCAGCTTGTTTCTGTTCTTACAGGGAAAGGTTTGCTCTTCAAAGTGGCTGGAATATGTAATTCATCATTTCGTACAGGAAATTTTCTGATTCAATTAAAAATTCCAATATCAACTTCTAAGATACTACTTCTAAAAGCTTATAAAGCCTCAAAACTAAAACAATGTAAGGTGAGAAATCAATATTCTGTTGACTTCAACTTGATTTTTCCCATCATATTACAGTTAGGGAGCAATTTCTGAGTGTTTCACATTCTGGCCCATCAATAGAAGAGACTACTTGGACCTCCAAGAATTCTCATGCAGGAAAACTCCTCCTTCCAGCCCACACCTGAGTGATGTATGAAACGATTCTGTTTTCCCTTTTTCTCATTTCCTTTTTAAGAGCCCCCAAGCTTCGGTCCTTTCAGAGGAGCTCATTATGAGCAACAGAGTATGTACATGGCTGACCAAATATTATCTCATCCATGGGGACAAGCCAGCTCTCTGCCAGCATCAGCTCTGCCAGATCGCTCCTGTGCACATCCTGCTCTCCAGGTCTGCCATCAACAGTGTTAATGCCTCTGATTACATCACCGTGGTAGCTCTCCTCTTCTTGTCTCAGCCTCCCTGAATGTCAGTAATATGCCTAGTACACAGCACTTGTATCATGTTTTAAAGAACCACTCAGCTGCCACAGCCATTTTCTTTGTCACTGGAGCTTGGAGCTCCCCTCCACAAGCACAGCACACTCAGCAAAACAGCAGCAAGCCCTGCCTTCCCACCACAGCTTCTCTGCTAACCCACAGGTTAGATTAGACCAAAATTGGGTAAGATTTTATAGAGATTTTAACAGAGCATATAACAAGTTCCTTCTGCCTTCAATTCTGAAAATATAAAATGTCAGAAATAAAGATTCCGATCTTTTTAATGTGTTTTTGGTGACTTTGCTTTGTCTCTGCTTTCCAGGCTTGTGGAATACTCTAACTGCATTTTCCCAAGCATTTCTGTACTGCCATAAGGTCTGGAAATCTACTGATATAAGGTACACAAGAGAAGAGCTGAGAGTCCTCAGTGATACTAGGACACAGGCAGCTGGGGACTGGAGAAAAACAACAAATAGCCTGAATCTTTAAAACGTAAAAGCTGGCATAAGCGATCTCAAATCAAACATTTTATAGCACTGGGGGAAAAAAAACCCAACCAAAACCCACAAGAGTACAACACTCAACAGGCTTTTAAAGATTTTAGCACCATGGGATGATGTCACCTCCAGGCATCACATCCTGAAGAGGCCTACCCTTATCTGCACAGCAGATATTGTTAGACCTAATGAGGCATGAGTTGCCAGTGAAGATATTTCTAGGCTTGGGGCATTCAAAACATGTCCATTCAAAACGTGTCGCCCCTGTACGGATTCTTGTCTACTAAGGGCAGGGCTTCTGCTACACTAGGAACATTAAAAGTGTCTTTCCTTATTTTCCTTAGGGATACAACTGGTATCTGAGCACCTCAAAGATAACATGCCATTGCCTGACTCCTTCCTGAGGCCATTCCAGAGTCTCCACCCTACTACACAATGGAGTTTATCTCTGAGGTTGTTCCGGCCCCTCCCTCTGTCTACACCTTCAGGTATCCCATTAGGGAGGCTTTGATACCCAAACCCAGCAGGAAAGCATCCAGGTCACTCAGCCTTCACAGAAGCAGCAAGCCATGTGCAGCCTCAGAGCCCTGATCCAAGGCAATGTGTGCCCTGCTGCTGGAGGAGGAAGGCAGCTGTGTGCAGGCACCTCGGAATTGTGCAGCCACCTGGAACTGCACAGCTGCCATGGCCCAGCTGAGGGGAAACAAGCCTTGCAGGTAGGAAAGGAACATCTCTGCAATCCCAAAGCACACAGTACCAGAAATGTCCACTGGTTCTGCAAGATTTGGAACAATGTGATCCTCCTGAATGTGCCAGCAAGTCCTTCCCTGTCCTTGCTCACTCTTGAATTCTCAGAATACAAGAGGACTTTATTCTCAACAGGGATTGCCCCCTGCTTCTCTTTCTCCTGCATAAAATGGGCAAGATTGTGGTCAGAGACGGGACGGAGTTGAGCTGCAGGCCATGGCACGCACCTGCAGGAGCACATCGGAGCACCAAGAAGCACATGGCAGCACAGAGAGGCTTGTCTCTGCCTGACCTTGTGGGGAGGAGGTGCCACGTGGCAGGGCCCTGCAGAGAGAAGCCTGCCAGAAGCTGACAGATGGGTGAACAGCCGTGACCACCCCACAGAAGGATATTAAGAAAGCGTGTTGCTGATGTGGCGATGGGTGATAGGTCGCTCAGTGAGAACTACCGTATAAGGAAATAGTGTGTCTTGAAGAAGTGCATAAAACCAGCTTGTTTCTTTGAAGAAATGATTCTGATTCCTTGCTGGTCTGAGTCCATGCCTCAGTTGTTAAAAATGGCATCCCAAATTGGGACTTGATAGGCAACTAGTGGTTGCACCAGTAGCAGCGCTCGGCTGAACTTTGCAGGCGGCTGAAACGAAGCCTGGGAGCTGAAATGAAGTCTGGGAGCTGAAACAAAGCTCGTGGTGCCAATCAACTTTTCTGCAAGACTGAGGGTAGCAGCTGAGAATGATGGGGGATGACAGAATGTTGCAGAGATGTTAGAAGAGATTTTAAAAAAGCACGTCAGGAAAGTTCAGTCTACAGATTTGACTGACTCATTTTTCGGGCAAAAGACTATGATTCAACTTTAGATGATACCAATATTTTTGACCCTCGGACATGGGACACTTTTGGGGATGCGTTGTGAGACTGAGTTATGCAAGTCAGTGCAGCGCTGACAAAGCTTTAGCATCCGTGGTGGACTGTGTGGAAGGCACTCATGGTGCACGCACAGACTCGACAGTGAAGGC
The DNA here is from genome assembly GCF_015832195.1 of Motacilla alba alba. Classification (NCBI taxonomy): domain Eukaryota; kingdom Metazoa; phylum Chordata; class Aves; order Passeriformes; family Motacillidae; genus Motacilla; species Motacilla alba. The sequence continues at coordinate 268,475 of NC_052042.1, forward strand.
CGCTTGTGTCACTGCAGGAGCCGCGCTGACCCCTTCTGCACCGCCAGCAGATGACCGTAAGTCTGTTGGTGCTGTGGGAGGAGAGCCAGAAGATGGCTTTTGGCTTCCCGACCTATTTGATCCTGGTGGAGACCCTGATGGTATCCTAGAAGAGCTTGTTCTGCCCTGTGCCATCAGGTGGAGGCGTGTCGCGGGGAGTAGCTGGAGCCGGGTGGGCTGTTCGCGATAGCGTGTTCCCTCTCTGTTTGCCCTCCAAAAGCGTCAGCAGCAGCCGCAGCAGAGGCGGCAGCGGGAGGCCGTGGGCAGCCACAGGGGCGCGGCGCTGTAGCGGTGGTGGCGAGCGCCAGGCGCCAAGCACGTGGTGGCGGGCACGTGGCAGGGCCAAGCACGTGGTGGTGGGCACATGGCAGGGCCGTGCCATGCTGGCAAGCACATGGCACCGCCAGGGCACGGCGGCAAACGCTGCGCCGGTGGCAGAGCAGGTCCGGTGGGACGTGTGCGGCTCTCAGCATGTGGGCAGTAAGAAGGTGACCCAAGGAGCCTGGTGGCACCGGCAGGTGCAGTGCCACGTCCCTGCTCCCTGCACAAGGCAGGGTTTGCCCAGGGAGACTAGGCTGCCATCCTCTGCAGGGGTGGCTGCAAGCTCGGCATAGAGTTGCTGCTGCTGGTCTGTGAAACTGTTCTGTTTTTGTTACTCAAAATATTGCCACAATCCTGGAGCCTATCTCAAAGATTGTTTTTTTACCACACCACCTTGTGACCCCCTGGATTGTTCTAATTTCTTTTTGTTATGGATGCTCTTGTATTTTTAAGTAATTTTTTGCTCTTGTTTAAAAACTACCTTTGTATTTTCACTAAGCTATAGATTTTGACATGACTGTGAATTAGATTTAAGGTTAACTGGGTGATGGTAGTATATTTCTGGATCCAGACAGCATTAATACATAGAGTTTTTATGAAGGAATTTAGTTGTAAGATAATTGTTTAATGTTACTTATATGCATTCTTTTGGTTACATTAATAAAGGTTTGCTTGTAGATATTTTGGGGAAACCCTCCCAGTCAAGGCTTGGGCCCTGGCCTAGCCCTGGCCCACACTGGTTAGGGAAATATACCATCAGACCGAAGTATTTCTGCACTAGAAGTGTAATCAATTCATTTTGACTTGCTGATTTGGTCTTATAAATGCTGGACCCCCTTTTGAGGCAAACTTAGAAACCTTGTCCAGGAAAGGTTTTCCAGGTACTCACTGTGAAATGGGTCTCTGTGGTGGCAAACAGCAGGCATGTATAAGGCCTTGCAGACTGAATCCTAAATTGGTCCGACATAGCTGTGAGAAAGCTAACAGCTCTTCATGAAAACAGAAACCTGTAACGGCAAAAAACAACGTGTTTCCCTGCAGAAGAATTCTACAGATTAGGACTGTTTTCTTGCACCTGTTTCAAACTCCCAACCATCTCAGGAAAAGAATGAAAACAATACCTCACAAACAACCCTTTCTTGCATGTAGACTACCTTGTCCAAGACTGACCAATTACTATGGGGTAACAGCTTATTACTGACCAATAGGGGATAGACATGGGAGGGTTTATAAAATGATATAAAGGGAGGAATAAAATAAAGTGGTAGCTTTTTTCACATCTTGAAAGAGTGTGTCCTGTCTCTCTGAAACGAGGTCAACAGCGACAGGGCTCTCCAGCGATGGCAGACTCTGGGCGATGGTAAAGTATTTAGGCAGTTAAAGGTATTACCTGGCTTATTTTTGCTCAGTAGTGCTGGTTGTTTTTTAGATGCATTGTTTTACTGGGTTGAAATATGCTCATTTTATAGTTGCTAAAACAAAAAAGAGGGAGTGTGAGAATGGGCTATATTTCCCACAAAGGCCTTACATGTTCTTAATTTTTACAGTCACATTCAGAATGACCTAACCTCAGTCCAACAACATTTTTGTGAATCACAAGGTCACTCAGACTTACTAAGAATCTTGAAAGTAGAAAATGGGAAGCACCCTTTCCAGTGATAACCTGGGGCAAAGTTATGCTTGTGTTTTCACAGGTTCCAGTCCACGATGGGTACCTGCAGGAGTGATCCAACCAGCCTTGGTTGTTCTGGCTTTATCATCAGCTTGTGGGGAAGCTGAGAGAACAAGATGAATGGAGCTTGTTTGGTTTGGGTTGTGGGCCAATGTTGGAATGTTCTAATGTTGGGAGTGTTTTGTTTAGTGATTCTTGTTTGTATAAAACAAAAAAGAGGGAATTGTGGTCAGAGACGGGACGGAGTTGAGCTGCAGGCCATGGCACGCACCTGCAGGAGCACATCGGAGCACCAAGAAGCACATGGCAGCACAGAGAGGCTTGTCTCTGCCTGACCTTGTGGGGAGGAGGTGCCACGTGGCAGGGCCCTGCAGAGAGGAGCCTGCCAGAAGCTGACAGATGGGTGAAAGCCGTGACCACCCCACAGAAGGATATTAAGAAAGCGTGTTGCTGATGTGGCGATGGGTGATAGGTCGCTCAGTGAGAACTACCGTATAAGGAAATAGTGTGTCTTGAAGAAGTGCATAAAACCAGCTTGTTTCTTTGAAGAAACGATTCTGATTCCTTGCTGGTCTGAGTCCGTGCCTCAGTTGTTACACATAATAACATTTACCTTACAGGGCTTTGGAAAGCTTATAAAGACAAACTGCTCTAAGATTTGTGTAAGAGGAAAATTAAATCAACATCCTATTGTAAAGCTGGAGTTACTGCACACACTTTTTTCTAAGTATATTCAGCCTCTTTGTGAATGTCTGCAAATACATTCCAACCTTCCTAAAGTGGCTCATCTCAGTAGGGAAGAAGTCACTTGCAGTTGTGGAAAAGTCAAGATTTTATTTTCTGCGTAACCTCCATTGACCTCTTCACATCCACTATTGGCACTGAATGTGGAAAAAGCTATGTGGTTGTGTAATTACAGAGTGCAGTGAGGTGGCCCTGCCCAAGTACTCCTCTCCAGGTGAGGGGGATATGCAGCATGCCTTGAGCCTGGTCCCAGGGATGAAGAAGGAGTCTGAGGGGAGATCAGGCAATTTAATCTCCATATGAGGAAAGCCACATCCAGTGACCCCGGGGAAAGGTGGTACCTCTCCCGTTACACCTGAGCAGATCCCCTCGTGTTCCACGTACAGCACAGAGGTGTGTGCCTGCCCATGCGATCAGGGACTGCCAACAGCAGCTTCCCGCTTCACAGGAGCAGAAAGTTTCATATTCCAAAGATCTGGCAATCCCCCGGAACTCCCTAACTTCCACATAACATGAAATTACAAGAGCTACGAGGGTCCTTATCCAAAGACAACCTGAATACAGCAGTCACGTTCCACCCCAAAATCAGGATGCTGATCCCATGCTATGTTTGTGCTTGCAGTGAGGGCTTTTTAGGGTTAACACCAGAAAGCACAGTTTAGAACAGCAGAGTCCAAACCTCACCAGGATTTTCTTCTTTCCTGGAAACTGCCAACAGGCTGGGAGCTGCTGGCAGGTGCTGGCATGTAAGACTTAACAGTGAGCTTTGCCATCACTGCTTTCTAACTGCTGCCATTTCCTGCTCATCCCACTGTGGGTCAAAGACCAAGAATAAAAGCTTTCACTGGCATGACAACTGCCATGCCATACAATCCCTGGGCAGGAGGGAAAAGCAGAGGCACACGTGGTTCAGATTCCCTTGCCTTTCCCTGCCTGTGTTCCAGCCAAGTGTCCAGGTCTGGCTCATGCTCTTCTGACTCATGCTGTATCCCATTTAGTTCAGATTAGCACTCAGGGCTGCCTACAAAGGTAATTTCCTGCAACATGTCCCACTTTTTAAGCAACACAAGCTCCTATTCAGCCAGGCAGTCACACACAGGAACTTACTGCCTTCAGCAAGAGCTAAAAGCATGAACTCCAGAGCTTTGCTGGTTAGGTACAGAGCTGACAACTCCTTTCCTCCAGAGCACCTCACTTTGCAGGAGGGGCCTCCAAAAAATTCCTCCTAATTGTCATTTTCCTAGTAATTTCTATCTTGCCCTGAAACACAGTTAAAATCAGAACTTCTGTTGAAGTCAGTGTCTAGGGACACTACACACAAGAATGTGTGCCAGGCACCCCCACCAAGGAAGAGAAATAGTAACAATAGCAAAAATGATTGTGACATCCTCCCTCATGGATTTATTTTCCTCAATATGGCAACAAACCAAAAATGGTGGCACTGCTCTGACTGACAAATCAGATCCTGCTGACTGATCAGAACAAAGACGGCATGACTCAGTTTCCCTTCATCTGTGTTTACAGAGATGGAAGGATGGTCCCCCAAACCCTGTAATAACTTGATCCCTGCAGCCCCATCCTCACTTCTAGGCAGTAAAACCTGTGCATCTTTCAGCAGTGCTCAGGAAAAATAGTTAAGTTCAGTTTGGGGCTGCAATTCCTGTAGGGAATGCAGTGGGGACAAGCCAGAGTTCATCCCAATGCCAATGACAGCAAGAAGCTCTTCCAGCTTTTGTTATGATGCAGGGCCAAAAGCTGCTGGTGTGTGCACAAGGAGGTTCCCTCTGCTCACACTTCTATTGAAAATAATCAGGTCTCATTTATCCCAGAGCTCTAGAACTCACTGCAGATTAGAAATGGTGGTGGCATACCCAAAGAAGGCAGAGCAGAATTATTTGGGAGAGAAGATAATTGTGTCTGATCTCACATAGCCCTGGCCAAAATAATTTGATGACCATTGTTGTAACAATCCAAATCACTATGGATGACTGCTGTTCTCACTTTGCTGTACTGTCAGGAAGATAAGGTGAAAGCTCCGATTTGAAGTGGAATTTACAATTTACTTAATTTTGAAGTGACAGCATCAGAAATCCCCTGCAGCCCCTTGTTCACATCACCTCCTCTGTTACCTCCTGCCTCCCAATTCATAGCCTGTGAAATCACAATGCTCTGGGAAGAATGATGCACCTGGGGAGGCAAAAGCTTCTTTGCCCTTCACTGGAGCCAGTGAAGGGAGCCCTCAGCACCACAGCTGGATCAAAGTCCTTTCTGAAGAACTAGCTCCAAGTCCAAATCGAAGTCACAGGCTTGACGGCATTATCCCCACATGAAAGGATTACGTGAGGGGTCACAACAAGTGATGATAAAGTTCCCCTCCAGCCAAAACATTCTATGAATCTCCAAGGAAATTCACCATCTTCTGGCAAGACTGAGGACCAGATTTTCCAAAGTATAACAATGCCTGGCTCCAAGATCGCCAGGGCAGCACATGTGAAGAACTATGAAATCATCTCTTCTGCTTGGGAGGTTCATCAGGCCACGCTGGCATTGCCTATAAGCCACAGACCACAAGACTTGGAATGCTGGGAACAAAACCAGAGCAGAAACGCTCAGAAAGGCTTTAGAGTTAACGTTACTCTGCTAAGAAGGAAGAGGGAGAAAAAAAACCCCAAAACACTAATGGCACTTAACCTGTCTTTTCAGCATGGTAAAAGTCAATGTGGAGATTTCCTTTGAACATGCTGGAAAGCTTGAGCAACCCAGACTGCTCAGCAGGCTCAAAGCAGGAATGGCAGAAGCTGCTGCAAGTCAGGACCAAGGAACCTGAGCAGAGCTGTGTGGGAGGCAAGGCCTGGAGTGGCAGTAGAACAGCAGCTTCTGAGGGAACAGGAGCTGGTAGGGATTAGTTAAGGAAGCTCAAACAGTATCTGTCTGTAGGAGGCCTGGCTAAATTCAAAGGCATTAACTTGTTGCTTTCTGAACACCACCAAGAGGACAGGAAACAAAAGCACGTCTGCCCAGCATGGGCCCTGCTGAGCGACAGCTTAAATACTCCAGCAGAACTAAGAGCATTAAGAAAGGCAAAGACCCACTTCAATGGCTCCAGGCTCACAGGGCTGCAAGCTTTTGCTTGAAGTCCAAGTTAAAACCAGGCAACTGGGATACAGCCTTAAAAGCACAAACAAATAAGCCTTCATTTTCTCCCATTCAGGAGTTTGAATTTAAAGGGGAGTCCATCAACTTACATAAATCGTGTTTATAATTAAAAACATATTTTCCTGCACTGCTTACAAGCCTTTGGATAATTAATTAATAAGGCATTTTTCAAATTACTTTAATTCACACTAATTATGCTGATTGTGTACCCCAATAATTTTTTCTTGCAGGGAGATGAAGCTAACCCAGGAGGAGGTCTTCCTTCAGGGACCAAGAAGGAAAGGACCACAGGGAACTGCCTGAGGCCCCAGTAACACAGAGGTGGTCTGTCACTGAGGTGCTTATATGAGTCATGTCAGGTTTAATGCTCACAGGGCTCTTGCTAAGCCTGACTCTGTGCCTGGATAAGCTGAGGAGACTTCAGCTTGCTCATCTGCTGCCAGAGGATCTGAGCTGTGTTTTCCCTAGACCTTGGCTGAGGCCTCAGCCTTGCCAGGGAACCAGACTTTGTAAGTTTAGCATGAAAACACAGCAGTAACTGCAGAGCTTCTGGGGTGGGTCAGGCCTGTGCTCAGCAGAAGCCAAGTAGGAATCTTTACCTACTGGATTCCCAGAAGACAAGAGCTACATAACCACCACTGGACCTTCAGAGGAAGACCACACCCTTCTACAGGATCACTGCTTCAACTGAACTGCATCTATTGCTTCAAGAGGACTGCAGTCACCATTTAACGGGACTGTCACCACCCTGACCAACAGGGTGTCAGGCTGCATCCTGACTGTCAGGTTAAGCCTGTGTTTCTTGCATTTATTTACCTTCCCTATTAAATTGTAGTTCTGACCTGGGATCTCCTGTTGGTTTGTTTTCAAACTAGCACAGCCTCTCTCCTATGGTTCAGGATAGCAGTTATTTCCTAATCTAGGTGGCTCTAGAGGTGACAATGTCAAGCTCCAAATATGAGTGTCTGGCTAACAAAATACAGGGGAGCTGCCCTTCAGCCAGCAGGACACACACAACACACCTTGATGTTTCATGAACTAAAATAAGGCAAGAGATACCAGCCAAGGCTTTTTCGTCTTCAACTAAAGGGCAGGCACTAGTGAGACTTGTCACATGAGGAGAAAACGATAGTTCCCCAACGGTGGCCCAGGCTCGCACAAGCACATGAGGTTTTCTGTGGGATGTGAGGTTATAACCGTTAAACTGTTGAAGCTGCTAAGGCTCATGCTCACCAGAAGGCCCTGTGGGAAAGGCACAGCTGCAGGCTGGATGGTTGGAAGTCCATTGAGGGTGAGAGGCAGTTCTGAGTGAGGAGTCAGCTGAGTGACAGCTGGAAGTGAGGCTGGGATTGGCTGGGGGAATGCGTGGACAGCGAGAAGCGCATGAGCAGGAAGCTGATTGGCTGATAGGATGCATGGACAGTGTATGAGCAGGAAGCTGATTGGGTGATAGGATGCATGGACAGTGTATGAGCAGGAAGCTGATTGGGTGATAGGATGCATGGACAGTGTATGAGCAGGAAGCTGATTGGGTGATAGGATGCATGGACAGTGTATGAGCAGGAAGCTGATTGGGTGATAGGATGCATGGACAGTGTGAATGGGAAGCTGATTGGGTGATAGGATGCATGGACAGTGTATGAGCGGGAAGCTGATTGGGTGATAGGATGCATTGACAGTGTGAGCGGGAAGCTGATTGGGTGATAGGATGCATGGACAGTGTGAATGGGAAGCTGATTGGGTGATAGGATGCATGGACAGTGTATGATCGGGAAGCTGATTGGCTGAAGGAACGCGTGGACAGTGTGAATGGGAAGCTGATTGGGTGATAGGATGCATGGACAGTGTATGAGCAGGAAGCTGATTGGGTGATAGGATGTGTGGACAGTGTGAGCGGGAAGCTGATTGGGTGATAGGATGTGTGGACAGCAGCACTGCAGCTGAGCCAGCCAATGGGTGGCCTCTTTCTGTTAAGCTCTGTTAGGCCTCGGTTTGGTTTCAGTTATGTCAGGTGGAGATTAAAGGTATAAAAAGGGGCGATTTCTACAATCAAGCAATCTCTTTTGGATGCATAAAGGGGTCCATGACACTTTGTTCCCCATTGCTACAGAATGGCTGTTACGAATCGGGACCTTTAAAGTGGTGCAGGGTGTGTGTTACTGCTCCAGTAGCAACTCCCACTGGGTCAAGGGATGGGCCGGCTGGGAAGAGTCTGGGAGGGATCCAGGGAAAAGGATCCAGGAGATTTTGGGAAAGAACTCAAGAATCAAAAGTGCATGCACCTCACCTAGCGTAGGTGAGTATACCCGTGGAAAGAATATGGGAAGTGGAATATCCCTGGAACAAAGCAGGAGCTTGGACCAGGTATGGCAGCTCCTACATCAGCAATCTATTAATATGGCTGATGCGAAACTGAGCACCCTGCTGGACTCGGTGCCTAGTCATGTTAAAGATTTTCCCTTTAACAGACCCCTTTCATCAGACTGGCAAGCGGTGGGGCAGAAACCTTTTGATACCACCAAAGACAGCTATGCTGAAACTTGTGAGCACCTGGCCACATGGGGGACAATCATGGTGGCCATTAAAGTGCGTGAATGGCAGCCATTACGTGGCTTCAGAAATTAATTTCTCTGAACCCTCAGCACCACCAGACCCCGTATACGACGCTGAGATAAACCCATAGTCTGCAGAATTGCCTTACCCCGAGATTAACCCAAGCCCCACGGAATTGCCTTACCTCGATGGAAATCCTGGTGTAGTTGATCCCCTCAATGTGGAGTTCCCACGCCACAGGCAGGTGGCAGGCTCTCTCCCTGCCCAAAATGGCAATACAGTAGTACAGCATTGGCAGAAATGCAGGAAAGCCACCAGGAAGGAGGGCGACTTGGTGGTTGTTACAGCCTGCCCAGTAATATACGTGTCGAAAGAACACCAGTGTACCGAGAGCTAGACTATACAGTAATGAAAGAACTGATGCTAGTAAAAGAAAGTGGCATATCTTCCCATCACACCCTAAGCTACCTAGAGTCTATCAGTACTGCATTTGTCCTCATACCTCAAGACTAGAAAAGCATAATGAAAGTGATTCTAACAAGCGACACAGTTTGCAGTCTGGCTAACCAATTACTGAGAACCGTGTACAACCCAGGCAGAAGTGCTGTGAGACAGAAATCCATCAATTGTCGTTGCAGTTGACCAGGGAGGGTGCTTTTGCAGTCCCTACAGCACAGGCAGGCTACCTGTGTGATGTGTATGACGCCATCACCCATCTAGCTTTGCAAGCACTGCGGTGACTCCTGGGGACAGGTATCAATTCTAACATGTCGTTCGCTAAGATTTTACAGGGTCTGAAGGAGTTGTTTGTGTAGTTCCTGGACAGACTACAAGCCGCGCTCTCCTGGCAAGCTGATCATGATGAAGTCAGAGTTACTCTGTTGTGGCAGCTTGCTTTCACAAATGTGAATGAAGACATTCTTCGTTCATGAAGATATGCCTAGAAAGGCATTGCTTGCTGTTCGCAACCTGCACACTTGTGACACAGCAGATATGGTTAGAGCATGCCAAAATGTGGGAACTACTGCTTATAATACTAAATCTCAAGCAGCAGCTTTAGCTGCACACTTCCAGGTTTTGGAAACATGGGCGAGGGGTTGTTTTAAATGCAGTTCAATGGGTCATTTTAAAAAGGATTGCCCTCAAAAAAGGGACAGGATAAAAATACCACCTAGAGATTGTCCTTGGTGTGGAAGAGGGAAGCATTGGGCTGCTGAATGTTGCTCCCAGTACCCTGTAAAAGTGAAGGCTACACAGCCGGAAAGCTTCTGGCAGGGGGAGGGTCTGCGCATCCTAGAGAATCAAAAATAATGCAAGGCAAAACATTTGGCAACCAAGCTCCTGCCTGCAACCACAGGAAGTGTAGGGCTGGACCTTGCCTCCAGAGAATTAATAACTCTTATGACATCTTCGGTGCACTTAGTTCCTACTGGAGTGTGGGGAGCCCTTGGTAATAACATCCATGCTTTGCTAATTGGGCATTCCTCTGCCACTAAATTGGGGTTTTTTGTACTACCTGGAGTTACTGATTCGGATTATGAAGGTGAAATACAAATTATGCTATGGACTCCCGTGCCATCCTGCTTTATAGCTGCAGGTCAATGTATAGCACAACTTGTTCCCTTTTCCAACAAACCCCTAGTGGCAAAGGTATACATGGCACAAATAACTTTGGTAGCACAGGTCAGCCACAGGTTTTCTGGGCAAGCTCTATTACAACAGCTCAGCCAACCTTCATTTGCAGTATAGATGGCAAAAAATTTAAATGGCTTGTTGATATTGGAGCTGATCTCTCTATTATTAAAAGCAATGAATGGCCAAGTAATTGGCCCACAGTCAGCCCCACACTGACCGTGATTGGGGTGGGAGGAATGCAGCGCCCTAGACCAAGCGCTCACCTTCGGCTTGTCTTTGGCTCTGATAGACAAACTGCCTGGATTGCCCCATTCATTGCCTCTATACCATCCACACTACAAGAAAGAGATGTTCTGGGACAATTTGGAACAACTGTACCAATAGACTCAACCTCACCAGAGAACCTTTGTTCATAGGGGCTATTGATCAGCCATTCCAAAATCAAATACTGGACATATGTAAACTCACATGGTGGACTGAAGATCCTGTGTGGGTTGACCAATGGCCCGTATGAAAGGAATGGCTACTAAATTTAAAACAGCTTGTGGAAGAGCAATTGACGTTAAGCAATATGTGCCCATCTTCTAGCCCTTGGAATGCCCCTATATTCTGTATACCTAAGCAACATGGCAAGTGGTGATTACTGGAGGATCTACAGGCAGTAAATGCAGTTATTGAACCTATGGGGGCTCTACAGCCTGGGCTTCCATCACCCACAGCGATTCCCCTCAATTTGCCCTAACTAATTTTAGACCTAAAAGACTATTTTTTCACCATCCCTTTAAATCCTGATGATGCACCTCGGTTTGCCTCTTATGTGCCTACCCTGAAACATGCAGAAACAATGAAGAGACTTCATTGGACCGTGTTGCCACAAAGCATGTGTAACAGTACAACTACATGCTGAAGGGTAGTCAATCTTGCCCCACAGCCTGTCCATCGCAAATTTCCTGCTGCAACCATATATATTATATGGGTGAGATTTTACTTGCAGCTCACTATCAATCCATCTTCTATTCTATTCAGGTGCCTGTCACGCAGGCAATTCAAAATGCAGGACTCATCGTGGCACTTGAAAAGCTGCAACGTGAGTCCTTGTGGATTTATCTGGGGTGGAGAATTACTCAACAGACCATCAGCCCTCAGCCTTTAAGGCTTTGTGTTAAAGACAGCCTAACTTTAAATGAATTACAGAAACTCCTAGGTTCCTTGAATTGGTTGCATCCTGTTTTGGGTCTATCTACAGAACTTGTACACCCTTTATTTGACTTACTCAGAGGAAACCCCTATCCACATTTGCTTCAACAGCTGACCCCAGAAGCTAAAACTGCCTTTGCACATTGTGCTCAAGCACTAGAAAACCGACAAAATTGGAGGTGGTATCCTGATTAATCTGTATATCTTGTTATAATTGCTAGCAAATTTCAACCTTTTGCTGCTCTGTTTCAAGAGTTTGTTAATGATAAAGACCCTTTACATGTGTTAGAATGGTTATTCTTACCTCACACAGCAACAAAGACTGTGTGGATTGTTAATGATATGTTCTCTAATTTAATTAAGAAAGGCAAAGAGTGACTACAAACTCTCAACAGCCAAGATCCACATACCATTTACATACCTGCATGTAAAGACATGGCAAGAAATTTCGCATGGTTACTATCAGAAGACACTAACATTCAAATGGTACTTGCAGATTTTTTCTGGACAATTATCTATCCATTATCCCATTGTTTATGGACAGAGATAGGTAACCTCCCCTTGTATGCAAAGTGTTGCTGCAGCATGACCCCTGTCAATGGACCAACTGTTTTTACAGACACATCCAGCAAAACCGACAAAACTGCAGTGATTTGGCATGGAGGTGACTCTGCCCAGTGGCATAAAAGGGTACTAATGTTAAAAGATGCTTTCGTATAAATTTTAGAATTGGCTGCTATCCGATATGATTTCAGTTATTTTCACAGGAACCACTTAACATCATAACTGATTCCTCATATGCTGCCAATGTTGCATTCCGTTTAGAATCTTCCTATTAAAAGCACATTAATACCATCTTTTGTTTACAGAGTTAAGAACACTGTGGACTTTGATTAACAGCCAGCAGCATGATTTTTATGTGTTACATGTTTGCTCCCACACAGGTTTACCTGGGCCTATTGCAGAAGGTAGTAACTATGCTACCTTCTGTGATGACAGGTGTGATACCAAATACTTTTGCTCAGGCCAAGTTATCTCATGACTTTTTCAACCAGAATGCTCTCTTTGCAAACAATTTCAATCGACCTCCTCACAGGCTCGGGATATCCTGTTGTCTTGTCCCTCCCATAGTGGGATTGCTCCTGCTCCTTTAGCAGAAGTTACTAACCCCCGGGCTTTGAAAGCTAACTCCATTTGGCAAACTGATATTACCCATATCCCAGAGTTTGGTCATTTGAAATATGTTCATATTGACACCTATTCCCGTTTCCTAATGGCAACTTCTCATAGCAGAAAGAAGGCCTGCGATCCCATCCGGCACTGGCTCACCTGTTTCACCACTCCAGGCCTTCCCGACACCATCGATGGACCTGCCTACACCTTGGGGTGAGCTGGTAAGTTCTTGCAGCAAGGGGGTGTGTTTCACCATACGGGCATTCCCCACTCTCCCACAGGGCAAGCTATTGCTGAGCATGCCCATAGAACCCTAAAAAACATGCTTGAAAACCAAAAAGAGGGGGAGTTGGGGTGCCCTCATGGCAGACTAGCTCAAGCCTTATATGTCCTCAATTTTTTAAATTGGGATGAGATGGGACAAACTGCATGTGAGAGACAGTATTCCTTCACCACAAAGGCTCACCTCAGACCTCCAGTAATGGTAAAGGACTTTGGTAAAATAAAATTTACTGGTAAATGGTAAATTAACTGGACATTGGAAAGAACCCCTGGACTTAATGACATGGGGAAGAGGTTATGCCTGTGTCACCACAGGCCACCAGGTAGAGTGGATTCCATCACGGCGTGTGCGCTCCTTTTGTTGAACATTCTGATTCCATGTACCTATAGATGCTATGTTATAAGCATGTTACCGTTTTTGAAAAGTTTTTATAGTTATTATTGTTGTCACTGTTATTAATGTTTTAGGAGTTGTTTAGGTTTTTTCTAGTAGGTTTTGTTGCCTAATAAAAAAAAAAAAAAACAGGCAGGAGATGTGGGATATGGGGTATAATTGTCAAAGCTGCTAAGGCTCATGCTCACCAGAAGGCCCTGTGGGAAAGGCACAGCTGCAGGCTGGATGGCTGGAAGTCCATTGAGGGTGAGAGGCAGTTCTGAGTGAGGAGTCAGCTGAGTGACAGCTGGAAGTGAGGCTGGGATTGGCTGGGGGAATGCGTGGACAGCGAGAAGCGCATGAGCAGGAAGCTGATTGGGTGATAGGATGCATGGACAGTGTATGAGCAGGAAGCTGATTGGGTGATAGGATGCATGGACAGTGTATGAGCAGGAAGCTGATTGGGTGATAGGATGCATGGACAGTGTATGAGCAGGAAGCTGATTGGGTGATAGGATGCATGGACAGTGTGAATGGGAAGCTGATTGGGTGATAGGATGCATGGACAGTGTATGAGCAGGAAGCTGATTGGGTGATAGGATGCATGGACAGTGTGAGCGGGAAGCTGATTGGGTGATAGGATGCATGGACAGTGTATGAGCAGGAAGCTGATTGGGTGATAGGATGCATGGACAGTGTGAGCAGGAAGCTGATTGGGTGATAGGATGCATTGACAGTGTGAGCGGGAAGCTGATTGGGTGATAGGATGCATGGACAGTGTGAGCAGGAAGCTGATTGGGTGATAGGATGCATTGACAGTGTGAGCGGGAAGCTGATTGGGTGATAGGATGTGTGGACAGTGTATGAGCGGGAAGCTGATTGGGTGATAGGATGCATGGACAGTGTGAGTGGGAAGCTGATTGGGTGATAGGATGTGTGGACAGCAGCACTGCAGCTGAGCCAGCCAATGGGTGGCCTCTTTCTGTTAAGCTCTGTTAGGCCTCGGTTTGGTTTCAGTTATGTCAGGTGGAGATTAAAGATATAAAAAGGGGCGATTTCTACAATCAAGCAATCTCTTTTGGATGCATAAGGGGGTCCATGACACTTTTTTCTCCATTGCTACAGTTTTGCAAGCATGATTTACAGGAATCAAACCAACACTGAAAAGCATGAAACTTATTCTCATACCTGTCGTACCACACCCTAAAAATAACAGAAGAAAACAAGCTGAGATAAAAGGTATTTGCTGTCAGAGACAGACCTTCTGAAAGCCACAGTGTTGGCTTCCTCTTAAGAAATTAAACAAGAGTGCAAAAATTAAACCTCATGGAGATTTCAGATTAAAGAAATTGTCTCGTGTTTTGGTTTAGCACATCACCATGGCAGGGGAGTTTGTGACCTGGGAGCTGCAGCCAGTAGGAAAAGCAGGTAATTATTTATAAACCATGGTCCTGTTAGCTGCTTCTGATCTGCTGCACTCTGAAGGTGCCCTAAAATTGGCATCAGCAGCAAACTTTTGAAAACCTGAACCCTGCCTGAGAGTAATTTATAGCATCTGAACTATTGTTTGCTGGTTCCCTGGGAGGACATCCTTGCGGACAGTGAGGGCAGAGCAGGATCATTTGCTTTCTCCACAGGTTATCTCCACACCTTGAATCATCCAGGGAAAGCTGGTTCAGAGAGACTCACATAGTCTCAGTTCCTGCCCTCAGATCAATCTATTTTAACTCATGGATTGGCACACACCTGAATGACTAGGAAATAGCTGCACGAGATAAGCTGGCCAAGGCATTCATATCAGTGAGCAGTTGCAGAGAAGAGCAGTTTTATCCTTTGTATGTTTGTTGCCAAGACAAGAGTACACAAGACAGAGATAAGGTCAGAGCTCTCCTGTTTCATGTGGAAATCCAGAGTATGAGCAAGTAGCTACTCAACTTGCTCAGCTGCTGTAAGACACCACGACCACCTCTTAGGTTAAAACCATAAGTAATATTTAAAACGCAGACCAGTAGCATGACATTTAAAGGGCACCCTTCTCAAGCCTGTGCTCTTCAACATCCACATTAATGACCTGGATGCAGGAGTTGAAGGAATACTAAGGAAGTTTGCTGTCTGCACTGAACTGGGAGGAGGTGTCGAGTCTCTCAGGGGCAGAGAGGGTCTCCAGAGAAACCTTTAAAAATCAGAGAAATGGGCAATCACCAATCATGGGAAGTTCAACACGGGAAAGTGCTGGATTCTGCATGTGGGAAGGGGCAAGCCTGGATGTGTGGATGGACTGGGGAATGAGGCTGAGAGCAGCTGCAGGAAGGGACTCAGGAGTCCTGGTCCATGGCAAGTTGAACATGAGTGAGCAGTGCCCTGGCAGCCAGGAAGGACATCTGTATCCTGGGGCATAAGGTAAAGCATTCCTGGTCAGGCAGGGGATTGTCCTGCTCTGCTTTGGGGCAGCCCCACCTCAAGTGCTGGGGGCAGTTTTGGGCACCATAATATAAAAAAAGACATTAAACCACTAGAGACCATCCAGAGAAGGGCCATGAGAATGGTGAAGGGTCTTGAGGGGAAGCCATATGGGGACTGGCGGAGGGCACTTGGTCTGTTCAGCTGGAGAAGAGAAGACTGAGGTCAGACCTCACCGAGATCTTCAACATCTTCCTGAGGGACAGCAGAGGGGCAGGAACCAATCTCTTCACTCTCCTGACCAGAGATAGGACTTGAGAAAATGGCTACAGCTGTGTCCAGGGAGGGTTAGGCTGGACATCAGGAAAAGGTTCTTCCCACAAAGGGTGGTTGGGCACTGAACAGGTTCCTCAGGGAATGGGTCACAGCCCCAAGGCTTCCAGAACTCAAGAAGTGTTTGGACAACGCTTTCAGGCACAGGGTGGGATTGCTGGGGTGTCTTGTGCCGGGTCAGGAGTTGGACTTGATCTTCACAGGTCCTTCCCAACTCAGTATATTCTGTGATTCTGTGACATCTAAAATGCTTGCTCTACTCTCAGGGCATTCGTCCTTAGCAAAACTCACTTGAAGTGATGCCAGACATGGTACAAGGCACTGAGGTCCTGGGTGTGCAGAATGGCATCACACACATGTCACCAGGAGGAGATGAAGAGGCTCCAGCCCAAAGTCCACATGCCTCATGGCTGAAGGGTGGTGGGTTTGCAGTACTTGCACTGGATCCACACCCGATACATCGTCATCTGTTTCCCACGGTTCACTTGCAATCGCCGATCAACCAGATTCTGAATTTTTTCCAGCCCAGCTGTGGTGAACAGATGATCTAATTCATCTGGAAGCAAAGAGAAGGAAACTGAGTAGACCATAGCTTTTCTTTAACTGATACCTGTACATAGGTATCAGTAAAGGCTAAGCTAAGCTGAAAGATGGGCCAGAGGAAATCCATAGTCTCACCCTGGCAGGGAAATGATCAAACAAGACTTAACTACTTTACTAGGGGAGTTTAACATCACAGTTTTTCAAGTTTTCCTTCTAGCAAAGAGGGAAAGAATTATTTGGAGTACATCTAGAACTAAAGACTTGACAAAGGAAACAGCAGCAGTTTCAAATAAGTGTACTGCTTGTAGTAAGCAATTAAGGAGCATCTTCTGGCAAGCTGGGACAGAGCCATTCCTTCCCCCCTGCCCAGAGGAATTTCAGAGTCCACAAGAGCAAAAACCAGGATCAGACCTATGCTTTTAAATAGTGGCAGTTAGATCTGTGCTGCCTAGGCTGGAGGGGAATGGGATTCATTAAGGTTAAATTTGGAAAAAAAAAAAATCCCTCAACCCCACACCCTGTTGGGGCCCAATTAAAGCAATAAGAGCCCTTGAGGCTTCAATAATTCTACTGACAGGCAATCCTGACCAAACAAGTAACTCTCACAGTGCCCCAGTCCCGCTGTGCAGCAGAGCTTACTCCCAGAGCACGTGGCTTGTCTGGAGTTTCTGTAGGAAAAGTCTGACAGGTCTCAGCTTGTGCTTCTTTATCAGATGCTTTCCACTGTGAGGTGTTTGCCAAACATGCATTAAACATTAATTTTGTTGTGCCAAACAAGACTCGGGCAGTCGGGAACAGTTCAGTTGTGCCACTGCTCTAGAACTGACTGTGCACAGGGGCCTGTAGTGGAGGGACTGGAGGTGCAGCTGGTGATAAACTGGGACAATAACAATTGCTGCTAACACCAAGCAGCAGAACTGGAGGGGCTGCCTCAGCTCCATTGTGAACCACACCCTTCTGATTTCCTTATAGGAGAGCAGAAAAATTAAGGAAAGGTCTGCTAAGTGGTATCCATCTCTCCATCATCTGCAGCCAATATACAAGGAGAGCTCCTCCAATCCCACCCCTCTCAGGGTAGCAAACACACCAGTCTTCCTCTTAAAGGATTTTCCACTAAGTAAATTGACCATGCCATTCTTGCACCAGAAGCTGACAAGCCCAGGTCACTGTTTAATTGGAAGATGCTTAACATTTCACAGTGCTCCAAGAAAGAGGCTGAAAAGATCTAGTGGCCAATCTGGAGGGCACAGGGACAAGAAGTGGTGAAGAGAGTCAGAGGGATGTTTTTTGATGGTCAGAGGCATATTTCTGGCCTCCTACCTTGTGTGAAGAAGTAGACTCTGGTGCCATCACCTCTCACATAGAAGTTATCAGACAGACATTGACCTAAGAGAAGACAGATATCAACAGTTACCAGTGATCACTTAAAAATCATCAACTGCCATCCAACAACAGGCCCTTCTCCAGCACACACTGTGCTTTGTGGAATTAATGAGCTGCCTCCAAACAGGGCAGACACAGCTCCAGAGAAGAAGAATCTACTAGTGACGGGGAAAGAATTCCCAGGGGAAAGGAAATACCTTTCTTAAACCGAAGTTGGGCGAGATCATAACGGCCGTAATCTCGCAACAAGATCATTCCCCCTGGTTTCAGAAGGCGACTCAGTCTGGTCACAATGCACTGCATCCTGAGAGAAGAACAAACCAGGAGTGCTCAACAAGCTGCAAAACCATGTTTGTTTCCTTCCAAAAAGATGGAATTGAGTTCGATATGTTTCAACTTCATGTAAAGAGCTACCCAAAGCCAGCAGCATTCTGAGCTCTCCCAGAGTCAGGTGGGTTCATTTTATTTGGCCTCTATTTTTTGACATTGCCCGATTTTGCTTTTTTTTCCTACAAGGATAACATCCTGCCACAGCAGGGATTAACTGCTCTCTCTTACTGATTACAAAAGGATCTCTACTTGGTTTATGCAAAACAAGTAGTAAGGGAACTTGAAGAGAAGTATTGTGAAGTAAAACTAAAAGGAACAAAAAAAGAGACTAGTGTCGGTTGTAACAACTACCGCACTAAGACTACAGCACTTCCCTTACCTTTTTTCTGAACCTGAACCCTTCCTTCTTGCCGCCTCCCATGTTAGAAATTAATCTACCTTCTGAGCCTGAAAATCCAGCAGAATACTTTCCAAAGTGAGTGCTCAGTGTGGCTAAGGCTCAGAACAGTGACCCCAGCAATGATCACTTGCAGCCACTTAAAATCACCCTGTCCTCTGTCAGAATTGGTTACAACAGCAGATACCTTCAAATTTCGTTTTCTGAGGCTTTGTGGAAAACTGGCCCACAAACAGAAGCAACTTTAATTTTCCTTGATAGGAGATTATTAAAGAACGCCAGTCGTAGAAGAATTATCTTCTGCAATCAGAAGGAACTATTAAAACTTACTTCTCTGGGAGAATTGCTGAGAGGACAAAGATAAGAATAACAATGTCAAGACTCTCCTCTGGCATTGGGAAAGGACTTTGGTCATTGCACAGGTCATGGACAAACGCAAAGCAGCGAGAAGAATCATATTCTGCATTGTTCTGTATTTGAGGGAGAGAAATTAAGAACATTAGTAGCAGACCCTGATCTCAGTATTAGCTGGACTATATGGATTATTAGCATTATATAGAGTATTTAACTTTCACATTATCAAGAGGTGTTCACTGGACTTCTGTGTCAGGTATGTTCCTTGGTCAGGCAAGGAACAGTTGTGAAATGTGAAAAACATTTACACACAGGAGATTTACAAAGAGCTTTGGTCTTGTTACAATCAATCAGCACTGAAAAAAAACCTGCAAAACTGGATCCAGGGTTTATCACAATTTTAAGGTCAGAATTTCCACTAACAGTGGTAAGAAATGAGAGATTTATACTGATAAATTGGAAACCTTTACAGAAGTAAGAGCGTTAAGGCACCTCTCTGCATCATTGAAATCAATATTCATTTCATCTACAAGCAGATATTCCCTATACCCCAAAAATCAAACTTGGTTGCTTAAAGTTACAGTCTTAAAAGTCAGATTTAGACGTCTTTTAGAATTTGCATATTTTTCTAAAGTTGCTGCTACAGATTGCAGAAGCCTCTACAAACAGTGCTTGTGTCACATCCAGAGGATGAAATGGATGCTGACTGTGGGGCTGTGCTCCCCTCTCATCTCAGGAAGTGACTGACTGCATTTGATACTTCATATATTCTCAGTACTCCCTTGACTGGAAATTTATCAGTGGTATTTGCCTTTGACTAAACCCCAATCTCTTGCACCACAAACATGATCCCTTCTCAGCTGCTTGTGCAGAAGCAATCAGACTATGCTCCTAGAACTGTAGTGACAGTGACACACACACACACCAGAACCAGCTTCAGTTCCTGTTAAAAAATAGCCTGAATGTTTTCAAGGTTTGAGTTTGTTTTCAAGTTACTCAGCTAAAAGAACACTGTATTGAGAAAAGTACTGCCAACCACAGGGGAAGAAAATCTGTCTGACTTGTTTGCTGCCAATGTGACCTTTTGAGAACTTTTACTTCCCTAATTTCTACAGTCTTTGATGGCTCATTTTCCAGATTTCCCAGTGCAAGGGTCAGCACCAGGGCTGGCTAAAACCAGAAAGCTGCCAGCACAGCCAGAGAGTCACTGGCAGCTGGTATAGATTTGTGTTAACGGGCAATTGGCCCCAGATACTTCCCACATTTTCATAAGTCACCATTGAGATTACCTGGACAAGATCCACAGCTGCAGTAGAAAAATCACAGCAATAAATGAACAAGCCTGGGTCACTGCAATAAATCAAAGAAACTCATCATTTATACTGAGGAATTAAGGAGTGTTTCAAATGCACAAAGCCCAGAAATCCTGGGCTTTAGTTTTTGTGCAAAATCTGGTGGATTCCATCGCTCCTTTATGCCCATTATTTTCATAAGGAACTGACTGCTTCCTTTTTATTTTGGATCAAACACTGAGGGCTTCCAAGCTCAAAACACAATAACCTGAAGCTGCAGATGGCAGAGATACCATTAGCATTTGGCTTTTCTCTGAGCTTGTCATGGAACATTTTTCCAATTATTTTTCAGAGGCTGGTTATCTCATGCAGGTAAAAGCCTACTGAGAATTACTTCACAGAATTCCAGAATGGTTTGGGTTCGGAGGAACGTTAAAGATCATCTAGTCCCACCCCTGCCATGGGTAGGGACACCTTCCACTCGACCAAGGTGCTCCAAGCCCTGTCCAATCTGGCCTTGGACACTTCTAGGAACGCGGCAGCCATAGCTTTTCTGGGCGACCCATGCCAGGGCATCCCCACCCTCACAGGGAACAATTCCCTCCCAATATCCCATTTTTCTCTGCCCTCTGGCCGTGGGAAGCCATTTCCTCTTGTCTTGTCTCTACTTACTTGTTGGTTTGTAAAATTGGGAAGACTGTATTCCCAGCCCCACAGCCAACCTGCATAAACAGAGCAGATGTATACAGTGAAAATAATTCCTTCAGCAGGTACATGCAGATAATTTTCAATCATCTCTCTACAGCCATGTAACGAAGAGCTACGCATGAGTAAAGCTGAGAATGGCAGTGACCATTCTTAAGTGTCCATGCAAGATCCGAGTGTGTTAAGGTCTGAGGAACAGGATTACATGTGTGGGAAACCACTAAGCAAGCTCTTGTCAAAATCTTAATAACAAGCTATAAATTGTTACTCTTTTGAAAGCTGTTTTTGCTGGAATCCCAAGCATAACAACCAGTAAGAGTCACTGAAGCACTGGCAAAGGCCACGGATGAGTTACATTCACTTCCACAGAAAATAAGAGCAATGAAGAAGTTAAGTTTGCTTCACTCTAATTACTCCTTCTGCTTGTTCCCATTTGAAGAGATGAGGGCTCAGACAACTGGGCTTATGGAATTTGCCTCTGAATGTTTAAAGAATCAGTAAAATTGAAACAGACTGAGCAGAAAACACCACAGAGGGTTTGCAGTGACAGATGTTAGTTAAAGTGCTCAGGTGAGATAGGAAACACGCATTGAAAACACCATAGTCTGAGGAAATCTTAAAAGTGTCAAATTAAATTAAAAACTCAGGACAGTTCATACTAACTCTCCCTGGAAGGGCAGGACTCTCATATAGTACTAAGTATTAAACAAATCCAGCAATATCTACAGTGAACAACTAGAGGCGACAGAGCAAAAGGTCATAACCAGCTGTCAGCTGTCCAATACTTGTAATTGCCACAAACTTCTCTGGGACAAAGCCTGTATCAGTTTGGGATTCCCGGTTATCACAGGGGCCCTAAGGAACAAACCCAAGCTTCTTCAAAAGATGACTTTTAAATGCTTGTTTGAACATCTGATAGCAAGAGTTTGGCCTTTAAACTTGTAAACTTCTTCTGGTTCTTGTGGTCTGCTAATTCAGAGTCTGAACCAAAAGAATCCAAACAGATTTAGTTCAGTTCTAAATCACCCTCCAGCTTTTGCATTTTACTGACTGAAGACAATCATCCACTCCCTTGCTGTTTGGCAGTGACACACATTTTTATGTCTCAGTCACACTGACACAGGGAGGCTTTGATGTGTGACTTTGATTTACAGCTCTTACCTCTAATATACGGTAAGATGCAGCTGATCCTGGGTAATGCCCATCACGCTGACTCAGCTTACTGTCCTTCTGTGCAGCCAACTCCTCCGTGTGGCCTCCAGGTGGGCTTTTTATCAGGTTTAACTGACTCTCTGTCCTGGTTTCCAATGGGCAATGGCCATTCTCACAGCTTCCTAGCCCTTCCTTTTTGGATTCTTCTGTGTCACTAAATCCATGCACAGAATCTCCATTTTGGCTTGAGTTCCTGTGAGGTGCCAGCTCTGGAAATTCAGTGAACAGCCAGTGCCTGTCCTTGAAGAAGCCATTTTCGTGGATTTTATAGAAGTCATCCCAGTATTTCTTAGCATTCACCTCATATTCCTCTGTGAACACAAGCAAAAACATCACCAGGAATCAAATCAGAAGGTCTCAGGGTTTAATCAGTTCAGAGAGTGAGGGATTACTGCACGTATCTATGCACCAACCTCCTGTAATAAATGACATTATTGACTGAAAATCATCTTTATTTAAATTTGCAATCCCACACAAACACTCAGCCTATGTCCTCACAATTACTTTGTTAGGACTTAAAAAGGGAAAAGAGAGAAGAGGAAACTCTGTCTCCTGGTAGGATTTAAAGGAAGCTGGCAAGAAAAAGAAAAAGTCTCTTTGAAGGAGACTGGATTAAAGAAATCCAGGTTTTACTTCTATCTCTAACACTGACTTGTTCAGCTCACTGAAACAATTAATTTGGAGCCTGGTGACATTAAGTGTAAAGCACAACTCCTAAGGAATTTTCTGAGAGCTGCCTGGAGCTGAAAGCTCCTGTCCGACACACTACTCTTATTTTCAGGTGGAGAAACCAAAAAATGAGTCAACTCTCCAGGCCTGGCAGGAAGCTCAGTTAGAATTTATGCAATCCTGCAGGGAACAGGACAGCATGTTTTCCACATTTTGCTGGAGTCCAGTCCAGATAACTTTGCTTTCCGTAGTTCTGTGTGTGTCAGAGCATCACACCTTTATGAACTAAAACAAAAGAGGGGAATCAACAGTGACCACTGCGTTAAAGTACCAGTGGAGAGCTAAGGTGGACAGGCTAAAGATGAACAGAATTAATTTGAGCTGCAGCACTTTCACATCAAATGGTTCATTCCAAGAGCAAGAGGAGAATTACAGGGAGCTGGAATAGCTCTTACAAAGCCATGATCAAGTGAAATTTGAGTCACCTGCAAACTTATTTCCACACACTTTCACAGATTTCAGATCAAGTACAATCTGGGGGAACTATTTCTTCCATGGGAAGCTACAAATCCAAGCGACTTTCTATGACTTCATCAATGTGATGAGTTCTCTGTCCTGGGAATTAACGCCTAATTATAGCATTCTATGCTAGAAATCACCTAGACATTAATATCCATGGCCAGAAATCCCAATGTTATTGCATGCCAATAACAACTCCTCCACTGTCTTTGGATGGCAACAAGTGCATTACTAAATAAAACTTATTGGAGGGCATTATTAGCTGAACTGCTGTTTATTTGTCTTCCTGAAGAACATAAAACTGTTTCAAAGTGAGATGGTAAAGTGAACCCAGAACGCCTGGAAAAATACGTAGCCTCAGTCAAATATAGACAAAAATGGCTTTAACAAAGAAGCACTAATCAGTCATACGTCTATTTTTAGTAGGATCTATCCCTGCAGCACAAAGAGCTATATAAAAAAATAATCTCTTTACCTCAACTACAAGGATTTTCTCCTTTTAAGAAGCCTGGTTCTTAAACACCAAGCCGAAGGAAACTTTAATGTCTGGTATAAGACACAAGCAGTAAGTTTGTGCCAGGTCTCACTGTAGGTCACAGTGAGCAGGGCCAGGTCAGTTCACTATTTGCATGGAAGAAGTCAATGACTGCTGGTGCTGGAAGAAGCGCTACTGATCCAAACCCTGGCACACTCTGCCCTGAACTGTCTTTCTCCCATGTAACTAGCAGGAATATGCAAGGCTTCTGAGGCTGAAATGCTCTTTCACCTAACAAAAATACAGATCCTGATTCCTGCTCATCTCCAACAATCCCATGACAGCCTGACTGCTGTGGAATGCTTACCTGAGATACTGGAACAAAATTCCAGCCCAGCCATTTTGGATTGCCCATATTTTTGTCACATTACACTGGTGAAGACATTGTACTCTTCTTTTGTTACATTAGTGTGAAATTCTGTTGGATGCTATTGAAGAGCTGTCATACTCCAAACCACATGTGGGGAAGCTTTATTTAAAGCTCATTTACCTTGGAGCCTGCTGTTTTCAAAGCCCCGAATAAAGGATCAGTAACAATATAAATACAAAAAATCAAGGGCCAGCTGACAAAGATCATACAAGAAACAGATTTAAGCGAAAATATGCCATGTTAATTTTTCAGGAAGGCTTCCTGCCAGAAAAGTTCACATCATACTTGTTTCAGGCCCTTTTGGGGGTATTAGCTCACAGTGCCACCGGTGTGCAAGCCAGATTCCTCCAGAGACTTTCCTGATAAGGACTCCTGACTTCCTGCTCACCCCTGTAAGCACACCCCCAAAGCCAAGCCCATACTCGCCCCTTAACTCTGCAAAAGAAGATCAAACAAAAGTAACTGTTCAAAAAGACCAGAAGAGAAGCAGGGACCTCCTGAATTGCAAGGGGGCTAATTATGGAGCCTCAAAAGGAAATCAAGAAACTTGAATTTCTTTCTCTTTCTTTTCCCAGCCAGGAGACACATCTTCCACATACCCACAGAGCTTCCCTCCTTCTTCAGAACAAATCCTGATATACCCAAGTAGTCCACAGAATAATACAGCCACAATGACCAATATTCTGCCTTTGTACTCCTCCTTGGACATCCTGATTCTCAAACTACCAGACCCTTCAGGCACATTTGCCTGGGCTGCTTTCCCTGCTTTCCAGCCATCCCATTGTCTCCTCATGCTTCCCAGTGAATAGCAACCATCAACATTTGACTGGCCTCCATTGTTCAGTCTGGGAAATACATCATGGAGCTCTGACAAACGGCTCCAACAGCAAATTGCTCCACAATTTCCTAGTTGTATATAGGTTCTCAAAGCATGACAGACAGCACCCTTTAATGCTAACCAGATTTTAAAATGAGCTCAACACAATGGGCATCACAATGGAAAACTGCTGGATACCTCTAGGAGTCCAAGAAATTAGGAGGGTTACTCTTTGGTGTAATTAAATTTGCTATTGTGAACACAACTGGAAGCTATATGGAAGTGTCTCAATAGTTCCAGTAGTCATCTTACGGGTGATGCACTCGATTTAATTTGAACAAAAGGAGCAGATACACCCTAGAGCTCAGCAGGGTATAACAAGATCATCATCAGACAAGTTTCTTATCACACCAAAGAACCATTTCACCAACATTTGAGGGACTGGATGATCTCTACCAGGTGTGGAGAAAATGCATTATTAATCATCTCCGAATGGCTTCAACCATGACTTAACCAAAGACCAGAGCACCTTGAGCTTGATTTAGAGACAAGTAAGCTCTGCATTTTGGATTGATAAGTAACCTTTAAACCACACAAAATAAAAACTCTGGAATCCCTTTGCTGTTTATCTGAGGATAAACCATCAAGATAAAATATTTTTTCTTTCTCTGATTAAATTGTTCTTTTGCAGTTTGTTCGCTTTGAAGAGACAGATATGGACACTACTTTCTCAGACCCTTTAAAAACGAAATCAGCTTGGATCAGGGCTCACTCCACAGCAAGTCAGCAAAAAAGAGATTGACTACTAGCAGTTAAGCCTTAAAGAGCAAAAGTAAGCAGAGACAACAACTCTACACTCCAAGAGGTTTGTTGACCACGAACACTAACAAGTATTTAACATACGCAACGTGACAGAGAAGCTCAACACAATCTGACTCCTCCCAACCAGCAGGAGTCTCTAGTGAAGGTGGAAGAGTCATATTAAGAACAGAAAGATTCTTCCTCCTCAATTTCCCATTATCACACCTGTTAATGCCTTCTGAGTGACTGGGAGAGGGGAAAGGGAGGAACTGATGATGTTCTGATGTGGCTCTGGCCAGACTGTTCCATTCCTGGCACAAAGCCGACTCGCATGAGGACACTCTCCAAAAGTACCTTGTTTATCTTGTGGCAATAGTTGTGAGCTGTTTTCTTGAACTTTACTCCTGGCACTGGCTTCCTGCTCTTCTGACCATTCCACATTATCCCTGTTGTGAAAAATAAGATGAACTAGAGCTAAGCATGGTAGGAAAGAAAAAGGTCTGGAGAGCCCTCCAAATGGACAGGGGTGCAGATGTGATCCCCACTTCCAGCCCAGCACCAGCACAACAGCCTAGTCCTGAAGGAACTCATGGAATTGCAAACAGAAGGGATCCTAAATCTGTCCCATTTTGGATGCCCAGTCAAATTTAAAGGGAACAGATCCTTGTTAAAACCACGAGGGCACTCAGCACAAAACTACATCGTCTTTCTCAAGTTAAAACAAAAAAAAAGGCAGTTGGGTTATTTGGAAGGTAACTGTTAAATGAACTCAAATGATGAGAAAATTACATGAAGCTTTAAAGCATTAAGAGTTATTAATAACTTCAATGAACACACACAGCTATGCAGTCATTAAAGTGATTCACTTGGCCTTTCTTCATTAAAACAAGTCAATGAAAAGCAGAATACAAGGCTCAAGAAGCAGTTCTTGTCTCAAAAGGAATCAGTCTTCTGATTTTAACTCACAAAACAAAGGCTTAAATATTAAGTCTGTAAAAAAACAGATTACTAAGAATTTCAACAGGAAAACTAAAGATATGCTTTTGTAACATACCTTTTGTATTGAATAGTCTCAGAAAGAATGACAGGCTGACACATAAAAATATTACTTAACTATAAATTAAATACACCTGATTCTTAACACGGTACAGCAGCCAGAGACCAAAAATGGATCTATTTACCACAAAAATGCAAAGTACCTTCAGTTCCCAGCAAATTAGAGAATGTGGATGTTTAACTGATGTAAAACAACTCCCGTATCAAAAAAAAGAGCTCCTGTTCCAAGCACACACATGGCACAACCTTACTGAATGAATGACAGGTTATGGATTTCTGACAGCAGGTAATTTACCTTTATTAACCACAGCAATAAAACAATTGCTACAACCACAGGAGCCTGAGGAATGCTACTGCTTCAGGAGGGGTTGAGAATGGCTCAGAACTCCCTGTCGATCAGTCCTGAAGATTCAGGACACCCTGGGGATCAATCCCAAAGGTTCAGGAGCCCCCAGAGGATCAGTCCCCAAGGCTCAGAACCCCACAGGGAGCAGCTCCAAGTGCCCAGGACCCCCGGGAACCAGCACTCCCGACCAGCACCGGCCACAGAGGGCAGTGGCCTGCCCGGCCGCCAGCCCTACACCCACCGCTCCCTCAGCCCGCTCCACCCGCCCGGAGGGTGTCTCTCGAGGCGCGCCCAGGGAAGAGGGCAGTCACCGTTGTCAGGGCCCCGTGAGACGGAGCGGGCACGTTGGGACTAGCCCATTACACTGAGTTTGGCCACAGACACCGCAAATCGGAGAGGCGACGGCGAGCTCGCCCCAGCCACCCCCACCCCAACGCCGGGCGCGAGGCGGCACCCCAGGGCAGCAGAACCCCGGGAGGCTCACGGGGGTCTAGAGCGGGCAGCGGCGGCAGCCCTCACGCACCAGGCGTTGTGCTGGAAAAGCCGGGCGGGGTCGGTGAGGAGCCGCCTCCCGAAAGGCCGCCGCTCCCCGGCCTCGCTGGGCGCCGCCATGACGGGCGGGCAGAGCCGGAAGCGGAAGCGGCGCCGCGCGGCCCGACCCGAAGGAGGACTGGTGCGGCGGTCACGTGACAGGGGCGGTCGCGCGAGCCGCTCCCGCCGGAAAATGTGAGGGAAGGGGCCCGGAAAGGTCTTTGGTGGAGTTTATCTCGCATGCCAGGGAATTCCGGAATGGGACAGGCTGGAAGGGACCACAGGGCTTCCTCTGGTCCAGCCTTCCTGCTCCAGTAGGGTAATTCCAGAGTACATGGCACAGAATCCCAGAATGGTTTGGGTGGGAAGGGACCTTGGAGACCACCCAGCGCCACCCCTGCCATGGCAGGGACACCTTCCACTGTCCCAGGCTGCTCCAAGTTCTGTCCAACCTGGTCTTGGACACTGCCAGGGATCCAGGGGCAGCCCCAGCTGCTCTGGGCACCCTGTGCCAGGGCCTGCCCAGCCTCACAGGGAGTAGTTTCTTCCCAATATCCCAGCTAACCCTTCTCTTTCAAATTGAACCCATTCCCCCTTGTCCTCTTACAACAAGGCGTAATGGGCTCAAATTCAAAGGATTTGAGTGGATTGCCCAGGACTGCCTCCAGACAGTCCTGGAGTATCTCCAGCAATGAAAGCTGGACACATCTGGGCAATCTCTTCCAGTGCTTGGTGACTGCACAACCATGAAGTTCTTTTGCATGTTCAGGTGGAACTTCCTGGGCATCGGTTTGTGCCTGTTGCCTCTTGTCCAATTGCTCAGCACCTCTGAGGAGAGTCCAGCTCCATGTTCTTGGCACCCCTTTAGATAATTATTTATTTGGCCTTCTGGGAAGAGGGAGGGAAGATGAAGGAGGAAGGACAGAAGTTGAGGAGGCCACCAGGATGATCAGAAGAACACAACACCTCTTGTATAAGGAAAGACTAAGAGAGTTGGGATTGTTCAGCCTGGAGATGAGAAGCTCTGGGGTGACCTAACTGTGGCCCTTTCCAGTACCTGAGGGAAGTCTCCAAAAAAGATGGAGGGAGACTATTTACAAGGGCCTGGAGTGACAGCACTAGGGGAAGTGGCTTAACACTGCCAGAGGGCAGGGTTAGATGGGATACTGTAAGAAATTCTTCCCTGGTAGGGTGGGCAGGCCCTGGCACAGGGTGCCCAGAGCAGCTGTGGCTGCCCCTGGATCCCTGGCAGTGCCCAAGGCCAGGCTGGACTCTGGGGCTTGGAGCACCCTGGTTGAGTGGAGGTGCCTCTGCCCATGGCAGGGGTGGGACTGGATGGGCTTTAAAGTCCCCTACAAACCATTCTGTGATTCTGTAATTTTGTTCATAGCGTGCAAAGGGAGGCACAGGGTGACTTTCCAAATTTTGTGGGGCTTCTTTCTGCAACACTTGAGGGAGTTTCCATCCATCCAGACTGGCTGGTGCCCTCCCTGAGCTCCTGTGGGTGGCAACCAGAAGACAAAAGTGAGAGACATTGGCTTGTGAAACAGCCCAGCCCCACTCAGCACCAGCTGCTGCACCCGTGGCTTTGGAGGGACCTGGTGCCTGGGGAGTTTAAACTGCACAGGGGTGTGACATGCCCATGGTGGCACTTCCAGCAGTGCCTTTGTAGATCAGATGGCAGCCATGCCGATGCTTCTGGGTGTGCAACCAGATATAAAGCTTTTCTGGGAATCTCATCTTGGGGCCCCTGTGTTTTCTGTGTGTTGTTATATAAGGCACAAATACCCCAGCAGAGAGGGGCACTTCCCTCTCTGTCCCACAGAGGCAACTCACCTGATAATCTGAAACAATTCTCCTGGGGTGGAGTTGCCAACTCCACCCATTTCCCAAGTACTTTGAGGTGGAGGATTCCTCTGGTAATCGTAGCTGCCCAAGTAATTTTTCCTATGGGCTGAAGAGGAGGAGAGTGGTTAGAGCTGTGACTGAGCCTTGTCCTGCTTTCACAGAGCTCAAAGGGAGCAGAGATCCCAGCAGCCTTGAGAAGATCTGGGCAAGTTACTCCATGGGGATCCATCCCTATTTTTCACATTGCTGGCTAGGTATCTGACAGGGAGGACAATTCCCTGCCGTTTATCATTAGCCAGAAAAGGTAAGGTTGACTCTTTCTATGTTCCATCTGGTAAGGGAAGAGCTTGGCCTCTGCTGTTGTAGCCAGGAACATCTGAAACAAACTGGGAAAAGGGAAAAAGTCAGAGTCTGGACTAAATCCAGGGACAGAAATCCCCATCGTAGCATGATGCCTCTGTGGCACCTGGAGGTACAAAAATAAGGTATTAGACCCTGCTGAGACAGGGGAGGATGATGTTACTGCTGGAGGAGCCATCAGTCCCTCACCACCAGAGACTTGCTTCCATGTTTATTCCATGTGGGCGGGAACCACTGCAATATATTAAGGGAATCAATTGCCTCATGGTAACATCACATCCTTGTCATCTGACACCAGTACAGGCATGCAGGAGGCTTTTAACTAATCTGTTGGTTTCCAAAGATTTCTAGGTTTCCTCCAAGGAAAAAGACTGTAGATACCTAGCATTACCTTCCTCTGTCCTAAGGCTTCCAGCTTTCCCTGCTGGTCAAGTGAACCCTGCTGGCTGTGGAGCCCAGGATGGAGTTTGGGTCCTGGGTGTCACCCTTGTGCCCAGGGAAGTGCCCAGGCAATGTTTGAGTGGAGCAGGGAGTGTTGCCAGCACTCCAGGGAGATTTCAGGCTTTGGGAGTGACAGCAAAAGGGCAGCTGGAGAGACTCCATCCACAGAATCCAGACTTGACACCTCCCATGGCTCTAGGGTCAAGTGAGTCTCCTCTGTGACCAGGTCAAAGCCCTGATTATCCACAATGGCTGTGCTCTTTGTAACAAGAAAGTGTTGGAAAACTGCCCTGCCTGCTGGCAGTCAGCACAGAGAGACTTGCCAAAAAGAGTTTGTTAGTAATAATAGTGTCTCCTTTGCCACTCCTTCCATCTCAGGATCTGAAGAAATGTAGCCACAATAATGCAGTGAAACTCCCTCCCTCCCTTCCAGCAGGGTTGGATGCTGAGGCCAAGGAAGATGAAATTACCTTTCCATGGCCACTCAACCCATCACTTCCTTCAATGCTCCATCAAGCATACAGACAGCCCTTTCTCCTGTGCCCCACTGAGGGGTGGCACTGCTGAGACACACCGAGTTCACACTGTGCCTCTCTGCCATATAATGCAAAGCAAAAATTCAACCCAAGATGAAGGGGAGTGCAGAAATAGAGAGAATTTAGGCTGTGCTGAGTGCATGGTGTATCCCACACCAGAGTGACCCAAAGAGAGTTCAGAGACCCAGCAGCCTCCCTGTGTTTCTGTTGCTGGGTTGCTGAAGGAGAGGCCAGGTAGGAGCAGAGAGCAAGGAGGCGAATGCCAGTCCCCTCCTGTGGTGTGTCCTGGGCTTCCTGCAGCTCCTCCCTGGCTGAGGGGATAGCTGGAATCGACATTGTGGATGTCAGCCATGTCCCCAGGACTATGGGGGAAGGTGGAGTTAGTCAGTGGGGAGATATCATAGAGTCATGGAATGGTTGGGGTTGGAAGAAATCTTAAAGACCATCTCATTCCATCCACTGCCATGGGCAGGGACATCTTCCACTCAACCAGGTTGCTCCAAACCCTGCCCAACCTGGACTTGAACCCTTCCAGGGATGGGGCAGCCACAGCTGCTCTGGGCATCCTGTGCCAGGGCCTCCCCACTCTCACAACGAGGAATTTCTTCCCAATATCCCATCTAACCCTGCCCTCTGACAGTGGGAAGCCATTCTCCCTTGTCCTGTGACTCTAGGCCCTTGTAAAGAAGTCTCTCTCCATCCTTCCTGTCAGCTTCTTCAGGTACTGCAAGGCACCACAATTAGGTCACTCCGAAGCTTTGTTTCTCCAGGCTGAACAATCCCAATTCTCTCAGCAAATATGTTTGAGGAAGAGGAGCCCAAAATACAACAACCTAAATTATTCTGTGATTTTGTGCCAAGGAAAGTGCAGCATTTTGGCTTTTTTGTTTTTAATTCCAGCTTTCTTCTCTTCTTCTCCAAATCTTAAGTTTTCTGCCCAGCAGATGCTCCAGATCCTGAATTATCCTGAAGTGCCAATGTACTCACCCTCTACAGTCATGTCCTTCAGTACCTTCTGGAGACTGTGTTCTGGAAAATGGATATCCGTTGAGAATGTTGGGACTTCAGCACTCCAACATTGACCTGCTTCCCTAGAATGAATGCAGAGATGTGTTTCATTTCAGAAAATTGCTGAGTCACATAGAATACCTCATTCTGGGTTGTGAAGCAGACAAAACGCACCTTTTGTCATCTTCTGTCTGTATTGGAAGTGCTTTGCTTATTTTTGGGGTTTATTAACAGAAAACAGTTTACAAAAGGAGTTGATGGGGTCTAAGGAAAACTCACTGCAGTGCTTCCAGGAATTAAAGTAGCAGTAAAAAGAATTCTGGCCTTAAGTGTTGCTGTAGGAGCTTTGTCAGTGGGATGGGTTTCAGGGTGTCCCCACTCCCTGGAAACCTCCGTGGGGCAAATGTCCCTGTCCAGTGTGGGAGATGATCACTCAGAAGCCCAGAAGGTGGAAAGCTTGGGCCGAACACGTACAGACACCACCATCTAGTGGCGCCCGGCTCCAACAGCCTCCATGCAGCCCGGAATCGGGACGTCCAGCTGAGTTAGACATACTACCGCTCCCAAATGGCTTCTCCTAGGGAGCTGAGGGCAACCACAAAATCCACGCCCTGCCTCAGGAGGGACCTCCGGCTGCTCCTTCTCTACTCCGGCCGGCACAGCGACACTGCCTTGATTTTGGGGGGAAAAGTCACTCCTGACTCCCAACAGCTGCTCCTTGTGGTCATGGGCTTGATCCTGCAAACAGCCATGCCCCCTGGCATCAAGGGCAGTGAACTGGGATAAATTGGGGTCTTGCTTCATCCCACAGCTCCATGGGAAATGGAAGTCTCCTGCCTGAATAGCATATGTGGAATCATTGGGGTTTCTCCAGTGGAAGCAGCCCCAGGCAGCCTGAGGGGAGCACATCCTGCTTCTTCATGTTGCAGCTGGGCTCTGCTCTTGCCTTTGCCTTTCCCTGAGCCCATCGGCAGACAAAATGCTCAGCCTGGGGCCAAACAAAGCTGGGCCTAACTCCACTCAAGCCCAGATTCCACTTGGGTGCTGGAATCACCCACTGAGCCCCAACCTGGCACAGCTGGGAACACTGAACACTGCCCAAGGTGCCTGAATATAGTGTGGGTTGGGAGCACCCGGTAGCACAGGGTGTGTGTAGGGTGTCAGAGACCCAAGCAAACAGGATGTTGCATGCTGGGGTTCACTCCTCTTGCATGGGAGTGAGATGCTGCCAGTACCATAGTCTGCAGTGGGCTTTGGCCCACCTTGTGCTCCCCAACTTGTTATTGACCCTAAGGAGGGAACCAGTAACAGAGCAGGGACCCCATGGGGGGCCCATAGCCCTGTTTGCCCTGGTTCTGCCATCTGTCAACCCATCTCATCTCAAACCAGCTCCCCTAGTTGTGCTGGGGTGTCAGGGGCTGCCCTCAGGGCAGAAACATGGGCACAGGCTGGGGATCACACTGATAGCAGTCTGAGTGGTGTTTGTTTGTTATTATTTTTATTTTTGTGATGTGAATCACTGGCACTCTGGTGCTGTCCATCCATCCCTGGCCCCCCTCCAGGGCTCAGCCCCAGATCCCACCCAGCACCAACTGCTGCCCCTGCTCCCACACTGACAGGCCAGCCAGGGAACAGGGACACGGGGCCACCACCAGCTCAGCCAACACACTGCTGGGGCCGTTGGGGTCAACCCCACGATGGGAGCAAGGTCACTGTTGCTTTTTGGGCCAATTGAGGAGAATTGAGCCATGTGCTCTGGCAGGGCAGGGACCAAGCAGCAGCACTGTTACAGCCCAGCACTGCCCCTGGGACATCTCCTTGTTTTCCTCCACGGGTGACACACAGCCCCAAGCAGCAGGACATAGCCTGAACCCTGCCTGCTCTTCTGGAACCCTGAGCCACACAGAAGTTCAGGGGTGGTGCAGTTACACAGTTTAAAAAAGATAGTAAGTGGAGAGAGGTGGCCAGGCTCAAGGGATATCAGGTGTCATGACCCTCCTGAAGCAGCTGCTTGCACATCCATGTGCGCGGTGGCATGGGGACAGCGGAGGCAGACAGGAGGAGCTCAGCACCATCCCAGGGGCTGAGCCAGGCTTCAGTTGGTACCAGCACAGCTGATGCTACACAGAACTGGTAGGTGGTATAGACTAATGCATTGGAGGGAGTGAGGGAGGGCACTGTTATGTGGGGCACAGCTTTTTGCCACCCTGGGTCACAGCAGCACCAGTGACATATGGCTGCATGAAGAAAGGAGCTGCTGGGCTGCTCGAGCAGTGTCCTGAACCCCCAAAGCCAGCGATGGCTTCTGCGTGCTGGCAGCTGCCCTGTCCCGAAGGAGAAGGTCACTGTGCTCAGAGGGACCAAGGCCAGTGCAGAAGGGGACTCCAAGCAGGCAGAGCTTCACCAGCACACACTGTGAAGGAGAGCACAGCTCAGCATGTGGTTCCAGCAGCTGCTCCTGAAATGCCCGTGGCCTGATGAGCACCAAAGAGTTCACAGACTGACAGAGATCATCCCATTTCTCTGTGTTCAGTGTATGGGGGGGCTGGTAGCTTTGTGAGCGACCCGTTGAGGTAAGGACTGAGGTTTGCCATGGAAAGCACGTCCCTGCAGTTACAGTGGGGTGACAGACAATAGGGGTTGGAGGCAGTCAGGGACTTGTTAAATTACATGCAGTCATTCATACAGGCAGACACAAACAAGCTCTTCTGTAAACTGGGTTCTAGGAGATCCCACTGATCATCAGATGATCCCATGGCCAGTGCTGGATGTGGCATCCTTACATGTTTCCACGGTATGTTATGTTGGTGAAGGTAGATGTGGCCTCTTTATATAAAGGGTTATGGGTCTGGAGGAAGAAAGAAGATGAAAAAGAGCATCATCACTTTGTGCTTGGCATTAGCATTTGTTCTGCTTAACATCTGGGATAAATGAGGCACTGTCTCAGCATGGAGTGGTGGATCCCTGTCTCCACCCAAGGCTTTGGATGAGCAGTTTAATGGGTCTCCATAAGGTTTCATGGGGCAGAATAGGGAAAAGCTGCTGTGGAAGAAAGGAAAAGCAGCAGGAGCTCAGGAGGTGAGAGACCTCTTGAAAGAGCCTCCCATCCCATCCCATCCCATCCCATCCCATCCCATCCCATCCCATCCCATCCCATCCCATCCCATCCCATCCCATCCCTTCACTTTGTGGGGGGGTTAGGAGATGGAGGAGAGGTGGGTGACAGGTGTAAGTGCTGTCCCAGCCCCCTCCCTTGTGCTTGGGGTTCCTCAGTGCTTTCCAGCATCCTGTGGCAGGAGGGACCTTCTGCCTCACTCTTGGGATGGAAACACTGCTGTGAGCAGTGAGTAAGGGGGTCAGGCTGCTGACAAGTGCTGGAGGGGGAAAAATAATCTAGGACATGTCCTATCACCTGTGCACAGCCCCTGGGACCACAGCAGGCTCAAGGAAGGGGTGTCCTGGCTGGCAGTGTCACCTTGAGTCCTGCCTGGGACACTATCCAAGGGTTTAGAGAGAAATGGGACAAGCTGGCCCTTAAGGACCAGGTCATGGGACAACAGACATCAGCTGGGCTCTCATGCCAGGACCACTGGGATGTGGATCCCTCAAGGGCTGTGGGGTTTTGGGGCTCCTGCCCAGCACACCCAATCCACTGCTCCTCACCGTGTCCCACTTGGCCCTGGCCTTCTCCTCCTCGAAATGGGCAAACTCACGGCGGTCATGGATGGTGATGAGGAGCTTCCATATGAGCAGGGCAGCGAGGCCGATGAGCAGGATGGCACCTGTCACTGAGAGCAGGACCACCAGGACGTCTGGCCCCTTTGGACAGTCTGAAGCAGAGAGGAGGGCAGGGTTGGGGGGAGCTCAGCACCTCCAGGGCAACTTAAAGCAGCTCTGGGGCTACCTGGCCATGGGTACATGGAGCTCCTTTGGTCTCAGGAGGGCATCATCCTCCTCTGCCAGCAAGCAGGAGCCTCTACCCTGAGCACAGCAGGCTCTGTGAAGGAGGATCCTATCCATGGGGCACCTGTGCCAAAATACTTGAGCACCTGTCTGTAGGGTGGGGGTCTCCACCCAAGCCTGCAGCTGGATCAGGGGCATCACAGGTCCCACCCACAGTGGGGGATGACACTGGAGACCAAGTCCTTGTGCTTGTGAAGTTTGCCCCAAACCACCAGCCCGCTGACACCCCGCCCCAGCCTCTGGCAATGTGACAACACTGAATTGGCAAATAGGGGCAGGGAGATCCAGTGTGAGCCTCCGCAGCTCCTGCTCCCCCTGCACTGCCCTGGGCCATGTGGCCACCCCAGCCTTCATCCTGCCTCTCCTCTCCCATCTGGCTGTGGGGCTGGGAAGTGTGGGCTGTACCTTGCCCATGGCAGACAGCTGCAGTGAGAGCTGGTGGCTGCCTTCACGGCCCTGCTTCTGAAGGATCTGCAGCCACACAGCCCCAGGCTCACTTGAGGTCAGTGGACACCCCGGGGCTGCTGATGGGAGCCTCCTCTTATCTGCTTCCCAAGAAAAATCACCCCCACAAAGTCAAACACAGGATGAGGGCAGTGGGAAGGCTGAACCCCCATCGTTGGCCTCAATGAGGGGATGAAATAACTTAGGAAACGTGATACCTGAGAGGCAGGAAATCATGGCCCACTGGCACTGAGCAGGGGACAAAGAAGTTCTTTAATCCCTCTCAGCCCCCATCTGTGGTGCCCCATGAGCCTGGCTGGAGTGGGAGGTACAAAGGGAAATCAACATCCCCCTCCCGTTGGCACAGAAACTCAGCACAGTACATTCTGCAGCCCCTAGCCTAAGCATGGCAGCTGGGTCGTACCAGGCTCCTCGATGACATAGAGGATGGACTTGCCACTGGAGTCCTCATAGTACTGGAACCTCATCACACAGTCATTCTCATCCTTGTAGGTGCAGTTCACAGCATCCTTGCCCTTGTCACCTGCCAGAGGGAGAAGCTCAGACTCCCAATGCTGAGGGGTGCATACACAGAGGGAAAGCATGTGGCATATGCAGCCCCCTGGATTTCCATGTATTAGGACAGGGGCTGGGTCTCCTCTTACTCAGTGCCTGCACTGTCTCAATCTCGTCACGGCACATGCGGCTGCAGGACTGCTGCTCCACCAGCTTTCCCCGCTCAAATTTCTTGCACTCCACGCAATCCCTGTGGAAGAGGAGGGAGGCACCATGAGCTTTTCCATGCTCTCCTCAGGGAACTGTCACACCTTTCAGTTTCAGGTTGTGGAAATCACAGCAGTCCCAACCCTATCGGGCTGCAGATACTGAGAGCTCCTGCAACCAGTGCTGTCAGCTCCATGACGGGATATTACCCTTCTCAGCTCTCTGCCCGCTCCCCCGTGGAATATGACCTCTCCCAGCTCTCTGCCAGCCCACAATGTGCTATGACCTATCCAGCCCTCTGCTCTTTCTCACTTTTTGATGGTGCAGGCGTCCGGGCAGGTGGGGCACTTCTCGCAGGTGTCTCCATAGGAGCCGGGCTGGGTGCACTCGCAGCGGCCGCACACGCAGGAGCCATGGCCGCTGCACACCAGCCCGTTGCTGGACATGCAGGTGTCAGTGCGCGTGGTGCAGTTGCAGTAGTCTCCTGTCCAGTCTGAGTTGCACAGACAGTCTCCACAGCTGCACTGCCCATGGCCTGGGGACAACCAAAAGGCATCAGAACTCTAAGTGTCTCCACAGAGCCTGTCAGTTATTCCCCATGTGGATGCCTATGACCCAGAGTGGCAACTCATCCTCTGTGGGCACTGCAAGGCAGACTGGCCACCTAGGACAACTCCTTTGCACTGTCCTTGGGGTGGGACAGTGCAAGGTGTGAGAAGCTCACACCAAACCCAGACCTTCACCATGGCCCCAACACGGGGCCATCTTATCCCACCCAAGCAAGAACAAACCCCCACATTTCAGGCTGAGCTGCCCCAGCTCCAGCAGCAGCAACTGGATGGAGATGCTGATGGAGATGCTGAGACATGCTCCATCAGATCCGTCTCTGAGCAAGTCAAGTTCTTTCTGCGGCTTTGAATTTCAGATTGAATCAGGACATCTGGTCAAAGCCCCCAAGTCTGACTCCTTTTTCAGGCCTGGACCAGACAGGAAAAGCTGACTGCTGGGAAAAGCCCAACACATGCTCACTGAGACTGGTTTAGTCAGACAGACAGACAGGCATGCTCAAATCCTGCCAAACCCTGGAGCTATTTGGATTGTGGTATATTTCAGCTCAAAGATGAGACACAGCAAGTGGTGCAAACACTGTGGAGCTGCAGGCGCTGACCTGTCCTGAGCCCTGAGCACAGCGGGAGGGACACACTGGGAATGCTGCTCCCGGCAGGGGATTGGCTGGGCACCATCCCGGCCATGCCCTTGGAGGCACCAGCATGTGAAATAAATGTATAACCCTATTAATGAGGAACTAGGGCTGAGTCACAGGAAAACAGTGCCATGCTGGGTGACAAGGCATGGAAACAGATGGGTAAGCTGGGGAGAAGTGGCTCAACAGGGTCAGAGAGTTCAGGTTAATTAACAGCCCACCCTGGCCAGGGGCAGCTCTTCATCATTGCCCTCCAGCCATCCTGGGGACCTGCAGCCCTTGTTCAAACAGGAACAGGCTCCTTGAGGACACTGACTACTCAGGGTGGGGGAAACGCAGCATTTCCACCTCCATTATCAGCCGGCTGTTAAGATAAAGGATCAATCTGAGCAGCACAGAGGCAGTGTGAGCCATAAAGTTGGCCTGAGGGGCAGGTGGGATCTCAAAAACTCAATTTGAGGACATCAGGGAGCAAGAATCGAGTGTCATCTGGCCCCAGGTTTCATCTCATCCAGGCTGGGATCCAGCAGCGTGGAATCAGCTTTGGCCACTGATGTTTTCCTGGGGATTTTTGGGATTTCAGCAGGGAAGTGATGTCTTTTTCTAGCACTCTGTTATCAGCCACCTATCCTGGGTTTACAGAGGAAGGCTGGGGTTAGGAATGGGATTGGCTACCCCTCTCCCAGTCCCCCCTTAAATCAGTTTTGGGGTGCTCTGCTCCTGGAGACGATGTGCCACAGTTTCATGCCTCATTCCTACGCACTGTTACTTCTCTCACATCCCTTACATACATGAGATGGGCAGAGCACTGCAATTCACTCAGACCTTCAGTGTTTACTGGAGATGTGGGTGGAAGGAACCTTAAATGAAGGTTCCTGTTGGGTAAGAGGCCCTGGCATGTCAGGACATTTGGAACTGCTGTTGAGATGGGGTTTCTGCAGGAGGGCATCTTCCCTGGGAGGAGAACCAGAGAACCCAAGGACCTGGTCCTCTCTTTCCAGTACTGAGAGCAGCTGGACTGGAGAGGGGGAGTCTGGGAGCATGTGGCAGAGATGAATATTCGGGGGGGGATGCTGTAAGGCCAGTAAGGAGGGAGGATTTACTTCCCCAACACTTTTGCCAATAGGAAGTCTTCCAGGACTGGGTGGAGGATAAAACCCACCTCTCCCCCCGCTTCCCCCTCCACCCTAGGGTTTCCTCTTGCAGAGCAGTATTTCTGATGTGTTTGAGCTGCATGGTTCAAGCAAGGTCCCTGCCCTATACACCCCAGAGCTGCTTCGCTTGGTCCCCACCAGCCCCACCAGGCCTCCTTTTTAACCTTCTAGCCCATCCCCGCTCCCAGCTCTCAGGCACCGGAGGTGATATCAGTGGCCAAGAAGGTAGTAATTCCCCTTGCATCACTTCAGACCAGGGCTGGTGCAGGGAGATTCACGGCTGAACAAGTCAGAGGTGGGGACAACTCACAGGACAAGCCTCAAAATGACTGGTGTCTCCCTTGCCCAGGATCTCAGGCAGCCTAAACGGCCCCAAGCAGCACTCACCTGAGCACATCTGGCCCTTGAAGCGAACACAGGAAAAGTCATCGCACTCGCAGTACTTGCCCGTCACCTTCCCAAAGTCGCTGCTGTGGCACACGCACTGCCCGCAGATGCACTCGCCACGCTGGCTGCAGAGGGGCTGGCCTGGCCGGGGACTGCAGTTGTCCTGCTGTGAGGGGTTGTACTCCTCCTCCGAGCACTCGCAGTGTGAGCCCAGGCGCCCGGGGTTGCAGCGGCACACGCCGCACTCCAGAGTGCCATTACCGTGGCTGCAGGACGGGCTGTTGGTCTCGGCGTGGCTCTCACAGGAGCACTCGCACTCGAAGTTCACCACCACCGTCAGGCTGTCCTTGAAGCCCACAGGTTTGATGGTGAAGGATTTCTGCTGCTCCTGGGGACAGCCCCGCACTTTGGCCTCGATACTGAAGCTCACCTGGAGGGCAAAGGTGTGTGTCTGGATGTCAGTACCTGCTCCAGTCCATGCCCCAGCTTAAGGAGCTCAGAAATGGGAGCCACCAGGTCTCTTTGAGCTCATCAAAGCTTATCAAAGCTGTCCCAGCATAATGTGGACTAGATAATGTGCTTGCCACAGTAACCAGGAGAATTTTAGGTTTGATATTAGGAAAAATTTCTTCACTGAGATATTTGTCAGGCTCTGGCACCGGCTGCACAGGGAAGAAGCAGAATCACTGTCCCTGGAAGTGTTCAAAAAACCTGTAGATATGGTGCTTAGGAACATGGTTTAGTGGTGGACCTGTCA
This sequence comes from Motacilla alba alba, assembly GCF_015832195.1. Taxonomy (NCBI): domain Eukaryota; kingdom Metazoa; phylum Chordata; class Aves; order Passeriformes; family Motacillidae; genus Motacilla; species Motacilla alba. The sequence continues at coordinate 309,038 of NC_052042.1, forward strand.
GAGATCAGTTAGTGGTTGGACTTGATGGTCTTAGAGGGCTTTTCCAACCCAAATGATTCCAGGCTCCCATGCCCTGTGGGCAGCAGCCCAGGCTGAGCTAGAGAGATCACAGAGTTTGCATCCAGCAGATTCAAAAAAGCACTCTCCTCCTTGCACCCACCCTGCTGGACCTCTCTCTCTCTAGTGCTGAGATTCCAGGGTCCGTGTCACCAGGGAGGTTGTGGGACAAGCAGATGGTGCTGGTGCACAGCAACAGATGACCTGGCAGTGCTGCTACGTGGAGGGGAGAAAAGCCAAGCCCATGAGTGGGATCCTCACCGTGTCCCCGATCTTGAGCCCCATGCAAGACTTGAGCCCAGGGATGACCTCGTCGTTGAGGCAGGTGGCATTGAAGGTCAGGGACAGCTCTTCAGGGAGGTCACGCACCTCCAGCTCCACTTTGGAGCGGATTTTCTAGGGAAGGAGAGATGACTGATGAAGACACAGCAGAGGCTGGGCAGGGCTTAGCCCTGGTGGGGTCCTCCCCTGCCCCCAGCACCACAGTGATGCTCCCATGCACATGGGAAAGGAGCCAAGTGCCCCAAGTTTTTCTCAAGCCTCAGCTGTGTCATTCTCTACAGGGAAAAGTTTTCAAAACAGGAAAGGACAGGCAGTGAACAGAGTGATCTCCCACCCTTGGGGTGCCTGCACACATGGGTGGAGGCAGATGCTCACAGCTGTTCCAAGGAGGATGCTTGGGACTGGGGGAGCTGTGGGTTGTTGGCAGAGGGAAGCAGTGGCTGTTTTGTTATGGAGAGTGCTGTTGTGGGGCCATCAACTGCACACTCACCCCATAGGAGTCTACTATGAGCTGCAGGACGTTGCTGGAGTCTCTGGACAAGGTGCCCACAGTTGTGCCTGGGATCAGCTCGCTGTAGTTCTGTAGGAATATCATAAACAAGGTCTGTTTGTGATGGGTAAATGTTCACCCATTTCACCCATGGCTGGGTGAAACCCTCTCCAGGAACATGGGAGCTTTGATAGGACAGACCACCAAGCCATGAGCCCCCCAGGAGGGTGGCTTTGCAGCTGGTACCTGGTAGAGGCCAACAACCGTATCTGTCACAGCAAAGATCAAGTTGATGTTCTTCTGTGAGAGTTTCTCAGTCATCAGGCCCAGAGAGGGATAGTCCTGGGGAAGAGGAGAGCTATAGCCTAGGAACATGTACATCCCCCACCCTGGTCCCCATCATGCTCTCCAACCGTGGCTGAAACACGTTTCCCATCCCATGGGGACCCAACAGGTGCTATGGGCTCCACAACCCCATGCCTGGGTCAGGCTTTACCAGTGTGGTGGTGGCAGAGTAGAAATTATCCTTGTCGATGTGGCACTGGGCGTCATTGGGCTGCACAATGCCCGCCAGCCGTCCGTCCAGTGCGATGTGGGTCTTCGCGTCCGTGGTGAAGACAAGCAGATGGGAAGCATCATTCCTCCAGCCAATTTTTTCCTGCAGTGAAAGGCAGCTCCCAGTCACGTGTCGGCACATGCTGAGGGCAGCCCCATGTGCCAGCACCCCACTGCTGCCTTTGTGCCAGGGGGTCACGGCTTGGCCATAGAGACCAACCTCTGCACAAGGAACCAAGGCAATTGCTCTCGCAGGGAAGTGCTGTAGGAGTGTGGGGTCTGGAAGAGGGGCATGGGCTGCTTGTAGGTAAAAGATGAGTTTTAACTGCTTAGAGTGTTAATCAACGTGGCTAATGACTCAGGGATGCAAGACCTCCAGCAAAACCAAGGTGAAGGCACAGGAAATGTTGTCCCTTCTGGACTGGTCACTGCAGGGCTGACATGGGATTCTTCCTGAGCACCTGCTCTGCTCCTCTCTCCTACCATGATCCCATGAGAGTCCTGCTCTTCTCTTGACTATTGGAGTGGAAATGTCTCCCTTGAATGTTCACTGTCTCCAGAAATCAGTCATACAACAACTCAACAAGGCTTATGATCACATCCGGGAGGGATTGATTGGTCCCTGCCAACCCGCCTGGCCCAGCCTGGTGACCCTGTCCTGACCCCAGCCAGGCCTTCCTGCCCCTTACATCACACACGGTGGCCTGGATGATGGCATCGAAGCCGCCCTCAGGTGCATCGCGGTTCCGGGAGACACTCTGCTTCCGCACCTCCTCGTTGAAGCGAGTCACCTCATCCGTGAGCGACAGGACGTGTTTGTACCCAAACATGGGCAGGCAGGTTTCCCCGATCCTGTAGGAGGAGAGCACTCAGGGCACAGGGCTCATCAGGCACTTCCAGTTCCCATTCCTGCCCTACAGCCATCCCACATCCCATGGTCCTGCCCAGGATGTGCAGGAGGGACCCAATGCCCCCCCGCCAAGAGCCTTAGGCTGGTGAAGGACCTTTTAAATAAAATTAATGTTGTAGGGTGATGGGATCAGGTCAGCTCCCAGCCTCAGTCCTGCTGGGATTTTTAGGAGTAATTTTCTTCCAGCCTTAACATTTCTTTTGAAAACATGATGCAAATTTTTTCCCTCAAGAGCTTTCCATTGATAATGATATTTCTAATTTAGACCTGCTCCTCCTCCCTGTGCCAGCAGAACACAGATTGCACCAAGGTTTAAACCCTGTCCAGAATCAGGCACCCATTTTCTCCACTCCCCTCTTTTCCTCCCAGGCTCAACTTCACTCCTCTGCCTACCCCATTCCTGGCAGCACAGAGGAACAGGGAATAGGGATGAATTCAGTTCCTAACACCTCTGCCATTCCTTCCTCCTCACACTCTTTCCTTGTTCCAGACTGTTGTCCTTCCCTTGGGAGACAACCTTTCAAGAACCTCTCAAACACAGGTCCTTTCTATGGGCTGCAGTTCTTCACCAACTGATAGGGATTTCCAGCCACATTGCAGTGGTGTCCCATCAACTTCTGGCCCTTACAGGACCCCCTCAACCTGGACTTACTCGTAGCAAGGGTTGTTGATGGCTTCTGGAGGAGATATGTACATGTAGGGGGAAATGGGTTTGTCCACAAAGGCCCCAAAGCCGATGCGTAGGTTGCTGGTGAGCTTACGCATCTCACTGGCCAGTTTTGTGCCCAGGTTCTGGATGTTCCTCAGATCATCCTTCATTGAGTTAGACAGGTCCATGAGGTAGTAGATGTCCACAGGGTAATCTTCCACTTGACGCACTTGGACATGAAAGACCTGGGAGTCATCTGCAAAGTGACAGGGCAGTAGAGTTAGAGTGAGATCTCGCCTCCTGGAAGGGGGAGGGGGGATCACCACAGGATTAGGGGGGAGGAGCCAGCAGCAACACATGGGGATGGTTAAAGCTTCTAGGAGGAGAACATTACCCTTAGACAGAGGGGCAAAGCCCTTAGTCAGGTGCTTGCATAAGAGATGTGTGGTGCGCCCCTTGGAAGTGTCCAAGGCCAGGTTGGATTGAACTTGGAGCAACCTGGGATAGTGGAAAGTGTCCCTGCCCATAGCAGGGAGTCGAACAGCATTGTCTTCAAGGTCCCTTCCAACCCCAAAACTGTTCTGGAGTTCTGTGGCAGATGGGGGTTATGTCTCCTGTTCTCCTAAACTCTCAGTGCTGGGACATGAGCAGATCTTCCTGTCCAGGGCTGACCTCTCAAGCTATCTACAGGAAAAGCTGGATGGAGTGAGGGAAACCCCCAGTGTGTGGGCAGCAGGTCTTAAAGGGATCACAAGGCAGGCTTCAAGGCTTCTTTGGACTTCTCTGAGCTTCCAAGGACTCTGACCATTTTCTGCACCCTCCCCCATCCCCATTTCTTTCCTCTCCTCTTGGCTCTCCCAGCCCTTTCTGAGAAAATTTTGGTGAAACATTTTCCATTGAAACAAAAATCTCCTTAGAAGGAACCTTCTGGGAAACACCCCAGTTTTGATGACTTTTGAATGTAAAAAAAAAAAAAAAAAAAAAAAGCTGAAAACACTTAGGGTTGACCTTTTCTTTCTGCCTTTTTTAAGATACACAGGTCCTTTCTTCTGATCTTTGAAATGGTTTCTTTGAAACATAACCCAGGGCACAGCTGCAGCCTTGTCGGAACACCTCACATGTTGAGAAAGAAAGGCCTTAACTGAGCTTAAATTATTATTGTTTTCACATTTCTGTCTAAACCTGCGTGCCATGTTCTTCCAGGATGAAGAAAGTTTCAAAATTTATGACAGCCCAAAAACCTCCATCCCCTCTCTAGCTGTGCTGGGAACCCACCATGGAGCCAGGGGTCCCATTTTTGTGCTCAGCTGTTTGTCCTCATTGAGCTGAAACCATGAGGGTTCTGAGTTTGTGCTCGTGGAACATGAGCTGTGACCTGTCCTGCTTGTATCCTTTGTGATTTGGTCTTGGTTCATGAGTCAAGGCAGATGACTTACGCCAAACCGTCTTGGTTTGGGAGAGACGGTATCAAGCTGGGGGGGGGGGGTGTCTCTCCTCTTTATTCCAAGGAACAGGGATTTACAGCACTCAGAGTAGCATACTCACCTTCCTCCTGACAACAACCTTTAGAGCTAAGAAGAGCAAGGGTCACTTAGAAGCTCCATGTCCCAGTTGTGTGGGGATTCTTTTGCCTGCTGTCCTTCCAATGGGACAGGACTCCTCCTGCCCATGCCCAGGGATGTGCACAGAGGCCATGTGCCCTATAGTTTTGCCTCATGCCTAGCATCCTTGAAACTCCTGGATGCTGGCAAAGGACCAGAGCAGTTAATTGGCTCGAGCCTGGAATATTACAGGGATCTGGTGGCAGGCCAACCCTGATAGCTGCTCCGTGGCTTGTTAGATATGAGCTGACTTCCACCCAGGCACTCTGAGCACAGCAGCAGTGCCTCAGGTCTGAATGGCTTCATAAAATATCCCATGTGTTGTTGAAGTCACATCCTATCCTGCCCCTCAAATACCTCAGGACTGAGGCAAGAGAATGAACACAGTGATCAGAGAGCTCAGCTGCCCACCAGAGATGTTCTGGAGGATTCTGTGCTGCCAGCAGCCTGGCCTTGCCCACGAAGGATACGAGACTGCCTTGGCCAGTGAGGCAGAGTGATGGTTCACTCACTGCCTGAGCCCTTTGGGTTATTCCCACTGCATCTTCCCCTTCCTACAGCAGTCTGGGGGCTCTTACCTGGCCGCAGGTTCAGCTGTATTCTCTGGGGGCTCATCTGGGTGGTGGTGGACCCCCCCGAGCCCTTGCTGCTGAGGGGCCGGTCCTCCAGGATGGTGACGCTGCTGCTGGGGGACTCGATGTGGTCCTGGCTGCAGCCATTGTGCAGGAGGTTGGCATGCAGGTCACAGCGAGGGGTCGACTGCACCCAGACCTGCGGGGGAGGGACACAGTCAGGAGCCTCCCAGGACTATGCTGGGAGAAGGAGAAAGGCCCCCACCTTTTCCCTGGAGAGCCCCTGCTTTATCACGCCTAACTCCAGAACAGGATCAAAGGCTTCTTGGGGCACACGGTCTCTTGCCTGAGGAAGGCAGCAGAGGGGATTTGGGATCAGCAACTCCCACTGGAGCAACTCCTGCAGGATCCCATCAGCCCTTGCCAAGGAATGATGGATAACACATCCCTGCCAGCCTCCTCCAGACTCCTGGCAGCTGGAGCCTTAGGTTTGGGTTTTGGCAGAACTAAAAGGAAATCCTGTCTCCCTGGGATGGCTAGAGGAGGGTGTGGCAGGATGTGAACATGGCAAGCTGGGTACAGGCAGTGTGGGACTTTTAAAATTATTTATTACTTTGACAAAAGACAAATCACCTTTCCCCCCATTTTTCCAACGTGGACCCTTAGCAATCCTGCCATGAGCAAGGAGTGTGTACACTGTGGGTGAGCTCATTGCACAGAGCAGTGCTCAGTTCCTGTCTGGAAGTGGATCAGACTTATCTCCAGCTCAACAGCTTCCTAATGGATGGAGCCAGCTGGGGAAAGGAGCACCAAAAAAGGAGTGAAAGAGTGCAAAGGCACTGGGGCTGTGGGAGAAGCCTTGAAGAGCCTGTCAGGGGTAGGAAACACAAAGTGTGGAGTCATGGTGAGCTCCAGCCTTGTCCCTCCTTTCCTCGAAAGCTTCTGGTTCCTCATCCTTATCACAGAACATTCAGGAGGGTTCCTATTCCTTTGGTTGCTTATGAAGACAAATATAGGAAGAATTTCTCTTCCCAGCCCAACACTGCTGTGATCTGCTGCCTCATGTTCCTGCTCAGGGAGCACCCACCCTCCCCTCCAAAGGGATTCTTTATCTCCTTCCCTCAGCCCAAATCTTTCTATATTAGAGTCCTCCAGCAGAGGACCACCACAGCCTCTTCCTGCAGCAAAGGGAGGTGGCACAAGTCCTGGCGGGGCTGGTTTGGTGCCCTCCCTGCTCCTGGGATGCTGGAATCCATTGCTGAGCCTTTCAGTGCTAGAGAAGTTCCCATGCAGGATATCAACTGCCCTGAACTGGGTTCAGGCTGGTTGAACCCAGGGATGAATTAGTATGTTTTATGCAAACGAGTAGAAAAACACAAGTGGTGTCAGGAGGCCCTGGCTGGCCCACAGCCCTCTGGAAACTGTGGCCAAGAGATAGCCAAAAAATACATCAGCAGGCGTGTTCCTACCCTGCCCCCGCCTGGGCAGTGTGCTTACAGAGAGGAGGACAAGTCATCCCTCCAAATTAGCTCCCTCACACCCATAAGCTTACTCCACAGGGCTCCCTGCTGTGGGAAGGGGTGGCTGGTTCACTCCAGATCCCATCAATCATCATACACATTCCTGTCCCAGTGAGGGAAATCACTGGAAAAATATGCGGGTGAAAAGCATGCTGGGCAGGTGGGTTTTAGCCATGGTGCTCAGTGATATCTGAAGATCCTAGGGAGCTCCCAGGACCTCAGAGGCCTCATGGCACCTTATGGGATTAGCAGCATCATTCCTGATGTGAGATTTCCATGGAGAAACTGCTTAAGCCCAGGGCTGCATCCTTCCCCTTTCTTTGGAGTCCTAAATATAGTGACTGACTCAAGACTTATAGGAGCCTCCCCAACAACAAAAACTACTGCAGAAGTGGGACATTTGGCTACAAGGCCCTGGCAGCCCCCAGTCTGTTTTTGAGCCCGGGCTTGGCCACTTTGCTGATGCAACACCTGGGGCACAGCCGTAGTTAGGAGTGACCTGGAGGCAGCCCAAGCTTGCTGGTGACAAACTCACAGCACAGGGATTTCATCCATGATAAACCCATTCCCTGTCAGCTCAGCCCTGATTGCACCAGCTCCCTACAGGGAGATGTGGGGAGAAGTGTGCACCTTCTCTACCCAGCCATCCCACAGCCCTTCCCAGAAATGCTCACCACCTCTCCCTGCCCCATCCCACTGCAGAGCGGACATCTGCTCACACTCCCTTCAGAATGGGAAACCTGATTATTTTATCCCAATCACTGCCTCCAGGGCTGATTAGTGAGGGCAGGGTCAGGCAGGGCTCTGGCAGAGCCAGTTCCATCCCTGAGCTCCCAGGGTGGCAGCCTGTGGGAACATGTGTATTCCCCAGGGCATCTCTGTTTTCATCTCGGACACAACCACATGCAGCATCAGCTTCTCTGCAGGACAGCTCTTGGGAGTGCTCAGAGCACAGACACCTCCACAAATTAAGCTAAAACCTTCCAGCAGCTTCTCTGAAATCCAAATCTGGTCCAGTCTAGCCTCCAAGAGACCCAGAGTGTGTGACGTTTTGGGTGGGTGAGACCCTGAAGGATCTGTCACAGTAATCTCCAAAGGGATTTTAGAGATATGTCTCAGTGTTACAGCTTAGCTGGCTTTTTCCAAAAAAGCAGATGAGAACATCTATTTGTTGGTAAGAGTGGTCAAGGTTTCTGAAAAATAAATAAAACTCAGCTCTGCTCTGCATCAATTTTTTTTTTGGGGGGGGGGGGGGGGGTCAGTGATCTCAAGAAACCACAATGAAATGCTCCTTCAATCCAAAACCAGGACGGAGCAGGAGTAAATCATCACCCCAGGCTCCTTGAGAAGGCAGTATGAATGGAAAAAGGCTGTAGTGGGAGCAGAAGGAGCACAAATATGGGCACTGTCCCTTTAAAAACGGGGGGGGTGCAGTATCGGAACCCTCCCCCACCCTAGGGAAATTAAACAAACCCATAGAAAAACCCTCATTTGCTAAATTAAGACAACGTGGTCCAGATGTTGGAGGTAGAGTTGCTGAGCAGAGTGCACAGCCCAGCTCTCCGGGGGCAGCAGGACGGCTCCCTCACTCTTGTCATGTCTGCCCAGGAGCACAGCTCAGAGCAGCACTGGAAATATTTCCTTTTTTGGAAACCTTTGCTGTTCTGGAGGAAAAAAAAAAAAAAACCATCACAGCTCCCTTTGCACCGTCAAGCCACCAGTGCAGCCCAGGATCAGCAGCTGGGAAGGAAGAGCCTAGCCCAGCCACCATTCCCCCTCAGAGGGGAAAGTGGAGAGGGAAGCCAGGCCCCTTATCAAGCTGCATGTTTCAGCCACTCCTTGCAGGAGATAAGATGGGCACAAACATCTTTATTCACACCACATGCCAAGCAGCTGATGGGCACAGAAAGCCAGAGGCCTCCCCTCCAAATATGCATTGATCCCAAAGCATTAGACAATTGCTGGCATGATCCAGCAGTGTTTTCCAGCTTGGATCCTTTTCCCAGGTCTTTTCCAAGTCCCAGTGGGCATTATGGGCGCAGTTGCAGCTGATAGAAGTGGGTCTTCAAGTATAGAGAAGGAGAAAGCAAGGAAAGCCTTGAAGGTTTCATCACCTCTCCCCATCCCCATCCCCTCCCTTGGCTCTGCCCTGGGGCTCCTCTCCCATCCCCTTGGGAAACTCCCTCCTCTTACCCAATGGATTAACCCTCAGGGCAGCATTTCTGAAGGGTAACATGGCAGATCTGCTTGGCTCTCACCTACCCAAACAGGATGATTTGAGAGCCACAGCTCAGCACTCACATCCACTTTAGCTCAGTAACCAAAACCAGGCACCTTGTCTTCTCCCCTTATTTCTAATGAAAAAGGCTTTAAAACCCAGCCTTTAACTTCTGATGAGTATTTTCAATTCCTCCTTGCAGGCCTTCCAAGCCCCCTTCCCTTTTCAGCCCTTCCAGGAATTAGGCTCCTTCAGCCAGTGCTTTACAATAGGTTTCCAAGAAGCAAACCGAAAGTAAACCAAGTTTTTAAATGTACATTATTTGAAAGATAAAATGAATTCCTAGTGGAAACACCACAATTTCCCAGCCAGCTCACTGTAGCTCCCACCAACACACTCAGATAAGGGGCATATTTTGGAGCAGGGCAGAAGCAGTGCCCACTGACCAAGTGCCTTGAGCTGAGGTTCTGAGCCAGGTGCCACCAAGGAATCTGTTTAGATACAGTGGGAACAGATGGAGACTGAGCTTGTGGCTGTAACCACGACTTATCCCAAAGGTTCTTTCCTTCCTTTACATCCCCTGCCCTTCTCAGGGCCCTGCTCAGCCCCCAGCTCTTACCTCAGCAGAGCACCAGGCACAGAGGGGACTGACAGCCAGGCACTGCTTGCAGGAGTTCACCCCACGGGTGGTGCAGATGTTGCCCCCTGAAACAGCAAAACAGAGTAATTACAGCCCATAGAACCCAAACTCATCTGTGTGCTCAGCCACCAGCTTCTGAGCAGCCAGAGCCCCACCAGGGCCCTTCTCTATCCCTTTTCCCACCTGCAAACCCTGGATGTTGCCTCCTTGCTCTCTCCAGCCTGGTATGAGCTGGGCTTCATCTTGCCCAAGGCTGAGCATCATTCCCTACCTGCCAGCTCCTCAAAGGGTCCTCTCAGCCCTGCAGCATCACATGGGTGTTGGAGTGAAGCCCCCTGGCAGGGGTTCATGTATCCTTGCAGACACTCCTGCAGACACTTTGGGGCAGCAGGAGTGGAAAGGGTGAATTCCCAAGGGGGCAGGATGGTACCCACAACCCTGCCAGGGATTGTCTGCCTCTTCCCATCACCTTGACCCAGGGTAGTTGTTGACACCTTGAGCAGACACTAAACTCAGTGGCTGGTCTTGTCTCAGCTAAAAATCCAGGGAAAGGAGAGGAGTGAAAGGGCACAAGTCCAGAAATGTGCTGGTGGTGCTTGGCACCGATGTCCCAGGAAAGCTTGGACTCTGTCAGTGGCTGTGGGGACTCTGGGAGATACCTGCTGCTACCAGGCCTGAAGGTCAGAGGCTGGTGAGCCTGTGGGGGAGAATTAAAGGGCCACAAAATGCCTGTGGAGCCCAGGGGCAGGAGGAGACCCTCTGAGACAGACCAGAGTGGGTGGCCCTGCGGTTCCTGCTGCCAACGGCCGATGTGACAAGTGGCTGGGACATCGCTGCCCTGGCGTCACCCTTGGCTCTTCCTCCCTCCTGGGCACAAGCATCTTGGCAGTTTTAGAATTCCCCGGGCAGAGAAAACTACAGCCAAGTACCCATTTGGCTGGGACACACTACAGCTGGGGGAGCCTGGGGGATGCTGGCAGGGAGCAGTGGGCAGTAGGGCCTCCCCCTCTGCCCTGTGTGCCCCCATGGTTGCCCAGGATTGTGCCAGCAGTGTCCCACAACCACAGGAAATGGAACACAAAGCAGAAAGAGGAAATGTTGAAACATCATCGGATCTTTGAGCAGAACCACAACCACAGCACCGTGCACTCCTGCCTGCTGGCATGTAGCCAGGGAGTGTACACACATGCTCACACCTGTGTGTGTCTATTTGAGGGTAGAGTCACAGGCTGTGGCTGTCCCAGGGGCCAGCGGCTGCTTGGGGATGTGCCTCAGAGTGTCCCCATCGCACCTCTGACACCTGCAGTTCCCACTTGTCTCAGACTAAACTAAAGGCTGAGCCCAAGTGCCTTCCTTAGCACCAGTTTTGGGGCGGCGCCCATGCCCAGAGCTCTCATCATACTCTGAAATACCTGGCTCCATGTGAGGATGGGACAGATTTTAAATGTAACATTGCCCAGAAGAGTGGCAGGTTGGTCTCCAGTGCTTCCTGCCCCTCAGCAATGTGCCAGCAGCAATACTGATCCTTGGGTGGACAGGGCTAGGAAGAGGGAAGGCAAAGGGCTCTCTGAAACCAACAACAACACCACCTCCCACGACTCTCACCGGCTCCTGCTGTGTCCATGCCAAATCCCTCCTGCCCTGCCAAGTGCCGGTGGCTGCAGCCAGAGCACGTGCCATGGATTTGTGCTGTGCCGTGCAGCTGGCAGCCAGCTCAGCCCTCCGGGAGGCAGGGAGGCACTGCCCTGACAGCTCCAGGTGCTCGGGACTAAATGCTCAGAGCTGCCAGCCCCGGGGCCACTTGCCTGAACACAGAAACAGCTTCCAAATCTGCAGGTCCCTGGAGAGCCCTGCTGCTTTGATATGTGGACCAGGATGATGGCCCTTCGTTCAGGGATGGGGAGAGGTGCCAAGTACTGTGGTTGCTCAGCTCTGCTCAGGCAGTTACAGCACTGAGTGCCACCAGCAACACTCCTGGTCCAGGCTCCTGCTTAATGCCAGTGTGGGATTTGTCCCCTCATGGTTGGTTTTATCTGGTTTAGTCACCTGGCCCTGCCCCAGCACCCACCTTGCTGGGGAAGGACAGAGCTGACAAGGCCTCCATGAGGGCTCTGGGACATGAGAATCACCAGTCCAAATCCTTCCTCAAGCAGGTCTTCCCTGTGACTTCACCCAGTCCCTCAGCCACTCCCTGCCTCAGTTTCCCCCGTGCAGTGTTAACCCTGGTCTCAAGGAGACCAGGTTGCACTCAACTCCATGTGGAGGATTCCAGGGTCATGTCTGCTGGCAGAGCCCCAGGGTGCCTCCTCATGCCATGAAATCTGATCTTGGGGCTAAGAAGCCCCAGGACCCTCTGAGCTCATCTGCTCCTCATCATTTGGTACAAATTACCTCCTGCCTGTGTGTAGCCCCTGGACCCTGGTGGTTTCCTTCCTCTCCTTCTGCTGCCACCCCAAAGTCCAGCGGTCCTTTATCTGGTGTCCCCTCTCTTTGCTGGGGATGTAAATCCAGTCTCCTGGTGGATTTTGGAATGAGGACGATAGACCTAGGCAGAGCACTGTCATGGCTCAGGTGGGGCTGCAGCTGGGAAATACCTGTGGGAGGGATGCTGCCGTTCCCAAGGCTGCCCCGGGGTCTGATGTCACATCATGCCACCATGCCACTGGTGGTGACTTTGCCTGGGGGGGTCCCTGGAGGTCTGTATCTGCTCACAGACTCACACAGCCCTGTGGTCCCTATGGTGTCCACCATTCCATGACCAAGACGCTTTCCTGGGGATGGAGGACCCCTCCCTTCCTTGGAACCAATCTCCAGCACTGTACAGGGCCATTCTTGGCTGCATTTCCATGGGGCTGGATGGAGCAGGGCCTGGGCAGTTATGACCATCCAAACATGAGCCTGGTACTGCTGTGAGCAGGTAACTGCACACCCCCACCATGGGGAAATGCTCCTTTTTTGGCATTCCCAGCACTGGTTGCATGGCTGGATGCAGGAATGCAGTGTTAGGAGAGTTTTGTGGGAGCAGGGACCTTGTGAGGATGTGGGAACAAAAGCACAGATGGGCAGAAGTGGAGGTTGTGGAGGAGGTGGAGGATGTGAAAGATGGGGAGGATGATGCAGCTGGAGTCCTCTCAGGTTTTAGCCCTGTGAGTGCCTGGCAGTCCTTCCCAGACTCAGACACTACCTGGCTGTGAGCAGGTCAACACCATCCCAGTACAGTCTATACTAACAAATTCTGTATTTTTTGTGACTTTTTTTTCCATCCTTGAAGCTTTTTTCTCTAGCCATAAAGACTAATAAACCCAAGTAAAAAATCTGCATTTTTAAACTATGATATCAGCTGCTCTCACACAATGAGCTGATCCTAAAGACTCCAGTTTTTGGAAAAAAAAGCAATCCTGAAATACAAGGAAATAGGAGATAAGCTGCTCATAATGATGGGAACCACCCACTGGGGCTGGGCAGAGCTGTGGTCCTGAGAGAGGTGAAAGCAGGGAATCGCAGTCTGGTTTGGATTGGAAGTGACCCTAAAGCCCATCCAGTTCCACCCCCTGTCATGAGCAGGAACACCTTCCACTAGACCAGGTTACTCCAAGCCCCATCCAGCCTGGGATTGAATTTAGTGTCCCTGAAACACCCCAGACATCTGTGGCTCAGCATCAACTTGTCCTGACTGGAGAAAATTACTCAGTCCCAGTCTGCACTCAGAGCAACCTCCGAGTGGGGCAGGATCAGCCACACTTTGTTTTCCCCCTCCGCCAAATTGAGAAAGAATGAGCACAGAGAAAACCTGATAAAGACATTTCAGGAAACTTGATAAAGGTACAAACCACATCCTCTCCAGCCTTTCTGTTTGACTAAGTGATAAGGATCTGGGCTTTCTTGGCAGATCCCCACCCTACCATTCTGGGGGTGTTTCTTCTCTCAAGCCTCTCCCTTCCTGCCAGCATCTTCCTGGGAATGGGATGCCCCAAACGGAGCACAGGCACCAGGGATATGTGCACAGCCCCAAACTGCAGCTCTGTGAACTCAAACTCTTGCAGGGGTTATCCCACGTCCTGTACTGATGACAGCTCCATCCGGCAGCAGATCAGAGCCTTAGGCTGTTCCTGGGAATTCACTAAACTCTGGAATTCTTTAGAAAGAACAGTGTTGCCCCAAACCCCAAGTCTGGCTGTGAAAACAATGCAACCGATTTATAAATCACCATATTGCAGTTTCAGGATTTCCTTTGAGGCCTAGTCACTAGGAACACACCTGGGGAGGAGATAATGCTTTTCCAGGTTTTTCTGTACTTCTGACATTGGAAAACTTTTTAAAAATACAAACTACATCTATCCTGAGATCATATGACAGAAATCAGATTTCTTAAAGAAAAGCATGAAAAAAAAAACCACTAGAAAAATAGCACAGGACAGTGTGAGATACAAAGCTGTGTTTCGTGTCAGGTACACACAGGCAGCATGTGTGCTTGTGATTGTGATATGTGTGGAAACTGATCATGGGACAATTAAAGGATGAATTCTAAAAAATAACTGAGGGAGTAAAACATGGAAAAAGGCCTTTGAACTTATCCTTTGTTTGCAATTAACCTTTATAGCATCTGAACTAAAGCTTTAAGGATGTTGCTGCTGGACAGGAACTTTCTGCACGTAGCTAAGCATTAAACAGCTTTGCAATAATAACCTTTTGAAGTATAATTTTAGAATATTGCTTGTAGTCAGGAGCTTTGAAAATATAAGTTTAGAATATATGTAAAGGAAATATACTTATCTCAACACCTTAGCAAAACAGTAAAAAGCAGCTTGAGAAAGGAAGATGAACATCAACCCAAGGATTGACAGCTTCGACCAAGGGAAGCTGGACATCACTGTTATGAGATTTATAGTCTTTGCAATTAAAAGGTGGACCCACATCTGGAGTCAGGACCGCACCAGCTGGAAGACCTCTTTCTTCTTTTGGAAGTCGGACCCCACCATCTGGGGATACTCCTTTCTGGGGTACATCCTGAGAAAACTAACTCACAATAGTGTATAGAATTGTGATGTAAAAATTTGGAATAGAAACTGCTGAGAAAAGCTTATATACACCCCTATAAATATCTGTACGCCCCAACCATCGTTGTGCAGTTGGAGGGAAAACTTCCCCCACTGTACCCAGCGCTGTTTTGCTCATACTTTACCACCTTAATTAATAAATTGATTGCTGCTTGAATATTGGCCTAGTCAAGCTTCTTATTTATAACAACGGCAATGTTGACATCAATCCCACCCCCCTGACACAGGGAGGAATTACCTGACGTGAATTCTCCCAGTGAATTTTCTGTTTATAAAGGATGAAGCCCAAGTCACACCCCAGTCCTTGCATTACAAACCAGTAACCCGAGCCAAACACAGAGTAGGTAGATCCAGTAAGATCTACCACATCCAGTAAGAATAACCCACCAAAGTATGCCTTGACCCTATAACATCCTTGAGACGTTCCTGGCCCCGACCCAGAGGAAGCCCAACCGGCCTGAGCAGCGCTTCCTATGTGGGAACACGCAGCAGCTCGGGCTGCCAGCTCCCCCTCCGAGTCATTTTCCCATGAAATCACAGATCCTGGGAATGCAAAAGGTCCTGGGATTTGTAGAAGGAACAGGCAACATCTTCACTAAATGGCTATAAGCAGTGACAGGAGCGGCAGAGTAAACCTACCCCAGGTGCCAGTAGCGCAGAGCAGGAGGATCCCGAGTGTCACGGAGAGTTGATCCATCTTCTCTGAGCCCCGGGGTGGGGGGGACTGCTTGGACCGGGCCCTTCACGAGTGATGGGCAGCGCTCTGGAGTAGCTGCAGGCGTTCAGCGGCTGAGGAGATGAATCATGGGGCCGGGTGAATGACACACATGGCGAGGGGGGCGGCCGGAGGAAACTGCTGCCTCGTCACTTCGGAGTCCGGAGTGTCCCCGCCCGGTCTGCCGCCAGCTCCTCAGGAGGTTTTCACTCTCGGCTTAAACAAGGACCTAATAAACCCTGGCAGCAAGTCCTCCCTCGGCACTAGTGACCTGCAGCCCCGGGGCTTGTAACAAGCTCTTTCCCATAGGCTCTTCCGCCTGGCTTTAATTCCTTACAAAAAACTTGCTCACTCCTTCCTTTTATTAACTCTTGAAAGGCAGCTGGTTTTAAACCCCGTCTGAGCTGCTGGAGTTCAAGGATTTAAGGAGAAATAGAGCAAACACACACTAATACGGAAGTGTGGGTTCTCAGCTCCCTCACCAGGAGGGAAAGCAGAGCTGGGAGCTGAGGGAGACCCAGACAGGAAGCGCATCTGATGGAACCAGCAATTTGGATATAAACCTGGACATCTCAAAGGGAGGGAAGCTCAGCTTGGGATCACATAATTTAGACCTGGTTTTCTTCTCGCTTGTTTGTTTTTCCCCTTTGTGTCCTCAGGAATTGATCCTGTGCTGAACAAATCCAGGGATTGGGGTCTGCATAGGGACTGTGCCCACTGAAACATCAGAACTGTCTGTGGGTGTCTCTCGAAGATGTTTTATAAACTTCTTGTTCCCCTGCAATACCAGGGTCATAGTCAGAGCTGGGGAAACTGAGGCACTTGGCATACACGTTGGGAGCAAAAGGGAGAGAAGGGCTGGAGTGATTTCCCTGGGATGCTCTCTCCCACCAGGTGACAGGGGTTGGGGACAATAATGACACAGCCCTGGGTCAAGACAACCCAGCACACAGAAATACCACGCTGTGGAATACAAGTTTTTGTGGGTGCCAAGAGCTGCAGCCACGTCCTGGAGATGCTGGAGGCTACAGATGCACAAAGCAGTACAAGAGCCACAGCCTCATGCTGGGAGATGGGGACAAAGCCACTTGTCCCAGACCTGGCAGCTGTCCACAAGAGGTAACAGTTTTTGTGAAAATGAGATAGACATACAGACTCTTCCTCAGGACCTGGGGACTTTCCTTGGCTTTAAAAGAAGTTTTGGTGCCTCTTTGCTTCTCTACATCGCCCCACCAACCCTGAGGATCCTGCTGTCCTCCTCAGTGGGGATGACTGTCCACCTGGGATCCAACGCCCTTCCTGGGGCTTGTTAAAGAAGATTTGGCAAAGGGGACCAAGAGAAGCCCATCAACCCTCATGAAGTATTAAATAGGGCTGTACCTTGGCTGAGACATCAATACAAACCCCAAACTTCTTTTGGACATCTCTAGTTTTGCCCTGCTTCAGATCCTGGAGCCATATCTCACTGCAGACTCCATTACCCAGTTTTAGGGCATCCAAATTCCTTGTTTTCCTGCCAGGACATGCTACCTATATGGCCTTCCCATCATGTGGGGCTTTCTGCCCGTGGTTGCCTGTCCCCATGTGCTGCGCTGTGTCATCCTGTGACTGTGTCTGAGTGTTTCATGGAAAGGAAGATTAGTCTTAACTGTCTAGAGAGTACTGTGGCATCCTGTTTGGCTCTGCACACCCCCAGGCCCAACCTGCCATCCATGTCCCAGGCCCTCTTCACCAGGGACTCATCCCGCCCAGCTCCTGGCTACCCAAACTGGCAAGTGTTGCTGCTCCCAAAGGACATGTTGCTCTGTGTGTCCTGGAATCCCCTGCCCAGTGTGGGCTGTGATACTTTCAGCGTGGTGCAAAAATGCTAAAGAAAAAAAAGAAAAAGTCGCAAAATGAAGTATTTGACCTGCCTTCACCTTCCTGATCTGGTCCTGTCTGAGGACAAGGATGAAATTAATTCAACCCAAGATGTTTGGGTGGAATTTCTCTCCAAACTGCAAGAAGGTGCTGCTTGTCCTAAAAACAGTGCCGGGATGTGAATTTCCCATCCCTGGAAGTGTTCAAGGACAGTTTGGACAGGTCTAGCAGAAGATGTCCTTGCTCATGACAGGGTGTTAGAATGACTCAAGGTTCTTTCCAACCGAAACCATTTCAAGATTCCACAATGTTACCTCCAGGCACTGCATAATAGGCAGTGGGATGCTCCAGATTTTGGGGTCCCTGGTGGGATGAAGGCAGAAGCCAGCAGGGGAGTGTTTGGGAGCCCTGGCTGACCCATCACCACAGGCTGTGACCCAGGAGCAATGGGTGCAGCCCAAATCCATGCGGGGGTGTGCTGGGAGAGGAAATGTTGGAGCTGGAGCCACCAGAGGGAGCAGAAACTCCTTCAGTCTGAGAGCATGCAGGGAGAGGATCCCCAGTGCGCTGGGGATGCTCTGATTTCCCGTGGGATTGTCCCAGGTTAAACACAAGCAGATGATCCTTGGAGGAGGGTTTTCCCCTCCTTCCTGCATAACTTCTGCTGCAACTGCCCTAGCAGAGTGGGCAGCAACCCGGAGAGAAATGCCAAATCCAGAACAAGGAAGAAAATGCAACAAGTAAACCCTGAACTGAACAGGTCTGAGCCCCTAAAGTCACAGCAGCAGACCAGGGGATCCCAGCTGCCCAAAAGGAAGATCACTTGACACTGTCCCTGCCAAGCTGCCTGCCACCCTCAGCCAGCCACACGTTCCTGACTTGAGCTACAACTCATCAATCCTCATTTTTGTTTTATTAAAATCCCCTTGAAAGCTGGGCAAAGGAAACAAGCCAGTATGTATGTGCATAAAGCAGGGCAAAGTCCTCACACTGTACTTTGGGGGTGATCTGCTACTCTGGGCCATCCAGACAGATTTCCAGGCAAATGCCAACGGGCAAAGACAGGAAGCTTGGACATGGCACTCCTGTGGGCACAGCCCTGGGATGAGCAGGAGTAGGAGTAGGAGTAAGCCCGACAAGCTGGACACCCTGACTCATGGTGTCACTTCGGAAGCTTATGCAGACACAGAGAGGGAAGTGATGGTGAAACCTCCCCTGGAATTGGCTTGCTGGGGCTATGGGCCTGGGTGCTGCAGTGACGCTGCTGTGGGACCCAAAGCAGGGGATGGAGCAGAGATCAGGGTGCAGTGCCTCCCTTTGGAGGAGCTAAAGTGAGAAGGGGAGGAGAGGGAGACCATGTGCCCAGAGGAAGAAGCCCCCAGCCAGAGGAACAGGATGCAGAGAGGGGCTGTATCCAGCTCTTCTCTGGAGGCACAGGACAGGCATCACCAAGCAGAGCTGGGGGTGGACTCGCTGGATAGGGCCACACTGCTCAGAGAAGGAGTGGGTGGCAGAGAGCAGCAAGAGGAGATCGGTGACAGCAGTGCTGACCTGAAGCTTACAGGAGCCTCCAGGGGAACGGGGACCTGCCAGCAGTCCAGGATGAACACTCACCATGCAGGATGCTTTTGGGAGAAGGTGGGAGGGCTGGAGGGAGGGATGAACTAGGTACCACTCTGCAGGGCCTTAGGGGTCAGCCCCCACCTGGGCACAGGGTGTGGGCACCCGTGGCAGGGCAGAGATGGGGTGTGCAGCATGGGGAAAGGGGTGGGCAGCAGAGTGAACATGGAGGGGGAGGAAGGCGGGCCTGGGGGGAGGCTGGAAGGGGGTGGAGTTGCTGTTTTTTCTTTGAGCACGGTGAAGACTTTAGCTTGTAACTTGCATTTGTGGAGCTCCCAGCCGGCAGACACCAGCTCTCCTTCCAGCGGGAGAAACCCTGGGATCTGGCAGCACTGTTTCGCTGTTTTGGGGGCAGGTTGGGAGGGCAGGGGGCATGGGGTGGTCCCCAGCTGCCATCCTCTCCCCCACATCCCTTTCTCCTTTTCTCTCTCTCTCCTTTTGCTTGTCTGGGGGCTTGTGCTAATGCTGTGCCAGGAGAGATCTGGGATCCAGACATCTGTCAGCTACATGGTCCGGCTTCCCACCTGCTCACAGCCTTGAGGAAGTTCCCTCTCCATCCCGGGCACTGAGAGAGTAAAAGCAGGAGGTTGCTTGGAGCTGCCTAGCTCTGCTCTGTGGAGGGTGGACAGGGGGACAACAAGCTTCCCTTTTACCTTTCCTGAAGATTTGGGGTCACACATAGACCATGAATGGATCCTTTTTCAACCAGACTCTCCTGGAGCAGGCAGCTGACCCCAACAGGACTCAGGGCTTGGGGATGCTCATGGCCTGCTGCAATGGGACCAGCACGGTGCTGGCGACTGATGGCGGCTCCTTGGTCCTAGCACCCGATGAGAGGAGCCTTTTCATCACAAGGGTGGTGCAGATTGCTGTCCTCTGTGTCCTCTCCTTGACTGTGATGTTTGGCATCTTCTTTTTGGGCTGCAACCTGCTCATCAAGTCAGAGAGCATGATTAACTTTCTGGTGAAAGACCGAAGACCTTCCAAGGACGTGGGCGCTGCAATCATGGGACTTTACTGAAGCCACCGGGCTCTCGTAGGCAAGTGAACTGTATGGACCTGGTGTTGAGATGCACATTGCCATGTGTTTGGGGCAACTGGGGGGAGTGAGAAGGGGGGAGGGGTCTTTTAGTCTGTCTGTGTCCATGGGAAAGCAAACCTGTTTTTCCCAGTCAACGAAATGTGGTGGTGAATGGGAAAACCACCCCAGGGCTGTGTGAAGCACAATAAATGACCAGCATTGTGTTGCATACAGAAATGGCTTAAGTTTTGCATGAAACTTGCAGAAACAGTGATAGTGGGGAGATCTGGACTCTTTTACTGCTGTTACCTTGGATACTGCTACCTAGAATTTAGGGCTAAAAAAAAAAAGTCGAATAAGTCGTTACAAAAAGAAAACAAAAGAGAATACTAAAGGGAGAGCAAAACACAGAGCACAGACTTCGTCTTTGAGAGGGGCAGGGGAATGGAAGTGCTGTGTGGGTCATAAAACAAAGTCTGCATGCTAAAAAATGTCAGTCTGCTGTGTTTTGGACCTTGAGCATGCATGTTCTGGTAGTTTTGTAACAGGGAAAGCATGTCGTTCCTTATTTTCCTGACCTATCCTGTTAAATAAACTGGTACTTTCTTCTTGTATGCTATGGTGGAGGAAGAAAAGAACATGGATAAATATAATCCCCTTTCCACCCTTAAAACAAAAGCATGCTTGTTTTTGTACACACCAGCCTCTTTTTCCAAGTGCTACATTGTTACAGTCTTTGAGGTTTTGTAACTTTTGAAAACTGGTGAACATTCAGGAAGAAAAAACCAACCTGTTTCAAAAGAATTTTGTGCTGTCTTTATTATTTCTCTGTGTGTGTAGTTCAGGAATTTCAATCCTAGTTCCAGGCATAATCATCTCACCTTGAAGTGCAGTGTAATTAGAGGTATTTCTTTAAAGCAGAAACCACTATAATTTTTTGCAGGCAAGTATCACTTTCCACTAGCAAATGAATTCATCAAGAACTGTGTATTCCAGGCTCGTTTTGAATACCTGCACAGTGCTGAAACAGAGACTCATAAAAATGCTCTGAGTGCCTCTTGCAAAGCAAGATTTCAGCCTTTGAGTTAAAACCTCTAGCTGATGACATGTCAAAGTTGAATTATGTGAGAGGAGGAAGACTCCTGACCTTTGTTCTGTGAGGGAATTACAGCTCTGGCTGTGGGTGTGAGGTAGAAATAATTTGTGTTTTGTTACACCAACAATATTCCTGCTGGGTTCACTTCTGTAGTGGGAAAGCAATTCTGCATACTGGAGTAGCTGATGAGCTGAGCCACTTGGGTATAAATCTAGAAGAACAGATCTCTGCCTTTCCCAGAGGGAAAAACATGATTAGAAAATGTTTTGTAATTAATCATTATTTGCTGAGTACCTTCTTGAGGTTCCCAAACGATGCAGAGCAAGACCAGTGTAGTGCTGTCTCTGATCGCTCCCACTGACCTGTTGCGTGTGTCAGCCTTAGGAGCTGAGTGACAACGTGGCAGCAGGGGCAGAATTTGCGACTCAAAACTTTGAAATGTCCTGTTGGTGCCAGTGGAACAGCTGAATAGGCAGCTCTGGTTTTTCTGCAGTTGCAGCTCTGCAGCCCTGAGCCACCTTCTCAGTGCAGAGAGTCTGCAGCCCTGCTGCCACCTGTAAAGTGGCCTCACACAGCAGCCTGGAAGGGGATTTTGGTCGGTGCTGCTGCGAGGGGTGTTGTGGCCATTGATCTCCTGGAACAGACTGCTCAGACTGATGCCTTGGATGCAAACTGGCACAGGGTGCCCAGAGCAGCTGTGGCTGCCCCTGTATCCCTGGCAGTGTCGAAGGCCAGGTTGAACAGGGCTTGGAGAAACCTGGGATGGTGGAAGGTATCCCTGCCCACAGCAGGGGTTGGAACTGGATGAGCTTTAAGATCCCTCCCAATCCAAACCATTTTGAGATTCCATGATTCCATGGTCTCTTTGCTGGAGTGCAGACCACTCCCATTGTGGGAGCACAGCCTGGCCAGGCATGAGGGTAAGACATGAAAAACCCCAAAGCATGCAATGACCCAGCTCTGCAAATATTTGGGCTGTACTTGTGTTTGTAACCTAAAGGTGTATCTGCATCTCCAGGCTGCTGTGCTGTCGCAGGATAACCCAGATGCACTCACTGAACTTGCATCCCATCCTGCTTTCTGCTGGCATTTGGTCCTTCTTGCCAGTCCATCCACGAGCTGGGGGTCCTCAGAGGAAGCAGTTAGTGGCACCATCCACCTTTGCCTTATTACACCACGTGTCCTTGTATGCTTCTGCCTTCCTTGTGCAGGGTTAAGACACTTAAAACACTTGCACATGTCCTTATCCAGTTAGATTCCCAATAAAAGGCTGATTACCCCACTGAGGAGGAATTATGTGTGGGAAAGAAGGCTGGCATCATGAAGGAACCCCTTGGATCAGAGGTTATGGATCTAAAGACCATCTTGAGGTGAAGTCATGGTTGCTTAAGAGAAGGTACTGAGAGTACCACAATGCCCCCCAGATCTCAGGGGAAGAGCTGTGATCTCAGATTCTGAAAACCCAGCTGTCCTGCCCCGGAGACATGAGTTCTGCAGCTGGAGGATGAGGTTGCTACTGAAGGGATACCATAACAGCTCTTTCTGCTGCCTCTCCCCACAAGCTGTAGTTTTTCATCTAACACCTACTCATTTAGCATCAGCTCACAAGTGCCTACCAGCTCCCAAGAAAATTCAAACAGGTTTTTTGTTACTGTTATTTATGACTATATTTTAATTTAATTTTTTTTTGTAATTGTTACTTGTAGCACAATAACTTCCAGAGTGCCATTGGGGTGCCAGGAGCTGTTCAAGCATGACTGAGAGACGCTGCTGGAGGGATAGGGAGGGAAGGAATGTGCTTAGAGGGATCATCCCATCAGTGGCAGATTGAGGACCAGCCATCAAGTCTCATCTAAGATCTCCTCCTAGCAGTGGAACACAAGCCCATGGGACTGGTTACACTGATCTGAGTCACTGGTCCAACTAGTCTGCATCCTTTCTCTGAAAACATCCATGACTTTAGGCAGTACATGGTCTCGGAGGTCCTTTCCAACCTTAATGATTCTTTGACTCTATGACTCTGTGGTCAGTCAAGTGTCCTGCCCACCAAGAGCAACCTGCCCTGGATCTTCACCATCCTCCTCCAGGCCTGTCTCTGGGCTGGTCCCCACTTGCTGTGATTCTGTTCCAGCTGGAATTTCTTCTTTCTAGACAGGCAGCAGGGAGACAGCAGAGAAAGGCAAGTGATAGCATTTTCCCCTGATGAGCTGCCTGCAAAGGGAAATCCTCTGCATATGGAATCACTGACCCTACAATTGCAGAAATAGAGGTGGCTTGACCCACCTGGAAAACACTGGTCATACAGATGTCCCTGTGGTGGGGAAAACACCAAAGTTCCAGATGATACCCACCTCGTTCCCCTGCCTTGGCAGTCTGGACTGAGGGAATGGAAGAGTTAAACATGATGAGACAGACAGACAAATTGTGGGGGGAAGAAGGATCCCAACCTGAGCTTGGCATCAGATGCATCAGAGCACCTGCACCAAACATGCACAGTATTTAATAATGCCTGAGAATCGCCATGGTAACAAAGCACAGAGTCAGGTTGTTATGGTAACAGTTTGGGTGTTTTTTAGGCAGGGAGGCATTACTCAGGTGGTAATCTCAATCCAGACTGAACACATTTCTGAGAGCCCAGAAAATAAAAAAGAAGTAAAATGAAATCAAATTAGATAAGTAGCAGTTTCCTGTCTCTTTTCTGGCAGTCCTGGGTTTGTTCTGCAGATAGGTGGAGGGAACCAGGTTGTTCCAGACATATGTTGCCCTGAAAAGTCTGAGGAATAGCTGGAGTGGATCTCTGCAGGTTTAAACTGGGTGCTAGAGGTGGTGAGGGGCTGAACCCCTCTCATGGTCTGGGATGATGGCCTGCCACCACCTTGGCTCCTTGGCACACCTCCGGCCTAGGTCCAGGTGTGTCCCCAGCTGGCTAAAGGGAAGGACACTCTTGTCTTTTCAGGCATGCACACACAAGGGAGCAATGATGGACAATCCCTGATCCTAGCTGGGCCACAGCAGGGTGCTGTGGTCCCAGGTAACAGCCTGCCCACATCCCAAGTGATGGATGTCCCAAAGCTGGTCTCCAAGACAAGACAGGCATTTGGGGGCTGGAAAGGGGTAATAGACCATTTTTATAAATCCCCATGACAGACCTAAGAAGAGAACACATGTTTCCTGGGCTCTGGCAAGGTCTCCAGGCTGCTGTGCTCCCCAAAGGGGCCTCTATCAAGATGGAAATTTCGTGTGTCTCCTTCCTGCCCTCCCAGCTGCGGGCAAAAAGGCACTCCCACCTTCCCTCCCAAGCCAACAAGTGGCTCCAGCCACCAGCAAGTGTATGAGGTCTGTCCAGCTGATGCTCATGTGGAGTTTTAATTCAGTCCTGGTAAAAGCAGCAGCTTTGTGACCCTGTTTTCTCTGGATA
Organism: Motacilla alba alba; assembly: GCF_015832195.1. Classification (NCBI taxonomy): domain Eukaryota; kingdom Metazoa; phylum Chordata; class Aves; order Passeriformes; family Motacillidae; genus Motacilla; species Motacilla alba. The sequence goes on from NC_052042.1 coordinate 333,319, forward strand.
AAGCTGAGGCAGTGCATGTTGGGTTCACTTAGCAGAGACATGGCCTTTACTCAGGAACATTGCTCCCCTACCCTCAGCATGGGTCTCTGGTATCGACTGTGCAAGAGCCATTAGCCTCCAGATAAAGCCTCTGTAGTCCATTAGCTCTGCCAGAGAGGGACAGTTGATGCCATCAGAGTCAGGGACTCAAGGGACACTGAGGCCAAACAATGGCAGAATTCAGAGTCAGCTTTGCCTTGTTGGAGACTTTGCCTGCCAGTTTCTCTGTTTGAAAGGGAAATGTTTCCCTCTTTCTGTGTCTTCCAGCTGCTTTGCCGCTGAGGCTGCTGAAGGCGTTTTGGCGTGGAATTCCTCAGACTCCCTGCCCCGCCCTGACCCCATCCCTGAGCCTGACTGGAGCTGCCAGCCTGGCACTGGGCTTGCTCTCTACTCAGGTTTGCAGAGCACATGGTACCCACCAAAAACCTGGGGCAAAGAAAGCTGCTTACTTCCAAATAAATGTGATTTTGCCAAACCAGAGCAGTTCTGGGATTATGTGAGCATTTAAAGCCATCCTTGGAATAAAATGGATCTCACAGCTCTATCTGTGCCAGAGAGATGGAGAACACCAGGAACATTTCTGGGCATGGGAACTTGACTGATGATACTGTTAATGTGTGAGAATGGTTCTGGTGTGGTTCAGACCTGTGCCAACAGCCCAACCTGAACAGTCCCTGGCCAGTGGCAAAATGACAGAATTAAAAGACCACAGAGGACTCAGGGACATTGCTCTGAGCTTTGCTGCCTGTGCACAGGGAGTGTCCCATTAGATTATGCAAGTGTAGATGCCTTTAATGCAGTTATTTGGCTTCCTGAATCCCACTTAGTGTTCTTAAGTATCAATGAGGGATTGGAAACCTCATTTAATTTTAGTCCGGAGAACATGTCTTCGTAAAACCGGGAACACGGGGAAGAACTAAACCTCAACAGCCTTGAAAACTGCCTGCTCCAACTTTCTGTTAAAAACACCTTTGGCTTCACACTAGTCCTGCCATTAAGATGACTTAGCCAAGCATTTCCCCATCAATCTGGCAAAATTTGTGCTCCTCTGATTTTAGAAACAGACAATTTCTGGGACTTGTTTGTTCCATGAGCACAGGGTTATGGAAAGTTAAGAGAAAATCAGAACATTGCCAGCAAAGACTATGGTTTGGCACATCCCTGAAACTGTCACTGTCAATGTGCTGGGAAGTGGTGGAGGCACTGGCAGTACTCAGAGACAAAAGCATGTATCTAAAGTTACTGTCTCTGATCTGAAAGATGCTGCTCATCTACATGTATTTCAGGTTGTATGTGAAACACAAGTCTTGCTTCAGAGAGGCCTTTGCTGCTCTCTTCCCTGATAGAAGCTCATTGGTGGGGATGACATTTTCATAGCAATAATTTACGGCAGGTTAATCAACAACAAAACAAAAAAGTCTTTCTGAGAGATGGGTCTGCATGGCAATCATGGCTGTAGGTCACAGGTGCCTTCAAGGTGAAGGCAGCTGTTTTGTCACTCTTAGTCAGCCCATGGCATTCAGCAGGGAATGAGCACAGCAAAGTGTTTTGTGCTGGGGTGCAGTCAGGGACCAGCTTTTAAATCAAACTGATGCCCTTTTTTTTGAATTAATAAGACCTGCCTGAACATGTCATCTCAGAGGAATGGGGCTCTCCTGCCCCAGTGACAGCCTTTGAAGACACCACCTCTGCAGCTGGATGTACTCTGAGAGACCAGAAGACTCAGAACCAGAATCCACAGCTGGATCTGCTTTTTCCTTCCATGTGGGCTCAATGTCTGTTTATGACTTTCAGCAGCACCAGCTGTGCCAGCTGACATGTGCTTTCAGAGAACACCACTACTTGTTTTTGGAGTGACTCTAGAGGGAAAGGAGATGAGATCAGCCTTTCTGTGATGCTCCATTTCTTCTGAAAGGATCAATACTGTAAGGACATGAGTTACCACTTCCATCTAACTGCATGTGGGACACTGCAAATGATGAGCAAGACAATAAGCAAGAAAAGGAGAAGAAAAATAAACAAGGAGAAACATCTACCCCTGTGGCATCAGGCAACTGGAGTGGCCTTTCTGGAAAAGGGGCTGGAATTGCAGTCAGACAACTCTGGTTCTCCATGAAAGAGCCAGTTTTGTTGCCTTGGTGTGTATTGATTTTGGAAGCTAGTACACATGGGTGTGAGGGTGGACTCAGGTGCTTGTGCATCTTCCAGGAAAACAAGGTGTGCATGAAGTAAGCCCAGGGCACTGTTCCTTTTCCATGGCAGCTGCCTGACTGGTGCTGGATGCTGACTCTCTGCTCTGGCATGGCTCAAGCTGCCACACATGCAGAGTTAAATACAGAGTCATCCTTTTTGGCAAGCCCCACAAGCATTCCCATCTTACAGGTTTCCAGGCAGCTGTGAGTGCTCCCCTCCTGCTTGCATCCCCAAAAGCAGGTTTAATAGGACAAGACAGATGAAGAACCAGTCAAAATGTAATTAGACTTTAATAAGCTAAGTTCTTTCTCTCAGATAATTGAAAATCAGACTAATTGGTTGCAATGAATTCCCAGAGCAGCCATTCATGCAGCTTGGTGCGTGCTCTGCCAACTGCTAGGAGGACCAGCCTGGAAGCAGAGCGCTGCTCCCCACTGCTCTGCCATGCTCTGCAGGGCCCAGCTCCCCAGCTCCAGAGAGGTGTTAAAGGCCTCAAGCCACTCAGGCTGAAGCCAGGGAGGTTATTGACCCACGGACACAGCAAGGCTCATCCTGCCTCATCCTGCATTTCACAAACCAGGGAGCACACAGGCCACTAAATCTCACACCCCCGGCAGGACATGCCAACACTCCCGTGTGACAGGATACACCCTTGGACATCTGCAGCAAGCCAGAGGGTCACAGCTGGAAAGGACAAGGGATTTAATCTCCACTTGCCCCCATCATGACCACAGTGTGCAGGCAGCTGACTGATCTCAAAGTCTGGCTGTGAGTAGTCAGTGCTGAACCAGCTGCTCATCTCTACTCCTTTCTGTGCTGCTCACTCTGCTCAGCTGGGGAGTGTTCAGAAGCTCTGGTTTAAGGTCAGTGCTGCCCTGGACTGATGGAAACCACTAGGCTGCAAGTTGGAGGTGGCAGTGACACTTCTAGACCAGCCTTGGCAATGATGTCTGGGGTAGCAACCCACAGATTTAGTATAGAATCACAGAATTGTTCAGGCTGGAGAGAGGTCCAAGATCACCAAGTCCAGCCATCTACCAGCACCACCATCATGTTCATCACTAGACCATGTCCTCAAGTACATCCACATGTTTTCTGAACACTTTCAGGCACAGTGACCCCACCACTGTCTTGGGTAACCTGTTGCAGTGCTTGGCAACTGTTTTCATGGAAAAAATTTCCCTAGTCTCCAATATTTTCCCTAATTTTCCTTGATCTCCTTGCCACAACCTGAGCCTTCTGGCTCTGTTGGAACTCCCTTTCACATGAATGAAACTAAAGGTCTCTACCATAACTGTTGATTAGACAAAGTGAAGCACTTTCTGGCTGAGGAGCTTTGGGAGATAGGTTGCTTTGCCCAGCTGCACACAATTTTTCTAGCAAGTCCCTTTGAGACTCCACATCAGTTTCGTGGAGCAAAGGCTTGGTCTCTGGCACAGATGGCAATTCTCAGTGGCCAGGAATGGTTCAGGGAGGTTGCAAAGGTAGGAAAAACGTCATGATGTTCTTTTCATTGCAGCCCTTGCAAGATCATGCCTAGAAAAATGCTGGACTTGCTCTTGCCCCTTGAGCATCCTTGGCTCAAGTTTCTCTTCTCCCTTCTCTCTTGGCAGTGTGCTGTGTGCCAGGTGTCTGCATTTCATTACTTAGTTTATAAAGTTCCTGGGGAAACAAGGAATGAGGAGATGAAAAATCTGTACAGAAATGTGATGAACCCTGGGCAGAGGGTTCATCAAAGGTGCAGAAGGGGAGCACTGATCACATTTACATTCCTGTAGGTCATGGCTTTTTTTTTTTTTTTCCCCTCACCTCCTTCTGCCTGGGCTGCATCACTAGGGATGTTTATTTTGATTTGGGGTTAAAACAGTTTCTAGTTTTATGTGCTTCCCACATGACTGGGAAGGAAAAAGAAAGAAGGCAGCTCTGCCATGGCAGGGAGCCCTAAATAATTCTATTTTCAAGTCAAGACCTGACATCTGATTTTTCCTTTGGGTTGCAAAGCAATTTCAAAGCACTCCCTTCCACTGATCACGATTCACAGAGTCAGAGATGGCTCTGCCCACTCATCCTCATGTGTTTGAGGTGCTGATTTCAAAGCACTTTGCTCTGGAGCCGAATTCTCCAGCATGGCTGGATGACCCACAACAAAAATTGTTTAGATCAAAAATAGTGTGGCAGCAGGAGCAGGGCAGTGAGTGTTCCCCTCAGCTGGGCACTGCTGAGGTCATACCTCGAGTTCTGCATTCAGTTCTGGGCCCCTCATGGTGAGAGAGACATCGAGGGGCTGGGAAGGGAACAGACCTTGGAAGGGGCTGGAGCCCCAGGAGCAGCTGAGGGAGCTGGAAAGGGGCTCAGCCTGGAGAAAAGGAGGCTCGGGGGGACCTTCTGGCTCTGCACAATTCCATGATAGGAGGGTACTACCAGGTGGGAGGTCAGGCTCTGCTCCCAGGGAACAACAGAACAAGAGGAAATGGCCTCCAAGGGAGCTTTAAGTAGGACATTAGGAAGAATTTCTTCATAGAAAGGGTTGTCAGGCCTTGGAAGGGGCTGCCCAGGGAGGTGGTAGAGTTCCCATCCCTGGAGGTGGCCTAGGGAGGTCTGGACATGGCACTCAGGGCTTTGGTCAGGGTAACAATTTGGGGAATGGTTACAGGTTGGACTCAATGACTTTAGAGGTCTCTTCCAACCTGGATGGTTCTGTGATTCTCTGAAATCCTTCTCCTTGGATCAGCAAAGGCTGATGGGATGGAGAAGTTAGTAAGAATCTCATCTGCATAGGAATTTCCACAGGTACAGTTACTGCAAAAGGCTCAGGCTCTGCCTGCAAGTGCCTTATTTCAGGGTTTTGGGATGGCTAATGGCTCCAATTATTTCCTGCCGGGTATTTACTGGATTACCCTTTAACAGACAGAAGACAAAAACCACTTGGCACTAAGACACAAAGAAACCCAGCTGCCCACTGGATGCAGTGGGCCAAAGGCCCTTTTTATAGCTCCCTCCTCATATGGGGGGATTGTGAATAGAAGAGCAGTGATGCCAAAGCTCAGCCTCAGCACTGCCCTCCGTGTTGTGATGGGAATGCCCAGCTGAGCCCCACAGTTATGGACATTTCTGGAGGAGAGAATGGTTTAGGACTGGGCGTTTGTCTGCTAAAGCTCATGGCATGAACAGCTTAGAGCATCCCCAGCTTCCTGCAGCCTTGCTGCCAACCTGGCAATCCCACACAAAGAGGAGCAATACTGTGACCCAGACTAGGGAACGTGAAAAAAACCCAGCACAGTAAACTAACACTAAACATAATTTCCATGTTGCTCAGGTTATTCCCTGGTTCACCAAGCAGCTCCCAGGCATCACTTCTGGCACAAGAAACAGGAACCTCTGGCTGCTTCGGAATTTGCCATGTGCACAGTAAATTTAAATGTCTGAGGCTTCCTGCCTGCTGCAGGGAAGAGGAGGAAAAGGCTATAACTTAGCAAAAGGTATTTCTCAAGCTCCCCAAGAAATAGCTTTAGAAGAGTTCTCTTTGAGACTGGATCCACTAAAACCTGAGGACCATTCCTGTACCTAGCTCGCTGCTCCTCACCACGATTCATGGAGCTGATAACCATGGCAGGCTTGCAGAGCTCTGCCTTTGCTCCTAGTAAACCCCATTCCAGGGCTAATTCAGGTGGATTTCTGGGCTATTTCTCTGGTTTTCTGTGCTCATTTCAAGTTCTCATCCTGTCTCTCATCTTGTCTTGCATTTTTCACACCTCTCCTCCCAGTGCAGGGGTGTGCAAACATATTACACATCCTGGAGCAGATGAAACCCCTTGGTCCCTTCCAACCTTGCACAGTCTGTGATTTTGTGATTTTGCAATCCTGGTCTCCTTTGCCCAAACCATCAAACAGTCCTTGTGCAGAGGCCCCTTGAATTCTGGCAGCTTCTCCCTCATTCTTATTTTCTGGTTGCAATGAGGTACTTTTGGGAAGCACAGGCAGCATGGCACAAATCTGCCACCTTCAAGTCAAAAATGCCTTGACAAAAGCACCTTCCATGAGACCTGTTGCTCCCTTACTCAAAGCTGTCTTCAGTGTAGCTCAGCTCACTGCTGAGATCATTGGATCTGGGAAATCTCACTCCCGCTTTCAATTTGGATGACAATGCAGAGATGGTGGGAGGATGTGGCATTGGTTTCCTGCTGATGGATTATTTTGGAGCTTGGGAAATAAACAGAAAGAGACAAAACATTAAATTCTCATGATAAAACTTGGCTTGCTTTGCCATAGTTCAGCTGCCACATGGTGTTGCCATTTCTCAGACTTTTTCTCCCTTCTTTTAGTCCCCATTTATTGCACTATGACAAGGAAATAACTTTATATTACAGAATGGCCCTTGTTACTTTGTTTATGTCAAAATGCTCTTCTTACCCCAACCTAATGGTTTTTTTTCCCATTTTCCTTCAAATTTGCTCCCTTTGTCCCAGGGACAATCTTCCTGTGAATCTAGATAACTTCAAGGAGATGATTCCACTTAAAAATATCCCAGAAGAACTAATTCTAAGCCTTTTTTGTCATAGACTGTTTTGTGTGGGTCTCCTGCAAATTATTCCAAACTCAACAGAAAAAATTTCCTGTCTCGTTCTCTGAGGAATAATTTCAGCTCGGTAATGAATTGCCTGGGAAATTACTATGGAAGGCGCCAAAGGCCTCCAACAGAACAGCCTCCAGTTCTGTGCTATTAAAGCTCCTCCTGAAACGTGTCAAAACTCTGCCAGCCCTTGCTGTGTCTGTCCCGGGGATGCTGCCTCATGACCAGGAAAATGTGAAGGCGGTGCGGAAAGAGTACCCAGAGCAGGGCTGGAAGGAAACGTCTCCCAAAGGCCAGGGAGCTCAGCAGAGCTGCTGGGCTCACACAGGGAGCTCTTTGCCCTGTGCTGGGGTGAAAGTGGCCCTCAGCACCTCAGGCTGTGTCTGCAGAACCCGCCAGGCTCTGAGCGTGCCACAGCCCCCGGGGCAAAGACCCACTCAGCTGCATGGTTCCCTGCATTGACTGTGGGCTCAGCCAGCTGGAATCCCAGAGTCATCCCCTGGAGTGACCCTTCTGAACTGGGCGTTGCTGAGACAACCTGAACACTGCAGTCAGTTCTGGGCGCCGTGTGCTATACAGACATTGAGGGGCTAGAGTGTGTCTGGGGAAGGGAACTGAGCTGGGGAAGGGTCTGGAGCCACAGGAGCAGCTGAGAGAGCTGGGGGGGCTCAGCCTGGAGAAAAGGAGGCTCAGAGGGTCCTTCTGGCTCTCCACAACTCCATGAGAAGATGGTGCAGCCAGGTGGGGATCAGACTCGGCTCCCAGGGAATAAAGAACAGGACAAGTGGAAACAACTTCAAGTTGCTCCAGGGACTTACTTGATTTAGGTTGGATATTAGGGAAAATTTCTCCACCAAAAGGGTTGTCTAGCCCTGGCACAGGCTGCCCAGGGCAGTGGTGGATCCCTGTCCTTGAAGTGTTCACAAAATATGTGTATGTGGCACTTGGGAATATGGTTTAGGGGTGGATCTGGCAGTGCTGGGTTAATGGTGGGACTCACTGGTCTTAGAGGGCCTTTCCAACCTGAATGATTCTGTGAAGCATGATCCTGTGCTGGTGCAGATAATGGGTAGTGGGTTTTCTTCTCCCATCCCCTCTCCTGTGTCCATCAGTGAGGCAGATCAGGGAGCTGATCTGGCTGGATAGTGAGGGGTTTTTTGTCCTCAGCTGTCTGGATCTGCTCCCTGCCCTGACTCACAGAGAGCATCCACTTGTTGCCAGTTCCATCACAGGGGAGACAAGTGAGAACACGGGATCCTCCTCTGGCAGTGCCCAGTGTCTCCCGGCCCACAGCACCCAGACTATGGTGAAATCTTCAAACAAACCAACTTTCCACCATGACGGTCGGTGAGGCAGAGGAGGAGCCCTGCAGCTGAAGGTGCTGGACATGGAACAGTAAAGATCTCAGAATCACAGAATTAGCTGAGTTGGAAGAGACCCACAAAGATCATGGAGTGAAACTCCTGCTAGTGGCTACCACAGCAGTGACTGAATCCCAGGGTGGCTTGGGGTGCATGGGGCACCTGCATCCTGTGTCGTGTCCCATGGATGAAGCCAGTGGTCCCAGTGCAACACCGAACAGCCCTGTGCTCTGTGGGATCTGCTCCTGCTGGATGCTGCTGAACCAAAATAACTCCCTGTTTTTCCCAGCTGGTGCTGAGCTGGGATGCATTTGGGAAGGCGGCTGCAACACTGTGACAGATGGCCAAGAAAGCAAATGCTGTTTTTTATGTCACCTCCGTGTTTCCTCCTCTGCTGTCTCCTGCACTGGAGGCGGTGTTTGGAGATGGGTTGTGCTGCCAGCACATGCCAGCGCTGAGGAGACAGCAGAAAGTGGAGCAAGGTGCTGGCCACCTCACACACATTTCTCCCCCAGCTTTCTGATGCTTTTTGACCTTCATCAAAACCTTCTCCTACAGGAATTTATGCCAAAGGGGGCTCAGAAGTGGGCTGCTGCTTGAATGGAGAGTTTGCTCTTGCAGAGCTCCCTGACTGTGAGCCCTGTTCCAAACCTCCTGCAGTGGTGCTGGCCCAGGCTGGGGTTTTTTTACCCCAAAGAGACAGATAAGCCAGGAAAGCTTGGCCAGGGGATCCTCCTGCCAGCTGGTGACCAGTCCTGGCTCTTCTTCTGTGGGCTCAATGCCAGCTGCATGTAGAGAGGACCCTGAGCAAGTCAGAGCTTTGATAAAAGTCTTTCTGAAACAAGGCTGGGTTGGACAGGGCCTAGAGCAACCTTCTCTAGTGGAAGGTGACCCTACCCATGGCAGGGGCTAGAACTGGATGGATTTTCAGGTCCTGGATCTTTGGGCAAGAGACCTCTCTCCTCTCCTCCTGGGGCAGAAACATCATGGCAGTGTTATGGAGGGCTAGACTAGTGAGAGATGGAGCCCTGGATCCCTGACATGCAGTGAGAATTCAGCAGGAAGAGCACACTCAGCAAGAGAACGGAGCACAGGGAACCTGGTGACTGTGAACTGCTGTCCCTTGGGTTGTACCTTGGAGGAAGCAGAAATAGCCTGCCCAGGGACACAGGCATGAACCCACCAGCTCATGTGGGTGGCTGCTGCCCCACGCTTGGGCTCTGCTCCCTGGCAGGAGGAGACACTTCTGCCACCATCTCAGCTGCTGGGATCCAGCTCCTTTCTCAGCCTGCCTGGTGCAGAAGGAGTGATGGACATCGCTGTTGGCATGGCCTCTGTCTGCCCCCTGTTCTGCCATATTGCACTTGGCAATTCTCCCTCTTCTCCCTCTGTTTTTCCAGTAGGAGAGCTCACAGTCCTCTGCCTTAGCAGTGGGTAGACAGACAAGAAGGGCTGGACAGATACGTGGTCTGGGAGGCTCTCCTGTCTATCTCTGCCTGTGATGAATGGAGCCTCCCTGAGTTCAAGGATCCCTGAATTCAGATCCCTGAATTCAAGGACATGGCATTGAGCAGCGGGGATCACTGGTGTTTCAGGCCCTGACCCCCTGTGGCTCAGGCTGGTGGCAGCAGTGCCATTCCATGGTGGCTCAGCCCTCCTGCAGTGCCAGCTGTGCTTCTGCTGGAGCAGGGATCCTGGACAAAGGGTGGAGTTTTCCTCTGAAGCTCCAGGGCTGCAGGAGATGGGCCTGCTCTTCCTCTGGGAATGCAGGGCAGGAGAAAGCTGCTCCTCTGGGAATGCAGGGGGCAAAGGCTGCTGTGCTGTTCCCAGGATCTCAGATCCTATCCAGGTAGGAATGCTTGGCTCCTCCCCTGGGCAGAGCATCTCCCCATGGGATGATGGAATTTTATCAGCCATGCAGGGACACTCACTGGCCATGGACAGCAGAGATCTCCCAGAGGGAGGATTGGTTGTAGGAGAGATAAAGAAAACTGCCCCCCCTGGTTTTAACAGGTGCCCCAATTAACAGAAGATAACTGTCCCACTTCTAACAGATGGCAATGGAATACACACCCCCAGCCACATCTTGCATTTCTAACTTAAGACACTAAGATAAGAAAAACTGAATTCTGAGATGTTGGTGAGAAATCAGTGTCACACAAGGTGACACAGTTATGAACTGGTCTAATTTCCATTGTGAGCTGGGAGCCCCCGTGGGCTTAGGGAGCCCCAAAGGGCTCAGCACAGCAGCTTCCAGGTTCCCAGCCCTGAGGAGCAGGAGACCACAAGTGAAGGGTGAGCAGCTCTGCTTTGGACTGGTGTGCTGGGCTCTGCTTGCTGCTTCCTTAAAACCCTGCAGGAGCAACTCAAGCCCCATTTAGAGACAGTTCAGGAGAATAAAGCAATAGACACAGTGGTGGGCAGATACAGAGGTGACACAGGACAGATGTAATGACAGGAAAATTCCATGGAGAAGCGGCATAAAGTATGGAGAGGCAGAGAGGGGCTGGTCTGCACCCACACACCCAGGCCCAGCCTGGAGCAGGAGTATTGAAATGGAAATTACTTTCTATTTACAGTTCCAACATCCTCCCTGCTCCCCCCAGGAGCCAGACTGGGACTTTCCCTGCCTGTCTTGGGTGACTCTGTGGAGGGAGCAGAAGGATGCTGGCACTCTGTGTCACAGACAGGTGTGTGGGGGGAACAGGGATGCTCTGAGGCTTTGGGAAGCAGGCTCAGCTCCCTCATCCCCTCTGGACAGCAGAGACCTGTAACAGTGGGCAGCGTGCTCATGGTTAAACACACACTCTGCCCTCACCACCTCCCTGGGTCACTCCACTGTCATGCAGGGGCTCAGGAACAAGGCAAGGTGGGACACACAGGGGCTGGGCAGATTCACAGCTTCCTCCAAGTGGCAGAAGAGCCCAGGAGGTATTTCAGACCTCCCTAGAAGAGCCTGATCATTATTCTGCAGCATTATTCCGCTGTGCAGGAAGACATATGTGGGAGTGCATAAAAGCAATGCCAGCCCACGTCCGTGCTTCTTTTACCCACAGAGGCAGCACTGGCAGCAGAAAAGAAACTTGTTCCTGTGCTATACCCACCTGGCCCCAGGGGAATGACTCTGAGCTGTAAGAGCCAGGCCCCAGCATCTGCAACAGGTGCCAGGGGGCAGGAGCTGAGGCTCAGCTGTGCCTGGAGCCACAACCCTCCCTTGGGCTGTTCAGTGGCTGTGGAGGCCTCCCAGCCTTCAGTGGGCCCTGGAGCTCAGCCTCCTGGACACAGAGCATGCAGCAATATCAGGGATCACTGGGATGTGCCCCCAGGTGAAGGGTCCTTTGAGAGCAGGGGTGTGAGGACACAGAGCCTAGGGACAGCACCCAGATCTTCATCTTTCTCCACACTGCCACACACAAAGGGCCACAGGCCTAGAAGAGGTAAATACCACTTGAGCTTCACTCTTCAAGAACTAGAAAGGTGGAACTGAAAAGAGATGATGAATTAGCAGGTGTGACAGGGATGCATGTCGGTATTTTTGCACCCTTCAGTACCCTTGTTTGTTTGTGGAACCCAAGCCATTGACAGACTCCATGTGGGGTGAGAGGCCCTCACTAGGATCTCCTCACCAGCACTTTTCAGCTGTAAAACAATCCCTGATCTTCTTTTCCTGCTGAAGGAACTTGCACAAGCAGAGCTGGGCCATCCATCTCTGCCCTCTTACTCATGTGCTTCAGTAAGCAGCAGTGCTGAGCCCCAAACCCTTGAGTTGGACTCTTTCTGCTTGTTTTTACCCCTATGTGCTGCTCATCCCTGCCGTGAGGAAGAAGAGGCAAATTCCACACCGGTCTGCTCACCCTGGTTGGCACAGGGCAGGCATTTTAGGACAAGATTTCCTTGAATAACTCTTCTTATCTGCCAAGCTCAAATTAAAATTTGCTGCCAACAGTCATGAGCCCTCTCCCTCTCCTTCCTTCCTCTCCTCTGTTTTTTGGATAATTTTCTTTATTAAGATAAATGAGTGATAATATAATGTTGTGCATTAAACACTGGTCCTTGCAGTTTGTGAAACAAAGAGCATGAGGGAACTCTGAGATTCCAGCTGTTGCTAGTTCATTTACATTTGGGCAAGTTAGCTTTTAAAGAAATTTCTCAGAACAATTATTTCAGATTTCCTAAGGAGCCTATACCATGAAATTTTGTGAGAAAACACTATCACAGAATCACACTATCATAGAATGGTTTGGGTTGGAAGGGATCTTATAGATCATCCCAGCCATGGTCAGAGACACCTTCCACTATCCCAATTTTCTCCAAGCCCCATCCAACCCGGCCTTGGACACTTCCAAGGATTCAGGGGCAGCCACAGCTTCTCTGGGCAAGGGCCTCACCACTCTTATAGTAAAGAATTGCTTCCAAATAGGCAATCTAAACCTACCCTCCTTCAGCTTAAGGCCATTTTCCCTTATTCTGTAGCTCCAGACCCTTGTCCAAAGTCCCTCTCCAGCCTCCTGGAGCCCCTCTGGGTACTGGAAGGGCCTCTAAGGCCTCTCCAGAGCAGCCTGAATTACCCCAGCTCTCTCAGCCTGCAAGCTGTGAGCCCCAGACCCAGAGAAGTCCTGGAGGGCCTGCTGTTGATGCCTTTTTTTTTTGTGCAGGGAAGCAGGCTGGTTCTGGACTGGAAAAAGCTATGTGGGTGAGAGACCCCCAGCTCTGCATGATGCTGTTAGGGTTCCTGCAGTGGGATCATCAATTTTTGACCATCTTTAAGATGATGCCAGTCTGCTTTGCTGGGTAAAAGGTCTTACTTTTTTGTACCCATACCTGGCACTTCCTTCAGTGTGCTGGGTTTCCCAGGAATAAAATTCCTGCAAAAAAAGTCTGGTGGTTTATATGGCAGATTTTCCTGTTGCTTGGAACTCTACAGGAGTCCTGGGTGCAGTGACACAAACCTACTTCTTCTGCAACAAAGGTGTTCTACAGTCTTGGAAAAGTGAAAGGAATGGCTCAATGGGTGGCTTCCACTGGGGAGTTAGTATGGGCTTTCATCCAGCAGCCACATGCTCACAAAGCCAACAGTTCCCTCTTTCCCTCAGGGAAGCAGCCACAGAGCAGATCAGCAGAGTGTGAAACTTCCCAGCAGCTGGGTTTGCTGAAGCTCAGACAACCCTTTGGCTCCCAGAGGCTCTGGGAGTAGCTGTGTGTAGATGAGTGTCTGCAGAGCACAGGAGTGATGGGAAGGGCCCCACTGAGGCCCCAAGCAGGAGAGGAGACCCTGCTAAAGGGCCCAGTCCCACCAGTCGTGTGCATCATGCACACCCAGCCCTGGCAGCCCTGCCGGGAGCAGGAGGCAGACCCATATCCATGGCTTTCATTTCCCATCACCTCCAACTGGTCTATTCTAAGAAAGTCTGCCTAGGATTCATCCACCCAAAGCATCACACTTCACAGCTTCCTTCCCACGCAGAGCTTGGTTCCTTGCTCTGAATAAACATCACTTCCCTGCCTGCATCCCCACAGCCAGGCTGCTGCCTGCCTCCCCCTGTCCCCTAGGGAGGTGTGGCATGGCTAATCCATGCCTTGGGAGCTGTGTCCTGCATCCCACCACGTGCAGGGAAAAAGAATAGGGATAAAAACTACACCAGCCTCCTTGGTTTCCATTTCCAGTCAGGGCAGGCAGGTATTCCTGGTACTCCTGGATGGCAGCACCAAAAGGTTCAGGGCTCAGCGATCTGATCTCAGGCTTCCAATCTACTTCCCAGTGAGCAAATGCCAGTTTTAAGGACAGCAGATGGTTTGTGGTTACTGAAGAGTTCCCTTCCTCGACACAGAAAGGGCTGGCACTGCTCAAAAGCTCCTGAGTGATGTCCAGAGGATGGTTCCAGACTCTTTTTGGTGGTGCCCAACACCAGGAAAAGGAGAAATGGCTATAAACTAAAACAAAAGTTCCACCTCAACATGAGGAAGAGCTTCTTTCCATGGTGGCTGGCAGAGCCCTAGAGCAGCTGCCTAGGGAGGGTGTGGAGTCTCTCTCTCTGGAGACATTCCCAACGCACCTGGACAAGTTCCTGTGTCACCTGCTCCAGGTGACCCTGCCTGGGCAAGGGGTTGGTCTGGAAGGTACATTTCAGCCCTAATGATTCTGTGATGTGGGTTTTGTCCCAGTTGATATGCATTTTGTCCCAGTCCTTCCTACAACAGAAACAATTTGTGTGAAAGCTCCCTGTCAGCTCCATCACAGCACCAGTGTAAGAGACTCAGAGAACCTCTTGAGGCATCTCAGACCTTACCACAGCCAGAACCTAAAGACAGGTTCAGAATCCTGCTTTTAGGACTCAGGGTAATGCTCAGTAATGAAGAAACTGAACTGATCCTGAACACAGAATACCATCCAGCTCTGGAAAGACACTCGAGTAAGCAAAGACTTTGTGACAGCGGTTCATCTGTGAGATATGCAGAACAAGTTTTTCAGAAAGAGATCAAGAACTTCTTCTGTGAGGACTGATGGGATGTGAAAATCCAAGGAAAAACAAAGAGAGATTTGGCCCCTTGGGGAATGTATTTGTTGAGAGCCCAGCAAGCCCAGATACAGGATATGACAGACAGAGATGGATGAAAGGACTTAGTCTTAAGCTACGCCAGGGCAAGTTCATCAGGAGGGATTTCTTCATGGAAAGGGTGGTCAGGTTTTGCAGGGGCTGCCCAGGGAGGTAGTGAAGCCCCCATCCCCGGAGGTGTCCAAGGAAGGACTGGACATGGCCCTCAGTGCTCTGGTCTGGGTGACAAGGTGGGGATCGGGCACAGGTTGGACTCGATGGTCTTGGACATCTTTTCTAACCTGCATGATTCTGTGATATCACTACAACCAGACCATTAAATAGTGAAACTGAATATTTCTATCCTGTTCCAATCTTTCACAGGGATAACTGGCAATACATGAAAGCTCCAACAAGCCCCATGTTGCAGCCTTACAAACATAACCATCCAACACATTGTGTTCTCCCAGGGCTTCAGTTATGAAAAATTCAGAGAGAACTAAATTCACCATTTTACCACTTATTGCAGCTATCAGCTCAATGTCAGGCCAACACAGGGCAGGCAGTGGCTCATATCTCTATAAATCTGCTATTTTTATGTCATTTAAGCCCTGAAATTTTACCCCACTTTGGCTTGAGCAGACATCAGTGTCCCCAGGTGATACCTGAATAACTAAGGGCAACTCTTTCCTCCTCCTGTCCCTCAATTTTGGCTCCAAAGGACATTCTGCCACTGTTGCATTAAAAAAACCCCTAAAAACCAAAAAATAACCACCATAGTCTGGTAGATGGTCTGACCCAGAGCTTTTAGCAGGTGTTCCTTGAGGCAGCTGTAATCACTCATTTAAATCTCATTTATTTTTATTTTAGAGGGTTTCCTAACAACACAAAAGATTTATTTTCTGCATCTCATTGGAATTGTGTGCACATCGCCATGGCAACACATGCCCAAGATTTTTGTGGTCCAGGACCTGTCTTATTGGTTATTAAATATCTGTGCAATTAAAAAATATTATATATATACATACATATATATATCTTTGTTCTCCCATCTGTCTGCTCCATCTGTTTATTTCCCAGTGAAATACAACCACTTGGCTCAGCCACACTTTCTCCCTTTCCCCATGGGACTGGCTGAAGGAAACAGAGATGCATCTACTGGTGGTCATGGAAATGGTGGAGGGGAGGAAGAGGAATGGAAGACATTGATGTGGACACCAATCTGACCATCACACACATAGAAAAGCCTTTAACTGATGACAACACCTTGTAGTCTGAATTGCTGCCTTTTCCCCGTTATCTCCCAGGTGGGAAGGGGAAGAGAAGCTCAAGAGGACTCCAGCCAATATATTCCCCATCTGCTGCTGGTGGAGCAGCAGTATCCTGGCTGCAGCTCAACCACAGCAGGTTTGTTTCCTGACACAGGGTCACTGGGGAAGTGGAATCAAACTTGTGTCACTGGTCAACAACAGGAAACATTACAAGTCAGCTGCTTCCACTGAGAGTCCTTCTTACCTTCCTGAAAGATAAGGACCAAAGTGTCACTCCATTCCAGTACACACTGTTCTGTGGAATGGAAAAACACCAGTAAAAAGATCTCTGTGCTGAATTGGTTGTGTTCTTCCCAATAGACCTTCTGTGCCACACTGTGTTCCTCCTGATAGTCTCCTCCCTGCTGAAGTGACCCTGTTCCTCCATCAGCCCCGTGTGCCAAAGTGACTGTTGCTCCCGACAGTTCCCTGCCTGGATCAGAACCCGTCCTGACAGCTGTTTGACATCCCCCCTCCCAGGCACTAATTCCTCCCGGCAGTGTTTGCCTTGCCTGCCCACCCCCACAGCTCTGCTGGGAGAGAGGATGTGTTCCCAGCCTCTCAGCTCCCTCTCATTATTTAAGCTGTCAGTTGTTAATTATAGTGCTGCATTTCAACTTGATACTTCCCAGGGGGCCAAACCATGCCAAAAGACCAAAATTGCTTCCCAGTGGAATATTTTTGGAGACTCTGCTAGATGTGAGCCTGTGCCTCTATCAACCAGGGTGAGACATTGCTGACTGCTCTCAGGAGACTGGAACTGCACTCACTGCTCTAAGACCTACACCTGCACTTGTTACCCTTCAGAGCCAACATTCCCACTCCCTAGATGGGAGTCATGGCTTTCTTAAGGATACGAATATAAGGATATATTGCTTTTAATGATATAAAGCTATTTAAAAGTGTCCAAAGGAAGACAATGAAGATGGGGGAGGGTCTGGAGGGGCCACATAGGGAGCAGCTGAAGTAATTTGGCTTGTTCAGCTGGAGCAGAGGAGACTGAGGGGAGACTCACTAGGGTCTGCAGCTCCTCCTAAGGGATAACTCTGATCTCTGTTCCCTGTGACAGGGACAGGACAAGAGAACAAGACGTGCCAGGATAATTGGGATGGATCTCAGGGAAAGGTTCTCCCCCCAGAGGTGCTGGCACTGCCCAGGCTCCCCAAGGAATGGTCCCAGCCCTGAGGCTGCCAGAGCTCCAGGAGGGTTTGGACAGTGCAGTCAGGGATGTCCAGGGTGGGATTGTTGGAGGGTCTGGGCAGGGTGAGGAGTTGGACCTGATGATCCTGTGTGTTGCTTCCAGCTCAGGATATTCTGGGATTCTCTGAATCACACAACCATGACCACCACATCCCACCATGTGTGGGACCCACACATTCCTCTCAGTGAGGAAGGTAATCCCAGGAAGCTGCCGAGTGGTCAAGTGAGAGCAAACACCTAAGAAACAGATGTGATGCTGATATTCTCTAGCTTGTAGCAACATTACCCAGCCAAGCTGTCCCTTTGCCTTGTGTGACCACAGAAACTTCTGCTTCAAATGCAGAAAAAAGTGAACAAGTGCAGAGATCAAACCATCAACCTGCCCAGGGCAAGAGCATGGGGGGGGAAAGGAGTAGACTGTATTACTGGGAAAGGCTTGAGGATCTTGACAGAGAGCACTTGTCTCCCTTGACAGTGTTAAATTGCTTTGTGGGGATTCCTTTCCAGGAGAATCAGATGTGATGGGTCAGATGTGCCAGAGGAAACTTATGGGCCGGATGAAGAGCGCTGCAGAAAGTACCTGCTGCTGGCACCACCTACCCATTGTGGTCACTCGAGGCCAGCTGAGCACCACAAAACACAGCCCAGCCCAGGAACAACAGCCAGGAGAGTCCAGCTGCGTCTCTGCCTCTCTCATCTGGCCGAAAGCATTTTACTCAACATTTACAGAGAAATCACTGTAAGAGAGTTCACAGCATGCTTAGCAGGATGCAACTCATCCTAAAAACAACAAAAAGCAGAAAAGAGGCAATGAATAAAAAGAACTAAAATAGGAACATGAAAATTGTATTGCATTGAGCCATAACTATAGTTGAGGACAGCCTTTGCACCAGGAGATTCAGGGCGGCTGTTCAGCTCCTCAGTGCTTTGCCAAATTTGCATAAAACCACCTCAGTAATTATAATTTCATCTTGAATAGGTATTGTTTTAATTGTGACTGCTTTGCCTGCTCCGCACTAGCTGCAGGAATCACAAAAGTGCAGCAGGAGGGCTGTGGATGACTTTGGCTTCTTCCTCCAGCCACCTCAGTGACCCTTGCTCTGACCCCCCCAAAGTCTGTGCAATGCAGAACAAACCCTACAGTGCTGAAATAATCACAGCCCCTAATTACAGCCTCAGAGGGACTGTGCAAAGAAACCCAGTGCCTTCCTATCCAGGACAATAAAGCTCCAGCAAAGCTGCCTCAGAACATGATGCCAAGCACAGAACCACCGTGGCACTTTGTGGTGAGGTCAGCAATTTGAGCTGCAGGTGGTTTCACTTAAAATCAACTCCTCTGACAAGCCACTGGTTCTCAAAGAGCTTAAACCCTCAGCAAACCCTCGGAGAAACCCCTTTAAGGTATCACCCACTGTCATCTGAGTTCAATAATTTAATTCTCATTGCATGATAATCTAATATCCAGCCAAAAACCTTGGAACAGCCTGGTCTACTGGAAGGGGTCCCTGCCCATACAGGAGGTTGGAACTAGATGGTTTTTAAGTCCCAACTTAACCCATTAATCTATGATTCAATAAATTATGCTGATATGCTCACTTGTCTTTCAGTGTATGTGAACAGTCATTTATAAAACACCATTTCTGGGACTGATAACCCCTGCCTCCTTAACCTTTTCTGAGCTGACCTGAATACACTTGACCCCACAGTTCTGTGGAGGGAGTGGGTCAGGCAGGGACCTCTCTAATTTGTCATCTTTTAAGGCATGATACAAAAAAAATGACGTTGTCCATCTGAGAACTCAGCAGTGAGCAAAGTGCATTAATTATCTCCTTCATCTTGCATATGGCAGTAAGTGCTGTATCCTTGGAGGAGGAAGAGCAGACTAAGTTGTTTATGGTCCTTTTGAGCTTGAAAGAAAAGATATGCAAAATTACGCAGGAACACTTTTAATTAATTGCTGCCTAGTGACAGCGCTGGCAAAGTAGCCCTTTGCCCATCAGCATTCAGACAATTAGCTCTGTCCACTTGAGATGGTGGAACAGCTCTGTGTTCATATTTTGGGTGAGTTCAAAGTGAATTGCTTCTCTGATTTATTGTCTGCACAAGAATCTCTAAATCTCATTTCTTCAAAGAGTGCTGTCTCCAGCTCAGGGATCAAAGCACTGCCAAGGAGACATTCTCCTCTGGGGAGGGTCAGGAATGAGTTTTCCTCTTTGTTGGTACCTTTCAGCAGGACCCGTCTGTGACAGAGAACCTGTCCTTAGAGTCATAAAATGGTTTGGGCTGGAAAGGGCCTTGAAGATCATCTCATTCCCGCCCCGCCACCTTCTACTGGACCAAATAGCTTCAATGCCTCACCCTCTGGAACGTCTGTCCATCGCCACCGATACCAGAATGCTGAAGACACCATGCAGATTTTCCTCTGGAGCGTCTCACCTGCGTGCCCCCCCGGCTCATCCCATGTGTCTTCAGGACATGCACTACAGCACTTTGGCCCCTCAGACCCCCAGTAAGGGGGGCAGTCCCAGCAAGGGGAGGCTCTGGTGCGGGTGGATAGTTCCAGCGATTCCTGAGAGCGCAGAAAGGAGCAGTTGTCATGGATACCAACATGCAATGGGAGGGTCCAATTCAGCTCTGCTCTGCTGGTCCTCCCTTGGCCTGTCATGTGAATCTCTGGAGTGCCCATTCCACAGCGTGGAGGTAAAGAAAATTGAAAATTAAAATCTGCATGGGAGCAAAACCACAATATTTAAAGGCAGAGTCCCCCGCCTTACCAACCAGGACAGCTATTCCCACATACACAAATCTAGGACATACTTTGGGGTACACAGTTCCTGATGGTGGAAAGGAAAATGAGGGAAGAGGTACATGCAAGGAAAGGTTTGGCATCTTGGGGAGAAGATCTAAATCCTGAATCCACTGAGGAGACAAACCTTTTCTCAGCTGGATTCAGGCCTCTGCAGAACACTAGGCAACAGCTGTACTTGGCACTTTCCCTCTGGCTGTGTAAGACTGACTCTGTGACCTCCAGAAATTTGAGAAATTTCACCATGTTTTCATTTTCAGAGAATAAAACTCTCCCCAGCTATATAGCTGACAGGTCAGATTATTTTGTGCTGAAATGTTTTGTATTTCCCATTTCAAATTAGTATTTCTATTTATCCCATACACTTTGTTTGTCTCTCGTTCTGGCCAATCAAATTTTCTCATTGCCTTTTTTCCCACAGAGTTCATCACAGTGTTCTGGTTGGATTTTAGGCATAAAATAAATTCTGGACCAAACTACTTTTTGTTGTTGTTGTTGTTTGTTTGCTTGCTTGCTTTAAACAGCATTTATTGTGGGACATAGGAAAGATTAAACTTTGGTTCCTGAATTACTTCTGAAAGGGTTCTATTATATGCACACACATGCACAGAACTGCTCTAACAGAAGACATTTTTGGATCCAGCAGGACTGATATCTAACATAAATTAGAATATTTTCAAGATGATTGCTTGCAAACATAAGCATCAATTAGTTATCTCAGTCTGGTTAAGCAGCAGCGTGGGCAGATGATTACAAGTAGTTGTGTTGCTGCCACTTACTGCCTTATCACCCTACACCAAAAATCCCTTTGGTTTTCCTAATGATCTTGGTTTTTTTTCTTAGATCCCAGTCCAGGGAAGCATCTAAACCTTCACTGACACAAATAACCCCAGATGCTGAAAGTAACGTGGGTGCTTAACAGGCTTTTGAATTAAACCCAAACAGGAGCAGCCTTTGTTTATCACATTCATTAGGAACAGCAGCACCAGGAAAGCAAGTGGGTTTAAACTATCACATGATTTAGGGAAGCACCAGAAACACACAAAACTTGATGAACCAAAAGAGGTTTTTCACGAATCCTAGGACAGAACATTCACAGACATGTGTACCAGACCTGGGCTTGGTTAAGCCATGCTGGACATCTGCCCATCTTCAGGCCACCAGTCCTGCTCGGCTCAAACCTCTTCCATGGCCTGGTTCTTTGAACCCTCCAGGAGGAGACTGACTTCGGTATTGAGAATTTCACTGCCAGGCTTTTTGCTAAGCCCTGGATTGCAGGGGTGAACCAGCTTGTATTGAGAACCACCCACTCCTTCCCCATCAACTTAGACTCTGTGATCCTTATGGGTCCCCTCCAACTCAGAATATTGTGTGATCTGTGAACTCCCAGTGCAGCCCACCCAGTCAGGGACAGGTGAGAGCCACAGCCCCTGCCCCCAGCCCCCAGGCCCTGCCACAGACCTGCTAATTACACTTGTCTCAAGATTAGTCAGAAGGATTTGTTCCCTGCAAGCTGAGCTGAGTTTGGGAGCAGCTGCCACTGTCTCCTCGTGCCAGGCAGTGCCAAGCTGGCCTTGTGACACTCTGCTGGGTCCCTGGCACCGGCTCAGCCTCCTCAAGGCAGCAGAGGGGCATTGGCTGTGCCTCATTAGCATGGTGGTGGTTTGGGCTGCAGCTCTGCAGGGTCATTCCAAAGGGGTTTCATAGAATCCCAGAATACCCTGAGTATGAAGGGACCCACAGGATCATCAAGTGCAACTCCTTGCCCTGCCCAGACCCCCCAACAATCCCACCCTGGGCATCCCTGGCAGCGCTGTCCAAACCCTCCTGGAGCTCTGGCAGCCTCGGGGCCGGGACCATTCCCTGGGGAGCCTGGGCAGTGCCAGCACCTCTATATTCGCAGCCCCCTTCAGGATTTTGCAGAGGGGAGAAGCTGGGAGTGAGTGAGGAGGTTGAGCACATCTAGACTCCACAGCAGAGAGGGAGACCCAGTGCTTCTGTGTCCCAGTGTCTCAGGAAATGCACATATTTACTCTGGCAGCTTCACCTCCAGCCCAGCAGAGAAATTTAGGGGACAGACCCAGAACTGACTCACCTCTTCCCCCATCACCTTTCCTCAAGGTCTCCACCCTCACTGATTCAGAGATCCTGGAAGCTGGCACTCCCTTTTTCTACACCTTCAACCTATGGATGCCAAAGTTGTGTTTAAACCCCTTCTGCAGCACAACAGACTGAAGAGCTTTGAGGAGCAGCAGAACTGTGGGGCTTTATAGGGAACCACAGGCCCTCCTGCAAGCTCCTTCCTGCAGCTCGCACCTGAAGGCTCACAGTCCTGCCCTCACACAACCACACACTCATCCCCTACTCCACCTCCACTCCATACAATTGTTCAGGTTGCAACAGCCCTCCAAGATCAAGTCCAACCATTCCCCCAGCACTGCCAAGCCCACCAAAACCCATGTCCACTAGTGCCACGTCTGCAGGTTTTTTGAATGGTTCCAGGGATGTTGATTCTACCACTTCTCTGGGCAGCCTGTGACAGTGCCTGACCACCTTCTCAGTGAAGGAAGGCTGGTCAAGACTTGAAACACTTGGCTCCTCTCCCTCCTCTCAGCTCCAGGCAGCTCCTAGCACTCCTGCCCAGGATGCTGTGGATGAATTGTGCTGGTTTCTTCGTTGAACCTCAGTAAACAGTTGCCAGCCCAGACTTCCTCTGAAATTTCTTGGGCCAGCTTAATGCCCTGAAATTACTGAGCACAAGCCTGGAGCTGGGCCAATGCCCCTGCTCTGAGTTTCATTCTATGCTAAAAAGCAGAACAAGCCCCTCCTCCTGCATTTTAGATCCAGAATTTCTTTCCTCTAAAAGGACAAAATTTCTGTTATAAGTGCCAGCTTCCTGCACAGTATTGCTGCCCTCTTCTGGGCTCTCTGGCAGCCACTGGGCTCAGCAAAATTCCAGCTACCTACACCAGTCCTTGGGGTCAAGAAGATGGGAATCCTCTCCAAAGCCCTGTGCCCCCACATGACAAGACCTGGCTCTGAAAATGAAGATATTTGATGTTGTGCTTTCTTTGCCCTGTCCTATGAACCTTGGCCCTAGTAAATGCTCTGGCTTTGGCTCTTTGCTGTGGCTGCTTTTTCAGTGGTATATAAAGAGTGGTGTGGGAAGGAAACTGAGTGCAAGACTGACTGGGAATGTTGCTTTCTCTCACCTCATTTAACCTCTATGGGTCTACCACTAACTCCCAAATTCCACTGTGTCTGGAGCAGCCAGTGTTGCAGAGATCAGTTAGAAGCCAATCTTTATTAGCAAAAAAGTGGTTGTAGTCAGAGCTATTTGGGACAAATAATTTAGAGAGAAGGGTGTTCCTCTTCTCCCTTGCTGGATATTTCAGCTATTGTGAGGTAGTTGCGGGGACAAACAAAATGGACAGTGGTGGCTGCAGGGATCCGGGTCTCATGAAAGTCTTTATGTGCCACGTACCTGCTCCACAGACCTGCTCCTTCCCTGGGGGCTGTTTCCCCTCCTGCCCCTCTCTTTTCTCATGGGAGCAGAGCCCATGACAGCTGAGAGGAGCCAGGACCCCTCTGCCTTGCCTTTCCCTGCCCAGCAGCAGGTGGGATCAGCCACCTCCAGCCCAACAGGGCTTTGGCAGTGAGTCCAGGCTGCTCTCCCTGTGGATGAAAACATGGCCCAGGACAAATGCTGGGGACACATCTGAGGAATTTCAAGGCATTGCAGAGAGCAGGCCTGGAGCCAAGGGGAGAGGAGGGTTGGGAATTCACTGGGGCAAGCTGGGAACCTGTGTGGCATGCGGATGGATGCAGCCCCACATAGGACCATCCTACAGGCAGACTTGAGGTTGTTTATTTGCTTAGAGGAGAGAAAATGTTGAAATAAGTGTCAGAAAGTGAGTCTGTTGTAAGCAGAGCTGTGGAGACCGGAGTCCGACTGGGACACCTCTGCTCATGTTGGCTGTGACTGGGAAGCCACATCCTCTGCCCAGGTCATTGGCAGAGTGGGCAGAGAGGGGAGGGTCCTGTCACCAGCACCCGGACACAGGCTGGATGCAGAGAGCTCCAGGAGAGAGGAGCTGTGGGTAAGGGAGGTCCAGCAGGAGAGCTCTGCAGGTCTCTTGGTGTTGCCAGCTGGGGATGGGAAGGTGCTGGCAGGTAGGTACAGTGGCTGGGAGGCCCCAAGGCAAGAACAGTGGATCCCCAAGGCAGAAAGCAGTGGGTCGGTGTTCAGACGCAGCTCAGGGAGTGCTCACCTCACCATGGGAGAGAGGGAGTGTTCCTCTCCATGGCTCCAGTCAGTCTTCCAAGGAGTCAGAGTAGATTATATCCACCTCCACAATGATCTTTTACCCGAGCAATACAAAGCACCAGAGTCAGCATCCCTAGGCTCCCAAACACCTTGGGTTCCCATGGGTAGACATGTGGAGCACAGGGCATTCTGCCTGCTGGGCAGTGTGGAGCATCCAGTTACCGTGGCAACAAGGAATCCACTGCTTTTCCCTGTCACCTTGGTGGAGCCGCTCAAGCTGGGCAGCCTCATCTTCCTGCCCCCCTTGCTGACACTCACCAGGCCTGGCCTTTCTGGGAAATACGGCCCTTGGAGGAATCTGGGAAGAGGAAATACAGCTGGAACATCCTAGGAGGAGAGGATGTTAGGAGAGATGATCAGAGGGATGGAGAAGTATGAGAGTGCAATTCAAGGCTCTTTTTGGTGGCAATTGTAGCAGAGCAAGAGGCAGGGAAAACCCAGAAACCCAGACTGAAGGTGAATTTGCCTTGCACTTCATAAGGAAAACTCTGGGTTCTCCATCTGTGCAGGGTACCTAGAACTGGCTCTGGGGTGGCTGAAAAAATAAGACTATATTGAAGAAAATAGGGAATGGTGGTTTTGAGGGGAAATTATATTTACAGAAGTCTCAGGGGAAGAAAGGACAGAAGTTGCTGAGCAAAGTTTAAGGTGTGGTCACACACTAGGGAGGACTTCCTGCCAGCTTGGGTCATCCTAAAAAGCACATCACCAGCTTCCAATAGGAAGTCTGGATTAAAGCCTGGGATACTTGAGGCAATCTCTTAGTTTGGATTGGAATCTCTTTTATGAAGGGTGTGTTTTCTCAATGTTGCAGTTTGTCCTGGAAATGAAGTTCAGATTCCTGTGACTGTCTATTGAGATCTACAAGTGAAAAGTTTAAATCTACAAACAGCCAGAAACTTGGGAGGAGTAAAGCTAAAAACGCCTTCTCACTTGTACCAAGGTTTCTGGAGGTGGGATGTAGGGGGAGGGAGAAGTGCTTTAAGGGTAAATATGTTCAGATCATCCTGCTGGCTTGTGAAAAAATGTGTCTATGAGAAAACAGCACAAGATAAAGAAAAAAAAAAGAGAACTATGAAAACACCCACTACTTCATTTAAGATCCAACAGAAATAAAGGACACACAACAGCTCAGAGAAAGCAGAAGGCACCAGCAATTATTCTTGGGGAAAATCTTGAGAGGCTAAGATGTCCCTCCCTCCCACCCTCCTTCCCTCCCTGTCCTCTCAGAATGATGAAATAATGAGAAAATCCATTGAAAATGTACACTTCACAGCCCCATGGCTGGGAGGGGTGGGGAGCAGACACAGCAAGAGCAGCCTCACCCCTCATCCTGGCTGGAGCCAAAGGAAAGGGCAGGGCTGGGGAAGCGTGTTTGTTTCCAGCTTGTACCTATGGAGAAAACTTCACCCTAGTGAACAACGGGATGAGAAAATCCTTAATGTTTATTAAAAAAAAGAAAAAAATCGCATCACACCCTGGATCTAAGACCTTTTTCTTCCCTGACAGTTGTAGCATAAATAAACGAAGTCTGGTCTG
The DNA here is from genome assembly GCF_015832195.1 of Motacilla alba alba. Classification (NCBI taxonomy): domain Eukaryota; kingdom Metazoa; phylum Chordata; class Aves; order Passeriformes; family Motacillidae; genus Motacilla; species Motacilla alba. The sequence goes on from NC_052042.1 coordinate 359,197, forward strand.
AAATCATTTGGAATAAAACCAAGCAGGAGAAGGAATGAAGATTTCCTTGTGGTTTGTGGTGTGGAGCTATGCATCCCTCCTGCCTGGTGTGGGCTGAACCATGGGGATCTCCCTGATCACCTTTTTTACTGAACATGCTGGAACTTGATAGTTAGTACCTCTGAGATCTCCACTTCATCAAATCAGAGTGAAACTCATGTTCAGAAGTTATTACAAAGAAGGCAGGCAGCCAGGCCAGACTCTGAATGACTCAATGGATCTCATTTCCTGGGTGAACCAGGCTAAAAATATAAATGATCTCAGGCAGGTGCCACATTTCTGAAATTCCCTGGTTTTGCATTTATTTTAACTCATCAGCTCATTAAGGGATGTGTTCGTGAGTTCTCAGATGAGTTTAGTAGTCACCAAACGTGCTGTGGTGGCAGGAGGGATACCCTTCCTACATAGCAAAGAAATTCCTGCTTGAAATATAGAATTTCAGCTCACATGCAAAACTGAACTTGGCTCATCCATAGGAAAATGCCAAGAATATGGATTCACTTTCTTACCACCTTAGAGTGTTTGTTTTTCCTGTGCTTGTCTTGCAAAGGGAACAACCAGTGCCTCAGTAAGTACATGGAAAAACCATCCCATGTTCTCCTGAGCAGGAATTAACCTCTCTCCCTCCAAAGGAGCAAAGCCAGCTACCTCCACATGCTAACTCCATTTATAAATAAGAATTGTTAGTAGTTCCTACACCCCTCCAGTTTCCAGACTCCAGGGCTGGAAACAAGGGATCTGGGATTGGTGGGCATTTTGCATTATCCCTTGGCTTGTTTTACCCTGTGAAAAGCTAAGGGTTGTTAATAAAGGCAGGAGCTGCTCTGATACCACTCAGGATTAACCCTGGTGGTGCCAGGCCATTCTCTGAGACCCGAGAAGAGCTTTCAGTGCTCAGGAGAGTCCAGCTCTCCCACAGGCTGTTCAATATTTGTGAGCAATGCCGAGGGAAAGGCAGCGTAAAAGCAGAGGCAGGAACAGGAGGACCAGCTGGGGAGCAGAAAGAGGAATGTGAAAGAGCAGGCTGAGGGTGGAGGGAAGCACAGCTACTCTGTATTTTGGATATTATAATATCTGGGACATGGGTCTCTCTGGGTGGTCTGGGGGAGCAGAGGGTTGAGGGGACACGAGGCTCAGCCTGAAGAGACTCAGGTGCTGGATTTGCAGGATGATGAGGCCCACATGGCAAGTGACACAGGGACATAATGGAGGGAGGAAATAAGCGGTGGCCTCTGCCAGAGGGAGGTGAGATAGCGGGAAAAGGACAGCAGAGGGTAGCAAATGCCTGGATTCCTCTCTGGGGCTCTCGAGAGCCGCAAGCTCAGCAGCGTGTGCAGCCTGGTGCAGATGCACAGCACACATCTGGGCAGGTTTTTTTTTTAAAGATAAGAGGGGGAACAAGGCATTTTGATGAGGTAGATATGTTCTCACCACAAAGGCTTGCTCTGAAAGACATTTCCTTTAGAAATTTCCTGCCAGTATATCCCTAGCGACCCCACTACTGCCAGGGAGAAAGCAAGGCAGAATGTGAGGCTTTGATTAGAATCAGACTAAATGAAAATAAACTTCTCTGTGTGGGGATTTAATTTCCCAAGAACAGCAGCAACATTGGTTGCTATTTGGGCAGCTTCTTCCAAACTTTTAAGGTCTGAGCTTTGCTGGGGTGTTGTGCCTGTGGATTGCAATGATGGAGATTCTCACCCCAGGTACCCTCCACATGCCACACTGCTCTCACTCTTTCAGAGGGGAAGCAGGCTTACTTGCAAACATACCCAGGTACAAACCAAAAGCCCAGCAGGGCTTTGCACTCATATTTTAGGACCTGAGGCTATCCCTGGGCCTGAATCCCCCTCACAATTCCTGCCCACTAGCCCAGCGGGTCCTGCTGAGGTTTCACCCTTGGCATGCCCAAGTCTCTTGCTGCTCTTTGCATGTTCCCCGTTTAATGCGGGGGAGGGGTCGGGGATGATTATGAATGCTCTAAGTAATTACCAGCCCAGGGTTGATCATTAGGCAGCCTCCTTCTCTCTCCCCCTTCAGATGTAGATTATCCATGTCCGGCTCGATGCTTGCCTTTGCCCCTAAAGCAGCTGGGAGATGGCCTCAGCTGCTGGCTAGGTCATCTTCATGAGAGCTGGCTGAGCAGGGCTGTGTGTGCCACGCCATTCCCTGCCCTCCAGGTGGGGAGGATTAGGATTTTTAGGTGGTGAAGAGCACAGAGCCCTAGTAGGGAACAACTGCAGTGGTCAGTCCTGCACTGGTGGTACGTGGGATATCCCAGGGCATGTCCCTGCTCTTCAGTGATAATCTTTTCAATCCTCACTGAGTAATTTTTATGACTAGGTGCTTCTGCCAAGCACAAAGGACTGGAGCTTTCTCATTGAGGCATATTAAGCTTGATAAAATCAGTTTTCAGGATCATGTCATCTGCCAAAGAGGCTCTTGCAGAGAGACAGGAGCAGCATCTTCTGTGCTCATAGGTGGCACTTAAAGTGATCCCCACTCATTTCTGTGATGAGTCTTGAGTAAAGTAAGTGGGTTACACATGGGACAGGAGCATTTGGGAGGATGCCTCTTACAAGACTCTGCTTAAATTCACAGGCATGTCAGGCACATAGAGCAGGAGAGAAATCACGAATCAGAGAGAAAAAGGGAGATGCATTTTTGGGCTTGTAGAGGCAATATTCCCCATTTAGGCTTGAGTCTTATCATCTTGTCCTCCTGGCATGGAAATCCACAGCCAAACACAATCCCCTGGCCATGGGATACTGGAAAAGTGGCAGCTTGAAAGATCAGCCTGAATCCCTGACATGGATGGGAGCACCTCTTCCTTTCCAGCTGGTTTCCCCTGTGCTGATGGCTGAAGAAGCCATGGTTCCTCTCATTTCAGCTGTAATTAGGGGAAATTTAGCCTCTCTCTGAAAGTGACAGCAAACAAAAATGCAGTGCTTGGCAAACAGGGTGGGATGTTGGGTCTGTGGAATGGGTTACTTGCTGAGGGTTGGAAAGTGAGATTTTCCAGGTCTGTTTTGCTTGAGATGATTTGGATTAATGCATCCAAGTCACTTTGCTGCATCTCAGTGCCTCCTTCTGTGGGAGAAAAAGATTCTGTCTTCTGCCAAAGTGTCGTGGTTTCACACTGGCCAAATGCCAGGCATCCACAAAAAACCATTCTTTTTCCTCTGCTATAACTGAGGAGGGGGAAAAAATGCCTCAAAGGGCTCATGAGCTGAGATAAGGATTAGGAGAGAACACTCTAAGGGCAAAATAGGCTTAAACTTAAAGGTATAAAGTAAATTTATTATTAACAGAGTTAGAGGAGGATAATGAGAAATAAAGTAAGCCTCTAAAACACCTTTCCCCCCCAGCCCCTCCCTCCTTCCCACCGACAGCACAGGAAGACAGGGTGTGGGAATTTTGGTCAGTTCTTCACTCAAAATCTTTTTTTCAGTTTGCTTACAGAGAGGAGTCTCTTCTGCTATGCTGTGGGGTCCTTCCCATGGGAGACAGCTCTCTGTGAACTTCTCCAATGTGGTTCTAATTGTCACGAGTAGCAGTCCTGCCCAACCTGCAGTAACATGAGTCCCCACAGGGCAAAGCAGTCTTTCCAAAACTGTATGGCGTGGGTTACTTTAGTCCATGGCATGTAGCCTTTTAAGTATAAACTGCTCTAGTTTGGAAGCAAGGGCCATCTTCCTTTATCTCTGGAAGCAAAGGCCCTCTCTCTCTATCTCTGGAAGCCAGGGCCCTTTTGCTCTGTTCAAGTCTCCCACAAGATGACAGCTTTTTAGCATCCACTTGCTCTGGCATGAGCACCTTTTCTCATGGGCCGCGAGTGGATCTCTGTATCCCCCCCCCCCCCAGACTTCATGAATTACAGCAAGACTGTTGTGTTATAATCTCACCACAGCCTGCAAAGAGATCTCAACTCGGACACTTGGAGCACCTCCTCCCCCTCTTCCTCCCACTGACTGTGGTGTCGCTATGTTGTCCCCAGCCACATGTCCTCACTTTCTCCTCTTTCTCTAAAAGAAAAAAAACCCTGCTGCCTGTAAGGACCATTACCAACAAACTCCACCAGTTCAAAGACTTCTGCAGGATTTTGCAGCACTAAGGCTCGCCCAGGCTCCGTGTCAGGGAATTGCTTGCCAGGCCCATGGCCGTTGGCCCTGCCCTTTTCTGCCCACAGCGCGGCTGGCCAGAGGCAGCCCAGCAGGCAAAGCTTGCTGCTGGCCATGCCGGGCTCGCTGCTGGCCATGCCGGGCTCGCTGCTGGCCATGCCGGGCTGGCTGCTGGCCATGCCGGGCTCGCTGCTGGCCATGCTGGGCTCGCTGCTGGCCATACCGAGCTGGCTGCTGGCCATGCCGAGCTGGCTGCTAGCCATGCCGAGCTGGCTGCTGGCCATGCCGAGCTGGCTGCTGGCCATGCTGAGCTGGCTGCTGGCCATGCCGGGCTCGCTGCTGGCCATACCGAGCTGGCTGCTGGCCATGCCGGGCTCGCTGCTGGCCATGCCGAGCTGGCTGCTGGCCATGCCGGGCTCGCTGCTGGCCATGCCGAGCTCGCTGCTGGCCATGCCGAGCTGGCTGCTGGCCATGCCGGGCTCGCTGCTGGCCATGCCGGGCTCGCTGCTGGCCATGCCAAGCTGGCTGCTGGCCATGCCGGGCTCGCTGCTGGCCATGCCGAGCTGGCTGCTGGCCATTGCCGAGCTGGCTGCTGGCCATGCCGAGCTGGCTGCTGGCCATGCCGAGCTGGCTGCTGGCCATGCCGGGCTCGCTGCTGGCCAAGCCGGGCTGGCTGCTGGCCATGCCGAGCTGGCTGCTGGCCATGCCGAGCTCGCTGCTGGCCATGCCGAGCTCGCTGCTGGCCATGCCGGGCTCACTGCTGGCCATGCCGAGCTGGCTGCTGGCCATGCTGGGCTCGCTGCTGGCCACACAGCAACAGCACAGCCCCAGCCGCAGCAGCTCCACACCCCTTAGAAGAACTTTTTATTTCCTTCTTAACTATGTCATCACAGAGACGTTACCAACTTCTCTAATTGGTCCAGCAGCATGTCCATCTTCAGAGCCATCGGAGATTGGCTCTATCTGACCCAGTGGAAGTTTCTAGCAGCTTTTCATAGAAGCCACCTCTGTGGCTTCCCCCCCCGTGCCCCTACCACAAAAAACAAAACAAAACAAAAACAAACCACCAAAAAAATCCCAAAAAAAACTCCAAAAAGCAACAGTCTGTGTTAAACTAACACACAAAGCCAGGTACCAAATCCTAGCCTTGGTGCTAGTACTTCATGCAGCAGTCCCAGGCAGTGTGGAGGGAGGAAGACTTTAGCCCCAGAAGACCAGACAGGTGCAGATGTTTGTGGCATTGATGCCATCAGTTCTTAGATCTTCCTCCATCCAAAAGAGGGACATGAAGATGCAGAATGGTCTGGAGGGGCCACACGAGGAGCAGCTGAGGGTGCTTGGAATGTTCAGCTGGAGCAGAGGGGGCTGAGGGCAGAGCTCAGCGGGGCTGCAGCTCCTCCCCAAGGGCAGCTCTGATCTCTGCTCTGGGACAGGGACAGGACCCAGGGAATGGTTGGAGCTGGGCCAGGGCAGGCTCAGGTGGGAGATCAGGGAAAGGTTTTTCCTCCAGAGGGGGCTGAGCATTTCCCAGGTGTGATAAATGAATATGATTCATGCTACCAATTGTAACTATATCAATATTTTAGAAAGTATTTGTTAAAAAGTAATAGAGGAAAAGGATATGTAATTAGTGTCACAAAACATATGTTTTCAGATGTCCATGAGAAAATAGGATGCAGGATGTAGTTTGAGATAAGTAAAATCCCAAAACCAGAACAGGCCTCAGGATAATCAGAGAATCGGCCTTGAAATGGACAAAATTGAAATGATTCCAGGTATCTATGAAATAATAAGGCTTATCTTTGGAATATAATGCTGGCTTCTATAACACAAGACTTGGGGCGCATGTGTGACCTGTGGGGTTGTTCAAAGGACAGTGACGATGAGGAGAAGCCTTCATCAGAAGCAACCACCAAAAGCCAGAGAAGATCCCTTAGAAACAGGCAGAGCATGCGCTGTGCAGTAGAGTGATGCAGACGTCAAGAATTGAAAATAGGAGGAGATTTATGGGAAAATATTGATGAATATGTATTAGCATACAGTATATAAGTTGTGTTTGGATTCCTGTGCTTTTTGTACGTGAGGCAGGGTGAGAAAATCCCCCCATACCCCAATCGTACCCCAATCAGTTTTGCTTATGCTTTATCCAAACCACTGCCAATTTTTTTGGTGTCTGCTTGATTATATTTGATTGTATTATTTTATATAAAATTGCTCCTCAATTGAAACTTAAAACAATTTTGTTGTTTATTGAATTACACATATAGAACCTCATTCATAACACAGGGAATGGTCCTGGTCCCGAGGCTGTCAGAGCTCCAGGAGCATTTGACAGTGCTGCCAGGGATGCCCCGTGGGGGAATGTTGGGGTGTCTGTGCAGGGCCAGGGGTGGAACTGGTTGAGTCTTTGGGTCATTTCAGCTTGGGATATTCTATGATCCCATGATCTTCCCTCCCACACTATACCTATAAAGCAGCACCCAAAATCCTGTCTCCAGCTCCAGCAGCAAGGTGGCACAGTTGTCCCAGATACAAAAGAACAGCTGGAAGGTGCAGAGAGCATGGTGCAGCCTGGGGCCATCAAGAGGTGGGCAGGAGTCACACCGAAGAGGCAGCAGGATGATACAGCACAGAAAGGGCCAACAGCCTCTACTTTTCACAGGAGAGTGGATCTGGGAAAAGTCTGACCTCTGCCTATCTCAGCAGTGGCAGTGAAGCTTTCTTCTCTCTGTTGCTTTTTCAGGAAAGAATCTGGCCCAGCAAAGGGCACCTTATCCTCTGTTGCTCACTGCAGACCCATCAGTCAGGAGCTAAGGCTCTACTTTACCTTCCTTTGAAGGCATTTCTTCTACAAAGATTTTTCACATCTGGCAATGTCCAACCTTTGCCAGCCTCAATGCTGCCCACCCCAGAACATGTTTCAGTCCTTGAACTGCTCAGAGCAAGCCTTTGGGATTATTTCCTGACTCCTCTGGGAACCTGTGGCTCTTCCTTTCCTGCTCTTTTATGTCTATTCCTCAATAATACGGAGGTGCCAGGACAAGGGTGGAGACAAACAGCTTCCCTTGTCCTCAGGCAGTCAGTGTTGGAGCTGGCTGTGGCAGTGGCAATATGGTGAGGGCTGTGCCTCAGGGACACGAGATGAGAGTTCAGAGGCTGTGCATCCAATTCCCTCTGTACAGAGGTCACACATCCCCTGGGAAATAGCCCCCACCTGCCTGGCAGGGCCTCGTGGCCGGGGGTTGTAGAACTTCCAGTTCTGAATAAAGGGAGATGTTGTGGGACTGCTTGGGACAGGGATCTAATAATTTCCTTACTGACACCTGCATTTATATGATAAAATGTCTTGAAGAACAGAGTGGGGGAGGCTGGAGAGCTCTGGATCAGCTGGTGCATGATTGGTTCCTGAGGGGAACTCACTCAGATGTGGTTTGGTGTAATTCTGAGCATCCCAAATGATGGCGTTTCTAACTTTTCCATTTTTACAGGCTGACACTTTTTCTGACTGCTCAGCCTGGATCATCCTACCTCTGCTTTCACACAGGAAGCTCAGTCATGCTCCCTTTGAACCTTCTCCCACCATAAATACTTCCTTTCCTTCCCTGGCAGTGACATCTCTTGATACTTGCAGATTGCAGTTATCTCCCTGAAGCTGAGACATCACAACTCCAGCTGGATCTGCCTTCCTGGAGCCTTGATGTGGCTCCAGCACAGGGATTTTCCCTGCTCTCATTTTTAAGCTCCATTCACTGTGTCAGTAACTGACACTTAAACTCTCGCAGTCCTGCAACAGCATTGCTGGCTGTTCCTCCATTGCTCCTAGGATGGAGGAGTTACATCACCTACAGTCCTTTCTCCTCCACGTAACAGTTGACTAAAACACTGTAGGTGTAGTGGAATATTGCGGTGGTCTTCTGGGCAGTCAGGACTTGGTGAAGCGAAGGAGAGATCTTGACTCCATTTCAGAAGGCTGGTTTATTATATTATGATCTATGTTACATTAAAAAGACCACACTATAACTATACTACAAAGAACAGAGAGAAAGATTCATCAGAAGGCGAGACAGGAATAGAAAGGAATGAATAATAAAGTGCTGTGACTCCCAGAGAGTCCCAGAGCTGCTGCCTCCTCGACTGGCCACCAAGTAGAAACATCCCACATGGACCAATCGAGGAAGCACCTGCTGCATTCCACAGCAGCAGATCACAAATTGTTTACACTTGGAGCTGAGGCCCTTCAGCTTCTCAGGAGAAGAAAATCCTAGCAAAGGGATTTTCATAAAATATCACAACCACATTTCACCCTTCTTTATATCATTAAAAAGAAAAAATGGTGTTTGTAAATTCCTCTGCTATGCTCCTGCAGAAGAGAGAACAAACACTCATCATGAGGTTTATCTGTTACCAACTGAAACCTCAATCACTGCTGATGTGGAATGATCAAAGAAATCCTTCACCTGTAGAATATCAAATTCTATCATATCACTAAAACAATCTTACAATATAAGAAAATGCAAAAATCCATGCAAAGAATGTCCATTGTTTCAAGTCCAAACAGTTGAGATTCAGGAAGAAGTGTCCATGGACTGGAGATGTTCCTCTTTGATATCTCTGAAAGTCTTCGTCCTGAAAGAAGCTTGCAGAAAGTTGAAACAAAGAACTGCTAAAGAAAAAAACCCATCAATAATTATCAAAAATCCATTGACAGTTATCAAACAATTTTTTAAAAATTTCTGAAATGCCCTTGCCACAGCCCTTAATTGAACCACTTGGGCTGAGGCTAAAGTTTTTGGCTTTTCAATGCTTTTGAGCCGCCAGCTCTTTCAACTTTTCTTTATATATATTTTTTTTCAACATTTCAGAAAGAGCAGCAGCAGTGGCCTCTAGGACCCTGCGGGGGCCTGGGGCCGGTGGCCGGACCAGGGAACCCAAACCCGGCCCACAGGCCGGTGGCCCAGGTCCAGGTGGGGGAAGCAAAGCTTCCAACCCCAACAGCAACCGGGGCGGAGGCCCTGGCCCAGGAACGCGAGCCAAAGGGCCCAGACCCGGGCAGTGAGGCGGGCTCTGTGTTCTCACAACCCGGTGTGACCATGCTGCAAGTGCAGCTGTGACCCAATGCTTCGTCCCCCCAGCACCACCGGCGCATGCCGGCAGCTGCGGGACAGAAGCTTTCCCGGGAATGTCGATCTTGGATCTGGGGCTGTCCTGATCCCAAAGCAAACGAGCAATGCTCAGTGTGCACTGCTTTTCTTGCCCCTGCAATGCAGATGCCAGTGTTCCCACTTTCTGCCCCTCGGCACCACCCTGACCCGCTTCGGGCTCGGGGCCGGAGGCAGAGCCTTCGGGAACCCCCTCCCCCACGCCGCCAGGGCGTGCAGGTGGAAGCAGGCATTCCAACCCCAGCGAGAAACTCCCGACCACCCGCGAAAAACGCCGTGTCCCAGAATGACACTGAGTTTGACAGCGGTGACTCTCGCAGCACGGGCTGTGAGCAGCCGAGCTGGACCAGCTCCCCCACGGAGGGAGAGGCTGGTCGCCGGCACCGCCGTCCCAGCCGCAGCCTCAGTGGGCATCGGGGGCGGCAGGACCGGCTCCGGAGACGGCTCCGCGGGCACCGCGGCCGGCGGGCTGAACGCAGGCACTTCGGCATCATCTCGCACTGGAACGGGGCCGACAGGAGGCGGCTCGGGATCATCCACAACTGCAACTTCCCCCGCCGGTGCGGCGGGCGAAGGCGGGGCCGCCGCTGTCGGAGCCATCCCTGGCTGTGCTGGAGAAGCCGCCGCGGGCGCGGACAGCGGGCGCGGACAGCGGGCGCGGACAGCGGGCGCGGACAGCGGGCGCGGACAGCGGGCGCGGACAGCGGGCGCTCCTCAGGCGGGGCGCCCAGCGCGGGGCTGCCGGCCCCTTCCCCGTGGGGGCGAGGGCGCGCTCACGCTCTGCAGCGGCGCTGAACTGTCGTTGTCTTTCGCCTTGGCCAGCAATGCACTGGACTCGGCGAGAGGCGGTTCCGGGATCGGCCGCGCAGGAGCGGGCACGGGAGCCGGAGCGGGCACGGGAGCCGGAGCGGGCACGGGGGGCGGCGGCGCGGCCGTGCTCCCTCTTCACCGGCGGGTGTTTTTCGCCGCTTGCGTGGCCCGGCAGCTGGAGTGCAGTCGCGGGAGGCAGCGCCTCTGCGAGCGGAACGCTGACAAACTCCGCTGGGGAACGCGGCGGGGCCGCGGCCGGGGCCGGCCCGGGAGGCGGCGGGACAGCCCGCCGGAGCGGGACCCGCGGGGCTGGGCGGGGCGGAGAGAAAGGCGAGAAAGACGGAGGCTCCCCGCAGCCCTCCCGCGAGAAAGAAGATTCAGTGAGAGCAAATGCCAAAGACGTAGAAAAAGCTTTTTCTTCAAGTGTGGGCAAAGCTTCAGCCCCCCACGACTCGGGGGCGGAAAAAACCAGCAGTTTGTGCCCTTGAACAGGCTTCTCTCCTGCCGGATCTGGGGGAGCTCCATAACGCTCCCACCACCAAAGCAGGAACTCTGCCATGGAAGCCCTGCATGCCAAAACTGCCCAAAGACACCTGAAAGAGGGGTAAACACTTGGCAAAGGAAATCCATAGGTAACAATATCGTTAAAATAAAAATCCATGTCCTCCCAGATGTCTAAATCAAGGGAGTCTTTGAGATCCGGAAAAAGCCCATGGAATTTTGTCCAGCGAAAGAAACCATAAAAATCTGCTTTCACCATTCGGATCCGGTCCATACTTGCCCAATGTTGCCCAGAGAGCAACAATCTCCTCCTCTGAAGGAGAGAAAGAAACTTCCCTTTCTGAAGGTACAGTCAACAAACTGTCCACCCACATTTTGCGAAGGGCAGGATTTTCAAGAAGGGAAAAGTCAAAAGTACCTTGAGACATTGTGAGTCCAGCTTCAACAAGCTCCTCTATGCTGTGAAGGCTTCCGGACATCTTGTCTGGGAAGTTTGTGGTCAGCCTTGGCTAGGAACTCTGCCCGAATCCAGGGTCTTCAGTTCTTCAGCTCCAGGCTAGAAGCCACTTCTGTGGTCACTGGAGCAGTGACCATCAATGCCACACGGTCAGAGGTGACCATTTGCCACACGTCCAGGGTGAGCGGTGGTCTTCAGGGCAGTCAGGACTTGGTGAAGCGAAGGAGAGATCTTGACTCCATTTCAGAAGGCTGGTTTATTATATTATGATATATATTACATTAAAAAGACCACAATATAACTATACTACAAAGAACAGAGGGAAAGATTCATCAGAAGGCGAGACAGGAATAGAAAGGAATGAATAACAAAGTTCTGTGACTCCTGGAGAGTCCAAGAGCTGCTGCCCCCTGGATTGGCCACCAAGCAGAAACATCCCACACTGACCAATGCTGCATCCCACAGCAGCAGATCACAAATTGTTCACACTTGGAGCTGAGGCCCTTCAGCTTCTCAGGAGAAGAAAATCCCAGCAAAGGGATTTTCATAAAATATCACAACCACAGTGGAAATCATTGTGCATTACAGTAATGAGATTATTCCAAGGCTGGATGGAAAATAGTCAGCCTGTTTGGACATTTAAAGTGTTTTAATGCTTCAAATGGGAAGGGAAAAATTTCCCAAATGGGAAAAAAAAAATCAGGCCAAACTGTTCAGTGATTCATGATGTTGCATTTGCCTCAGACCATTTGCACTTGAATGTTTATTTTATTTTATCAACATTAATAATTAGAGCCAAAATATGTTTTGAACCAGAAATCTGGCTTTTCACCACAAAGCAGCCAAAATCAAAATATAGGATGGTTTTAAAGCTTTGCCAAATCTTTCCTAGAGGTGAGGAATACCTGGAGGAGCCATCAGCTGCTGAGGAAAGCTTCAATTTATAGGGAGAAACATCACTCTTGGGAAGAACAGGAAAAAACAGACACTGGAGCCAGTGGTCTGGCATGGTACACATCCATCCTGGCAGGAAGGGCTGTGGCCATGAACCACTGTGTCTGGGCCACTTGGGGAGGATTTTGCTGCTGCTCTGAGATTACACCAGAGACAACCTTCAGCATTACAGGAAGAAGAATACTCCACATAAAAAGATTGAGAAGGGAGATGTGGGGATCCATCCCAGTGAGTTCTGCACTCTGTGTGGATGCCATGGCAGTTCTCTGGGATTGGAGCTGGCTCTGAGCTCCTGGGAGAAGTGCTGCTAATTTTCCTTGCTCATTATTGACCAAAGAAGTCATCCATTTATTATGGATCCCCAAGAAGGCACAATGAGCAAAACTGCTGTTTGGAAAAGCCAGATGGTATTGTTCAGTGAGTCAAAGCAGAAAAGAAAGGAAAAACAAACCCAGGTACACCTTCCCAGAGAGTGCAAGTGTCCCTGCTTGTGGCAGGGGATTGGAACAAAATGAGCTTATTAGATGTCCATCCACACATCCAAGGTTACTGTTACATCCAGAACTTTCCCTTGTTGAACTTCACAACTGCTCATTTCTCTGATTTGTTGAGGTCTCTCTGCAGGCCTTTCTTCCCTCGACAGAGTCAACAGCTCCTCCCAGTGTAGTTTCATCTGTGAACTTGTTTAGTATCCCTTCCAGTCTTGCATCCCAGTCATTTATGAGGATGTTGAAGACCACAGGACTGAGGATGGAGCCCTGCTGGACCTGACTAGTGACTGGTGCCAGTCTGATGTGTCAGCCACTGTCACCCTTTGGGCCTGACATGCGAGACCATTGCTCACCCACCACATGATGTGCTTAAGAGCCCAGCACCAGCACAACCCCCTCTGGGTGACAATTTTTCACTTGGCATCACCTTCACAGGTGCTTTAAAGCACTTTTCTGCCACCGTGCAGCAGTTTCACAGTGCAGCACAGCAAGACACTGGAAATCTTCCACAGTTTTGTATGTTTTATTTCAACCAGTGCAGCTGGTGAGCACCTGTCAGCCCCATTGCCAGGGGTGACAAGGAGCAGGTTAATTGTACAGAGGGTATTTTTAGCTTGTAGACACCCAAACAATGGCAAAACTGGCAGCTGAGATGCTTCCAGTGGGATGAAGAGGCAAACTCCCTCAGGGATTTTTTTCTCCCTGGAGAACAGTGACAGAAGAAAAATCCCCTCCTTGAAGGATTTGTTTGCTAAAAAAAAGTTTAAATAACATTCAGCTCAGAGTTTACACAGAAAATCATATCTGCGAGCTGCAGTTGCTGGTGGTGGAGCAGCAGGACACCTGAGTTCTCTGATGAGCTCCAGTAACCAGCCGGTCTCCAATGCCAGGAGTCAGTGAGGAAAAAAACACCTCTAATATCCTGTTTCTCATGTCTTTTTTTGGTGGGATGAGGTGAAGGAACAACTCCACCGCCTCCACAAGGGCTGGTCCAAGTCACTGTCCTGGTTTAGCCAAACAGACCAGTTGTTGCTTGCCAAGGATCCTCAGGCTAACACTTCCTGCATCTCTGGCTGTGGTTGAGAAGCTGCTGGAAGGACGAAGAGATGCTGTGTGGCTCTGTAGGGCATCATTACTCAGCTTTGCCAGCCCCACACTCACAGCCATCAGCCCCCTTTGCTTCTCAAGCTGTGGCTCACATCCAACCAGGAGCTGAAGTTTTTAGAAGCTCGGGGGAAAAAACAGCTGAAAACTTTCAGTGAAGTTTGTGCTTATTTTTTCCTGCAGAACCAATAAAGGCACAGAAAGAGACCACTGTTATTGAAGAAAGCCTCACCTAGTCTGAGGTAAGTTTCAGTACATTTTTGTAACCTTTTCCAGTAAAAAATTGAATCCTCTTCAGCTTGGGGGGTAGGAAAAGGTTATCCTCAGGCAATCTGCTTGTGCTGCTCAATATCTGGACACCTCCAGGTGTACCAGCAGTGGGGAGGGGAGAGGTACATTCACACCACCCTGCTGCAAAAAGCACTGAATGCAGAACGCAAATTTTGTAACACTACAACAAGAGTGGAGTCTGACTTAAAACCCCTTTTGGGGATGGGTGAAAGATGAGGACACAGGCAATGACAAACGATGGATGGCTGAAATCAGCACCAGCTCATTGCCAGCCTCTGAGACACCTCCAATAGGGACACGTGATCTTTGCCTCACTGTGTGCAATTTCTGCCTTTAGTCCAAGCTGAGCCATGAGGAACAGGGCATGAGTCCAGCCCCATCTAGGCCAACAGCGACAGGAAGTTATTGCCACCTGCCAATACCTTCTGACCTGCACAAAATGGGTTTGTTGGAGCTCAGTGCCTTTTTAAATGAGTTCCCGGACAGCACACAAAGAGCCACTGTAGCATTTGGCTTTGGACAGCACTGGGTGACAGCTAGTGGGGGCGATCTGGGGGTAGCAGGGTGTGCCCTGTGTGTTGGGTGGTCTCTGCTCAGACTTGCTCCACAACAGCTGGAAATCTGTAGGCAATATCCCAGACCCATTCCTGACTGCAGAGCTGAGCAGGGACCAGGTCTCAGGCTGCTGCTCTCAGTCTCCCAGCCAGCTGCCCCCTCTCACATTTGGTCTGTGATTCATGAGCCCCTCCTGCTCTCCTCCTCCCTGCTGCTTTGTCACCACCACCAAACTATTTCTGTGCAGATTTGATTGATGTCAAAGGCAGGCTCAGGATCTTTCTGTTCTTGCTTTTTACCATTTTCAGCAAGATAGGAAAGATTAATCCTGTCTGTCTGAGTTATTACCCTGATGCCTGAAGGCCTATTTACACTGGGAGGAGGATGCTGCCCTCATCCCTGAGTGTCTACATTGCTGTCAGAGATGCTCCTGCATCACCTTGCTCCAGCAAATCAGGCTGTGGACTCCTGCAGCAACACAGCTCCAGCTTGGCCCTGGGATGGAGCTGAGCCACAAGCTCAGGTCACCATAGTTGTAGTCCTGCCCAGCATAGGAGCATCCTCATGGGTCACAGTGGAAATTCTTCTCACTACACATCATCAGTGGCCAAAACCAAGTGCTGGGGTAAGAGCAGAAGCACCCTGAGGTGTGTTCCTCACCTCCAGCTATTTGTGGCTTTGGGAATTGGTGAGGCTGAGGTGGTTTCTCTGTGCACTGACTCTCTGAATTTCTCTCCTATGTGGTTATCTGGTCTCACTCATACTCCCACAGATGCAGCTGGATCTCCTTGAACAACCTCCGGGGACACCAAGCACCATCCTGACCTCCCCCACACCAACAGACTGCATGACACAGATTTTGTTACATAAGGCTGAGCTAAACCTCTGTGTGAGCCTTGGCTTTGGCCCTAGGGGCACCAGTTCCCTATTTGGGAATACTCAGATTTTCCATCAGAAGCAACTAGCAAACCCTGGTCCCTCCTGGCTTCTCTGCTCCCACTCCTTGGCAGCAGCTGAGCTGGATCCCTTTGCTGAACACACGGCAGCAGGCTCTGGTCAACCAGCTTGTAAGGCAATAACTGCAGGCAGGATCTGGGTTAGGCAAGGATTTAGCCAGGATCAGCTATGTTAACAAAATCCTTAATTCAGCCCTGCAGCAGATTCACTCCAGCTGTGATGGCCAGAGGCAACCAGCCCAGCATGGAGCAAGAAAGTGGCTGGCTGGGCCTCACACTGGTTTTTTTTGGGCCTGTCTGGCACTTTGAGAGGCTTTTTATGATGTTGAATTCTATCCCCATTCCTCTGTTTAGTCCAGAAATAAGCTTTGTGCCTTTAGCTTCAGCTCTCTCGGTGTGTTGTGTGCAGCACAGACAGGGCATGGGAGAGAACTCTTCTTTGCTTTTAGTTTTTTTAGCTAGCTGAGGCAGAGAAGTTCCCTGGACTGTGGCTTTTTTTTTTTTTTTTCTTTTTTTTTTTTCTTTTTTTTTTTTTCCCTGGAACTGTTCAAACCTGCTCTGGACCAAAACCACAGAAAAACCACTGAGAACTCATGCCTGTGGCCCACCAGGTCCCGGAACACTGCATTTCAGCACTGGATGGACTGACAGAGACTGAGTGAGCTGAGAAATACCCACAGATGACCCTCTCTGAACTACAGAAGGACTTTCTGAATTTGCCATCTCTTCAGAAGAGCAATAGGTTTTATTGTTTAATATTATTACTTTTTTATGCTTGTGAATACTTTGCTTGTTAAATAAACTGTTTTTTCCATTTTTCTTGAAGGAGGTTTATCTCCTGAACAGGTCAGGGGAAGGGCTGCTGAATTTTGCCCTTTAGGGAATCATCCCTTTGGAAGTTCCCGTCCAAATTTGTCCCAAACCAGGACATGAGCAAAGTCACCTCTCCCTTCAGTGCTGTTTTCTGCTGCTAATGTTGTTCTGGGAAGAGGAGAGCTGAACCATGGATTATGCCTTAAGCAGGGTGGACTAAGTGTACCCGTGCAGGAGAACAGGGGACTGGAAAGCCCTGGGGGTGCAGATAAGAGTGTAACTGCCAGGGCTGGGAGGTGATCCAGCCTCCACACAGCACCTCCTTAATGCAGAGGGAAAGGCAGGTTTTCGGAAGCATTTGGTTGATTTTGGAGCTAAGCTCCAGGAACTGGAGCCCTTCTCAGAGACAAGTCCCAGAGCTTTGAAATCAACTCCCACTGAAATTTAGAGAATATTGGGAAATGAGCCAAGGCAGCTGTTTGGAATCAAACACCTGCATCTGTGACTCTTGTCTGTAGTAAGATATTTTGGTGCAATTACTTGCACCAAACAGCAAACAGCCCCTGCAAGCTCAACCCTCTGTCCAGGTGTTGGGGGCTGATGCCTCATCCTCCGGATCAGGGCAAGGCTCTGTGCAAGCACCCAAGGGTACAACATCCCAAACTGCCCTGTGGCAAAGGCATCCCTGTGTCCTTCCCACCACAGCTTCTGTATGGATTTTAAATTTATTTTTTCTGAAGTTACACCAGTCCCACTTAAGGGCACAGGTAGCATGACTGGAGCTCTGTCTTCAAGCAGCAACTTCCTCTGGAAAATCACCATGGAAAAATGATGCTTAAATGGGGACAGTCTTGGACGACTTAAATCTTGGAAGCATCACCCCTCTTACAGAGTGTCAGCATGGATATGTACCCTTGTGCTATGAACTACTGGGCATTTATTGCTGCAGGATTCCATGAAAGAGGAATTCTTGAAGGAAAAAGGAAAAGAGGAGTAATAAAAAGGAACAGGAAGAAAAGAGGAAGAAGACAGAGAGAAGTTGTTGGATTTGATGATATTAGGGTTCTTTTCCAACGTAAGTAACTCTATGATTCTATGATTGCATGTGGGAGGTGGGCTGAGAGAGGCATCGGGGATGCCTTGGGAGGAGGCGTGTGTATAAGACAGTCCCCACCTGTCAATCAGTGTGCCACTCACCCGCTCCCCACTCCTTCGTTCTAGAAGGTTCTGTTGTCCTCTGTTCCCCATTAGTCCCCTGCCCTGAACCACTCCCTACCCTCCTTCCCGTTGGTCCGTGCTCTGTTAACCCACCTTAACTCCTCCTCACTCTCCGCCTTTAACCCCCCTCGAATATATACCCGGACCCCCCCCCAAGGTCGATGCTTATTTGCCTCTGCTGCCCTTCGGGGAGGGTTGTACCCCTGCTCCCTTCTATTCCTTTCCTGAAATAAACTCCTCCGGACTTAGCAAGCAAAGAAGCCCCCCTGCACGTTATTTACTGGTGAGGCGTCGATACTATCCGGGCTTGGGCGGAAGGTCGGCTGTGGGCATCCATCCAAGGGACCTGTCGGGACCTGCCCAAGGACAAGACACCCCCGCAATTGCACTTGTGGAATCAATTCCAGTTTAATCCAGTTTGTGAGCCGCTGGTGGATGTGGGATTCACATTCTCTGAACCTGAGAGAAGCAGTGAGAGAAGATAATCATTGGAGTCAGATGCATCATTCTTCCCTTCAATGAGGGGTTGCCTGCTTTTACTGTAAGTGGTGACCGCTGACGTTGGCTGCAGCCTAGGCTGAAGAATCAGGACTCTGATGGTTTGGGTGGTGTTGGCAGCCAAGGTTGAGCACGGTGAATCTGCCGAATCCTCCCAGAAAGCGTGTCCAGAGACCCTTCGCGGGACGGATGGGAGACGCTGCAGGGACAGCCTCTAGGACCCCGTGGACACCGAGCAGCCTGCTGAAACCGGACACTGCCGCCTGCTTTCCCCAGAAAGGTAGAATACCTTCTCTGTGTCTCCCTAGAGAGGAGACCCAGTCTTTTCTGGCCGTGTTTGGCCCCTTGGCCTTATAGGCTGGGTGGGGAGAGCTGGTGGGGAGAGCTCTTCTGCCCCGACTTGGCTTTGATTGTGGGAAGAGATGTCTGCAGATTTGAGCACTCGATATCCAGAGAGAGAGAGACTCACTTATGAGATATGAAGAAGCCTGGTGCATGACCACGGAGTTTGTGTGTCCACTCAGGCACTCTTTGACTTTTTCCAATGGGCAAAACGCCATGGCTTTCCTATGGGCATGATCTCCTGCCTGAATTTTTAACCTGGCGGCCTCTGGACTGGTACTTTTGGGACTGGCACGACTGAAAAGTACTGGCACGACCGGGGTGTGGGGGTGATTTGGCATTTTCATGTGTATTCAGTGCTTTCCTCCATGCTGGGGAAGATAATCCCCGGGAGGGAGTGCCCCGCCCCACGCGGGAGGCCATCGGCCATCCTGCCCCTGCTGGGCGGGGACCACGCTGCCCTGAGAGGGTCCCCGCTGGCTTCCTTCCACCCGCACCGCACGGGGGGCATCTTTACCCGAGGTGCCGGCAGCGCAGCTCCTTTCAGAGTCGCTAGACCATGCGCAAGAGGAGCCATCTGTACACCCTTCTCCTTTCCCCTGTGAGGCGTGTGAGCCGGCTTCGCTGGGCCCGGCCCGACAAGAGGAGCCTCGCAGCTGCTACGGCACCTGCGGACGCTGCTTCCACCGTTCCACGATCTGATCCGATGCCTGCAACCAGCCCAGCACCCCCCGAGTTTTTTGGACTGTCCCGAGGCTGCCCCTGCGGTGAGAGCTGGGACAGTGAAAGAAGCCATCAGCCTGTTCCACGGCGGCGGCACTGTTCGATTGCTTTCAGCCGGTGCCGCGAAAGTGAAAACGTTAAAACTCGGCCTTCTGCGGGGGGAGCGACTCTCATTTGGTCGGGGCGTTCCTTCTGCGGCTTGTGACACCTGACTCCCCCTGTGCGCACCAGCGGCGTGGGGAGGCGGCTTCCAGAGGTGCTGCCTCTGGTCCCAAGCCCGGGGAGAATGGGGGTTGTTATAAATACGATTGCCAATTTGATTTTATCAATAATTTGCCGGAGCCAAATTATGATATAAAAACAAAGTACAAAATTTATTTCGCGCAAATTGACAAAATTTCGGTAAGCCATGGATCGGACAGGGTCTAGCCCGGGAATAGACCCTGGGTGCCGCGCTGAACAGCTCCAAGCACTGGCAGCTTCGGAGTGTAGCGAGCACACCGAGCTTTCTCCATGTAGGTCTTTTTATCCCATTTTTCTTGCCACGGGCTAGGAAGTCCGT
This sequence comes from Motacilla alba alba, assembly GCF_015832195.1. Taxonomy (NCBI): domain Eukaryota; kingdom Metazoa; phylum Chordata; class Aves; order Passeriformes; family Motacillidae; genus Motacilla; species Motacilla alba. The sequence goes on from NC_052042.1 coordinate 378,791, forward strand.
TGTCCTTTTCATAACCAAACAAGTTCCAAAGGTTTCTCCGGTCCAGTAGAATGGTATCTGATGGAAGGTGGTCCTGTCCTCGATGTCTTCGGGAATAATTCATCGACTTTTGGTCTTGTGCTAGACAGGATTAATCTTAACAGTACGCAGTCACATCCCGAGAGAGATATCCTTATCATCACCCTGAATTCCGATACTCAGTCCTTACTGGAAATCTCTTTTGCAAACCGAGAGATTTCCCAGAACTGTTTTAAAATTCTAAGCAGTGTGTTCCCCCCCTTTCAGTCAGGGGATCCAGGTGTGCTGCTGATGACATAATTCCCTGTGTGGCTGCAATTGTGAAACTAACTGTCTCTGTTGGGTTTTTACATGTAAATAGAGTCTATCGGTGTGGTAGGCGTTGGTGCTTTGCTGCAGACTGACTTTTCTTGTGTATTTCCCTGAGAACATGTCCAAACGTAACTCTCCTTCTATCCCTTTTTACTTTAGCATTTATCTACCTTATTTTATACTATTCTGAATCTATTCTTCTACTGTAATAAATATGAATTTTGACACTCATTCATAACAGGGGTGGTGCCGAGGAGCAGAGAGTGGGGATGTGTTCATTTGCGTCGCGGCGGAGGGAGGCACACCGGCAGCGAGCATCGCTCGCTTGCTCTGGGCAGACAAGACCCCCAAATCCGGGATGGGGATTCACATTCCTGGGAATAAATTCTCCCTCCCAGCTGATGACATGGACCCGTGGTCCTAGGGGGAGGGGGAGGAGGCGTTTGGCCACACCTGCTGCTGGGACACTGGAGCTTGGTGGGGGCGGGCTGTGAGAACAAAGACTCTGCCCCATAGGCTGGGTCTTGGTCGCTTGGCCTGTCCCCCTGGGCCGGGGCCCCTGCCCCGCTGACCGCCAGCTTTGGGGGCTTTGGCCCCCGCCCGTGGGCTTGGTCTGGTCTCCCTGGCCTGCCCACCGGGGCCAGGGCCTCAGCCCTGCCCCGTGCCGCAGGGTCCTAAACCCTCTGCTGCTGCTGGTCTTTTTGAAGGAAAAAAAAAAAAAAAAGGTAGAAAAGGCTGAGTTTTCACTGTCAGCTCAAAATACTGGCAAGCCACAAGTCAGCCTTGACCCAAGTGGTTCAATTAAGGGCTGTGGCCAGGGCATTCCAGGAATTTTCTCAATATTGTTTGATAATTATCAATGAATTTCTAATAGTTGATGGTGACTTTCTTTAGCAGTTCTCTGTTTCAGGATTCTGCAGGTCTGTTTCAGAACCAGAGAAGGACCTTCAGGGATGTCAAAGAGCAACATGTCCAGTGAATGGACCTTCTCCTGAAACTCAGCTGTTTGGACTTGAAACAATGAACATTCTTTGCATGGTTGTTTGAGTTTCTGATATTGTAAACCTTGTTTCAATGATATAATAGAAGTAGGTATTCTACAGGTAAAGAATCTCCTTGATCATTCTACATCAGCACTTGATTGAGGTTTTGATTGGCAATGGATAAACCTCTCGAGATGTGTTCTCTCTTCTGCAGCGGCCCAGCAGAAGAAATTGCAAACGCAGCTCTTTCTTTTTTATTCACAGTAGAGAGGGTGAGATGTGGGATTCACATTCTCTGAACCTGAGAGAAGCAGTGAGAGAAGCAGAGAAGAGAATGATCAAAACAATTCTTATCTCATGTTGTGATGCACTAGATTATTATTTGGATGCTGCACTGGGTGTTGTGTTATACAAATGTTTCCCCCCTTTCCTCAGATGGTTGTTCCCTTGGTACGGTGGTCTGTCCCTTGTAGCCCCTCCCTTTGCCCCTCCTCACTGGTGTCCCCTTGGCTGCGGCCTTCCGTCCCCGCCTCCCATTCCGCGGGTATACATGTCCCTTGGGTTTGGAGCTCTTCCTCTTTATTCACCTGGAAGCCCTACGATGCAGATGTCCCCTAACAGCTAATAACAGGACATCAGAACCACGTGGAGAAAGAGCTCTTCTCGTCCTTTACTTCGTCCATGTAGGATCCGTGTGGGCTTAAATCCCAAACTAGCCGGGGGGATTTACAGCCCGAAACCCACGGGTTCCTTCAATCTCATTTGCTGCGCTTTGTTTGTGCACAAGTGGAATGCATTCTGGAAGATTGTTTACCTGAAGGGAATTGGTAATTGGATTCTGGTGTGAGTGTTTTGTTTTCTTGACTAATCTCTACAAGCTGTGTCCTGACGGTCGGTCAAGAGACAGTCATGAGATTTTGTTCAGTTGAGTTCTTGTTCAGTTTCAGTCTAGATGTAGTGTAATATAGTGTAATATAATATAGAGTATTATTGTATAATAAAGTAATTAATTTGCCTTCTGATATCATGGAGTCCTCCTCATCATTCCTCCTGCCAATCGGGTGAAATTTCACCAATAGGTGGACTCTTAGAGAAAAATAGGTAATAGGACAAAAATTAGGTAGGAAACGTTATGGTAACTAAATACATATAATATAGCCAGGGAAGCACAGACAAGAAATAAAGGTAAATTAAATCTCTACAACCTGCTGCTACTTTTCACCTTGAAAAAGGCACTGCATTAAACACATTGGGCATTTGTAGCAGATGAAGATTTTTTGGTGAGTTTATAACTGTGAACAAAGAATCAAAGGATAAGAAAATTCTAATGGGAGCATGTGAGTCAACAAATGTTCATACTTGGGTCTAAATCTCATCCCTGGAAGTGTCCAAGGCCAGGTTGGATGGGGCTTGGAGCAACCTGCTGCTACTTTTCACCTTGAAAAAGGCACTGCATTAAACACATTTGGCATTTGTAGCAGATGAAGATTTTTTGGTGAGTTTATAACTGTGAACAAAGAATCAAAGGATAAGAAAATTCTAATGGGAGCATGTGAGTCAACAAATGTTCATACTTGGGTCTAAATCTCATCCCTGGAAGTGTCCAAGGCCAGGTTGGATGGGGCTTGGAGCAACCTGGGATAGTGGAAGGTGTCCCGTCCCATGGCAGGGAGCTGGAACTGAATGGGCTTTAAGGTCCTTGGCAACCTAGGGCATTCTGTGAATTGCTAATTCTAAATCGTTCCATCCCAGAAAGGAGAGGGGCAGCAGCACTGGGAAGAGCATTCCTCTGGTCACGATGAGATGGCCCAGCGTTCCTGCTTCTTTTCTTTCCTGCAATACCATCTGCCTGAACAGGCTGGTTCCGCTCTCATGACTGTGGTCAGTTCGGTGACCTGGGGCAACCCCTCCACAAACTCAACATCAGCTTCCCAGTGCTGAATCTGGGGATTTCTCCAAGTCATCACCGAATTGTGGGATGCCCCGAACGCATCAGTGAACACTGTAAGTGCCTTGAGTGGCCTACGACTCCTTATCTCAGGAGGAATGAGATGGAATTCCTCGTTCTCAGGAGGAATGAGGTGGAATTCCTTGTTAAACAATTTGTGTGACAGGGTGCAGACTGAGCTTGTCCACTGTAGGTGTCCAGAGATAGCTGGAGGCTGGCATTGCTCTGGAGCAGGTTCTCAAACCTTTGGTGAACCTCTCAGGAGAGCTCTTTCTCTCCTTAGAAAGTTTTATCGGGAGGTGAATACACTGAAAGTCACAACCAGCCAGATCATGCAATCTTACCCTGGCCTTCCGGATCAGCTGAGCCATCAGCTCTTGTGGCTGTGTGATGGTTTTGGATCGCTGGTGGGAGAGGAAAACCCACTCTATGATTAAGAGTGAATCCTTCTGCCCTTCAGACCACTGGAATATTAACCCATGTAAATGTGGTAGCTTTCCCAGGACAATGAATTTGAAAGGCAGCTCGGGCCGATAACGATGAGCCTGCCTCTCGGCCAAAGCCTTCTGCACCTTTTGGATTGCGGTTTCTGCCTCTGGGGTCAGCTCCCTGAGAGAAGCCAGGTCTCTCTCCCCTCTCAATAAATTGAGGAGGGAGGGGATCTAGGTCCTCGGTGAGGCCTAGCCAGGGCCTGACCCAGTTCAAAGACTCACACAGGGAATGGAGATCTGCTAGGGTTTTGGGATCACTCTTGTTTTCCAGTTTCTGTGGAACAGCAGTCCGTGCAGTGATCTCCAAGCCCAGGTACTTCCAAGGTGGCATTCTCTGAACTTTGCTTTCCTGCAGTTGGAATCCAGCAGAGGTTAAAACTTTAACCACTAGATCAAGAGTGTCTTGGAGTATTGTGTTGTCTGGGGCACACACAAGCACATCATCCATGTAGTGTAGGATGATTGCCTCCTTTTTCTGGGCACGCACTGGGGACAGCAGTGAAGCCACGTACCACTGGCAGGTGGAAGGACTGCATTTCATGCCCTGAGGCAATACTCTCCAGTGATAGTGCTTCACTGGGGCTTCTTGACTGATGGTAGCAACTGAGAAGGCAAACCGTGGTGCATCTTCCAGGTGTAGGGGAATATGGATGAAACAGTCCTTAATGTCCAGGACATCCAATTGCCAGTTCTGGGGAAGCATTGCTGGGGAGGGCATCCCTGGTTGGAGTGACCCCATGTCAGCGATTACTTTGTTTATTTCTCTTAAATCATGGAGGAGCTGCCACTTATCCTTCCCTGGATTTTTTATTACAAAGACTGGGGAATTCCATGGGCTGGTTGTTTCTTCTCTGTGGCCTTTGGCCAATTGCTCTTCTGTGAGCTCCTCAAATGCCTTAAGCTTTTCCTTGCTGCATGGCCACTGATTTACCCAGACTAGGGTATCATCCAGCCATGTTAACTTGTGGGCAGGGCGCTCCACAGTGGCCACCTCTAAAAATCCTGGAGTGTCTTAGGGATGACCAATTTGATCCCCCACTGGGACATGGTGTCTCTCCCCCACAGGAGAGCTGTGACAAGGGGAGTCGGTGACAAATGGACGGATGCTGGCCAATTTTCCGTCTGGCCACTCAATTTGTACAATGCTTTTTTAGATCTTTGCCAATGTGACTCCTTCTACACCTTGGATTTTGCCAACCACAGGTTGCAAGTCCAAATGTGACCACAGCATTTTGGGTATGATTGTCTCATCTTCCCCTGTGTCAAGCAATCCTTCCACGTGGAGATGGTCTGCTCCACACGTTAGTTAGCATCCCATAATGGGTTTATCCTCACCAACCACTTCTGCCCAGTAGACACCAGGTGCTTTGTCATCTACTGGAATTTCCGCTGGAAAGGGAATGGCCTGGGTGATGATTTGTCCCTCAGCCAAATAGAAGTGTGACTGAGAGCAGCGCACCAGGAGAATGAGGTTAGGAATGTCCCCCTTGATGGCCATGGGAGCCACCTCAATCTCCACGGGTGTGTGTGCGGTGTCCCCAGTAACAAAGTAGTCACTGTCCACTCCTGTGTGATCTAATGTCAAGTCCTGTGAGTCCTCTGGCAGGTCCACTCCAATGACTCTCCAATGGGCAGACCTGAAAGGAAAGGCTTCGGTGGTCACAAGCTTGAAACACTTGTGAGGCTGCCATTTTGTTATGCAAACATTTCTTTTGTTATCCCGCACCCCACCTCCCTTCCTCCCTCTTTTCTGTTTTGAGAGAGGTTTTCCCCTTAGGGGAGCCTGCTACATTTATATGGTGGTGCGGGGTGGGCTTGCGCTCCTGTCCTAGTTTTTTTGTTTGTTGGTTTTCTTCTGCTGCTGGCTTTGAGGGCAGTCCCTGGCAAAGTGTCCTGGCTTCTTGCACTGGAAGCAGATGACATGTTGAAGCTGTTCTGGTGACACCTGTTGCCTCCTCACTCCTGGAGATACAGCTGTCACAGTCCTTAGGTTTGTTGACCTTGGCCTTGTCTCTTGTGCACTGAACAGTTCTGCTTTCTTGGCACAAGCTTCTAGCATCTGGGCTAGTGTAGGTGTAGGATCGATAGGCAGTCCTAGGAGCACCCTGCGGCAAACCTCATTGGCATTTCTCTGTGCCATCTTAATTAACTCCATCTGTGCCATGGGGTCTTGTCTTTCTATTTGTGCACAAAGATGGTCAACAAACTGCAAGAAATTTTCTGAGGCAAACTGTTTTATGTTAACTACCCCTTAGCTTCAACTGTTGGCAACTGGTTTTGTCTCCTTGTTCCACTTTTACTGTTAGCAACTCTCCAATTTTGTCCCAGGCAGAGATAGAATTCACATTCTGCTGGGTAAACTGAGGGAAATGGAAAGACAACAAGCGAACAAACCTTATTGATCATCCTTTGGAAACTTTAACGTTTCCACTACCTAGGGTATCTTTAACTTGTGTATAAATGCCTCGCTGTGGTGCAGTAAGCTGAGAGCCCATTCTGATGTTACACACAGACTGTGCACTTTAATCTACCTTCGTTGCAACAAGCCCAAACAGAAACTGAAAGCGCTACAATGTCCACAGCCAATCTAGGGAAGCGTCTGCAGTTTTTCCTCCCCTCAGCTCTGAAGTAAGAAGCAAAAACAGCGTGCATGCAAAACCGCGTGGCTTTAAAATCGCCGGTGGCAGCTGCACAGGCTCCGCCGTGCCACATGGCTGTCGAGAGCTGGGGCATCCCGCGGATTGGTGTCGCCTGCACCAGTCCCCACTGTGCCCAGGAGCTGCCGCCACCTGCACGTGTCCGCTCACGGTAAAAAAGCACAAGCCATGCTGTGGAAAAACCAAAACCGCCGCACTGCAGAGTTGACATCCCCCTGCGCTGCAGAAACCGAAACTGCCACGCTGCAGAGCTGGCTCGGCCCCATGCTGCAAAAACTGGAACCGCTGTGCCGCAGAGCTGGCACGCTTGGAGCTGCCGCCGCTGCGGAAACGCTCGCAGCCCAGAACTGGCGCCACCGCTGCCGCACTACTGCCTGCACACACAAACCCCTCCACACGGGGCTGCACCCTTCCCTTGTGCCAGAGATTAACCTCCTCCAGCCAGGGGTCAGTCCAGGGTCCCGCTACCACTCCTGGGGACCTGGGTTGGCTGGAATGTTGCAAGGAAGTCCTCTGTCTGGGACCGACTCATCTTGGGCTGAGACGAGCTGCCGGCCCTCCCTCAAAAATTCCGCTGTTCAAAAAGCGGCGGTGACCTCCAAGGAAGCTGACGGTCCAAAAGGCTTGTAAAATCCACATGTGGATATCCAGCTGTAGCACGGGTCTCTGACCTTGCGGAAGACACCACGTTCTGATGCCAGCTGTCAGATTGAAAGCCTGGTGGGGTCTGGTTTGGCTAGCTCTGTACCCCATTAGTACCAACAAGGACAAAAGCAAAAGATGAGAAACGCTCTTTGTCCTCAGAAACCAAAAGCCCCACAGTTTTATTGTGGGACCACTCCAGGGACATCTGGGAAAAGAAAGAGAAAGAATGGCTCATGGCGAGAGATTTTAAACCTGGGGGAAGGGGGGCGGAGGCGAGGGGCCACAGCCAATGGGACACAACTGATGGGAGGGGTGAGGGGAGGAAGTTACTCGGGGGAAGACCACCACCACAAGACTCAGAGGAGAGGGGGGAACAGAACAAACCGTGTGATACAAACAAGCCACGTTGTGCAATATAAAAACTACTCAGTGCGAAATTCCAATCACCCAGTGCAAAATAATAACTAAATAAACGACTTAGTGCAGTACAACAGGGTAGTAAGTTAATAAATTCCGTGAGTACTAGAGGAAGCTAAAGGTAGCAGAAAAATGTCCTTAGGATCATGCTATACATGCGGCGTCTGGCTTGTTGCTCCAGTGATGCTGTGCCCTGGTGGCAGCAGGAAGGGTGGCATGGGTTACCCACGTGCTCTGATCCCCTTTCGCTCTCGCGCGCATCAGGAGTGTCCATGCCCCGCCTCAGCCACCGGCAGGCACGATCGCCGTTTGGCCACTAGCTGGGGTCCCGGACCGACAGAAGTGGCTGATAAATGTGGACCCACGTGGAAGGATCGGGGTAAAGGAAGAAGGAAGGACTCTTTGCTTGTGTCTCTGAGCTGTCTTTATTTTTTACTGTGATGGGAGCGGCGCAGGTGCTGCAGTGCCGCGGCTCAAAGGGGAGCAGTGGCAAAAGAGTGCAAAACAAATAAAAACGGTGGCTTTGGGGTGGGGGTGGGGGGCTGTCTCCCAGGAGGAGACCGTCTAACAAATCAAGGACTAGAAAGGAAGGGTATGGGGGGATAAATAAACATAAAAAAGTAATATTTAATAATAAGTAATTTAATAATAAGTAATACGGGGGGATAAGTAAACATAAAACCAATAGAGAACGGGAAGGACAAGGGGCATACCGATGAGTGAAGGGAAATATCACAACTGACAACGAAGCTTCTAGATAAATTAGTGTAGCAAATTATGACAGACAGGCTGCAGGGACAGGATTTTGGAGGATAGACAGGGAAGAATCTGGAATTATCATAACTGCCACGGAGAAAAGGCAGGAGGACAGGTGGTAAACAATTTTAGGTCGAGTCTAAACATGTAATTTTCAAAACCCCACAGCCACACTCCAGCTCCTATTTATCACCCAACTAAGAGATGTTTAAATGCTCTGTCACACTCACCCATATCTCTCTGCAGGCCAAGAAATCTTCCACCCATAAAACATAAGTTCTCAAAAGGCTTTAACAGGTTTGGCTTTTGAACAATGGCATGGCTTGATTTCAGATTCCTGCAATTTATTGTATTTAACGTGCTGTTAAAGACCCTGCAGCATCACTGGCCTTCTCCTGCCCCAAGGAAGGGAAAAGACAACACAAACCAGCCTCACAATAAACACTGTGCTGTCCCAGTGCAGACAGTCCCTGGCTGCAGCAGCAATTTCTCTCAGCTATCAGCAAAGTTATTTCAGTTGAGAGAGGGGATTGTCCTGCTCTTTCCTGAGCTGGGACAGCCTCACTTCAAGTCTGGAGGCAGTTTTGGGCACCACAATATAAAAAAAGATAAAAAGTTATTAGAGAGTATCCAAAAGAGGAACACGAAGATTGTGAAGGGTCTGGAGGGGCCACAAAAAGAGTGGCCAAGGTTACTTGGTCTGTTCAGCTGGAGCAGAGGGGGCTGAGGGCTGAGCTCACCAGGGGCTGCAGCTCCTCCCCAAGGGCAGCTCTGATCTCTGCTCCCTTGACAGGGACAGGACCCAGGGAATGGTTGAAGCTGAGCCAGGGAAGGGTTAGGCAGGAGATCAGGAAGAGGTTCTTCCCCCAGAGGGTACTGGGCACTGCCCAGGATCCCCAGGGAATGGTCCTGGCCCCTAGGTTGTCAGAGCTCCAGGAGAATTTGGACAGCACTGCCAGGGATGTGCAAGGTGGGATTGTTGGGGTGTCTGTGCAAGGCCACGGGTGGGACTCAATTCTCGGGGGACCAGCTCAGGCTATTCTGTGATTCTCTTCTCTGGTTGCCTTGTTGAAGCTCTTACTGGCAGAGCAACAAGGCAATGTCTCTCTCCCTCTCTGTGCTCATAGCCTGCATCCCAAGGCATGCCCAGCCTTCTGGGAATGCAGGGCAAGAAGGAAGGGTCAGTGTTTGGCACAGCCGTGTTCACCAGCTGCCTGGTTTGAACAGAGGGTTGAACACAGCACCTGTGGCTGCTCTGAGACAGGGCCATCACAGGGCTCTTCCACAGCTTGCAGGGTTGTTGAGGCAGTTTCAGCCTGCAAGTACCAAACCACATGTTCAAGCCTGTTGTAGTGCACTAATAGTTATTTAGTTGTTGTATTGCACTGGGTGATTTGATGTTCTGTCACATGGACTGTCCCCTTTTCCCCTCATATGGTATGTTCCTCCTTCACCCCTCTGCCCTACACCCCTGGTGGCCCGTGCCCCTGGAACCGCTCCCCGTGTCCCTCCTCAGTGGTCTCCCATTGCCTGCGATCCTCCTTCCCCACCCCCCTTCCGCGGGTACAAATGTTCTCTGGGACTGGCCCACTTTCTCTTTTCCAGCTGGGTGCTCTACAGGTAGGAGTGTCCCTTTCCAACCAATAAACCAGGACACTAGTCCATGTGGAGAAGGGCACTTCTCAACATTTGCCTTCGCCTATGTAGACTCCGTGGGGGCCAGAGTCCAGAGCTAGCTGGAGTGGATTCTTTGGCCCCAAACCCATGGATACTACACAAGCCCTACTTTTTTACCGGTGGAGATGCTCTCAAATAATCTTGACTTTTCCAGATGACACCCTGCCATGTGGCTGGGTTGGTAATGCTTCAGCTCTACTCCAGGGACCAGGCTGGTCTTTCTCAGAGGCACCATCCTCAGGGAGCCACCACTGAGAGCAAACCAGGTGGCCAGAAGTGATGCTGCTGATGTGGAGGCTCTTGCACTGCACAGGGCTGGATGTGGGTGTGAGCATCCGGTGCCCTCCCCAGCAGTCAGAATGCTGAATTAATGTGATGCCTTTAATTTTACAGGTGTGCTCTCCCAGGAGCTTCCTACCAAGTTGGAGTGACTTCATGGAAATGGTCTTTGCATCTTAATGAAGATAGAAAACCTGATTATTCCACACCGAGTAAATGGATTACCCAGGATGCAGCAGGAGCTGTGTAAAACTGCAGCTGGTCACAATCCTATGGGGAAATCCCATCTGATCCCACTCCAGCTCTCCAGAAGTCTCCTTGCTGACTCCTTTTCATCCCCTCTGAAATTTCTGTCATCTCTAAGTTCCCCCTGGCTTTGCTGCTGCCTCTCCTAAGCTTCCATCCCATCCCAGGCCTCCCTCCTTTGCTCCATGAGTCACCCAGGCATTCCCAAACGCAGCGTTGTGAGGAAGGATGCTCTACACAGAGCCCAGCTAGCTCTGACAGCTATAAATAGTCCAGACATTCATTTCTATCAATGAGCGCTCATCCTGCCTGTGTGATGGAATTACAGTGCAGTGAAAGCCTTCAGGACTGAGATTCTCCTTTATCTGTGCCCTTCTCTCCCCAAAACAACGAGAGGAGCTGTCTGAGCTGCCTAAACACACCAAGACGTGTCAATGTATCCAATGCTTTGAAAAACGAGCAGGTGCCTGCTCTTTTGGCAGCAGTCCAGCTGTCGGTGTTTGGCTGCTGCAGGTCAGCAGCCAGCCTGACCTCTCATTTCTCATTTTGAGGCCTGACACCAGTTTTGTGTCCCTCAGAGGCAGCCCTGGAAATAAAATTATCACAGTGCTGTGGTTTTTCTGTGTATGCATCTCCCTGGAGCTGTCACAGAAAAGAGAGCCTGGCAACACAGGCACTTCCACACAGGAAGTGAGCAGCTTTGTACTGCGAAGGTGTTTTCTCCTATTTATTCCTTTATCCTCAAGCAGTTGCCTGTACTGGTGCACCTCATCCCTGTGCTATCTTGGCTGGTGCTCTTTCAGTGGGAGCTTGGTCTTGGAGCTGTGTCAAGGGAAGTTTAGGCTGGATATCAGAAAAAGGTTTTTCCCCCAGAGGGTGCTGGGGCACTGCCCAAGCTTCCCGGGCAATGGTCACAGCCCCTGGCTGCCAGAGCTCCAGGAGTGTTTGGACCCAGGGACGCACAGGGTGGCATTATTAGGATGTCTGTGCAGGGCCAGGTGTTGGACTTGATGATCCTCGTGGGTTCCTTCCAATTCAGGGTATTTCATGATTCTGTGATTTCTGGTGATGCTTCAGGATCATCCAAAAGCTGCATTTCTGCCTCCCCTTCCCCCCCAACCATTGCAGCAGGAGCTGCTGCAGTGACCCAGGACAGTGAGTGACACAGGACACAGCAGAGCCGCCACTCTCTTGGGAAACCCTCTGATCAATGCAGAGGTGCATTGGTGTGGCATGAATGTGCCGCAGAGAAGAGCATGGCATGCCTTGAGTCTCCCTCCAGCTTTTCCTCCATGAATGAGAGGATTCCCCAGCAATTTTCCTTCAATGGAAAGGACCAGAAGGGAGTTGTCCAGATGAATTAAACCCCATAATTTTGTAAGAATTTTAGTGGAGGTGAAAGCAATTTAATAGAGAAAAAGGGAAGGTGGTCACACTTCCGTGACTTTCCCAGCATTCAATATTTGCTGAGAATTTCCTTTCATGGAAAGCAACACAGTGAGAAGCCCCTTGCACATCAATTTCCTCAAGGATCCATGTAAGCAAACCTCACCTTGCGTCTCCTTTTTAGTTTTGAGTAAATGAGAAGAAAATCTCTCCAGCTCTGACACACTGAGATTCAGTCATTAATTTATCATTTGAAGGCAAATGAGGTTCTCACAGCTGCTGTGGCCCATTTTTCCATGCCATGCTGTCTGTGCTATGCATGCCAAGCTTGGTGCCAACAGTGGTTTCCATCCCCTGCTTTATTTTTGCAGGGGAAGGATTGGAGAGATGGAGAGGATCAAGGAATGAGGGTGTTTGAACCAAGTAATTCTTCACAGGGGAATCAGCAACTCCACAGGTTAAGTCCACTCTTGGGCAGTGAATGAGTGAAGGAAGAGAGAAAGAGGATCCAGATGTGGCTAGGAACATCCAGGACTTCAAAGCATTATCAGGAACCATGGGGGAAAGGCAGGTCCAGCTGAGCTGCAGGCAGAAGACACTCCAGTCTCTGCATGTCTCTCTTTCCACTGAATTTTAATTAATTTTTTTAAAATTTTTAAAATTGTTTTTTACTGCTGCTGTGGAGAGATGCCACGTTAGGAAGCTGCCTCCACTCATGCGTTGCTGCTACCCAAACCAGATGCCTTGCCAATATGTCCCATCTTGAGATTCCTTCTTGGGCTTAGGGAATGTGAAACCAGCTCAGAGCTTCAAATTAACCCATAAGTCACTGTGCAGGAGGAACTGGGATGTGGAAGAACGTGCCAGGGATCCTCAGGTCTCACCCTGCCACAGCCATGAGAACACACGGCTTGTAGACACAGGTGATGAATGCACAGCCCCCTCCCAGACTAGATCTGCTCTAGGACTTTTTAAAAATACATCTTCAATGAAAACATTAAATACTAAGAAAAGTTTTGAGGTTTTAAAATACTCCTTGGAAATATTTTCATGATTTTGGTTCCAGGCCAAAACTTCACAGGTTTTCAACAACTGAAAGCTGGACACTTTGCCAAAAAAGTATCGCTTGGGCTTTTGATCTTCCAGTGGGAAAGAAAAACAAAAAAGAATTTCTTTATTAAGGAAGAAAACAGTAATCAATCCCAAAACGCAAAAAAATATATATTTGACTGAGTGTTTTTTATGAGCCCTGACTAATTTTTTCCTTTTATTGTAGGAAAAAGATGATGGTGAAAAGAGAAATGCCATCAAGCTGGCCATAGCATCAAAGGATATGATTGTATAATGTTATATTGTACATGAATATTTTTGAACTGCTGAAAAAGCTACTCTCCCTTGGGCAAAGGAAGTGGTGCAGATGCTTTTTAAAGTGCATGTCTTTGGAAACAGGATTGGCTATTGAGTGGAGCAGGGAGAGCCTGCAGAGCAGGGGGTATTAGGGACAGGCACAGAGAACATCAGCTCAACTCCAAAGTCCCCATTAATAAAGGCTCGCACATAAATACAGATGACAGGTATTGATTTTCCTTTGCAAGCTGAGTGCTTTCCCCTGGCTAATGAAATGCAGCCCCTTCCTTAAAGAGAGGTCACAGTGTGGTATACCCACCAAGATTTAATGGGATAGGAAAATAAATAATGCTCCTCTGAGGGAAAATGCAGCTGATCTGCCCAGGTTGTACCTGCTGGAAAATGTCTGTCCCAGCCTGGAAATAGGAATTCAGACAAAAGCATTTTGTGTTATGAGCAGTGCTGGCACACACTGATGTATGTAGGGCTTCTGGTGGAATTTGTCAGTCTTTCCTAAAATCCAGAATGACTTTTATTTTGTCCTTCAGGCCTGAAATATTTTGCTGTGATATTTCAAAATTGCATGATGTGGATCCCTCCCAGAAGACTGATTTGGATGGAAATTTACTTTAAAAAGGAATGAGAAGGAAGTGTCTTTACAAACAAAATGTGGGCCTGCTGGTAGATAAACCCAGATACTGATAGGTGAAAGAAGTAATGGGTGGAACCATAAATTTCATAGGAATTCCACTAATTGACACAGACTGTTGCTTACCCAAGACCATGCTAAATTCCTGGAGGTAGAGAAAAAGAACAGAGAGATACAAAGAAAAAGATGGGTGGGTCCACATTAGAAAGTGGTCTGTATCAGGCCATTTGGGAATTCTGTACCTCTCAAGTACCTCAGGTAATGGGGAAGGAGAGAGGGAAATGTGACTGGGAAGTTAGGATAAAAAGGAGGCTGCATCCTCTAACAATTTGAGACACCCCATGGGAAATGCCCCATGGCCTCTCCCTTTATTCAAATAAAGTTACAGAACTCCTCTGTCTCAGTTTTGAACATAAATGTCTGGTGTTTGTGGATTAATTTCTTGCCATTTTCAAAGCCTTTTTTTAGTTTGGCTTTGTTTTGCATTTTCTTGGACTCTCATCAGCTCTCATCCACTGACAAATTCCTAATCCAAGAACAGAGTAAGTGACGGGAAGGGGGGGAAAGAAATGCTTTTACTTGACTGAGAAATTTAGTCTAATGCAAGATGTCTTGGTTTGAAAGACAGGTGTCTTCCAAGGAAGGTGGGAAACTCCCTTGGAATAGAGAGTATGACCCCCTCCCTCTGAATTACTGTAACTTTGAATTAAGGGGCATTCAAGCAAAGATATAGGAAAAGGAATAACAATTCTTTATTAGTGTGTATATGTACAACAAGGCAAACAAACAACAGCAATGGCAGCAACAATAAGCAAAAGAAAAAAACAAAACCAAAAAACACAACAGTGTCTTCCTGCTCTTGAAGCACTTCCCCTTGGTGCAGTTCCAGCCAGCAGGGGCGCTGCTGGCTCCCGGCCGGGCGGGGAGGTGCAGTGATTCCTCCGCGGCTGCAGGGGGCGCTGTGGCGGGAGCTCGGGCCCGCACGGTACCGGCAGCCTGGCCAAGACGGGAAGGGACGGAAAAAGGGCTTGCTTTACAAATGTCTCGGTTTTGAGACAACTTTAGGAGGAAAATTCTCTGGAATGAACAACTTCTCTACAGAAGGTAGGTTTTGGCATTCTCTCCCCAGGCAACATGAAAGGAACCTTGGAGGGTGTGGGGTTTCACCCCCGGATTGGGATGACCCCGAAAGATGGAAAAGTCCTTCCTCCAACCCGTGCCTTCGAAGAAAGACTCAGTAGTCTTCTGTTGTCTGTTCTCAAGGTTGTTTATTGTTGGTTATCTACAAGATTCTTCTCCCTGAACTGCTGTGGCCCGTTCAGCAGCTCAGACAAAGGCACTCTCTGCCCTCCCAGGGGGCTGGTGCCATCTTTTATATCATATATTACGTACTACATGTTTATGCTTTTTCTCCAATACCTACTATCTATATTGAATGGTGACTTTCTACTCTAAACCAATCTGTGAGTGCCAACATCACCAAAGACATGGAGGCTAGGAAGGAGAAAGAAAGAGGACAGGACACACCCAAGTCCCTCCATCTTAGAACTCCTTACCCCCATGTACAAAACTTGGACCCCTGCGTACAAGGCTTAAAACCCCCCTGTACAGCACTCAGAAATCCTACCCTTTACTTCGTGACTACTTCTACTACACTATCTAAACTTGTGTGTGTGTGGCTTGTAATTCTTCATACAGAGTTAGTAATTTGCTCCATGGGCTAAGATTGAAACCCCAAGAGTGTCTTTGGCTGCATGCCAGGGTCTCAGAGCCCCCTGCCAGCAGCTCTGGCCATCCAGGGCACCCAGAGGGATGTTCTGGATTCCAACATCTCCCCCTTCTCTTTGCACCAAAAGCACGTCTTTGGCAGCCTTATTCATGGCCTGCCACACACACTGAAGAATGCATGGCTGAATGAGCAGAAGAATTACAAGCCTTATCAAAATGTAAAACTATCATCTAACAAATTTTCTACAATATCACTGATTCCCACACCCATGCAGAAACCCAAAGTCTGCAATCTTCTGTGGACTGGTGAAGCACAATGGTTGGAATCTCTGTGCAGTCCACATCTGTGTGTCTTCTTCTTTGCTTGTCAAATGCTCAGCGTTTTCTTGCAGTTGATACAGTTTCACATTCTTCACTGAAATCCACCTGTACTTTGTACCTGTTAAAACACAAACAAATCCATGTCCCCGCAGGGACTGGAGTATCCTCTCAAAATCCCAGAAATGAAGAATAGGTCTTGATGTGAAAATGAAACCTTGATCTGTTCTGTTTTGCAAAATTGCATAGAGAAATGCAATACAACAGTAATTAGAAATCAACCAAATAATACAGACTATCAATAACACGTGTGAAATCACACAATTATCAAGCACCACAACATTGGACTGTCATCCCAGAGTCTGCAACAGCTGACGAACCTTAAAACAACAGAAGATTGAAGAAATCATGTCCGGATTCATGTTTCTCCAAGCTCCCTTTGAAAACCAGCTCAGCTGTCATATATGGTCAAATTGCCAAGTCAAAAGGACTTGAATACTTTTTGATGCAGAAAACTTCTGGGTTGATTGTCAATCACTCCACCAAGTAGAGCTAAAGCTTGGCCACAGCTCGAACTCTAATTGGTGAGTATCACTTAACACATTCTAAAACAAGACTCTTAAAAACAACAGTTATGAATAAGAAACCTTAGGATTAAAAATCATTCACACCATGAGATAACATGATAGGGATTCTTCAAATACAACAAACCTCTTCTTCAGAGATGTGAACTTCGTCACAGTCAGGACTGTGAACCTGGATCTGGACACTGAGAGTGAAAGAAGTGCAGCTGCATGAAAGACTCATTACCTAATACAATATTGAAACTCAAAAACCTAAGAACTTAATGTTACAACTGATTTCTCTGCTGAAGTACCTCTGTAATAATGACTGAGAAAAACCATGAGACTGGCAATCTGGATAGAAAAACCCAAAAAAACATGTGAGTAGTTAAGAAATCAAAAGTCAGGATCCTAAAGGGACACGTGTCTTGCAGATGATCACAAAAGAGATAAAAGATTATCACACAAAGACATGAAAGCCGGCTGTAAATACAATACCTTAACAATACCTTAACAATACAACAATACCTTAACAATAATTCTTATCACAAGACAATCTTTTTAAAGCATTCATATAACATCAACAACCATCATTATTTATCATTATTACTTATAAAAATTAAAAATAACAAAGGTTACAAACTCAATACCAACAATTCCTAGAACTCTGAACCATTGGGAAATCAGCTGATGATCCCACAGACTCTTTACATGATGTTTTGTTTCCCTAGGAAGCATTATTCACAGTAGAAAAACAATAAAATCCCAAGAAATGACTGATATGAAAATACCTATTTAGAAATTCAACCCTTAAAAAACTTTGTTTGACTGGAACATAGAACTCTGCACTTGTGGCATTGTCCATGTCTTCTGCATCTGAATCATGGTCCTCTGGCAAATGCTGTTGCCATCACTTTTGTGGAACCTGCCTGTGGAAGAACTGAATTGTCCCATATAACATCTGCTGCATTTTTTCTTTCTGGAGTTGACCCTGTTGAAAAACTGGATAAAACACTGTGAAAATTCTCAGAAGCTTCTCATCCTGCCCTTGGAAAAGTTTCCAGACCTGTTTTTCCCCAAAAGCCTGCCTGGAATTCTGGCTACTGTGGTTGCCTAGCAACTCTGACAGAGCGGTGCCTTGAAGGACATCTCCGCCCTGACCTTGTCCCGTCTCTGCCTGTGCCCTGCTCTGCTGTCCACCGGGATCCGCCTCCCCTGGCTCCGTGCCAACGTCCACAACTGAGCGCGCGATTCCTGTCCCGTCTGTGCCCGTTTCGCGTCTACAACATGCGAGCTGCCCCTCCCCGACCAGGTAGGGTTTCGCTCCACCGACACGCGCGCGCGTACTGGCGCTGCCGCTCCTGCACGAGCATCTGCCGCGGTTCTGTGCTTTGTCCAGTGAGCTGTCCTGCCAGCAGCGCTGCTGCAATGTGCGGGAGCGTCTCCGCGGCCGCGCGGGCTCTCAGCATGGAGCGCGTCACGGCACCCTGGGAACGCGCAACCGCCGCGCCCGTGCTTCCCGCCGCCGCTGCCTCTCCTGCTGCCGGCACTGCGCGTGCGCGCCGCCGCCGCTGCCGCCAGTGTGGCCCCCCCGCCAGCCTCCGCAACCCCCGCGGCCGCCTTTGTGGGCCCCCCGGGCTGCCGGCTGACCAGTGCCACCTCGGCATGGGTTCTGTGCCAGCCGCCGAAAAGCAGCTCCTTCTCCCGTCCTGCAATCTCTCTGCCCCCCATCCTGCCGTCGCCTCTGTGGCAGGCTGCAATTCTGGGGAACAAGCCACAAAGAAGGCAAAATCCCAGTCCTTCAAGCCGCGCTTTCCCGCAACTGGAAGAGGTGTGCCTGTGTACCCTGTAAGTCCTGAAGGTGATAACGATCCACCCCCCACCTTTTGGTGAGAGTCAGTTCTGTTCCTCCTAATTTCATAACAGTAAACCCCGTCTGCGGATGGCTAGACGATTCCCTCTCTTGCGGATGGCAAGAAGGCATCCCTCCCCCGACTGGTGGGAGTCATTTCTGCTGCCTGCTGATAAAAAGTACCCCCGCGGCACTCCGCAAAATTTCCTCCAGCATTACTCTCTCTGGAGCCAAAAGTTTCAAGGCCTTGTTTTCTTTCCCTGTTGCTAAATGATAAAGATGTCCATTAATCTCCCTGAGTTGTTCCTGGGAATATGCTTCCCCCGTGTTCTTAATTTTGACTGTTCTCACCAAAAGCTGAATCAATGCGAGGTCGGTCCGGAGATGGTCCTGGTCCCTGTCCAGCAGTTTTCCAGGCGAGGAATTCCAGATGCGCATTTCTGGTTTTCTTCCTCTCCGGGCTGCTCCCGAGGCAATTTGTCTTGGTGGAGGTCACAATATTTTGTGTGGGCCTCCCTGGTCCTCTCTGGAGCTTCGGAGTGTGCCTTCCTCCCATATTGGGGTTGGAGGTCGTCTGATGGTTTTATATCTTTGCTTCAGTCGTGCCCACCCAGGGATGCCAGATGTGGGGTTTCACCCCCGGATTGGGATGACCCCGAAAGATGGAAAAGTCCCTCCTCCAACCCGTGCCTTCGAAGAAAGACTCAGTAGTCTTCTGTTGTCTCTTCTCAAGGTTGTTTATTGTTGGTTATCTACAAGATTCTTCTCCCTGAACTGCTGTGGCCCGTTCAGCAGCTCAGACAAAGGCACTCTGCCTTCCCAGGAGGCTGGTGCTATCTTTTATATCATATATTACATACTACATGTTTATGCTTTTTCTCCAATACCTACTATCTATATTGAATGGTGACTTTCTACTCTAAACCAATCTGTGAGTGCCAACATCACCAAAGACATGGAGGCTAGGAAGGAGAAAGAAAGAGGACAGGACACACCCAAGTCCCTCCATCTTAGAACCCCTGACCCCCATGTACAAAACTTGGACCCCTGCGTACAAGGCTTAAAACCCTACAGCACTCAGAAATCCTACCCTTTACTTCGTGACTACTTCTACTACAATATCTAAACTTGTGTGTGTGTGGCTTGTAATTCTTCATACAGAGTTAGTAATTTGCTCCATGGGCTAAGATTGAAACCCCAAGAGTGTCTTTGGCTGCATGCCAGGGTCTCAGAGCCCCCTGCCAGCGGCTCTGGCCATCCAGGACACCCAGAGGGATGTTCTGGATTCCGACAGGAGGGAAGTGAAAAATCCTGTTTATTGAATAGACACAGTGCCCGCAGGAGACATGGAAAAAATATTGAATAGTGTTGAACCTCCTCGCTGCAGAGAACGCTGGTGGATTCAGAGTTCTTTCTTTAGCTGGCTTCCCCCGAGGTCTGGAGCTGGAATGTGGTGTCCCGCAGTGCCCTGCCAGTCTGCAGAGTCAGGCTTGTGTTGGGGTTTTTCACTAATGAGACAGGACTGCTAGGATATGTTCCTTGAGCTTTATTGCTGTGAGAAACAACTGCTCACTTACAAAATTTAAAGGGTTTATTAAACCCTAACAAAAATACAACAAAAGGACTAAATAAGGAAAAACAGGCCTGGAAGCTGTCACAGCTGCCTACCATGTGGCCGGCTCAACTTCAAGATGGATGCTTGGCCTTTTATGCTCCTGTGGGTTGCATCAGCCAACCCTGGCCCCTCCTAAAGTCTTTCAGTCAACTCTTCTTTGCCGTCTATCGGTGGAATCTGCTTTCTTGGAAGTTGATTGGAGGTCAGGTGTTGCTATGTCGCACCCCCTAAGCACCAAGCTTTTCCATTCCCAACTGCCCCATGGAAGGGACATGTGCCCACTTTCTTTCTACCTGACCTGGACAACCCAGGCTGTCTGGTGGGAACAATTCAGGTGGGGAAAAGGGAACTATGGGGACAACAGAGGACATGTAAACTGCAATAACATAACTATACATCAATAAAGCTTCTCTTAATATTCACACAATAGTTATCTCTTAATTGCGAGAGCCAATCATCTCATTGTCTATCTATAACAGCTGCAACATCAGCCTCATTACATTGTTGAGACGATTGGAAGATGGCAAAAGCTCATGTTCTGCCAGCAGCAGCCAAAGATTTCTTTGTTACAGAGCATTAAAAAACTTTCTAGCCAACGACATATTGCTAAAGCGCACAGACAATTGTTTTAGCCAATCACTAAAAGCACACATATACTTGCTTCACACAGCGGTTGCTGGTCTGCTTTCTATTAACAATACACAATACTTCATTATTAAGCTTAAAACCTTCTACTATCTTGCTAAGCATATTTTTCTGCAGTCTTAAGGTCTATCTTAGCCAAGCCTAAAACTCAAGCTATTATTTCATGTCCTTGCTTGTACACTATTGTAACTTTTCTACTTTCAGACCTTGCAGCTGCAGCTAGCTCTAAGTTTTCTGTTCTTTCTGTTTCTAAGGCCTGCTTTTACAGGTTTCTGGAATTATTCTTACCTTTACTATTTCCCACAAGGCTCCCACCTATGGGCTGGTTTTCGGACCGGAGCTAAGCTGAACAGTTCCAGAAGAAGCCACAGAAGTCATCAGAGGATTACAGTATGAAGTCCTGGAAAATGTCTTGCCTCAGCTAAGAAGAAGAAGCTAGCTTAAAGCAAAGTAACTCCCTCTCTGCAGCAAGGCCGAGGAGAGTATGAGAGCTCGAACACAAACTGTGCCAGCTCCCTCCCGCTTCCAGACCTAGCTTAAAGTTACAGGACCCATTTCTGGGCATAAAGCAGATGGTAGGGGAATACAGTATTGTCATAAAATCATCTCAAGACAACAAACCTCCCAGGGGCAGCTGATCCTGGTGCCCCGGCAGGACCCTCGGAAGCAGCAAGATGGAAGGGCGGGAATCAACAAATATCCCGGGGTGGTGGATGAGATGTATCAGAACCTCTGCAGCTGTAGCTGGAACTGTGAGGGGAGTGTCCCAGGGCGTGCAGGGCTACAGTGCAGCAGAAAGCCTGCAGCAGTGGCAAAGCAACGGAAGGGCTGGGCAGTGGCAGCCCGGCTCCCGAACATGGCAGAGGGGTTCCCTAGAACGGGAAAGGGGCTCAGGGATCCCGGGGTTTCCCCTGAGACACTCCAGCAGATCGTGATCCTGTGTTTGGTGAGGTGACACGGCCGCTGCTCATGGTAGAAGAAAGGCAGCAGGAGACAGAATCTCGCAATGGTAACGACTTCTCCTCCCCACAGCGACCGCAGGCTCTCTCCCCTCTGAATGCCGAGGGCACAGGATGCCCAGCGGCTGTGCCTAGCCCCTTTCTCCCCAGCCCAATTCTCGGTAACTTTGCCCTTCCGAGAGAAACTCTTCAGCTCCCACAGTAAAGCCAGCTGCACTGCTGCCCCTTCTCCGTAGTTACTTCTTTTGTCTCTCTTAAGTACCAATCGTTATTGTTTCTTAGCAACAAAAATGGGAGAAAATTCCCTGAGAAAACAAAAGGATGAAATCCTAAACTCCAGCCCATGGTGTCCCTTCCCATGACAGGGGTAATGGAACTGGGTGGTCCCTTCCAACCCAGTACCATTCTGGGATTCTATGACTTCTTCCTCCACCATTTGAATCCCAGGTATGTTTTTCACTTGTGCAGCTGGGTACCTCCAGACTGTGGCTTCTGTGGCCAAATTTGCCAAATCAGTGTGACACTGCACCATCTTCTTGCAGCAAAAACTGGGAAAGTGGTGTTGTCTCTTCATGCCCCGAACATTGCAATGAGGACAGCCACTGACTCTGCACCCCCTGTGCCCTGAGAGCGCTGCCCGCACCCCTTCTGCAGTTGCAGCCCTGTGCTGCCTGTGGGGGATTGCTGAGGTGATAAAGGCTGCTGCAGCTGCTTCCTGAGCCATTAAGATTCCTCTCACACTGCGCAATCGCCCTCTCCAAGTGTGGGGAGAGCCCAGCGGGGCTTTTCTCCACCGCTGCTTCGCAGCTCTGCCCGCAGTGGTGCAGAGCTGCTGGCTTAGGCTCTGCTGGGGGAAGGTTCTGTTATAGGTAAAAACCAGATTAGGCCGAATCTATAATTTGCGAAAGCCAAATTAAAAGTTAACAAAAAGAAATAGATTTTATTTCGCATGTCAGATCACAATATATGCCTGCCACGAATCAAAGGAACAGGGCCGAGCCCGGGACTGGACTCTGGGTGAACGCAGTTCTGACCCCCTTCTGCATCAGATCTGGTGAGTTCACAAAGTCCATTCTTGTGAGTCCAGGTTTTATACTATTTTTCTTGCCCGGAGCCAAGTTTCTTTTGTTCCTTTCTCTGCGAATATTCATGCGGTCCTCATCTGCTGTCCGGTGTTAAAAGAATCCTATATTTCAAGCAGACAGAGCAGGGTCTGGAGAGCCACTCAAATATTCATGTAGTTCCTTGTCCTCCATCCCTGCAGAATCCGGTGTCCTTCTTGGACAAAGCTACCTTGGAATACACAACACGCGTCTGTCCGGGAACAGATACATGTAAAATAAGGGTTACGGGAACTGGGGATTCACATGATTCACATGCTAGTCGGGAACTGGGGATTCCCATGATTCACATGCTAGTCGGATTACTGGAACTGCGCTGCCTTCTGTTATCTATGGTCTTTATTGGCCAATGATGGCTTGGGCGCTCCAAGACTGGCTCAGAATTTCCGTAGGACCTATTCCCCCTTCACTTGCTAATTCGGATTTCTATTCAGTGAACACCTGTGGATGCTACATTCTGATGAGGTAACCGGTTTCCCAACTCCTGTGAAAGATTTCTAAAGGTCTGGGAACTTTTTTTGTATTGAACTCTAAAGTGTGATTGAACATATATTTATATATATATATATATTTCCCGAGGTACAAATATATTTATTCAAGGACAAATTTTAATACATTTATTACAGTTGCAAAGAACAATGTGTGTTTCATTTCCAGTGGTACAGATTGTTAAAAATAGGTTAGAAACTGTTGTAAAATAGTTGATAATTGTTAAGCAGGTACTGTTAGTTTGTTGTTATATTGTAAAAGGGGTTAAAAGGGTAGTTATAAGAAATCTGGTACTCCAGGTACCATAACACACCTCAGTAAAGTGCACCACCCCCCAGGCAAAACGAGCCAGCCTGGACAGAACTGTAAGGGCCAATCAAGTGCCCTAAACCTTCATGCAAATGAAGGATCCAAAAAGAAACCAATCCAAAAGGACATAAAACAGGATAAAAAGGGGCTTCTGACCCAGGGAAGCTGTGCCACTCCATCTGGGACATCTGGGACATCTGGGACATCGCTGCTGAAGAAGCCCCAGTGCCGGCGCTGCAGCAGCCTCGACAGGAATGTTCCTGCTCGGCCCGCAGGCCCCCTTGCTTTAGGCCTTTCGTTTTCTTGTAATAAATGCTGAAATCACTTTACTACCGGGAGCTTGCTCTCGTTTTTAACACAGATGATTATCTGCCTCCTGCTCATGGTTTGTTATAAGACATCCCAACCTTTATTGTGCCACATGCCCTGGGAAGAGATTTGTCCAGTCCCTCCATCTATGCACCTTTGCCTCCAGAAGATTTTAGCCTACCTGTTAAACAGGCTCTCCAATTAACTGAAAAATTTTACCTCTAAATCCAGTTTTTGCCTCCTTCCCAGACATATTTTACTTTCTAAAAGACTATGGTCCTGAACAGTGTCAAGGTCAAAGTTAAGGGTATTTCAAGGACTGCTCTGCTTTGATGGGCTGTAACAAGAGACGGCCCCTGAGTGCCTTGCCCCTTGTTAGTGCAGTGCCATGGTTAGGGAAACGGGTTTAAACTCATCCCAAACCCTGCAAGGGTGACTGAACTGCTTGAGGCTGGATTTTGATGCCAGGACACCCAGCTGCATCCTGCCCCTGCTCTGCTGCCCTCGCTGTGCCACTGCCACTGTAGTTCGTCACACGAGCAAGTTGAGAAGCATTAATTACCCTCCAGCAAGGAGCAGAAGGCCACAGAGCCTGCAGGGGAAGGCACCTGCATGTCCTTCCTGCTTAGCACTGGGCTGTGACACCCTTTGGGAAGAGGAGCTGTGATTGAGGCCGTGAGAAATTCCAGCTCAGTTTCCATGTGCCAAAGGCAGGGAGCAGGGGAGTCTGAGGGATGGGTGTTAGCAAGTGGCTGTGAAGTGCAGGGAGCGTGGGGCCAGCCATGAGAAATAGGAAAAACAGTCCATGCAGCACCTGAGCAGCCCCTTAGCAGGGTCAGTGCATTCTCCAGCTCCTGCTTGCTCCTTCCAGGCAGGAATAACCACTTCCTCCCCTCTTGCCAGGCATACTGTGTCCCTAGGGTGGACCCATAGTCTTTAGTCATACCCAGGGTGGCCCAGGAGAAGGGCAAGACCCCCCCAGATGAATAATGGCAGACCTCTTCACCATGGGTGATCTGGACATACAGTCAGACACCTCTGCCACCTGAACACACCTCCCCACCATACAAGAGGCTTAATCTGCCTCAGAAAGAATCAGATGAATCTTGAAGGGGCTATTCCTGTTGAGGTTTAGAAGCAGATATGGCTGTGATACGCAGAAAGACTCTAAAACTCAAACTGAGTTATAAAGTAGGTATGTATTTTTGGCTGGATGCATGCGGGATACCTCCACAAAGGCGTGCCCATCTACTTGGTGTCAGCGTTCTTTTTTATCCTCTAAAATGTTACATACACATTAGGTTTTGCAGTACATTTATGCATATTCATTTCCTGGCTCCACCTTGTCCAGCTTTGTTTGCTAATTTTCTTATCAGTCCCTTGTGCCTGCATATTTGTCTCTGGTGGTTGTCTTGGGGGTTGCAGGGGGATGAAGTAAGTAGTCTTCATGAGAGTTGACCTTCTCACCCCGTCTTCTTGCGCATGCTTACTGATCCTTTGGTCACAGTCCAAACTGTGAAGATGGTTGGATCTGGTTCGGGGGTCCAGAGGAGCCTTGTTACCATGGTAACTTTGTCCTGTTTTGATGAACATCATTCTTCCCTTATCACACATCCTATATTCTTCCATGTTGCTCTCGCACATATACCCTGTCCCCAGCATATACCCTGTTTTCCCTTAACAGGCAGTTAGCACAGTAAAATGCAGCAAATATTAAACAATGTTTTATCTAAATATCTATTTCTAATCAATACCCCTCTAATTCCTAACCCCATGTCTCAGCTGAGTGCCACTCTGTGTCCACCACTGCTCACCCGGTGCTGCAGCTCGGGCACTGGGAGAGCCCTGTGGCTGCCAACTGAACGTTCCTGGGAGCAGCAGGATGCTTGCAGGAACAGCTGCTCTTTGCAGGGATGGACAGCTCTGCGTGGAGCACGGTGTCACTGTAGAGCAATTACCTCCCGTTTATATCTGTTAGGTGTGTGATTAGTGTCCCATTAATGCAATTATCACCGTGACATTAGCAAAAGTATGTGATTGGCACTGAGGCAGCTGCAGTTCAGCTGCTGAGCACCACATGGCGCCTGTTTCGGGGGGTTTATCTGAGCTCCGTGAAAGGAGACAGCTCGTAGCCCCCTCCCCAAGCACTGGACAGGCTGATTTCTATATGAAGCCCTGGCTATGCACCCCCACCTGCTCCTTGCTTATTTTAGCTGCAATAGAAAGCAATTTCCCACCTTCCGTTCTTGCTTCAAACTCCCAGAGCTGTTTCAGGGAGCTGACGAGGGGTGTCCCAGCTGCTTCCCAGAGCTGCAGGATGCAGAGCTGGGGTTTATCCTTTTAGGAGGTCAGAGGACCAAATCTGACCTTGGCTGGACACAGGTCCTTTTCTAAGCCTTGTATTCTCCTTGTGACTGTCCATGTGGTCACTGCCAGGGAGATGAGGGTGGACAGGGAAAGGAATCACATGTCTGCCCGCTCCCAGCCATACCCTGGCCCCATCCCACCTTGGCAAGGTATCAGCTCATGCCACAGTTTGGCTTTCAGAGTCTTGACAAACTCCTCCCCACAGCACCAACCCCATTGGTGTGATAGATGAGTAATGCGATGGTTGACTCTCACAATTAACAGACAAATATCACGTATATATGTCAAGAAAAGTTTTATAAGTTTAGAGTTACGTTTTACCCCCTTGCGTTGTTATCAAGGGACAGCCTCGGCTTGGGACATCTGGGAGGGTCTCTCATTACTATGGCAACACCTGGCCTCCAATGAAGATTTAAGGAAGTGATCTCCACCACTGGACAGTGAAGGAGTCAATGGTCAGAACTTTGCAAGGGGTTTGCAAGGCGAAACCTCAGTTGTGTGGTTGAGCACACGGTGGGAAAAATCCTTGGCTCCCAGCACCATAATTTTTTGTCTATTCAGTCTTCTGTTGTATTTTTAATAAGGTTTAATAAACCTTTCTAAATTTCTGAAAGTGAGTAGCACTTTCTCACAGCTGGCCTTTCAGGATGTCAGGGAAGGAGAAGGGCTGTGTGGGATGGGGACAGGCTGTGAAGGGTCCATTTCCATCCAGCTCCACCAGAGATGTCACCTTCCCAAACACCAGTGTGAAATCCCCAGCCCTTTTCTGGAAAGACCAACAAGCCACTAGCCTCTTCTGACCAGTGCATTCATGGGTGAGGGCTGAGCAGAGGAAGCTGTCGAACATCGAAGCTCCCTGCCAGCCCTCACTCCAGTGAGGATGTTTGGTTTTGGGAGAGCTTCTGACAATCCTGATTAACAACCTTTTCATTCATTCATGCTGGTGATAAGCCATGGGAGCTCTGGGCCTTTGCAGCCCTATAATCAAGACGGTTTGAAAGAAGCAATTTTCTTTTCCTGCAGCCTGGTTAATTCTCTTTTAATTGCTTTCCATTTTGCATAGATTTCCCTTGTTTGCCATGGCACTGGCTCCACACTTCCTCTTCTCCAGCAGTGCTTGACTCATGCCTTGTTTTGCCAGGTTGGGATTTGTGATGATTTGGGCTATGCCAGGGCCTTCAAAGCTCCCCACACAATTTAGGTGTACCATGCCTGAGTTGCAACTTCTATAGGAGAAAATCTCCGAGGACTGGGCTAGGTTTTGTTCCTTGCTATCACATTATGTGTGGGGCACTGCTTTTGGAAAAGAAATGGAAAAGCATGGGAATTACACACGGGTGGGAAATTTAGCGGTAGGGAATGCATCTCCTTTGGAAAAAAACAAACACAACCAAGCAGATTTAATTATTTAAGACTAAAGTTTTACCCTGGGGGTCAAAATAGATTAATGAAGCCTTTGTAAACTGATCTGAATTAAAATATGTGGTGTTTATCCCTTTTAAGATTGGGTTTGTGTGCAAGGGCTAACAACAAGGAGAAAAGGAGTTAGAACCCTCCTGACCAAAGAAACAAGGAAACTGATGAAAGTTTTGCTGAGGAGCTGGGAACCAGCATCCAGGTGTACTCAGTTATGTTGGAAGCACCCGATCCTGGGTGGAAGCAGTGGGACTGCTCCTGAAGTGGGTGAGATGCACTTTGATCCAGTTTGTGATTTATGTGTCAAACTTCAATTCTGGCAGTGGAAAGCCATTCCCTCTTTTCCTGGTACTCCAGGCCCTTGTCCAAAGTCCCTCTCCAGCTCTCTTGGAGCCCCTTTGGGCACCTGAAGGGGCTCTAAAGTCTCCCTAGAGCCTTCTCCAGATGAACAACCCTAGCTCTTCTTGCGTGTCTCCAGAGTAGAGGAGTATCTCTATGGCCTGCTCTGGAATCACTGCAGAAGGTTCCATGTCTTTTCTTTTTTGGGGTCTCCAGAGCTGGACACAGCACTCCCTGGATGGAAAGCACTGCCTGCATGCAAATGGAGCAGGACATTCCTCAGAGGAAAAAAGTCTACTTTATGTGCTTATTTATTATTATTCAATGTGCAGCCTCTAAACACACCTTAACCACATTAATGCATTAAAATATAGCTCCCTTTAGCTACCCAAATAATTTAAATCAGAAACATGAGCATTTCTATTACTCTGGCTTGGGTGGATGGAGTCTCACTCAAACTCCAGTCAGGATGCAATTATTCTTGCCTATAATCCAAGGCTTTTCCTGAAGATCTCATCCTGTTTTCCTTTTGAATTAGCTGGCAGAGTCACACTGCTTTTTCCTGACTTGTACTAAGATCCTGCTTCTGTGCTTGTGTGTTTCATTCTTAGGCTGCAGTTTCCCCTGTTTGTGTTTCTCCTGGTCTCTGGCTCCTGCTGTGCCAATAATTGTTCCTCTGCTATTGGGATTACTGGAAGTGCTTAAACCTGGGCTACCCTTTTTTTGCCCCATGTTTCACATCCCCAGAGGATTCTTCAGAGCCACCAGCTCCTTGGGACTCTCCAGCCATCCCACCGCAGGAAGAGCCTCATCCACCCTCCAAGACCTCACCTCACACGCCCAGAACTGCAAGCACGGGTCAGGAGACCCTACTGGTTGCAGCATCCCTGGATCATCTGCTCTTCCAAAGGCTGGTTTCTTCCCAATCAAAGCTGACATCCTTGTGGAAGGAGAGAGATGTTAATAGTTCCTGGCAGTCAGAGAGGATCCTTTGGGACTGAGCCAGAGGCTCTGACACCTCATGTTTGGAGGTCAGCCACACTCAGCACACAAACCCCAAAGACTTTTTTCTGGCTGGACTTTGACAGCTATGTCACCAACACCATGTGCTGAGAAGGGCAGGTAGGCACAAGTCCTTGGTGATTTGCCTCTGTGAAAAATGGGGAGGCAGAAAATGAAGCAGCCAAGGGCCAGGAGAGGACATGGACATCTGGATCTCAAGCATCTGCATTGGGCCCACTGGGTACTGGCCCTGTAGGCACAGTGCTGAGTGAAGGAAATTGTGACCTTCTCCTGCTGCACCCAAAATTAGGGTCTGGCAGGGCATCTGAATACATCAGCCAGCTGGCTGCAAGTGGAAGCTCAGAGCAGACAGCAGTCATGTTTGGTGGGGTTGGCTGGGTCAGGGCGGGGTGCTGGGGACATTTCCTTGGGGCAGAAGGAGGCTCTGGGCTGCTGAAGAGGGTCCCAAGCCTGCTTCACACTGATGTCTCCTGAAACAGGTCTCAGACCTGGATGGAGGATGCTGTGGGGCTAGAGGATGCTCTGCAGCAGAGATGCCTGTCAGGATGGTGCTCAGCCAGCAGAGCTCAATATTTCCCAAAATCCATAGCAAATCTGTGCCTCAGTTTCCACACTAAGCAGGAGGCTCAGCAACAGAGCAGCAGCCTAAAGGTAACTTTCCCATGCAAAAATTTGCCTGACAGGGAGGAGGGCAGGGCCGGGGATCTCAGCCATGGTGCTTGCAGAGGCTCTCCTGGGAACAGGTAGTTGAGGACTGCAGCTATTTCCAAGCAAACCTGGAAAACCTGGATAGCCCTTAGTGCACATCCCTCTGGATGAGGGCACCAGATGGGAGGATGGACTCAGCTGTGGGTGAGCACATGAATTCCTGGTTGTGGATTAACCCATCCCTGCTCTGTGCAGGTGCCAATTTAGCAGCTGTGAGATCACACACCTCTGCTGCCTTCAGTATGGCCCAGAGGCTCTTCAAGGATTCTCTCCGTGGCTGAGCAGATGAGCTCTCCCATGGAATCACTTGTGTCTCTGATCCTTAGTTTTCCTCCAAATGGGAAAAATATGTCCCTTTGAAATTTTCATGAAAGTGGCAGAGCTGCCTGTCTCCTACCACCACGTGTGTCTGAGAGCCATTTAACTGCAACTGTGGTGACAAATATCAGCATGAGGCTCGCGCTGGAGAGAGCAGTGAAGGAGAGGGCATTGGAATTAAAGGATGAAATATTTATTTGGGAGTTCAGCAGTGCTCAAAGGACAACATATCACAGATGAGAGGCATCTTGAGGCGGACAGTGATGAAAGGCACAACTGAACCCACTGAAACTGCCATGAGATTTCCTCTCCCTCTCAACCTCCTACCCTTTCCAGAGTCCTTACCTGCCTGGGAAGGTACAGCAGGGTTCAACATCCAGGAATGGTCCAAAGCTGTGGACCACCAGACAGATATGTGTTGTTTGAGGAAGGGGAATGACAGCCTCACCTTGCTTTAAATACCAGCCATAAACCCTGTGATTTATGTGCCATGGAACTGGGAGGTCCTGGCTCTGGCAGTGGGGATATTTGCACAGGGCAGCCTAGTTGGAAGATGGAATGAAGGCACAGATCCTCCACAGGGAATCAGGATCATGAGCTTCCCTCTTTTTCCATTCAGGCTCTGGAGGGCAGGATTTCTCCATTGCTGGCCCTTGGTTTGCTGGGGATATATCTCAGGGCACCCAAACTTTGATCCCAGGTGGTGGGGCTGAGGGTGGGAAGTGACTCCAGGACTGGCGACAACCTCCATGGTTGGTTTAATGTGTCAACCAAATAAACAAGCTAAAGAAAAACCCATCTCACTGTGCTGGAGAAGGTCCTGTGCATTATCCCAATGGGATATCCCATAGCACTATGAGATCCCATCCCTGGAGTCCCATTTTGCTTTTCCCAGCCCTAAAGGTACCAGGATAACATAAAGGGTTAACACAGGAACATCCCAAGAGGCTTCAGCCTTGTCAAGAGCACTGGATTGGCAGGTCAGTAATCTCAGAGTCACTTGATAAGTTTAAATACAATCATGTAATCAGCAGGAACGCGTAATTATTATTTATGTGCATGGTGCTTACTAAATTACAGTGCTCTCCAAGGCTCTGTGTGATCAATGAATTAATTGTGCATCAGAAGACCTTGACCAGAAATCTGCTTGTGTCTGAATTTCACTTGTAAACATTGATGTATGAAATGAAAGTCGAGTTTAATTGGCCCTCCTCCTGCTGTGAAGCATGTTACATTTTTATTCTGTATTAGCTCACCTGGCAAGGGGGAAAACGTGGAGGACTTTCTCCAGCCCTGATTGTCTGAAAAACCTGTGAGGGATTCTCTTGGATGAGATGGTGTAGATACCTTTGTGGAGAGCCACCTCCATGCTCTTGGGCACATGGAGTTGGGGTAGAAAGGAGGCAGAAGAGCCTCTGGACAAGTGGGATGCTGAGCCCACTGCAGTGTGAGGATGACCCATGGAAACTGGGGAGGGGCCATGCCAGGGTTGTCTTTTCCAAAAGATAAACATGCTCCAAAAGTCCTTGGAAGAGGAATTGAAGTATTTTTAATCAAACAAGACTGAGAATACACACTCCAGCTATGGAAAGCAAAGTCACATCAGTTGGAGCAGACCACCAAGAGGAGAAGGGAGAAACAGTGATGTGAACACAGATGCTTCTGTTTGGGTTTCTTTCTTTGGTTTTTCAATTTCCAGCTTCTTTCCACCAGAAGACCCCACTTTAGAAAAATCCAAGTTGAACATGTAGCACATCATTTTTTTGGCAACATCACTTGCAGGGATGAGGAAAAAAAGCTCTCTGGGACATTTCCCCTTCTCCATTGTCAGCAGATCATTATTAGCTCCTGCTGAAGTACCCAACAGAGAAACCAAGACACAGAAGACGCAAGTCTACTCCTTGTAGGGCATCAGCAGAAAGTGTCCATAGGGCTGGAAGCTGCCACTTTTCCCATTGCATAACTCCAGGGGTCTTTTTCACATCCGTATTTTGAAGAAGGGGCAGTTTTGGGGACTGTTGGCAGTGGCTGAACTTGAACAAAGACTGAAACGTGCCCTATGTGTATGGTCCTTGTTGTGGTCACTGTGTCATACTGGGAACTGTTGCTGTTCCCAGCAGATTATTGGAGTCAATGAGATATTTCCAGTTTTGCTGCACTGTAGACATGCAGGTAGAAAATGAAAATGGGAGGGAAGTGTAAGGAATTTGCTCTAAACTACTGAATTTCACAAATGTTTGAAGAAAGAACCCAGAGGATTTTCCCTATGCTTCTCTTCAAATAAAAAGATGCAAGATTTTATTCCTTTCTGGTGGTATATCCTGAGGAAATCACAAAATTCTGCAATTTCAAAGATGCTTAAATCTCTCCATGACAAAAAATATTTATGCCTGTTCTTTATAGTGGGAAAACTGAGGCACAGAAGTGGGAAGGGGCTCACACCACACCCTGTATGGCCCAGTAGCAAAATCCCTGGGATGCAGAGGGCAGACAGCCCATAAACCTGCTGTAATCTGTCTCCTGCCTGGGCATCCCCAGACCTTTTATGGGACAAAGAAAAGGTGGCTCCAAAGAGGTCAAGGCAAATCCACTCCTCTGCTCAGCTGCTTTTGGTGACCACATGGAAGAGGGCAATGAGAGAGGGGGAACTGGGGACAATCTGGAGTCCCCAGAATGGAGAGGAAGATAGGAAGGGAGGGAAGGGAGGAAAGGAGGCTGCTGCTCCTCCAAGGCACTTAACCCCAATGTGGGGATGGTTTGGTCCCATCCCCTGCTCAAGAGCAAGGAGCAGCTTTGGCACTGGGCCCACCTGCCCAGGTCAAAACAGGGCACGGACGAGGAGGCAGAGCCAGGGCTTGTCCCTGCAGTACCTGCCTTTGGGGACCTCAGCCAGTGCTCCACTGCAGAGCTCCCTCACCTTTCCACCCTCTGAGCATGGACATGGAGTGACCCTGAGGTCCAGGGCTTTGCAGAGACCTGTGGATCCATCTGGGCTGAACCAGAGAATTTAACTAATTCCTGTGCTTCCCTCCAGATCAAGCCAACTCTGTGTGGCTGTTCAGAGCCCCTGGGACCCATCCCCATGGGAGGGGGAGTTACCTCGCCTCTCCCACTCTACTGCTTTACCCCACCTTTGGTGTCAAGATGAGAAATGACCTAGTCAGACCAAGCAGCAGTTACAGGACACCAGGATACACTGCAAGAGACAGGGGAAGGACTCAACCCCAGTGCTACAAAAACACAGCCACATGAAGCAACGTCTACAATCACTCTGGGGCTCTCCATCCATCCCCTTCCAACACATAGGACTTTGGCTCCTCTAGAGGGTTCCCCCCCCCCACCAGCAACATTCTAGCATGTGCTCACTGGAAGGCTGACCCAGCTTCCCAGGGAATTAGCCCCATAAGCTAACCCAGCACTGTCCTGGTTTCCTGTCACCTCAAAGCAGACAAACCCGATAAATCATGCCCAACCCTGAGACATCATGCCCAGGATGGAGCTGGCAGAAAGCTGCTGCAACGTCTCCAGGTCCTTCTGGCTTTCTGCCATGCCAGCAGGTCACACAGCTGCCAGGGAGATGACAAAGCAGCATCTCAGCTGTCCTGTCCTCCAGGCCTGCCCAGCACATGGGGCTGGAGCTGTGCAGGTGTCCCATGACCAAGTGAGTTCATGCTCTCCTCGCGGGGCTGGGGCCGCTGGCAGGACGTGGTCCTGTGCCGTGCCCCCCTCGCAGGGGCTCCCCACAGTGGGGACATTGGCTCCCGGTGCAGCTCCCAGTGGAGCTCTCGCTCCTGGCTCAGACAGCCGTGGACTGCTTGATGCTGTGGAAGCTGACACGGGTGGGGGAGGTGGGGATGGACATGGCCCTTGCCACGCGGGCACGGATGGAGTGCTTGTCCTGCCACCGGTGCCACCGCTTCCGTACGGCCGATCGCACCTGGGCAAGATCAATGAGGGACATTTGGTCATCACACAGAGGCTGTCCAGAGGCACCAGCCATCCTTCTCCTCAGTCCTCCAGCCAAAAATGGATTAATGATATGTGATATGCTAACAAAACAGGTTCATGCAGGGTAAACTTTCCTGAGTCAGCAAAGGTGTGGGAGCATTTGGAGGAGGCAGAGGAAAGAGCTGCCCAAATATCTCGCCCCAGGATTCACTTCTACTCTCAGCTCCTTTGCTTTCTGCTGTTTGTGTTTGGGGCAGAGCCTGAGAGATATCCTCATCCATGTGCAGTCCACGTGTGTATGGAGCTCACCCTGGGGAAGGATTTCCCTGGAATGGGGAGGGCCCTTGGCTCTGCTGCACCAAATCACACAGGTGCACCATGAGAGCCTCTGTTCTTGGGGCTGGATTTTCTTCCTCCAGAGGAGGAGACAGACAGCAGCCATTCCTGTCTGGGTAAAATCTGGGGCTGCAGATGTAACTGGGGCTGGAGGTGAAGCACCAATTCCAATCACCAAAGACCTTCAGATGGGGAACTAGGGACCAGCACTCTCCAAGTCCTGTGCAGCAGTAGAGCCTCATGCTGAACTTGTCTGCTTCAAGGAAGGGTGTAGACCCCCACAAAAAACCCCAGCCCATTGTGCTCACCTCACTGTTCAGGAAGCAGTAGAAGACAGAGACGAAGAAGCCCTGGAAGGAGACAAGCAGCAGAATCACAGCAAAGAGGTACCCCCAAGCCAGGAGCTTTGGAACAGCTCTGGGGTTTGGGGATGTCTGGTTTTGGGAGGGGGCAGAAGTGGGATGAGGCACCAGCCAGGATGGGCTCCTCCACATCCCTTGGTGAGAGGATTGGGATAGGAGCCAGTGTGGAGGACCGTTACCTGGAAAGACTCCAGAAAGGAGTTGAAGTAGATGAAGACTATCCTGGAGATCTCATCCTCCCCAGGGTTGACAAAGAACAGCATGTAGGTGATCCCCAGCAAGGGCAGCAGCACCAGTGTGGCCTTGACTGCTTTCCTAGGGAGAAAACAA
This sequence comes from Motacilla alba alba, assembly GCF_015832195.1. NCBI lineage: Eukaryota > Metazoa > Chordata > Aves > Passeriformes > Motacillidae > Motacilla > Motacilla alba. Next base: position 413,657 of record NC_052042.1, read on the forward strand.
GGACCAAAGCTGCTACAGTGCAGCCCTGGGCACAAGGACTCTGCCCATCCCACTCCCAGCACCGGCATGGCTTGGACTGGTCTGCTGGGACTTGAAAACCAGTGACTAGGGGAAGATGGAGCCAAGTTGGGCTGTTTTCCAGTGCAGTTCCCAAGGGACTGGGCTGGTTTGAGCACTGGGCCCCTGCTCTGCTTCTCCACCCAGAAAAGGGCAGCGGAGAGCAGAGGCCTGACCTTGAGCTGGCACAGAATGATTGCTTGGCTGATCTACAGCTCAATTAAAAAGGAATTAAGGAGGGTATAATAATTCACACCCTTCAACATAAGTTTGTGAAAACCTTATCTCAGGTAATTAATTTGATATCATGATGAGATTACAAGTACACTTTGTGAAAAGTATAGTGCTGATACAGAGAGTGTGGGAAGGATTGCGGCTTGGCACCTCATTCCTTTGGATCAGGAGACAAGAACAAGGCCAAGTCATCATTTTTTGCTTAAAAATCCAGTTAATGGACAGATTCCAACAGTAGACGGTCATCCCTGGAGGGTCTGAGCTGGGCAGGGAGGGGGTCTGCAACCTGTTTTGCATCTCTGATTTAAGAGGTGAGAACAGTCCCGGACTCAAATGGGCTGATGATATGGAGGAGCTGGAGGGAACCAAGGACAAGAGCTGGAAAACTACAGTACAGTACATTCACTGGTGCAGCTTTCCCAATAACAGAACCAGAATTTTTCCTTTCTCAGCTGAAAAAGCCACCCTCCACCTCAAAACAGCTTCTCTTCATCTGGCACACAGTGAGATTCCCCAGTTCCTGCCCACAAAATGATCCAGACAGGGGCAATGATGAAGCCCAAAGTGTCTTCTATTCTCGGTACTCTGGAGAGCTGCTGTGGCCATGCACCTCTCACTGCAAAATATTCCCCAATGGGTAAGGAGGGGTTAAATCTTCCTGCCTTGTGCTGTGGGAGTACTGTCTTCTTCTTTACAAGGAGGTGTTGGGATGGCATTGATTCATCAGCTTCCTCAGCTTTTGCTTTTCTGTCAAGCAGTGATTTAATTCTCACCTCCATGCCAGGATTTGCAGCTCCCAGCCTGGACAGCTCATCAGGTCCCACCAGAACAGGCTTTTTCAAAGAGACTCAAATCCCAAGAGTTCACTTCAAAGGCAAAAACAGCCATCCACACTCTACATCACAAGGCTATCCCTGGCCAGATTCAATGACCATGTGCCTCCAAAGGGCATTTGAGGTGCTCTCAGGTGTATCTCCATGCTCCCATCCCCTTGCTACCTCGCTAATGGGACTGTTCCCATCCCCACCAACCATGAGAGAATCCAGTTCCTAGGCTGGCTTCCAGGGTCGCTCATGCTCTTACCTGTACTGGATTGTCTCTGACGTGGTTGAAGCTCGGAGCTTCGTCATGAGGATTCGGACAATGTTGAATAGAAAGATGAAGTTGATCTGGGAGGAACAGGGTCACTGGTTAGTGTCTGCTCCCTCAGTATTTCCTCCCATTTCCTCTGCAATGGGGGGGAAGGGGGGGAAGGGGGAGCCAGGGGAAATGGGAATGTTTCCTCTTGAACCTGATCTACTGCCTTCCATGCACCATGACAGGATGTCTGCTTTTTTAAAAAACACTTGAATAATAAGATTTAGGAGCTTGGTCAGGGGATCAGGGCAGCAGGACATGCCAGGAGATTGCCAAGGAAGGACAAGTGCTAGAGGAATGGCTGAAAGTGAAAAAGCAGAGGGAGAGGAAGAACCTAAGGTAGAGACTGGCAGCCGTCAAATCCAGGGTCTGCCTGGTTGCTCTCTTGGCTGCTGAATCGCTAATGAGGGAATAGGAAGGAGTCTTTGGAGCTGAGCACAATTGACAGGAATTAGTAGTGGCCTGGCTGCCTGATGGGTTAGGAAATGGGAAGTAGGATCAATTATTCCATCATGCTGGTGATTTTTACTCAAGTTTTCTCAGCATTGGGCAAGGAGGAAGGAATAATTTTGGGACTTTGTGCATGGCTTTCCCCCTGCAAACACAGGTTGGACCCCCAGCTTGTGACCTGCCACCTCTGCTCTTCTTTGTCCCTCCCCAAAAGACAAAGCCCCATCCATGTGACCCTTGCATGAAGCACAGCTACTCAGGTGGGGACCAGGAACAGAGAGGTGCAATCAGTATAGGGTAATGGAGTCAAGGATCCCAGGCTACTGCAGATGCTTGGCAGAACCCACAGCATCCACCCACACCCAAACAGTGCCATGGCAGGCATGGTGGGACCTACTGATGCACGTTGGAGTCTGCTGATGGGACACCCCGGTCAGAGTGAGGTTTCCAGGCTCCTTCTGCAGCCCACCCCAAGCCCAGAATTGCAAGGGCAAGGAGCAGTTTGGGTGAGGGACAGCGCTGCTGTGGGGCAGCAGAACCAGCCCCAGCAGAGTGGAGCTAAAGGAGGGGGCAATACCCTGTACAGAAGCAGCTGTGACCCACCTGCACACAGAAGGACTCTAGCACACAAAAGGTCACTTTGCTCTTACCAGAAGCACCAGGATCATGGGGCCTTGGTAAATGTAGTCAGTATAAACACCTGCTCGCTTCCCAAACCAGCACCTGCAAGGCAAGGACAAGCCTGACATGGGAGTGACCTGGATAGACTCCTGTCCTTGCACAGTCTCTGTAAGTCACTGTCTGTGAGGTGAAAGCACTAAAACTGCAGCTGCTGCAGCCACTGTGAAATAGCTTCCCTGGGAACTCAGTAAAAGGAGGTGCGTGTGAGCTTGTGGGAGTGTTTATGGGCCCCATATGAATGTGGGAGCTGCTTATTGCAGGACAAGCAGGGACACGCTCCTCACAAAGGAGGTGACAGTCCCAACTCCGTTCTGCGTGGGGGCTGCCTCACCTCACATCCTGGGGGCAGTTTTGGGCACAACAATGTAAGAAAGATCTGAAGCCAATAGAGAGCATCCAAAGGAGGGGCATGAAGATGGGGAGCAGTCTGGAGGGGCCACATGAGAAGCAACTGAGGACACTTGGAAATTTCAGCTGGGGCAGAGGTGACTGAGTTTAGACTTCATCAGGGGCTGCGGCTCCTCCCCAGGGGCAGTCCCCATCTCTGCTCCCTGTGACAGGGGCAGAACCCAAGGAAATGGCCTAAGGTTGTGTCACAGGGGAGTTTGGGATGGATATCAGGAAAAGTTCTTCCCCCAGAGGGTGCTTGGGCAGTGAACAGGCTCCCCAAGAAATGGTTAGAGCCCCGAGGCTGCCAGAGCTCCAGGATCTTCTGGGCAATGCTTTCAGGGATGCACAGGGTGGGATTGTTGGGGTGTCTGTCCAGAGCCAGGACTCAGACTCTGTGTTCCTTGTGGGCTCCCTCCAGCTCAGGATATTCCATGGTATTCCATAACCTCACACACAGGTCTGGGTCAGCTCTGTCCTCAGCAAACCCTGCAGGAGCTCATTCAGGTGTATCCCTGTCCTGGGAGCACCTTGTCAGGGTTGTTCAATCAGTGCCTGTGTCAGTAGCACGGGACTTCTGTAGTCAGCAGGGAAAACTACCCCTGGAAAACAGAACAAGCTGCCATTCATCTCAACAGGCTCCTTTCAACTTCCCACTCTGCGATGAACTCTCAGGTACCTGTTAAGACCTTCATCAGCAGGAGTCTGTGAAAATGGCTCAGGTGGGGGTAATTTAGATCTCTGCTGGTTAAATCCCAGCTCCCTTTAGTAAACCTGTTGTAGGAAATCTGGTATAATATCTTTTTCCCCTTAAAAATCACATTTGCCTTTTGAGGAGAAACCAGCAGGGGCAGGGCTTGTGCTGCAGAGAGGTGAAAGGTGGGATAAAAGAAAGAATGGAAGAATATTATCCTTTTTTTCCTCCCTGACAGAATTCCTGACACAACTGATCCCTGAGGATTTGGGATAGAAAGAAGAATGGAGGATAAGAGCAATCAGGCTCACTTCTCATTGTCGTAGTAGAGCTTCCCAATGGCCCAGGCAACGATGATGGGAAAGGGGATACCTGCAGGGGAACACACAGGTGAGTCTCAGAGGTGCAAGGTCACCACAAAACCACACCGTAACAGGGGTTTTCTCACACACAAACCACCACACACAAACCACCCAGTGCGATGAGGTGTCCATGCAAATCCCATCCTCCTGCTCCTGGCACCCTTTTTGCAGCTCTTTGTGTGCAAGAAGAACTGGAGCAGAGGCTGGAGGGGGCATCACCCATCACTAAACCCTGGGGACAGCTGGGTGAGGGGAAGCCTGGCACTCACACCAGCCAATGCAGATGAACATCCACTTGCGGAGCTTGTCCGTGGAGTACGTGAGCACGATGGCTGTGTGCAGGTAGCAACCCTCGCCGAACATCCAGAAGAAGTTGGTGACATGGAAGTAATTGTAGGCAGCAGTGACCAAGCGGCACCAAACCTGTCAGGAGAAGTGGAGCCTGTTGAGATCTGTGTCACAGTGGTGCAATCGATGCATGGAGCAGCACAGACCCTTGCAAAGCAATCAAACCCATGTTTCCCATACACGTGGGGTGCCTGCCAGCCACCATCCAGCCCTATTTGTTCTCTGAAGTTGCTTTTGTAGCCACATCTTAGTGACTTCAAACTGAAAGAGAGTAGGTTTAGAGAAGAAATTCTTCCCTGGCAAGGTGGTGAGGCCCTGGAACAGGTTGCCTAGAGAAGCTGTGGCTGCTTCATCCCTGGAAGTGTCCAAGGCCAGGTTGGATGGGGCTTGGAGCAACCTGGGATAGTGAAGGTGTCCCATGGCAGGGGGGTTGGAACTAAATGATCCTTAAGGTCCCTTCAGACCCAAACCACTTTGGGTTTTTCTGATCTCAGGACTGGGCTCAGCCTGGAACAGCTGCACCTACCACATTGCTCTCGTGCACCTCTGGGTTCATGGTGAGCTGCACCACGAACCACGTGGCATTGCGTAGGATGAAGGCTGTGATCAGGTTCCAGTGGATGATGTTTCTCAGGCACCGGATGCTCCTGGAGAGGGGTGGAACAAGGCACCGTCAGAGCAGGGGAACTGGGGACAGTGCTGTTTGTAGAGCTGAGTGTGTCTGTTGGGACCCCAAGGGTGACATGCTGGGACCATGCTCTGGGTGAGGGGGGCAGGAAGAAGACCAGGAGGTCGAAGGTACCAAGGAGGACCCCCTGCCTCCACAACTAGATGCTTTAAAAAGCAGCAAAAGAAAAACAACCCTGAGATAGGCAGGATCCCTCCAGCCTGGAGGGCAATGGCTTTGGCAGAGCAGATAGCAAAGCACAGGAGCTGGGTCCATCCCTGCCTGAGGTGACCTTGCAGGAACATGGCAGCAGGTTTGTCACTCACCGCAGGCGCATGAAGAGGACAAAGGCCACGAGGAGGGCCCCCAGCGAAACACAGTGGCCCAGGTAGTTGATGATGACAGCGATGTGGTAGTGCAGCTTGCTCTTCTTCTGGGAGTGGGGGAGATGGGCAGAAGGTCAACAGCAGCCCAGGTACTAGCACAAAGCCACCTCCTCCACCACCATCACCTTTGGCAGCTGCACCTCAAATTCTGGGCCCTTTTTCAGGAAGCAATTGGATCTCACCCTGGGACAGGACAGTGGGAATGGAAGGAGATGGGGCTAATGTGGGAAGGAGAGGCATCAGCCTGGTTTCACATCTCACTTGTACCAGAGCAGCTCACAGGACAGCTCAATGCTGCGACATCCCAATCCCTTCTCTGGGGAAACCCTGCTGGAACTCAGTTGAGCTCACTGGAATCTTGTATCTCAGTTCATCCCCCATTGCCCTGGGGGCAACTGAGAGGCTAGGATGAATTTGGGCAGAGAAAAGTGTGAGTGATAATTGAACTAATTGATCACTCCTGCTGTTAGGCACTCATCCAATTGGTAAATACGCAATTAAGTGAGTGAAAAAAACATTCCTGGCAAGAGATATCAGCATGTTAAATATCACAGTTGATATCAACTGCAAATGAAAAAATCATATCTCTTCTCTGCTTCAGTGGGTGGCTTGACCTACTCACAGGCTTGATCCCCATTTTTGTATCTTTTTCAGCTTCCTAAATATCTCCTTTATTTCATTGCCAGCAGGGAAGGATGGGGTTTTCACTGAGTGTCAGGAGGGAGCTGCAGGAAAGTGACAGGGCTGATCTGTATCCAGAGGCCCTGGGGATCTCACCCTGCCAATCCTCTTGGATTTTTAATGGGGATGGAAACAGGCATGGCTTTATTTCTGATGGGGAATAAAAATGCAATCAAGAAGGGGCCATAATTGCCACATGCAACTTTATCACTGGAATGCTGCTGCATGCTCAGCTCCTATGGGGCATTCCTGGCCTGGATGCTGTTGCCTTCAAAACTCCATCATCTGTCTCTCGCCCTCCTGCCAAGAGCCCAGGGACTCCCAAGCTCCTACCTCTTCACTGAGGATCTCCTGGCACTGGGAGTAGTTGACACGTGCTGCCCAGCTCCCATTCGCAAGGCATTCCCTGTACCCATTATCTGAAAGAGAGGATGCCCATCCAAGGGTTAACAGAGCACGGGGATAGGCACAGGCATGTGACCTGACTGTCACTAATGCAGGGCGTAGGCATCAGGCCAGGCCTGGCATCTTCTGCTTTGAAGGCAGCTCAGCTACTGCCATGGTCACAGTTACAGAACCAAAATCCTTAGAATATTTCAGACCCTCTCAAGAGCTTTGGGTCAGCACCAGCTCTGCCCTTGGCACTGGGGGACCCCAACGTGTCCTCACCACACGCAGGGATGCAGTGGAAGCAGCACCAGTCCTCTTCTCTTTCACTCTGCTGTTTGCTTGGATGATCATGTGCCAGCCCAGGCTCTCTGCTGAGATGGCATCATGAAGTTTCATTTTTCTCCCTGAATTAGGAGTTTTTTGCCTCCCAGCAAGGACAGTAGGTGTCAAGGCTGACTGGGAAGGAATGGCCCAGGCACCCCAGAGAGTCTGTCATTGGTGTCAGCAGTGGGGCGATGCCAGCACTGGGGTGAGACTGGGCTACCATTAACAGGAGGCTGTGAGCCTCGTCAGGATGATGGGGTGGGAAGGGCTCAGAGACAGGCTCAAGTTGGGATTAATGCAGAGAGGCTCCTACAGTGGCACAGGAGGCACCAAAAAGCCGGAGCTGTGTGTCTGTGCCATCCTCCATGGCTGCAAGAATGTGCAGGATGTTTTTTGTGAGAAGCAAGGTATTTCTTTCATCAAAAGCAGCACTTGGGTGATCAGAAACTCAACCTTATGCTAGGAACGACTTTGGGCACTTTTCATATTGCTACATCCTCTTCTCCCAGCATGTCCCTGGCAGTGACAGTGCAACCACCTGTGCCAGGAGGGGAGGACGTTCAAAGTCACCCAGTCTTTGCTCAGCTGGAAGCTTCAGGCCCCTGTACCACGTTTAAGGGCAGGGCAGGAAAACTCCTCTCCCTGTGTCCCCAAGATGGGGACATCAGCGCTCTCCTCCGTGCAGGACCTGCTTATAAAGCTGCTTCTCTGAAACGACCCTCCCTGAAATCTGGGGCCTGAGGCACTGTTTTCTTTATGGTTGATGAGCTTTGTTCCCAGAGGTGTATTGTCACTCGTCCAGAACCCTCGCCCGCCGTATCCCCAGCAGTGCTGCCCCTCTTACTGGTGGTGTTGTACCGCACGCCATAGAAGTACTCGGGGCAGGGCCGAGCCACCAGCTGTCCCACCGCGCTCCGGGGCCAGCATGTGCCGATCAGGTCCACTGAGGCGTTGCACTGGAGACCTGCAGGGACAAAGTGCACAGGGTTAGCAGAGGTCTGTGGGCCACTATGGGCCACTTCCAGGCTGTTGAAAGGTCAGGATTTGCCTGGAGAGCTGGGGGTGCTGCATCAGTTGATGGGTCACCACAAGCTCAGCCCCCAGAGAACTCTCGTGGCAGACACCAAATGGGGCCTGTGCAAGACTTGCAAGGGCTGGTTGAATCATCACGGCCATGACTTGTAGCAGTGGGAACGAAGTGACACAGACACCCCCAACGCATGCAAAGGAGATTGTCTTATTGTAAAAATCGGCCCCTTTTTATACCTTTAATCTCCACCCGACATAACTGAAACCAAACCGAGGCCTAACAGAGCTTAACAGAAAGAGGCCACCCATTGGCTGGCTCAGCTGCAGTGCTGCTGTCCACACATCCTATCACCCAATCAGCTTCCCGCTCACACTGTCCATGCATCCTATCACCCAATCAGCTTCCTGCTCATACACTGTCCATGCATCCTATCACCCAATCAGCTTCCCGCTCACACTGTCCATGCATCCTATCACCCAATCAGCTTCCTGCTCACACTGTCCACGCGTTCCTTCAGCCAATCAGCTTCCTGCTCATACACTGTTCATGCGTTCCTCCATCCGATCACAGCCCCACTTCCAGCTGTCACTCAGCTGACTCTGTCCTCACTCACAACAGCCTCTTGCCTCTCAACCTGTCTGGCCTGCAGCTGTGCCTTTCCCACAGGGATTCTGGCGAGCCTGAGCCTTAGCAACTTAATAACTGTAACCTCATATCCTACAATAACTATTTCTCTGGTCCTGTCTAAAACTACTGGCTAAGCCAGTAAACTGCTAAAGAACTGGCTAAGCCAGTTCTGGCACAAACTTAATTTTAGTCCTGGCTTCCAAGTCCCCTGGCTCTGGTTTCCTAGCCCCGCTCCTTCCTTCAGCCATGATGCTGGCGTCCAGCCCCACAACAGGCAATATGACAGACTTGCTCCTCCTCAGTGGTGTGTCCAGTCTGGTTCTAAGTCTCTCCAAACATCTCACACCTCCTGGCTGCAAAATCTCCTTCCCAGCCATTCCTGTTGGTCTCTTCCAGTCCTTCCCGCGTAGAAAACTCCAAAGCTGATGCTATTTCAGATTTCAAGGATTTGTGTGCTTTTCCCAGCTACACGAGTGTGCTAACGTAGGCATTAGGTAGGCCAGATTGTGAGCTTTTTAATGTATAATTAGGACAACATGTACCGTAGTTAAATATGTCCCTGTTTCATCTCACAGTGAGGTCAGAAGCACAATGGCTACAATATCCATGTACTACAATCTAAGATAAGCAGGAAATGGATGAGCAGGAGATGCTGGAAGAGGCAGAGTTCAGTCCAAAACACTCCTGGATGCCAGAGATGTTTGTGCTCCTTGCACAGAGACAGAAATTGCCATTTCCTAATACAAGACACCCCAATTCACAACTCCTTGGGTGCAAAAACACAGCATTTCTCCTCGCCCTGGATTTGTGGTTGTTATTTGAATGCCTTTCCCAAAAATTCCTATGGATGGAGCTGGCAAAAGAGTGATCAAAGGAAAAAAAGCAAAACACTGTTGATGATGATGACGATGATGAAGGTTTTTATGGAGGAATATTTGTTTTCATCAATTATCTGAAAAATTGGCTCCTTGTTATTTTGCGATGTTCTCTGAGAAAATTTTCAGGGCTTTCAGTGTCTTGAAATATTTTAGCCATGGAGAACAGCTTCTAAGCATGTGAGCTGGGGAAGCATCAGAGCATGGTGAGTGTTACCTTCTGCCTCCCATAGCTTGTAGGGAGAAATTAATTTTAACAATGACCTTTGTTTTAAGCTTTGCTAATGTGTAGGGTTGCTGTGGCAACGTTCCCTTTACGTTAACTGTTTTAAGCCTGTATTTTGTAGGAAACAAGGAGCCTTTTATCACATGTGTGTCTGTGCCTTTCTGCATCCGTTTGAATTTATTGAGCTCCTTTGTTGTTTAGACCCAAATTTGACAGAGAAATAGAGGGTCACAGTTAAAAATTTTATGATAACATTCATCCTTGTAAGGAAAAAACAACCAGTAATTACTTGAACTAAGGACAAAGTTAAATTCAAGTGCTCTCCCTGTTAGCCACTGAGGTGAGAAGCTGCGTGAATGGAACAGGAAAAGCTTCACTTGGAACAATGCAGCACAGGAAAATGGGGCTTGCACAGTAATGGCCACGGCAGCTCATGCAGCTATCACAACCCCTTGCGGGGACTGGTAGGGCTGGGCACAAACTCCATTTTCTTTGCATAGTCTTTTGCCTCAGTTTCCCTCCTGCATTTCAGGGTCTGTTCTGGGGGACAGACAGAGATTACTTAGGGAAGCGTGAGCGAGTACAGGAAGAGTGAGTAATTAAAAGTCAGCAGGGCTAGAGAGCAACAATGATACTCTTCACCAGTAAAACAAACCCACAGCAATGCCATTAATAACCAACCCAAGAGAGACTCATGGAAATGATGTAGCCAGACAGAGGTACATCATCCTGTGATACGTCTGCTCGAGGCTGGATTGAATATCTCCACCTTTCTCCAAGGCACTCCTGTTGGAGCATGACAGGATCCCACCAGACACCAAACCCAGCGAGTCCCACCAGTCCCACCACAGGGAAGGTGCACCAGTGTCACCAGGAGCTCAGCCCTGCTCGTCCCATGGGTCAGGGTGGTGCTGTGGGGTGACATTGGGGTCTGGGGCTGTAGTCAGATAAGGAGATGCTCAGCCAGGTTGTCGGATGCTCGTGGACCTCTCCCTGTGCTTCACTCCTGTGCTGCCACTGGCAGCATTTGGAGCTCTGTCCCACCAGGTTTTCATCTAGTGGGTGGCCGTAATATTTTCCCCAGGCTTACACTGAGAAAGGCTTGATGAAGAAAGCATCAGAAAGCAGATGCTGCTCTTTCTGCTCTCTCCAGCATACAGAAAAGAGAAAAAACTGCTCCTGATGGGGAAGTGATAAGTAAAACGGTGAACACAAAGAGTGCCATGAGGGCTGGAGCATCCCCTTTGCCCAGCATAACTCCTTGCTCCAGCTCCCCACAAGTGGCACCTGGCTCCCAGCATTTAGAGCACTGTTTAGCATGGAAATGATATGTATCAGTAAGAAATGCTTCCCTGCCTGCTCGATGGCCCATCGGTGTTTGCAGAGGGACTATTCTCCAGGTTCTGCACATGAGTGCTCCAGCTTCTCAGCTCCATTGGCAGCACAGGTTTGCTCTTTGCAGATTTACAGCATGAAAGGTCAGTGAATTTCCTACCTGCACTCAATTCCCCTAATTTGGCTTCTTTCTACACAGAAACATGGTGTTTGGAGGAGGAAGGAGCAGGCCCTACTTTAAGACAGGGAATGTGGCACAGGGGAAGTCACTCCAATCCCTTCTCACCCTATTGCCTTTGCGTCGTGCTGTTCTGAAGCAATATGAAGCTTCTTCTGAAGAAAAAAGTGTCTGTCCAGGGACTTTGACTGAGACAACTATATCACAATAACTGTCTCAGGATAACTGTAGCAATATCCCATCTGTTTCAAGAAAACATGCTTCTCCAGCCTGCTCTCACCACTCGCAGAGACCTTCAAGATGGCTCTGAGCTCAAGCCACAGAACCATGTGACACCTGGCAGAGTAAAGCTCTCCACTCCCAGCTAATCTGTCAAAAGATTTTGACCAAATGGAGGATGGAGCATATTTATCCTGGTCCAGCAGTACCAGACGTGTGGCCACAGTGCTCTTGAGCTGGTGCCAGGAGGTCTGAAGTATTATCATATCATCAAACCATTGCTGGGATGCTCTGAAGAGGCGTAAAGCAAAGCACCTAACTGTGCTGGTAAACACATCCTGCTTTACACTGGGCAGAACTGTGCACCAGCACAACGCCCCAGTTTGCTGCTATGCACAGACACTCTGCGGGGTGGAAGAGTGAAGCCTCTGTCCCCTTCTACAATGCAAAGGGGCCAGTAGAAAGGATGGAAAGTTGAACTGCAGGCTCATTCCCGTGGCTGGGAGTGATGGGGTTATTTATCTAAGGTGTCTCAAGAGCCTAACAGCTGAAAGTTGTTAACCCATATCATTACCTGTCCTGAGCTCTTCTTCAACCATAGTTATCTCTGTCCAGCCCTGATGTCCTTTGTGACTGCATTGCTGCTGCTCCCTCGAGCTTCTGGCTTCTTGAGAGTGTCCCCTGTGTCTCTGCTGCAATATTTGCATTTGGCAATCAGGGCTTCATCTCCACATCTAATCACAACACAACTCACTGTGATGTCTGATGCATCAACTGCGAAACTGCACAAAAATCTCTTTGTCCCTCCTAGGCAGCTCCACCAGAGTGGTGAAGAAGAAAGACCCATTTCACACCTTATTGCCCCAAAACAGGGGCCACCTTTGGGGGACGCTTTTACTTCCAGGTGCTGAAGTGCCAGGGAGGGGTGGCTGGGTCGAGCTGCAGAGTCACTCAGACGTTAAATGCTTGAGTAGCACCTTGAGGCATTGAGGGAAATGGCACTGGGGGAGAATTTATATTAACATGGGGTAGAAACGGGGGTGGTGGAGCTGTTTGCCTTCACTGTGAGCAGGGGTCGGTGCTCAAGATGGCTGGGAGCAGCTGTGGCTGCCTCAAAGTAGATCCTTGCTTACACTCTACCTCCAGCACTGCTTGCAGTGGCATTGGCGGCTTCTATTTACCTTTGTAAGACTCCAGTCCTTAAAAAATCCCCATCAATCCTCCCAAGCATTCAAGTTCCATGATCCTCAATGTAAAATAATTACCCAGGCTAATTAAGCATTATGATAGCTATGGGCTGTTGTAATGAATTTTTGACTTGTTGCTATTCACCGTCACTGACTATCCCCTCGGGTCTTTGCTGCTGCTCTGGAGAAGAAAAATAAAAGGCACCAATCCTAGCTTGTGCTGTTGGTATCTGATGCTTCTGCTCAGTGTTGTCACTTATGATGATCCATGTACAGATTTTCAGCATATATGTGTGTATATATATATATATATATATATATATATATATATATGTATGTATGTATGTATGTATGTATGTATATAATGTATATAATGTAGTGGGTTGTGTTTGGGGCTTATCTTGTTCTCCTGACATGAACCACAGAGTGTTTGGAGTTGCTTTATAACTAAGTGTGGCAGGAAGTTCTTTAGTCCCTGGGGTTGGCTGGGATCCGGTGGTGGGTGAGTGAAACATCAAAATCCTTCCCTGGCAGTTTTCCCAGGAGAGCCTTCTAGTTTGGCTACAACTGAACAGTCTCTGGCAGTAACTTCATTGCATCCAGTCCAAAGTACAGCTTAACTGCTGTAGCTGCTACTCACACTGGAACGTGCCCGGACACAGTTTCCTACTGGAAAACCTCTTCATCTTCCCTCCTCCACTACAATAAAATCTATGAATATCAGTGAGTTGCTGCTGACATCCCTGTTTCCCAGATGATGGAGCAGAATGGCCTTACCAACACTAGTATATATTTAAATCCTCTAGGATTTTTGATATAAATGAGAGCTTTGTTTCCCAAAACTACCCACTACCATGTGTCTCCCTCAAGTCCCTGCCTATTCTGCATCTTTAACCCTTGCTCAGCTCCTTATTAATATTTCTGCCTTGGTGGAAGAGATGCCAGTGAGACTGAAAAGAGTCGCTGATGTTAATTTGACCTTTATGAATTTAAATTCCAGACTCACCCCAGGGGAGTCAGTGAGTGAATGAAAGAGCAGTGGCACGTGGGCTGCTGGGGCAGTGTCAGCGCTTTGGGAGCTGAGCTGGAGTGGGTGGAAAGGCTCTTGGTCAAATTGTCACCCGCTGTGAAAGGTGTTACCAAACTTATCTGATAGTGCCTTTGAAGGGTATGTTCTCATCACTCACTGCTTCTTAGCCTAAGGATTTTGCTGTATCTGGAGCAATTAGATTTGCCTTATTTAATGCAAAGCTACACTCCCTTTCCGCCTTGAAAAAAACCTTCTGTTAAAAACCCACAAACATTTTTTTTCTGCTTAGCTTTGGTGTCATTTTTCTTTGTTTTAGGTGAACTGGCACTGGCATGAAACATTTCTTTCCTGACAAGGAATTTTCTGTGCTCCCCTCTCTCTCCTGAGCACACACACAGGCTTGAGGATAAGAACTCATCATGATAACAAGCTTAAAGGAATGGATCGTGCAGCCAGGACCAGAGGGGGATGTGAGCAATTGGGTGGCAACTCCTTGGGCTGATCCAGGCTTGAGAGCTACGAATGGCAAAACAACCCTTTGAGAGTGTTCCAAGCTCGCTCTGCTTGAGTGCTTTCTGCTGAGCTGGTTTGGAAAAGCCTCATTATTAATTAGTAAGAGGCTTTCCCATCTTCTCAGATTCTCCTTTCCCTCCCCAGGGAAGCAGTCCTGCAGCTGCAGGAAATGCTTTGCCCCGGTGGATGAAATGACCTTGTCCCTCCCTGATGGACTTTGTGACAGGGCAAGAAGCAGCTGCACACAGACCATGGGGAGTTGAAATCATCAGCCAGAGAAATCCATGGTCTGAGTCAGTCCATGGGCTGGGAGCCTTTGGGACAGCACCTATCCACACCAGACAAGGGATGCTGATCCTCATTGCGTTCCTTTTCAAGCCCAGTCTGAGACTTTCATGGCTTGCAGATGTTTGGGGGTGCAGCTGACCTGACTTCCTGAATGCACCATGTTGACCTCAAGTCCAGCCTGATATTCCCTCTTCACTGCTACTCTGGGAGGCAGCTTTCTGATGGAGCATTCAGCTGAGCCCCTGTGTCCCAGTCCCAGCCAAAATCGGGGGCTCACTGACAGGAATTTTTGATGGATACCTAGACTATCAAGTTGGAGCATCACAATGAGCCTGAATTCCCAGGGATATCAGTGCATAGGGGGCTTGAAGGAAGATGGGGGAAACCATGGTGATAAGATGTCAGCGCAAGGGGGCCCCCAGCCAGGTAATAATTAGCATAGACTCCATGCATTTACAGAAGGCTGATCAATTATTCTTTATTAAGAAACCCATTGCTTTTTATACCCTAGTTCATTACAGGTGGACCTAATTGGTTCTTCAATCCAAACACCACCACCATTGGCTAATTAAGAAACCACCCTTTGGTAAACAAATCCCCTTAACACATTCCACATATTAACAATACCAGGTGCTTCAAGTTAAGATTTGTTTCTCATTCTTTTCTCTGATCTTCTCACAGCCTTTCCCAGAACGATGCCTGGGAAAGGTCTGTTTCTCTCTGTGGCCAGAGAGCTGCTGCCACAATAAGAGGGCAGGACAGGAGAGCTCTGTGAGGCTCAGGTGCTCCATGTCCTGGGATGAGAGTTTGTACCCCCTGAGCCTGGACAGCATCACCCCTGTGTGCCTCCACCTTCCACACCACTGCTGTGGCAGAGACTTTTCCAGCTCAGTGCACATGCCTAGAGAGTGCTGGCACCCTGGTGACATCACTGTCCAGCTAGATATTGTCTTTAAAACTGAGAGATTAAGGGACTGGTGACCCAGGAGAGGAGGAGAGCCCATGGTGGGCTGTGTTTTGGAGGAGGGATGCTGCACACAGGCATGAGGCAGTACCTGTCCATGCATCCAGTAGATCCCCTGATGAGCCACGCGCTGGGGGACCGCTGAGCTCGTGTTATCAGCATGTGTCATTTCCCATGGGTTGTGAAGACATTAACAAATTAAGTCTCAGGGCCCTGCTGCAATTCTCATTAGCATCATCCTAACAACTCTTCATGTTAAATAGCTCAAATCAAAGTTTCCAGTTTAGTAAATATCCCTCCATAGGAATTGCTGTCTCCATCAGGCAGGGCTTAAATGGACCCCAAGGACCAGGATTGGTGCTGAATTCCATTTCCCAAGCAGACGTAAGACAATTAGTTTCACTTCTGCCTCTTGTTCTAAGTCTCTTCCTCCAGCTGGAAGTGGCTCTCACATGTGCCAGAACCATCCAAATGAGTTGCTCAGGAATTGCAGGTTGCATGTATAGAAACAATGGACAATTTGCAAATCTGAAGCCTCCCGTTCTCCCCTCTGCCAGTGAGATGGACACTGAGGTGTATTAAATCCTGCTTGTAATCATGTGGATAAATCCCCACTGAGCAAAGCCCAATCCTTGCAGAAAGCAGCACTCAGTGCTTGAGGATGGTGGTGATTCCAGGGCAATCAATCAGCAAACCACAGCAGAAATTCTCCCCCCTTTCTGACCTCTCCCTCGGGCTTGGGAGGTTCCAGCAGTGGGTGGAAAAGGCCATGAGCTGGGCATGAGGATTCTCTGGGACCTGCCTGCTGCCCTGGGTCAGGATTTATCACAGCTTAACTTGGCCAAGGACAGGCCCTCGCTGAGCAGTGATGAAACCTTCAGGGACCAAAGCACATGAGTGATGACCAAGTTTCTTGTCTGACCAGACATCCAAGCATTGCCATTCCACAGGCAGCTTTTGTTGTCCCCTGGCTTTCTGCCTCCACCTCATGGGCTTGGGAAGCTTCTTGCAGGGAAAGGTAGCCTGGATTTGGCCAGACACTGGATCAGCTGGTGCCAAGATGGGATTTGTTAAAAAGGAGCTGTTAATGCTGCTATTTATGGGTGGTGGGCAGCCATCCCTCAGCTCTGGGTCCCCACGGCCATTCCTCAGTGCCCAGTCCCGTGGCCATCCATCACCCTGACAGAGAGTTCCTTGGTGCCTGCTCTGATTCTCATTCAGTCATGGAAAATCAACACGGCAGCATCCCAGAGCTGGGGAGAACTTTTCTCCTTGTCCCTGTGAGCTCCACTCCTTCTCACACTTCTCCTCCCCCAAAACCTGTCACTGCACCAGACCTGTCACTGCTGAGGTGACACCCAAGTCACATTCTGAATATAGACTAAAAGCCAGTTTTGGCACAAGCTCTGACCTGATTGGATCAAACCCACGTACAGTGTTGAGGAGGGCTGTCCATGACCCTGCTGCTCCCACCCATCAGGGCTGAGCCAGCCCTGGCCGTAGCCATGTCCCCAGAAGCTCTTTGTGACTGGTGGCCTCCCAAAGTGCTCAATGGCACCTGTGTAGGAGTGCTGGGAGGCAAAAGTTGGCTGAGCCCAGCGCCGTGGTGGCCGCACTGCACGGGTGACGTGGTCTCCACAAACAGTCAAAACCTCCAGTCATCATCGCTGGGCAGGGGGATGGTAGAGTAGGGTGGACATAGGGGCTGAAGTCCTGGTGTCCCTGGGCATGGCACAGAACACGCAGCCAGCCCTGATGTCTCTTTTGCCATCTCTGCCTCTGCCCAACAGACATTTATTTTCTCTGTTTTCATCTCCTGAGATCTGCATCTTCTACCTGCCACCACTGTCACCCTGCAAGGAGGCTGCAGCAGCACCACCAGAGGGCTGTGATGCAAGTCCCAGCTCCTCAAAAAGGATCCATGCAGCAGCAGATGAGCCCAGAGACACCCCTGACACCCTCTTGCAAGCACTGGATCCCCAGGGGTGGCTCAGATGGGCTGGGGCTGGGGGACACTCACCAGTGTGGTTGGTGACAGGCGGCAGGCTCTCGCAGTACTGCTCCTGGATGGAGGCTGCAACCGGGCTGTCCCAGAGGAGAAACGCCTGGATGGGGAGAGAGCAGACAGGGGTGGGGTTGTATGTGCAATATGCTGCTTCTCCTCCCCCAGATGCCTCCTTGGGTCAGATCTGAGCTTGCCCATGTCTGGGTGGGTACCACCCCCAAAGCTTGCACAATGGACATGTACCATTTACAGCGTGGCTTCCTAGGGAAACTGTGCTTATCTGAGCTGAAGGCTGGGGGACTGCTCTCTGTTTCCCACCCAGTGATCCTCTCCTGCCTTGACTATCCCCCTCAGCAAACCCTTCTGCAGCTCCTGCTGAATCATGGAACCTCTGCTATTTATCATTTTAATAAACCCTTTTGGGTTTACCATCTTTCAATCCTGAGAGCAGACAGGGGAAACATGATGAGCCTGACACCACACTTGGATTTTCAATCCCTTACTGAAATCACAGCCTTGTAAGCTGTCAGTGGGAAGATGTTCATACACATCCTTAAGGAGATCTGATCCACAGAAAACCAGCTCTGGCTAAAGTCTTTTTTTTTTTCAGGAGAATTGTCAGCAAACACCAACGTTCCCATTGAGTCGGAAAGCACTGACCACGATCTACCCAGCTCTGCTAAAACTCTGCACAAGGAGCTATTTGGGAAAAATGATTATTGAATTATTGTGCCTTTGCAGGAGTTTGGGGAAACTAAAAGTTTCCCCAGAAAGAGAAAGGCAATTGCCAGGATGAAGGGATTGCAGAGATGGCAGAGGGACGGTGCTGTTGGTCTCACAGCTCACCACGGTGCCTGATGAGGGGAGGAGGGGATCTGATATTTTGCAGGAAAGGGTGACACAGGCTCATCCCCTCTCCTCCACCAGCACTAATGGTGGATGAGGCTCAACTCCACTTCTTTCACCTTCAGCGACTGACCAAACCCCCTGGAGATGTCACTGCTTAAATGACAGAGCTGCGCCCCAAAAGACATCACATACAGATCCCTTGGGAAACAGCCCTGACCCTGAAGGCAGGAAGGGCTGCACCTCCCCTGCTTGCAGGCAAGCTCCCAGTTCCTTGGGGACAACAACCTCTGCCTTCCCCATCAGCCAGGCTGATTCCTAGTGCCTGACCCCCCTTCCTGAGTGCTATTTACCTCCCAAACCGCTCTGAACACGGAGAAGACATTCCTCCTCTTGTCCTTGAGCCATAGAAACACTGTCTGCCCTTGCTGGCATACCCAGCCATCCTCATGCCTTACCAAGGCATTAACAGGATTTATTCAGACACAGAGACAAGCTCAGCACCCACTTGCTCTTTTCCAAACAACTGTTTACTGCCTAGGGAAGCTGGTTTTGACAGCAAGAGAGATGTCAGGCAGACGTATAAATGGAGCAGAGAATAGCTGCCTTGTGTGACTGCTCCAATTGGCACAGAGGATCCGGCAGCTCAACGCTGCCCTGTGCGAGAGCTGTTTGGAGCCCCTGGGTGCTGGTCCTACAGGAGCCCAGCAGCTCCTGAATCTCCTTTCTGAAAGCTGAGACCACCCAAACTCCAGACAGGGAGGAATCAAGGTGTAGGGAGTCTACTCCCCTCTGTGTTGATGCCCACAGCTGGTGCCCATCACACCTGGTGGCTCTTGGCATTGGCAGATGGGACAGAAGGGTTCTGCCCAAAAGATGTCTGGGATGGTTTGTCTATCTGAATAGGCTTTCAAGTGTTAATTGGATGTGTTTCTCCTAATCCCAGCCTGCTCCAGCCTGGTAGTGCCCATTCTCCTTCCAGACACAGGGAGAGGTCTTGGCACTGAGCAGCACGTGGACCAAGCGACAACCAGAGAGGGGTGTGGATGGAGCAGTCACTGGCTCTTTGCAGGCTTTGTAAATGAGCTGAAACAGCTACAAAAGGAAGAAAAAAAAAAAGGAAAAAAAGGATCCCCAAAACAGAACTAATATTAAGAGATTTTTTACCAGACTCTGAGTCTTGTCTTACTGCAGTGTGGCCAAAGCTCTTGATAGAAGCAGAGTTTTGTCCCACTCCTGTCAGCATTTTGAGGGGAATAAGCAGGGGTGGTGCCAGCTGCAGGGGGATTTGCCCCAGTGAAAAAAATTCTTATTGCTGGTCACTGTCTTACCTGTTTTGCTCTTTGTGGGTTAGTGCAATGCCTCCCCACGCTTTTACAGAGAGAACAGGTCAAAGCTCCGTCCTTGAGGAGCTTCTCGTGCCAGAGCATCGCTGCTCTGTAAGATGCCACATGGTGCCCAGCAGGGCCCAGCCTGGCCGGGCTGAAGCCAAGCTCACCTCAAGAGCCCCAACACAGCAGTGGATCGTGCTCGGGCCAGAGAGGGGCCGTGTTCCTCCTGACCCTGCCTTCACACAGCTATGGCAGATCCCGCTCTGTAGGCAGGAACACCTCTATGACCTCTCTCAGACTGCCAAAATCCTGGAGAGCCTCAGCTGAGCTCTCAGCTGTCCGGGAAGGAAGACAATCTGCTCCTCTGGAAGCAGCCGCTTTGCACAATGCTCCCAGTTAGCCAGGGGAGCTGCTCCCACAGGGATGCACGATGGTTCTGCCAGGAGCTGCACGGGCCCCGTGGGTGCCTGCACTGGCAGCAGCTTCTTCTCCATCAGGAGCCACCATTGTCTCCCCTGCTGTTGCCTCAGCATCCGCCCAACTCCCTTCCAGGCTCTGTAACATCCTTGTTTTTATACACAGACATGGTTCTGGTTTAGTCATGGACCTCACGGAGCACCAGCTCCTTCCTTTCATCCCCACATTTTCTGTAGCAGGACCAGGCCCCCCAGTCCTCACTGCACAGCTCAGACACAAAACCCTGACACTGCACCATGTTTCCTGCATCCCGCACAGAGAAAACCTCTGTTGTGGTCGGTGTCCCACCACCCACCGTGCCAGGGCTGTCCCAGAGGGGAAACTGAGGCACTGAGGACCATCTGCCTCAGGTCACTCAAGCTGTGGGGCACCATGTGGGACAGATTTCTCCAATCTGGACACACCAACCATGTCCTGATGCTGCCAGGGCTCCAAAAAAACCCAGCTGTTCCTGTGCCTGTGAAGATGGCAGGTCCCCTGGGCCAGGAGATGCAGCATCGTGGACTAGCACAGTGTTAGCTCATCAGCACTGGGAGGCTGGCTGCTGCTGTGGGGGGTGAGCAGCACAATCACACACACGTGGCGTCAGTCTCTGTGACCTGCCACTGACCTGGCAGAAAAATTCAATTAATAACAATTAGGAATTAATGTCCCCTTGCGGTGCTTTTTGCTCTCCAAAGCAATCCACTGACACTAATTAATACATTCACATCCAACTGCATCCCCTGCACTGTGCTACCCAGAGACAAGCATGTGTGTCCCCCCCGCTACAATGCTGCCTCAGAAAAGACGGAATCTGCATGGCAGGAAGGCCTGACAGCTCTGAGCACGAGATAGATGCCTTGTAGCCTAATTAGCAATCTAGGAGGTCCAGTGCCAAGGGGCTGTAATTGGAGAGCAGAGCGATTAGTGGGATTGAAGCCTGGGATGAAGCCGTGGGAGGCAGGGGCTTTGCACAGAGCTGGGGAGGGCAGTGCAGCAGTGGACAGTGGAGGCCACTGTGACCTTCCTGGGAGGGGGGACAACACCATCCACTCTGGAGTTGTCCTTGCTTGTAGGGACTTCTCTGACCCATCAGTTCTGCTCCCTGGCTTGGCTGGGCTTGCTGCCCACTACAACACTTGGTGTGGAAGAGGAAAGACCTCCTGGAACACATGGGCAGGGAAAGGCTGAGCAGCTGCTGCCCTGGAGCTTTGCTGAGGTTCCCTGGGGCATTAAGCTGGGATTGAGCCTGTTCTTGGCTCTGAGCCTGCAGCAAAAGGTGCCAGACTTTGGGTGTTAAATACAGTGAGTGTTAAAAGAGCTGGATGCCAACTTCAGATGGCAGAGCAGCAGCAGTGGTGCGTGGAGGGAGCGGCACGTCCTGCCAGGACTGCAGCTGGAGGCTGGAGGTGGCCTGCAACAGCCTGAAAGACTGAAAGAGCTGCCCCTCAAATGTGCTTGGAGGTGCCTCCAACCCCCGTGTCTCCTGCCTTCACTGCAGGGGATCTCTTTGCCTTTGTCTCCTCTGGCTTCCAGGCACTGTTCTCTGCAGCTGGGGAGCTTCTTACCTGCTCCACCTTGAGGGATTTTGCTTTGAACAGTTTCCAAATGAAACCTCTAGGCAGCATCTGGTCCATGAAGGACCCTCATTACACCTCTGCCTTAGACCTGGCAGTAACCTGCTTTGCCAGCCATGACCTCAGGGTTCCTCCAAGCCCCTTTGCTGCCCTACCAAAACCCCATTGCTCCTTCATTTCTCTTCCAAAGCCCCATCCCAAGCCCTGCCACCATCGAGACATCAAGGCAAAGCTGAGGCAATGGAACAAGGCTCAAAGCAAGACTCGTGCAGGGATTTTCCATGGCTGGTGTTACTCAGGGGGAGAGCAGGCATTGAGAACATCTCCATCCTCCATCTGGCATTAAAATCTGCAAGTTTATTAATTTATCTATATTAGAGGGCCAGTCTCTGTGGTGTGCAAACAGGAGCTTTGGTGAGAGTGTTTATTCTGTTTCGAGTCTCCCTCCAAGAGTGCTGGATGCAGATCCTAACAAAAGAATATCAATCAGGGCTAAATGAATGCCCTGTAAAAACTGATTTATGAGCAATTAAAGGTTTTCCTGGATTAATCTCAGGTATCCCTCGCTTGCCATAAATAATTCTGATTTTATTTATCTGTCAAGAGAGACATGAATTTTTGGGGGCAGGTGAAAAAATGACTAATGGCATTTGGGTGTTGGAAGCTAAAGGCATCATCAAGCTGGGGAAGGGCACACAATCCATGCAGCTCCAATGGGATCTGGATTTGCAGGGGCAAAGGCTGCTGAGGAAGATTGGAGTGATGGACATAAGCCTGGGGAATTTTATTAAACTGTCCTGCAGATTGTACATGTGGAACTCCTGTGCATTGACAGATATTTTCAGTTTGGGATTGGACATTTTTCCCTCCAGCTCTGTCCCAAAACCCTCATCTTGACTGCTCCAAACCCCCTCCTTCACCCATCACCTTTTTAGGGCTGAACATCCACAATTAAATTCCACCCCCCTTTTCTTTTTTTCTGGTTTAGTCACATTCACAGCTTGGCCACACCAAAGTTGCATCTGCCACTGCTTTTCCGGGGTGGATAGTGCAGATTTCAGGGTGGAAGAGGGACTGTGATCTGCAAAATCCCAACACACTTTGCCCTTGGCCATTGGAATGGAGGTGACTGCTCCTAGGAGGTTGACTGTAGATAAAGCAGAGAAGGAGGGTCTCTTCATAGCTCAGAATACAGTTAGGGAAAAAATGAAAAACAACAGATGGGCCCTGGGTATGTTATTCCATCTTCAGAAAGAGCCACCCTCTCCGGAGTGACAGCTCTGAGGTGTTGGACAATGGCTCCTGGGCTCCGCTTTGTGAGGGAACGCCGTGATTTGGGGGTTGATTTGTGCTTTCTTTGGGTTCAAAAACTGTTCTCACAGACAAAGCCATGGATGCAGTCTCTCTAAACACTGCAGACTCAATTGCAGCTTGAGCTTGTCACTCACAGGGAACCTCTAGGCTAACCCTGTGCAGGATTTTGGGTGAGCAGAACTGGATTTCAGGGCAGGGTTGAGCTGGTGGTGCAGGATATTCTGATTGTACTCCTATACATCCTATGGTGACAGTGCAGCTATTCTGGGAACAGGCTGTGCCTTTTCCATTCACTTCTTTGGTGGAGATGCGAAACCACAGGGATGATTTCATACACACTGAATCAACTCCAGCTTTTAAGGAAAGCGAGGACTGGAAGAGATCCCCAGGGTCAGCACGTCCTGCAACTGCAGCTCTGCATCTTATGCAAGGATTCAAGCAAGAAAGGGGCAGGGGCTGCTTTTTGGGCTTATTGCTGCTGGAGGTGGTCAAGTGAGAGGAGAGGGGAAACTATCCCACCCTCATCATCAATCCCTGATTTTTCAAAAAATGCTTTTGCAGTTTTATAAGCCCCAGAAATGTAATTTGCTCCTGACAGAGCTGCAGGTAGACTGGTTTATTTTTAATCACTTTTTTAGTTTGTTTTTATGACTTGCAGGGTGCCAGGGAACACTTGGCAGCAAGTTTGGCTGGCTGTCTCCTAGTTTGTCTGTCCGACCTCCTGAGGGATGTCTATTCAGTGAAGCAACATGGGCAAACCGATGCTAAAGTGGAGGTGCAAGCCAGGTGCATGGGGAACACCTAAACTGTGCCAACCCAGTATCTGCAGGGGAGGTTTGTCCCTGCTGAGCTCTGGGTTGGAGCTGGGCTGCTGCAGGTCTCTGCACTCACAGGCAGGATGCTGCTGCATCCAGGTACACCTGTTTGCAGGGATGCACTCACAGCTGGAGTTTCATGGTCCTTTAGCCCATAGTGTCCCTGGGAGAGGACTGGGACTGTTCTGGAAAAGCATCTGAGTTTTGAGTGCATGTATTTATAAGGAAAGATAGACAGCTTGACTGCAAAGGGTGGGGGGTGGTTGTAGATTGGCTGTTTCTTTTTGAAGCCAGCTGGGAGAGGCTTCTCTTTGTCCGGTCCCAGCCCCAGCACAGGGGTGGTTTTGTCTCAAACTCTGGAAGATTTGTAAGGACTTGTTGCTCCACCTTCACAAGGAGAATATCCTTGGGGAACACCTGGGGATGGCAAGAGAGTCCCCTGAGCCTAAGGAGCTTTGGCAGAGGATAGGAGCTATGTCTTAGCACCTTTGGGCTTCTTTTGGACCACCTTTTGCTCACCAAGGTTATTAGGAGCTGCCACGCTCACATGGCTGTCCCCACCAGAACGTGACCATACTGCACTGGGTCTGTGCTGTCTACACAGACTGGCCAAGAAGGACCTGGGCTGAGGGAAAAGATCCTGCCCTGTCTCACCTTTATTTCTTACATCAGAGCCAAACAAAACCTGAACCAGGGAATGTAACAGCAAAAGAGCTCCTATAAATCCTATCAATCAGGCTTAGTGGGTTGCAGCAGTAAGAGAGAGCAGCTGCTCAGAAGAAGAGTTTTTAGAAGCAACACCAAATAGGCAGAGGGTTTCCTGGTGCACATCAGTTCTTATCATTTAGGTGAGAACTTTCCTGGCCCAGAGGTGCAGCTGATGTGTGAGGTGCACAGTGGGGTGCACATCCCGCAGGGAACGAGCCATAGCAGTGCCAATGGGGAGGGCTCTCCCTCCACTTTACCTGCTGTTTTAACTCTGCAGTCCCAGCTGGGTCATTGAGACACCGTTCTGCAGCCAGCCAGGCAGATTTGCTATTTTACTCCTCCTTGACACAGAGGTTTTACCAAAAACCTGATCACTTTTGTTTAACTGCCACTATAGGCTGGTTCAAATAAAATTCAAGATTTCACTGGAAACCCCTTCATCTCGTTTGTCCAGGGTTTGGGATTTAAACAAGCTTTGGGCTGTGAACGTTTCCTTCCTTGATGAGCCCTCAAGGAGGAGGAATACTGCTTCTGACAAAGCATTTGCATATTGTGCAGAGCTGCAAAATTAGCAGTGGCTACAGTTCCACAGTGAGCAAATTAGAGAGAAAGTCTTGTGCTTTGCAGGTGCAGGGCGGTAAAGGAGAGGGTTCCTTAGAAAATTAATTATGGGAGGTACAACTGACCTCTGCATTTGCATTGTCCACATCCATCACACCCCCAGAGTGGCCACCCCCTCCCAGCAGCCTGGGAAACTGGTGGCAGCTGGTTTCACTGGGAGGTGCAAGGCTGGGAGTTACTGGGAGCCTGGGCTGAGCTCAGGAGGACCTGGCTGCAATTCCCCACCCCCTTTAAACGATCCTTTCAGTCACTCTAGCCCCCCTTCCGGATAGTTTTTGAGCATCACGAGCTTTTGCCAAGCCCCAGTGCCTCGACTGGAGGAATCCTCCCGAGGGTCCTTTGTGTTGCGGTTTCTCTTTTTACTTTTCCCTTCAAAGAAATTGAAAAGTCACTGCGGGGAATGCGGGCGATGCACAGCGCAGGGGTGATGGGGAGGGGGCAGAAGGGCCCTTATGGGAGAAGAGGACTTAAAGCATCTTACCTGCAGGAGGAGGAGGAGGGCAGGACGTAGGCTGGGCACCATCCTCAGCTGCCCCTGCGCCCAGCTCCCCGGGGCATGGCTGGCGGCGTCCCCGCTCCTGCTGGGCTGCTTCTGCCGTCGGGGAGAGAATCCTCTGGGCTTGCAGCGAAGGAGCCTGGCGGGTTCCCGCGGGGCTACGCGGAGGCTGCGGGTCCTTCTGCGTCCCGGTCCTGCCTTTTATAACCTCCCCGGAGCCGGTCGTCCGGCTGCCCACCTTCCAGCTCGCCTGGCGATGGGCTACATCCCTCCTCACCAGCCTCCCACTCCCCCTTCTCTCCCTCCTCCTCTCCCTCCTCCCCTTTTCCTTTCTCCACCTCCCTGGTGCCTTCCAACTCTATTTGATTTTTCCCCCTTTCTCCTTCCTTCCCTCAGCATCTTCAGCAGCAGAAACTTCCCAGCGGCCCAGGGCCCGCCCTCCCGGCTCTCTTTGGAGGGGCTTTCTCCTCTCCACCCCTCTCGCTCCCATCGTGCAGACGCTGTGGGGTCTCTCCTGCGGAACCTGGGGGCTTCCCTTTGTGTCTGCATAGGGTTTGGGGCTGCAGTTTGCCGGGGATGAGGGGTGAGCGGGTGTTAACGCATTTGGCGATTTCGCTCCAGGGCTGTGTCAGAGGAACTGGGACAAGTTTCCCAGTGTCCCCCCAGGTTTGCCCCGTCAGCCTTTGCAACCCCTTTGCAAAACGGATGGTGAACACGAAGGGAGGGCAGAGCTCCTTTTCTCTTCCGCAGGGATGGGGTGGAAGGGGTTTCAGCCCTGCCTTGTGAGGGAGATGCTCCCGAGGGAAGGACGGGGATGGGGGGCAGGTGGATGCAGGTCTTTCACACAGCGGGGCTGTGCGGGGGTGTTTGATCATAAGGGCAGACCCGGAGGAGCTGCAGGTGCTGCTGGCACCGCGCTTTGTCCCGTAGGCTGGGAGGGGCAGAGGCGATGGGGCAGGAGTAGGGGGGGCTGGAACTGATAGATAAGGGGGAGGACAAGTGTCCTGGGGAGGGTGGAGGGCAGTGGTGTGGGAGAGCCTGGATGATGCTCCTAAGGTCTTGGATAATGACATTTCCCTTCTCCCCTAGCATAACCCTCAGGCTTTGAAGGGTCTCCTGTCATACCTCTGTGTCTCAGCTCCTGCAGTCCCCTGACAGCCTCCCCTCGTCTCCTGGGGAGGGATTCCAGGGGGTTGCCATGGTCAAGATTGGGTCCTAAACTGGATGAATTTCTGGCTGGGTTAAACCTGCTCCCCATGCCAGGGCAGTGTGAGAGCATGCCTTCTGTGGTCACTGAGGATAGGGGGGTGCCTATCCTGGGAGCGAGCCAAGCTCCATCAGCCTGAGGTGAGCCGGAGTAGACAGCCAGACAACACTTTGCTGTGCTTCCTTCTTTCCTTGAGGAAATAAGGATCAATGAGGTGTACTGCTGGGAGAAGGGATGCTGGAAAACATTGCCATGGGACCACCATCCTGGGGTGTGAAATTCCCCGTATTGATCATATTTCACTTAGCTGATGATGGTTCATCCACCACCAGCCTCCCAGGGGGTGCTGGATCACGCTCCCAACTGCAGCCTCTGCCTCTGGGAATGGCTGCAGACCACAGCAGGTTGCAGATGGATCAATAGGAGGGCAGTGTCCCTTGATGAATTCACGGCCACAGCCTCCATCCATCTTCACTGAGCTGCTCTTTGTCTCTGGAGCACCTGAGAGGGCAGGAGGGGATCAAGATCCTCCCTGAGCTGCAGGACCAAGGCACAAGGACTGGCCAGGGCTGTGCCCCAGCATGTGGGGGCACCCAGTGACCCATCCCAGCCCCCAAAGGGTAAATGTTCCCGGCCCAGTAACTAAGGGGAATAAACAACACAGACATAAATCTTCTGGCATTAGCTGGGTTAAATTAATTGTGTCACTGCTTTGGCAAAGAAATCTGAAAATATAAAAAGCTCTGGTAAATTCAGGAAACTTTTTGTTTCTGAGGTCTCTTAACATCCCTCCCATGACAAGTATGGGATGAGACAGACTCCCTCCCATACAGAGCCACCCTTGAGTTACCTCTCACTTCAATAAGCCCATGGAAAATGCAGAAATTTCTAAAAATGGCTCGAGAAAGCTTGCTCCCAATAACCTTGAGCATCCTGGATTCAGCTGAGTGCATCATAGGATCATGGAATGGTTTGAATTGGAAGATCATGTAGTCCCAACCCCCTGCCGTGGGACACCTTCTACCATCGCAGGTCTAGGGCACAGCTCCTGGTCACAAAACACACTCGGGTTTTGGGGCCTGCTCAGGGCTTTGTGCACCCAGGAGACAGAAGGGACCTTGCAATGGGAAGCACCAGAGACCTCATTCCCACACCAAGACCAAGGATTGTCTTTCACCATCTCAGCCTGCCCATGGCCACCAAGTGGGACATGTGGGATGTCCACGCTCTGCTCAGGTGCCCTAAGTGTGAGGTGATGCAGGGAAGGCAGAAGTGAACACTAAGTATTTTTAGTTAAGGAATTGGTTGCCAGGGGCATGAAGATAATTTCTTCCCCATATATCAGGGAAAAGGCTGCAGTTCTGTTTGAAGCACCTAATTGAGGGGATTTATAGTAAAATGCAACTTGTCAGATGTGGCAAAGGAAAAATAGAACAGTCCCTGAGACATGGAAATCAGTCCATTTGTCATGGTTAATCTCAAAGTTCTCGGTGCGACGCAGAGACAAACGTGGGACATGGGTGTTAGGGATGGAGACAGTGAAGAGAAATATCAGATCTCCAGGAAGGAGGGAGGGGAAAGGTTTAGTCTGACTTATCTGCCTTTGGTAAATTATTACTGTTTAATGTAACTGCATGTGGTTTGATGGTCCTGTGTCTGAGCAGCTCCATGACAGCTGCACTTTGGGGCTGTTTGTGGGACTTACACCACTGCCCTGCTCCTACCCTGTCCCTGCAGCCAACCCTCCCCTGGCTTGGGAAAACTCCATGTGTTCCTCCTGCACTACAGGGATGAGACTGGTCCATGCACTGAAAGGGTGCAGGGAAATGCATCCCTGCTTCTCACATGGAG
Source organism: Motacilla alba alba (assembly GCF_015832195.1). Lineage (NCBI taxonomy): Eukaryota > Metazoa > Chordata > Aves > Passeriformes > Motacillidae > Motacilla > Motacilla alba. The sequence goes on from NC_052042.1 coordinate 442,157, forward strand.
CACTGGTAGCAGGGCTTTGCTTCCAGCTGGGACATCTGTAGGAGAAAATAATCCTCAGTGTCCTGGACATTTAGGTCAGGTTGGTGGAAGGGTGAGGTTTGGCTTTTCAGCTGAAATCCCAGCTGAGATCAGCAGTGTGCCTCGATTTCCTCACCTGTGTGTTGGGACTGTTTCTTTCCCAGGAGGTCAAGCGGAGCTGGGAATGCTCGAGGTGCTGCTCGGGGGAGGACAGGCTGTCAGCACGTGGGGCTGTGTTAGCAACTGCAGGCTGAGAAAAAATCCAACCCAACACATTAAGTTTCTCCCAGGAGACTTGCTTTTTGCCCTGCTTTTAAAATTAGTTTCCAGGTTTTCTGTCCTGTGTCCTTTTCCCTCCTCCTATCCCTCCTCCTAGACCTGCAGTGAGGGGAGCACGCTCTCAAACTCAGCCTGACAAAAGAAAGTGCTGCTGGGACCAAGTTTCCCTCATTCCCACACACCACATAGTATAATCATGCCTCAAATGCGGATATCCCTGTTGTATTTGACCACTCTGTATCACCTGCTTCACCCCTGCAAGTCTCACAGCTGCACTGAGACGAAGAGCAGGAAAGCTGAGGCCACAGCCCCGCTGAAAACATTGCAGGGAAGGAAATCAAAGATTGTTACCAACCTCATTTAGTGACTATTACCTTAGAGCTGTGCTGGCAGATTTTCTTGGTCTTGAAGGCCTTACAAAGTGCTTGGGTGGCCTCTGGAAACTTCAGACCCCTGTTTGTCCCACCAAACTCTGCTGGAGGTGCAGAAGTTGTCCATGCAGGAGGACAAACTAGCATCCTGCTGGGAGAAAGAAAACTCAGGCACATGGAGCTGGGTTCACTGACTCATTGCTCCATGCAGCAAGTGACTGATTCCTTCATTTACACGGATAATTACCTCCTGCCATTTCTTCTTCCCACACTGTGTGCATTGATAGGAGATCCCACATTTACAAAAACATGGCAACTGCAAACTCAAACAAGCAAACTCAAGGAAACCCACAAAGATCTGGGATCTAACTCAATTTCTCATTTGCTTCCCAAGTTTCTCAAAAGTGTTTGCCATGTTTTTCAAATTGCTTTTGGGAGGATGTGTCAATTTTGAATAGAACAGAAACACAAAAGCTTTTGTTCTTCAGCTAATTAAACCTCAAGGCAGAATGCTAAACTGATCATAATAAAAGTCACAATTATTATTTTTCTCATTCAAAGCAAAGTCAACTGACATTTCCCAATCAGCAGTTGGCATTTCCCATCAAACAGATCACAGTGGTTTGTGGTTGGGAAAAACTCCATGGTTTTATTCTGGAAACTGATCCCACCAAAGCACCAGCGGAAAGTGGCTCTGTCTTCACACACTGTGTGACAGAGAGATGCACAGCCTGTCACCTTTGAGCCTCTCTGTGGCTGTGTCTGGCAGCACAGGGACCCATCATGATTCTGCTGCATTGGCTGTTGTTGTACAGATGTACATGAGTTCCATGGATGTACAAGGATGTACAGAGGCTCTTGCATGGATCATGGAATCATAAGATTGGAAAATACCTCCCAGACCATGGAGTCCAACCTGTGCCCCATCCTCACCTTGTTACCAAGCCCAGAGCACTGAGTGCCGTGTCCTAGTGTTCCTTGGACACCTCCAGGGATAGGGACGCCAAGGGCAGTCCCTTGCAATGGTTAATAGCTCTTTCTATGAGGAAACTCCTCCTGATGTCAAACCTGAACCTCCCCTAGCAGAGCTCGAGGCCATTTTCTCTTATCCTGTCTCTTGCTCCCTGGGAGAAGAGCCCAACCCCACCAGCTGCCTCCTCCTCTCAGATTTGTGGAGAGCCAGAGGGTCCCCCCTGAGCCTCCTTTGCCCAGGCTGAGCCCTCCCTCTGTCCCACAGAGGAATGGGCATCTCCAGAGTGTTGCACTCACACCTTTTGGCATAACCCCCCGGCATCATGGACATAGACATGGCACAGGTGGCGGGAACGCCCTGCAGAGATTGTGGCAGGGATTGTGACGTCCTCAGAAATAGCTAGTGGTAAAAATACCTCCTCACTCCTCAGGTCTGCACATGCCCATCAAGGCAGGAAAGATTCTGGATGTCTTTCAAATCCGGTTATTTATTCCCTGTATGTTTGATGAAATATTAATCTCCTCATCTCCAAAAGGCAATCAAATAAAACTGAGAAGAGATGACGCACAGGGCCTCAACACAGACAACAAAAAGCAGCAAAATAAAAATGAAATAAAATTCCAAATGCAATGTAGAATTCTATAAAAGACATTTCTGTGCTGGCACAAAGGGCAGAGACAAAGTGACCTGATGTCATCGGGACTTGGCAGGCCAAGCAGGACCATGCAGGGAAGGGGATGAAGAGGACTTGGATCAGGCAGTTGCTCAGGTTGGTCTGAAGCTTTTCTGTGAGAGCTGTTGGTGGGATTTCTTTGAAGGTTTCTTCTCTTGTGCATTAATTAGAGGGTGGGTTGGTGCCGTGCATTAATTAGAGGGTGAGTTGGTGCCAAGGCACCAGCCAGCTTGAGCCATTGTGCTGGGAATGGAGGGAAGGCAGACGGTGGATGTGTTGGAGGTGGTGGTGGCTGGCACTGGGAGCAGCCATCCAGTGTGATGGAGACTGGCAGCCTGGTGGGAACGGAACTCCAGAGGGGAAGTCTCCCTGCAGAGCTCCTACAAGGCCCCAGTTCCATAACTTTTCATGGTGATGCAGCCTCAAACTGGACTCAGCCACTGTCTGAGGTGAGACGCTGCTCCGTCTTCCTGAAATGGCCCTTGGAAAACATTCACTGCTGCTGTGGATGGTGCTGGTGCTAAAGGGATTGCACGTGCAGCCAAAAAGAGTCTGGCAAAGTCTTGTTCAGTTTGTGACCCCTCAGCCCACTTTCTTTATATGTTTGGGTCATATCTTCTCTGTACAATAATCTCACAGATTATCTCCTGACATTTGATGAGGCCAAAAAACTTTCCACCATCTCTGTTCCTCTGGCTGTTACCAGTGTGCAGGTGACATGGGAAGTGGTGTGAGCGTCTTGTTTAACAGTTGTGGTCATAAAATAATTGGGTCACATAGGTAAAAATCCTTTCTCAAAAGTTTTTCTCCAGGCATATGTTAACTATGATCCTGTAGGTGCTCAGTGCTTCAGCTGGGGACAAAGGCCAGTCATTTATTTAGGATGTCTTTGGTTTTGCCCTCTTGTTCTATAAAGTCCCTCAGTCTATGAAAAGCTGAGAGATTATTTATATATATATATATATATATATATATATATATATACACACAATGCTTTATCCCACAGAGTTTTAGGTTTTATCAGTTTGCTAACTGTATTCCTCATGAATATTTTACTCCATCATTGCTCAGTCAGGATTTTTCCTTCTTTAGGAATAATTAACCACTAAGGGCCAGCCAAGGGGCTGCAGTTTTTTACAGGGGAAAGGGGAAATCACAAACTGCTCTGCTGAAAGGGATCTATTTCACCTTCCCTTATATGTTCTTGGATGTGTTGTGGTGGCACTGTGTGTGAATGGGAAGTTGGTGCATGGCAGCTCGTGGTCCCTGCAGGCACAGGAAGCATTGCTGTGGCTCTGCAGGGGTCACTGCTGTGGAGCAGCCAGGAACAGCTGTCCTCAGAGCAGGGCAGCTCCCTTTGGGGATGTAGAAGAAAAAATGAGAAAAGAAGAGGGGAGGGGAGGGGAGGGGAGGGGAGGGGAGGAGAGGAGAGGAATCCTGCTTTTCCTCCTTTCCTATCTCACTGAACAGCAGCACCTCTCTCTTGCCAGTCTCTCCTCCTTGCTGCCTGACTTCTCCAATTCCCCTGTGCAGGTCCCAAGCTGTCTGGGATGGGAGCCAGAGGCATCTCCCACATCCAGGCTTCTGTCTGACCTCAGGCTAGCAGGGAATTCCTGCTGGCAGAAATGATTTTCACTAGACTCCAAGCATGCTGATGCAGGGCTGCAGGAAGGCCTGATTTCCCAGTTATTCAGGGCCAGCTCCAGACTGTGTGAGGTCACTAGTCCTGCCATGCCTGGGATGTGCACTGAGCAAAGACAGTCCTCACCATATCCCAGCCACCTGGCATTAGCTGTGCTGAACTGGGAGATGGAACACCATCCCAGAACCTCCCAGCACTGCAATTCCATCTGACAGCAGAGCCCTCTGAGCTGCACTGACAGATGTCTGCTGCAGCTCATTCTTCCCTCCCATCCTTCTCCCCTGATTTTTCCCGCCTGCTGCACAGCTGACAGGCTCCAGGGTTTTAGGACCCTGGCACAGAACTGGGATATGCAGCTTCAGCCTCAGCATCTAATTCAATCCCACTATCAATCTTGCTGCTTGTGCTTTGCCAATTATCCAGAAAGACAGCTCAGAAAGCAGCCACACAAAAAATGGCAGGTTACACCTTCTGTGCAGGAAGGGAATGGGAAGCAGCTGGAGCCACCTCTGTTCCTGTGCCAGAGGAAGGCACACTGGCAGCACTTTTACCTGGGAGCAGAGGAAAGCCTCAGTCAGCTCTGCCAGGCTCAGCCTGTCAGCCCAGCCCAGGAGCTTTCCAACACAAACAGATCCACTCCAGAGCAGGGACATGGCCTCACGGGTCTTTTCCTACTTGGATTTTATTGCTACACAGGATGACTCAACAGAGCTAAAGCCTCCATATTCCAATTAACTCGAGAATAAGCATCTAAATTAATTAATTTGACAAGGTTTGGCTCCAGCTTGGCACATCAGTGCTCTGGTCTGCCCAGAGCTGCCTCTGGCTGGAGGGTGTGCTCAGCAAAGGCACTGAGCAGAATTTGTCCATCTAAGGCTGAGTGAGCTGCTTGCCTTCGAAAGCTTTGCTATGAGAGGTGTCCTTTGCCCATGAATTCCCCCCACACAGGAAGGAACTGGCTCTATTTGCTTTCTTGGCATGGAGGTTTACTCTGGGTTTACTCTGAGTCCCAGAATACTGGTCTGTGTTCATGCTCCAGCTCCTGACCCTGCAGGAATGGTCACTGTCCATTCACACAGGAAAGTCAGGAAATAAAGGCCCAAAGTGAGACCCAAAGACACCCAGCTTAAGAGGACAAAAACCCCAAAGTGCATTTTTTATTCTTTTAATAAATCACATGGAAATTTAGGCTTTTTAATAACTGGGGCCTTCTAATAAGTGGGAGTGATGCATTGAGCATCAGGTGAGAGGCTCCCCTGAAGATAAAGGTGCCAAAACAGGTTGAGTGAGGCACAGAAATGCCCTTTGAGAAGTTCTGGCCCAGAAGATGTTTTCCTTGGCACTTCCAAGGGCAGATCACAGGAGCTATGGCTGCTTTATGGGAAGCTGTCACTTCTGCCACTCTCAAAACCTCCCAAATATTTCCTTCCAGGAAGCCACGGGGAGCAACTCACTTCTTATAGAGTGCCTGGAGCATTCCAGAGGCTTGTCAGCTGATAAAAGGCCTTTAATCTAAAATCAGTTGTGTGGCCCAGGCAGGGGAGCGGGTCGGGAGGCAGCTCAGGCTGGGAGTGCAGCAGCTACACGGGACACTCACCAGGGTCTCCAGGAAGGTTATTTGTGGTTCTCCTCCACTCCTGGGGTTACTAGTGCTGGCTCATCTTTCCGACAGCTAATCCCAGCCCAGATAGTGCCAGCTCTGATAACATCACCAACTCAGCACCTTGTACAGGTTCAGGATTGAGTGAATTGGGGCTTTGCCAAGAGGTCTCTTTTCCCCTCCACGGACAAGGTCAGGTCAGAGTGTCCTCTACAAGGTTCATTTTGCTCTTCTGCACCAGAAGGATGCAAGGATGAGCACAAAAGTCACTCTGGGCTCCTGGGGTTTAAATGGGAGCCTAGTCTACCCTCTGAGTGATGCTCTAAGGTCCTGGTGTCCTTAGATGCTGGGTAAAGGATCTAAAATATGCCTTAGCAAAGGCAAATTTCTTGAAAGAGGAGGGCTGTGTCCTTCTCCTTGGGTGAATTTTGTCAGAATGGCTTCCACCTGGGCTGAATCCTCAGCTCCTCCATGTGCAAGGAGGTCAGGACAAAATGAGTCTCCAATCTGTCAGTGTCTCCGGGCATGGAGCAGGTGTTTATTATCTGGTGGTACAAGTACAGGGAATGTGTGTCCTGCACTCCCAGCACACGGAGCAGCAAGGGCAGAGGAGCGATGATTTATGTCGTGCTGCCAACATGCTGAGCCAGCGCTGGATCCCGCTGCGTGGCGGCCCTTCCCAGGGCACTGAACTGCCTCCCCTGCTGGATCCTGTGTGTGCTCCAGGGGCAGCAGCTCCAGAGAACATCCTGCTCCCTGATGAATGGAGGTAGGTCAGGGAGCTGCTTCTCTGAAACACCTCCATCCCTCCTCACACGGGGGAGAGGACAAATTCCAAAGTTATTTGCAAGGCTCGGCAATCTAATCACACAATCACAGAATGGTTTTGGGTTGGAAGGGACCTTCAGGAGTCATCTCATCCAACCCCCATGCTCAGAGGATAAACCATGACGCCCTGTTAGCCAGGGATCAGGAGCACTTGGCTTCAGTGGTAGGAAGAAGGGTTCCATGCATCTCGACTGTGATCAGCCCTTCTTCCCCATGGAGCCATCAAATCCGAGTGCTGCTCTGGTCCCCTCAAGTTGCTTTTATTTCATGGGAATCTCCATAAGCACTCGACTGTGCCTAAGTTTTACTCTGCCATGAGCTTTCTCGGGCTGCAGCTCCTGTCATGGATCGGGAAGGGAAACCCCGCTGACGCAGACCAGTGTTTGACTGTGAGATTCTGGGCAATGGCTCAACCAGTTTCCATCCCTAAATCCATGTCTGGAAGCTGAAATCCTGTTTCCCAATAGCAGGGCAAGCCCAGAGCCTGGATCTCCCCCATGCCACGCCCAGGGGAGTCTCTGCTGTGCTTATGCTGCTGTGCTGAAGGTGAGGGGGGAGCCTAAGCCACCAAAGCAATCTTGGGGAAAGGAGGTTGTGTGATTAACCTCATGATGCCAGCCAAAGGACCTGGAGCAGCCCCAGACAGCCTAATAGCTGCTCTGTGGGTATTACCCAGCCCATCCATCTTCCATGTAATCACCAGGCTATAGGGATGAGACAGACTGATCCATGGATATCTGCTGCCATTTAACCAGCCTGGAACAGGGAATATTTACCACAAAATTATTTGGGGGCTGGAAAACACCATTCAACGGGAAATGAAATGGGTTCACAGTGGAAAGGCCTAAAGGCATCCTGGTACTGAGCATGGGAGAGGTTTCTAAAGACACTGATGTATTTCATACAGTGAAATGACATACTTTGCCTTTTCATTTCAGTTCATTTTGTTTTAACTTTTATATTGTTTTGTGGGGAAAGGTTGCAATTTTTCACTATGGAGGTGTCCTCACTGGTACTGGTCACCTTAAACTCCTTCCCACCCCAAACAAGGCATCTGTTAAATCAGATAAATCAAACCCTCAGAGAGCTGTAGACAGAAGAAGGAAGAAAGTTATCAGATACAGGGGGGAAAAAATCTGCTCAAGGAATGGACCAAAAGCAGAGAGTGAAGGACTGGCTGGTCTGTGAGAAAATTCTGCTGTGAATGTCAGAATTATTTTCTGGATAACACATACAACAATTTCCTAAAACCTTCCTGAAAAATGAGATCTAGTTGAGCTGATGGAAGGGAATTATCCAGAGATACTCTGCTAATGTATTGTGACAAGGTCCCTGCTGCAATGTGTTAAGTTCCCACTTAAAAGCAGCGGACAGAGAGAGCGTGAATGAGTGAAAGCTGGAGCGAGATTCCTGTGCTCAGCTGTGACACCAGGACACCTCAGACAGGGGCAAAAGCCAGCCAGAGACACTGGCACTGATCCATGGCAGGAGATAGCCTGGCTGTGCCAACAAATACTTTGGATTATCATTGGCTCTGAAATTGGGGGTGGGTGGTAGTGTTGGGTTTCCAGCTTTGCTGCTTCAATGAGCACTGGAGATTAAGAAAACCAGCCAGGGATCAAACCCTGGTCTGGGAGATGCTGGGGAGCTACAGCACATCACAGGACTCTTCAGTATTACCTGGAGGTCAATAAATCTCAGTCAGATCCTACCAGCAAAAAAGGTTGGTTCGAAAGAAGTAACTCGATGCCTTTGTCGCTCTCTGTCCGTATCTCAGTATGTAGGAACTCATTTCTCCATTTCTGCTGTTTCAATACCAGCTTTTCCCTGGGGGATTCTGGAGTTGATACCAGCAGGAGAAAAGAGGCTCACCCATGTGAACTGGGCAACAGCAGCTTTTGTTCCACGGTGATTTGCAGAGGTTTTCTGATTGTGAGGGTCTGCAGGACCATGGAGTGTTTGCAGGGGAGATGCAACCAGCAGGTCATTGGGACCAACAGACCAAGGCGGGGTATCCTTCATCCACCTGGACTGGCTGGATTTGGATGAAATTAAGACATGGACAGCACACCAGATGGCCCAAGGAATCACAGAATCAATTATGTTGGAAGAGACCACAGTGGGTCATCTGGTCCACCTCAAGCAAACTCAGAGCATGTGGCACAGGATTGGCACAGAGGGTTCTGGAATGTCCCTGGTGAGGGAGACTCCCTGGGTGACTTGCTCTAGCCTGTGGTCACCCACACAGCAAAGTTCTTCCTCAAGTTCAGGGTCAATGACTTTAGTTCAGTGGCTGAAGGCAGTTCTGCTGCAGACAAAGAGTATCTGAAATGCAGAGTCTGAGCCACCTCCTCAAAGCAGAGCTGGACAAAGCTGAATGTGTCCCCTCCTCCACCCCTGCATTGCAGAGCAGGTGAGGATGGGACAGGTGCCTAACAGGTACCTCCATCAAAATCCACAGCTGACTTTTCCAGTGTCCACTGCACACAGTGGCTGTTGGATGTCTCACTGCAAACCAGCCAACACCACTGGATGCCAAACACTGCCCTGATGGTGATGGGGAGAGCTTCCACTCACAGGGCTGTCCCCCAGGCTGGGCTGGGACAGAGGTACTTCTCCCTTGCAAACAGAGTGGAGACCTGTGAGGTGGGGGTCTGTAGTGACACAGAGTCCAGGCAGGTGTGAAGGAGAGCTGCTTTATTCCAAAAACTCAGTCTTTTTAAACCATTAGCCAGTTATCAGCTACATGCTTTTAAATCATAACAAACGTAATTCAACCAGCCACCATACACCACGATGTGAACACATGATGGCTGTGTAACATGTTTTTCCACCCCTAATTCAGCTGAATCGCTTTCCCATAGTCCTTTTTTACTTAGCTGAAGTAACAAGCCTGAACCATGATTTTACAAGGCCTTACTTATCAGTAACAGAGATCCCTTTGCCTCAGCCAGGCTGCTGAGGGAATTGCCAGAGGCAAAGATCAAATCCAAATGATCAGATGAGAGCAGTGCCAGAGGAACAGACGGAGTGCCAGGTCCAAACCAGAGCAGAGCCCTGGAGCTGGGACCAGCTGTGACAACTGCTCTGCTCCACAGGAAGCTGCCTGCGGGACCTTTGCTGCATTACAAAGTATATTTCTGCCCCTAATTGACTTAACAAAAGCACTCCCAGCAAGAGACAGGAGGTGGTCCCAGGAGGAGGCTCACAAGTGCCATCACTCGTGCCCTGGCCACTGACTGCAGAGTTTTCAGCCAAGCAACTCCTGATGGCCAAACCTGTGTGTCCAGGCAGCTCCCACATGCTTCCTTTCCAATGCTCTCCCTTGTCAGCTGAGTGACAGAGATGACCAAATTTCTGTCCCTGTGAGTTCTTCCCTTTACCTGCCCTTGTTCACCCTCCTGTACCCTCTTCCTGCTCTCAGCTCCCTGGTCATCTGCCATGGATCTGGGTTGATGCCAACACTTCTTTCTTTCCTTGACTCTCCCAGCTGACGTTGGACATCCAAAGCCTCGCAGATGCCTTTTGGAGAATGGATAAATACTCATTCTATGTCTTCCAGACAGACACTTTGCAATGATTCTACAGCCTCAGTGGAATCAGCACAGTTTTCTGCAGATTTCCAAGCTGAGTGCCAGTCAAATACAGGAGTGTTCTGCCTTCTGATTCCTCCAAAGTATCACACTGAAGTCAGAACTGTGACTCCTTCTCATGGGAATCTATTAAGTCCTAATATTATGAGCAATGTTCATTTAATAATGTTTCTGCTTACTCAATATGCCATGAGTGTGTGAAGGGTGACGATTCAGCACAACTCCTAGGTTAGTGCCCCAGAAATTTAGAAGTATATTGGATTTTCTTTTTTCTGCATGTGCCCTGTGCTGTGAGAGCAGCACTGCATGAGGGTGCTGCAAGGGCGGGGGGGTGTGTGGGGGGGAATAGGCTTTAGCAGAGAAATTGTAATTGAAATTAAATTGCATTTGATGTACGATGCTTAGCAATTCCAGAGTGAATGTGAGACAGGTAAAGTGTAGTGCTCATGTCAAATGCCTTGTTCAATCACTTCTCCACATTATTAAAGTAATTTGGAAGCATCATTCCTTGCCATTGGCATCTTCTTGCCTGATCCAGGAAATGTGAACTCTGAGTATGTCATTCATGGCCCAAAAAGCTGAGAGGGTGAGAAGTGCTTTGCTCTCTGAAGTGTGTGGCACATCCAGGGTCGCTCTGTACAGACGGTGGAATGACAGGCTGGAGAGCAGCTCTGGGAAAGGGACCTGGGGCTCCTGGTCAATGGCAAGGTCATTGAGTCAGAAGTGCCCTGGAGCCAGGAGGGAAATCCATGTCCTGGGAGGCATGAGGGAGGCCAGGCCAGGCAGGGGATTAGCCTGCTCTGTTTTGGGCTGTGGGGGCCCCACCTTGAGTGCTAGGGGAAGTTTTGGGCACAACAATGTAAGAAAGATCTAAAACTGCTGGAGAGGGTCTGTCTTGGTTTGAAAAGCCAGGTGTCTGCTAAGGAAGGCAGAAGCCTCCCCTGAAATGGAAAATGCAAACCCCTTCCCTCTGAATTATTATAATTTTGAAATTAAAGATCTCTCAGTCAAAGATATGGGAATAGGAATAGCAGTTCTTTACTAGGAAAAATAAAAATACAAATGAAATAGTGTAAGTGTCCTAGGGTGACGTTATGATTCTTGTATCCCCATTTGTGTGTTCTGTTTATGCTGGATATTATGTTCTGTGCCTTCAAGACTGGCTCTGAAGAGTGAAAGTTTTGTTTTGGGTTTTGTTTTCAGCCTGCTCCCCCACGGCTGGTGGGACACAGAGACAGGGAGTACATAGTGCGGCTTTTGCTTTTTGCTGGGCTTTTTGCTTTGCTCTTGCTCTGGCTTCTGCTTGCTCCTGCTTCGCTCTTGCTTTTGCTTTTGCTTCTGCCCATTAGCTAGTTTAGCTAAGCAGTCCAATTTTTTTTTCCCTGGACTGTTTTTTTTTTTTTCCTCTTTTTTTTCTTTTTTTTTTTTCCTTCCCTTTTTGGAACTACTCGAACCTGCTCTGGACTGGGACCTGGAAACACCGAGAGCTTGCACCTCGTGGCTTGCAGCAGCCATCTCCAGCGCCGGAGGGACTGACAACAGAGCAACCACCCCCCAAGAGAGACTTTCTGAATTTGTCATCCTTTTCAGAGTGGTGAAGGAGTGTTATCATCTGGTATTGTTCATTCTGTGTGCTGGGGGGTGCTGTGCCTGTTAAATAAACAGGTTCTTTCCACTTCTCTCCGAGGAATCCTTCCCGAACCGGTTGGAGGGAGGGGCTGTGTGGGTTTGCTTTCTGGAGGGGCCTCCTTTTGCAGGTTTTCTCCCAAATTTGCCCTAAACCAGCACAGTAAGCAACAACAGAAAACTACTGCCAGAGTCATAACAGGCCCTGACCCCCTGTGTGTCAGGGTGGTGGCAGCAGTGCCATTCCATGGTGGCTCAGCCCTCCTGCAGGGCCAGCTGTGGTTCTGCTGGAGCAGGGATCCTGCACAAGGCTGGAGTTTTCCTCTGAAGCTCCAGGGCTGCTGGAGATGGGCCTACTCTTCCTCTGGGAATGCAAGGGCAAAGCTGCTCCTCTGGGAATGCAGGGGGCAAAGGCTGCTGTGCTGTTCCCAGGCTCAGATTGTATCCAGGTAGGAATGCTTGGCTCCTGCCCTGGGCAGAGCATCTCCCCATGGGATGATGGAATTGGATCAGCCATGCAGGGACACTCACTGGCCATGAACAGAAGATAATTGATAATTAATGGCCCATTAGCAGAAGATATCTCCCTGAGAGAGGATTGGTTGTGGGAGAGATGAAGAAAAACTGCCCAATTAACAAAAGATAACTGCCCCACCTCTGACAGATGGCAATAGAATACACACATTATCCTTCAATCCAGGACAGGGTCCAAAAGAGGGACAGGAGGATGGGGAAGGCTCTGGAGGGGCCACACGAGGAGCAGCTGAGGACACTTGGAATGTTCAGCTGGAGCAGAGGGGGCTGAGGGCAGAGCTCAGCGGGGCTGCAGCTCCTCCCCAAGGGCAGCTCTGATCTCTGCTCTGGGACAGGGACAGGACCCAGGGAGTGGTTGGAGCTGGGCCAGGGGATTTGGGATGGAGATCAGGGAAAGGCTCTTCCCCCAGAGGTGCTGGCACTGCCCAGGCTCCCCAGGGAATGGTCCCGGCCCCGAGGCTGCCAGAGCTCCAGGAGGGTTTGGACAGCGCTGCCAGGGATGCCCAGGGTAGGAGTGTTGGTGTGCAGGGCCCGGGGCTGGACTGAATGATCCTTGGGGAACCCTTTCCACTCAGGACATTCCATGATTCTAAGTTTAAGCCAATTTCTTGCTGTGAGTGTGGAGCTTTGCCTGAATTGAAAGCCTTGCTCTGTGCACTGGTGGGCCAATCTCTACAAAAATCATCACCAAAAAGAAAAGGGGATGAATTTAAAATAGATTTGGAAAGACTGGGCTAGCAAGAATTTTACCTTTAAGTACAGATGCAGCTGAAGCCATCACTACTGTAATCTCTTTCCCCCATGGGTGGATCTGCTGCAGATGAAGAGACCTCAGGAGGATATCCCCTGAGTAGGCTGCATGGTACCAACAATACCATCACACGGCAGCAGCTGTGGCTGGACTCCAGACCTCCAAACTCATCTTCCTGGGGGCTTTAGCCAGCCCTGGCTGTTGTCAGTGTCCTTCTGTATCCAACTGCGACCTTCTAAATTGTTGATGTGCAGCTGGAGAAGCAGAGGAGACCAACCTGGGAACCTAATGGAACAGTTTAACAGAGGCTCTCCATGTTCATTTGTGCAGATACACCCTGCAAGCCCCCAAATCTGTCTCTGGTGGCCCACTGGGTTGTGATGCCACAGTTACCTTGCATGGTGGCAATGCCTAATTAAACATCTGCCTCCTCCTCACCCTGTTCATCACCCTCAGTCCCTTATGAGGCTCTTGGTTGTGCTATACAATTTCTGGGTCGGCTTAGTCAAGCTGGCCAGGCTGGATGGGGTTCTAAGCACTCTGGTCTACTGGAAGGTGTCCTTGCCCTTGGCAGGAGGCTGGAACTGAATAATCTTTAAGGTCCCTTCCAACTCAAACCATTCTAGGATCCAACTGAACCTTTGAGTTTCTCCTTTCTCTCATTTTATTTGATGCACTTCTACCAGCACGAATGCAGGAAAGATGTCCCTAAAGATTCTGTCTCACTGTTTTCCAGGACCAGGTGCAGGTCCCACTGAAGGAAGTTTTCTGAATGCAGAGCAACAGCATTTCTGTGTCTGTTTATTATTCAAAGGAGGTTCCTCAGATGCTTAAGGGTTTTCACCACACTGAACTTGCAGTAATGCAACACCAAAACAATCATTTTGAATCCTGAGAGAATGACTCTTAAATAATTTAGTCAGTCAGAAAAGCGATTCCAGGATGTTTATGAGATGGATGAAGGGTTTTTAATTAGTCAGCAAGACTTCATTTAAACACGTGGAACTCCAGAAGGGGTATATCAACTCCTTTGTGGAGTTTTATGCTGTTTCCAGCATGTATTTGATGAACTGGCTTTCATCAGAAACAGAATGCAGCTTTTTTTAACCATGATAAGAGTCCTCAGGATGAGGAGAAGCTGCTGGGAGGTCCTGAGTGTGCAGCAGGCAGTGTCGGGGAAGGGGTGCTGGAGGAGAATGAGGTTTTCCTTGGAACAGCAGGAAACTGCTGCTGTCTGGCAGCCTGCCCAGGCAGGGACTGCAGGAATTTCTCTGCCATTGGAGATGCTACTTCAGAAATGGGATGGGGAAACACCCTGGGGAGCAGCCACACCCTCAGCTGCAGTAGCTGGAACAAGCTAAATCAGCATTTCAGAAGGCTCTGTCCAGAGAGGGCTTCAATGTCCAGGTACTTCCAACCTGGCTGCTTTTACTTTTCATTAAGGATGGAAAAAGTAAAGTTCTGCCGGAGTTACATCACCCTGGGGAAGGCGAATTCCTTTGCTGCCTTCAGCCCTGCCGACACCCCCCCTTGTGAGTCATCCCCCAGTGCCACTTGCTCAGTGCCTTCTCCCACTCAGGCTGAGTCACTCCCAGCTAGTGGGGTCCCCCCAGGATGGCACCAGCAGCAGGAGATAACTGGAATCTGTGTTATTGGAGTGTAAATCTGGGAATCACCCCATGTTTCCGGGAGGAGGGAGCTAAAGGAAGGAGCTGGGCTTTGAGTGTTTGGAGCAGGTGCACCATCTACATCTAGTTCCCCGTTCCTGGACTGTTGCATGCAGGTTCATGGAGTAATATGTGACTGCTGCTCGCCTGGAGGATGCAGTCCCACTGGATGCAGTCCCACTGGAACCTGTAGACAGGACTGCAGAGTCACTACTCGGTTTTCTCATCACTGAGCTCTTGAGCCTGATCATTGCTGCTGGACACGGGCTGTTTGCTGGAACAGCACCCGGCTTTGCTCTGGAAACAGCAGAAGGATAGCTAGTCTGTGTTGCATGGATTAGTCATGCTCAATGCAGAAAAACCTTGTGCCTCATTTCCAATGCAAAGCTGCCATGGTTCAGATCCTCACCACTGCTTGTCTGCATTCAAGAGCACTTGAGTACCTTGTATTTTCTCTGCAAGGAGACACTTATTCACTGTGATCAAATCACTTCTCAAGCTGCCTTCTAGCATTCTCAAGCTGCTGTGGCATTTTCTGTAACTCTCCAATCACACCTGGTCTCTGCTTTCAGTCCCCTCTGAATTTCCACCTTCTTTTCAAGACCACAAATGCTGGCAGCACCTGAGTTGTCCATGTAGGCAGGGCCAGGGCAGCACATGTTCATTAGCTGGGCATTTCTGGTTCCATTGCCTCCAGCCCTTTTGGCAAGGCTGGTGTTTGGTGCTCATGTAGGTTCATTTTCTGAGCTGTCAGATTCCTCCCACAGGTAAGTCTGGCTTGTCCTTAACTGGTTTAGGAAAGATGAAGGCAAGGAAGAGACATAATGAGATAGATTAGAACAGGCTTGTTGTTTAGGAGACTTGTAATCACTGGCCTGTCTTCTCTTCTTTGATATTCCCTAAATTATTGAGCTTTGCATATGACTTGGTTGCATGTGATTTTCCATCTGCTTCAACAGTGGTGATGAATCAGCAGAGAGGCATCTTCTAGTGGAAGGTGTCCATGGCAGAGGGCTGGAACCAGATGGTCTCTTTTAGGCCCCTTCTAACCCATTCTGGGATTTCATGATTCCATGATGTGGTTGTGGTTCTGCAGCTCTCCCCAGAAACATCCCTCCTAAAGATGGTTCCTTTTGGCAACTCTTTATTCATCTGCTTCATCAGCACTTGCAGCCTGGCTTTGCCAGGACAGGTGATGTCTTTTCTCAGTCCAGCTGGGCTGACAAAGCCATTTTTGGTTCAGTGTTGATCTTTTAACTGGTGCTAAGCCAAAGATCTTTCAGAAATCAAAATCTACCAACTGTAAATTGAGTCTGAAAATCCTCTTGACCAGAGACAGCCTCAGTCAATGCATGGCACAACATTCTCCAGTTCCCAATTTGCTAAATCCCAAGATCAATTTTCCCATTATATTGCCCTTGACAGACACCTGTTAGTGACTGTGGTCTGTGGCAGCCTGCTTTTCTTCTCTGCACACAGCTGCACTAGTTTCTGCAGTACCCCAAAAGAAGGATTTCCCACTCATTAGTATTTAATCTCAGTGTGCTGGACAACACTCTGACCATCTTTTTGAAGACTCAGGAATAAAAATGATGTAAAATTACTGATTTGAAATTATATGAATACAGATTTTTTTCCCATCTGAAGTTGCCTAACAACCTCCTTAGTTACTAATGGACCAAAGAGTAGTTTATTTCTCTGATGCCATACAACCATATTTTTCTGCTCCTTCACTAGTACAAAATGTAAATATTACTTGATTTTTTTTTCTAGACTGCCAGCATCTGTTTCTCAGAGATTTACAGCAGAATGAAACCTCATGAAAGGATGAGTCTGGAAATAACCCAGTTAGTGTTCTCAGGGAAAAATATGACCGGTGTTTTTGTGAGAGAGGAAGCTGTTTCTCAAAATACTTTGGAAAAAAGCAAAGGCAACCTCTGACTCTTGTTCTGCAAATTATACAGTTACACAGAGTACATTAAAGCCCCAAACAATCATTTATAGCACACAGTGTGAGAAACTGAAGCCTCTAGAAAAAGCTAAATGAAAAGGAAGATGGACAATAATGGACTAAGTGTCCCACTATTCCCTCAGTTCTGCTGGGGGACACTGCACATTTCAGACACCCACCAGCTGCTCTCTGTCCCTCCCCAGTGAGTAAATGAGTGTTGGAAGGGCAGAGCCTTCCTCATATCTAAGGCTGCCAAAGAAATTCCTGTGCCCTGGATAGCGAGACTTGCCTTGTGGTCAGAGACGGGACGGAGTTGAGCTGCAGGCCATGGCACGCACCTGCAGGAGCACATCGGAGCACCAAGAAGCACATGGCAGCACAGAGAGGCTTGTCTCTGCCTGACCTTGTGGGGAGGAGGTGCCACGTGGCAGGGCCCTGCAGAGAGGAGCCTGCCAGAAGCTGACAGATGGGTGAACAGCCGTGACCACCCCACAGAAGGATATTAAGAAAGCGTGTTGCTGATGTGGCGATGGGTGATAGGTCGCTCAGTGAGAACTACTGTATAAGGAAATAGTGTGTCTTGAAGAAGTGCATAAAACCAGTTTGTTTCTTTGAAGAAACGATTCTGATTCCTTGCTGGTCTGAGTCCGTGCCTCAGTTGTTACATTGCCTCATCCCTGATAGACTTCAACCTGAGAAGGTCTTTGAAATAGGAGGCTGAGTTTCTGCAGATGCCTCAGAGGTTTCGCGCTGCCTCCACTGCTGACTGCAGTCACGTTCAGGAGTTGAGGCTGTGAGTACAGCCATGCTCCTGATGCTCCTGGATGCCTCAGTGTCTCTTGGTGGAGGTGCTTTGCTGAGGGCCAGCAGAGCCATGCCAGTGGGAGCTGGGGCTCCTGTGCTGTAGTGGAGACTGTGCTGATTAACTTGGAAAAAAACCATTGTTTTCTTTCTATTGACAGCAAACAGAATCTTCCCCACCGCTGCATCTGAGCCAACTCTTCTGTTGCAAGCCCTTACACAGAATCTCAGTGCCCAGAAGGAGGGGTGAAGGATTTGTGGAGTGATATGGGAGCTGGGGGGAGCAAGGCTCTTGCACTGAGTGTGGGTTCAGGTCCATGGAGTGAGCGCTGAGCATTCCCCAGGCTCTGAGGAGAACAGCAGGGCAGGTACCCTGTCCTTTCCCAACAAACACACACACAGACCCAGCAATAAACAAGCTCCAAAATAAAATGGAATTTTGCCCCAGAAAAACCTGCATTATGAAGTTTAGGAGTAGGATGACTCAGGTGTCCCAATCCACCTCTGCAAGTTTAGACTGATTTCCAGCTTTGACAGAAAACACCTTTCTACATCCTTTCAGCTCCCTGCAGCCATAGTCATGGGAAGCAAAATGCTCTTCAGAAACCCTGGGAGCTCTGAGCCTCCAAGGCCTCCGTGCCATTGCTGTTTGTGCAGCTGCTCGGAGGGGTCACGTGGCAGCACTGGGAACAGGCATTAAACCCAAATCTATGTGGCTTCTTTCCATGGCTCTCCATGGTCCCATCCAAACCCAGCTGGGGATGGTGCTGGAAATCCGGTATGGATTGAAGCAGGGCAGGTGAGTGGGTTATAGTTTGTGTTTGAAACTTAGTTTGAAATCTTTACTTATCCTATCTTAGAAAATCAAGAAGCAACTTGAAAAGACATCTGGAGCTGATTAGAATTTCTAAAATATTGTGACTTGAATCACCTCAAGTTGTAGGAGAGGGTGGAGAGGGGAAGGATGAATCTTGATTTCCCAGAGTGGTGGGAGAAGCGGTTTAAGAAAACCAGAATGACACAAAAAGGTGGTTGTATGTTCATGAGGTGCCAAACTCAGCCAATCTCTGTGTGAGTTGCACACATACATAATTCTCATTACATATTCCACCAACAGCTTCCACTCTGCTCCCAGACAGCCACCCACCAGCCACTGATGTTCCTCGCATGACAGCCATGGAGTTCAGCAGCTCAGGAGTCACGGAACACAAACCAAAAAGGGAACCGTGCCATCACGTGTCTTCACCTGGGGCCAGAGGACCACTGCCCAGTGAAGGCACAGGTCTGGAGCCAGGGCAGCAGGGTAATTCCCCACACCACATTTTGGGACTGAATCATAAACTCACACAATGGTTTGGGTTGTAAGGGACCTTAAAGATCATCCAGTGCCACAAGCTGCCATGGGCAGGGACATCTTCCACTCGACCAGGCTGCTTCAAGCCCTGTCCAGCCTGGCCTTGGGAGGGTGCTGATGGAGAATTCAGTAACAGAAAATAGAAGTATTTCAGCACTGATAGTTTTGGGTCAGGAATTCTTCCTTTGTACCTCATGGCTTCAGTAGAGGCTGACTGAAATTGACACATTGAGTTCAGTTGCCTGAACACACATGGCTATTGCTGTCTGAGGTGCTACAAGCTGTCCATGAGATCCTTGGGGCTGGAAAACAGGATATAGGACCAGTGGGAATACTGCACCCTTCTAAAGATACAGCCAAAGGCTGAGGAGCTCCTGTTGCATGCAACACGGAGAGAGACACCTCCAACTAGGCAACCACGAGAAGCCCCATGGCTGGTGAGCTGTCCCACTCCTCCTGTTCCATTCACTGCCTTCCTGCAGCTGAGGCTTGGACACCGGCCTCATGGCAGGGGTTGGAACAGGATGGTCTTTAGGGTCCCATCCAACCCACACCATCACATGGTTCCGTGAGCTGACACTCCTCGTGCCATCTGTGGATGCTGAACCTGCTTTGGTCACAGCCTCTCGGGTGGGATTCCAGCAGAACTCACCAGGAGTTCATTGGAGAAACAAGGGAGCAGTCACCCTGCTGTCTCAGGCAGCTGAGACAAGGATGACTCAGCCCTCCCAGTTCCCAGGTGCCTGAATTTGTGACATGAACAAATGCTGCAAAACACACTGGGATGCAGGTCCTGCTCTGAGAGCACTTACTGATTTTATTCCACTACACTGATGGATCTGCTGTTGGGTCTGGCTGTGAATCCCATGGGAGCAGCTGGGCAGTGGTGGGTTATGAACAGAGGGATCTACAGTCTTCCAGTGTGAAACCAACTCAACTTACCCCTTCCAAGAGTGGCATGAACAAAAGAGAAGTCTCCCTTTCCTTCCAGCTCCTGTAGGGCTCTTCCTGTGGACTCAAATGAACATAAAATCCAATTTGGCCTCTGAATTTTGCTTTATTCCATTGTAACAGGAGAAAAAAAATTTTGGGTTGAAGTTCAGGTTGGACCAGATTGGCACAACTTGCCTCCACGTCTTGGTTTGGAGCAGAGTCTCAGGCTAGACATTTAGTTAAGGATGGACCAGCACTTGGATCTTTGGCATTCAATATCCCAGGCTGGGAATGTCGGCCAGCTTTGTGACAAAGCCCAGGCATGACTACCTTTTCTCCTCAGTTCTAAAACTGGTATTTTCCATTAACATCCCCCAAATTAACAACAAATTAACAACAACTGGAACAACTAATTATTTTTATGCTCATGTTGGCTTCCAGCACTGATTTAAACTTGGGTGAAAGACCAGAGGGTTTATGTGACCTCTTGTTTATTGAGATCTGAGCAAGAGCCCTTTGTGTCTTGGAGTGGGTGGAAAAAAATAATGCAAGGGCAATAAATATTTGTTCTTTGCCTGCAAAGGAATTTCCCTGTAAGTTTCACCAGTCTCCTGAAATACCCTGACATGTTATTTTCTCTTTTCTCCTGTTGATTCTTGAAGCTGTCACTGTGACAGACAGAGGAAAGTGCTCTGCAAACCCCCCTCTCAACAGGGAAAGCTTTCAGCTGCTTTTAGCTCTTTGTTTAATTTGTGTTTTCATACCTTCACTGTATTTTCTGTACCAACTCTTCAGTTCAGGAAGGGGATCATTTGTTTCCAGCCTGACTAACTCACAGACTATCTGATTTTCTCATTATTGTGCGTTTCATAATTCCTCCCTCATATAACTCTGGAAGCAAGTTTTTGATGTGAGAATTAGGTGCTGAAGGCTAATAATGGGCTGGTTAAAAATTAACTGTTTTGCTTTGTAAGGAAAATAAATAAATTAATAAAGATTAACAGCTGTGCTACTGAAACACAAAATACCAGTGGCTGTCTCAAAGCTGGTTGGTGAGAGAGATGTTTCTGTGAGCCACTGGAGTGGTCTGTGGAGATAATTCCTCAGATGGATCTGCTCCATAGGTCTGGCTTCTCTCAATGGGCAGAGTATATTTCCTGTACATTAATTAACCATCTGAAATGGGCTGAATATATTTATAAACCTATTCCAGATGCCTGAATTTCAGTTCAGGCTTCACTCACAGACTGATTATTTTTTTAAATCTTTGGGCACAGAAGAGCTGCTTGATTCCTCTAAGTCTGGTTGCCAGATATGACAAAGAGTTTTGGAGATGATTCAGATCCTGGATGCTTCTCTTCATTCCAGGAGAAATCTCCACCAGAATGACAGAGGTGGGATGTGACACAAGGAACAGGGAATGGAGCAGGGATGAGCTGGGTGCTGGGGCTTGACAGCACAACGTGGGACAGATTTCTTGTTGAGGGATTTCTCCTTGTGCAGGACCTGAATAAATTCATGAATAGGATGAATGAATATCAGAGGTGTTTTGGATGCCCTGGTTCACAGCTTGTGTGTGGACTTGATACAATGTCTGCTACAAAAGAAAGCCACAGTGTGGGGATAAGACAGAGCCTGAAATTTAATTTTTTACTATCCCAAAATATTACAGTGTTGGCTACTGTGTTGCGGGGACTGAAGGTGTGTCAAGGTGGATGTGGCAGGACCAGGAGCTCATCTCTTGGTGGGGTCTTTCCTTCCTGTCTATAAGGTGCTCATGGACATTCCTGTGGGATCCAAACCTCTAACTGAGGATTTACTTTAGCATTTCTCTTTCCTTCACAGTCAAACTCAATATGCCTTACTTCTACAAGCACAATAAGGGGAAATTCTAAGGGACTGGAAAAAAAAAAACAGTAACTTTGGAAATGTCAGAGTATTTTAGCAGGTTTTGATTGAGTCAGACACCTCTGCACTGTCAAAATGGAAATGATTCTTTTGTGTTCATTGCGAAACCATGAAATGCCATTTCACCTCTGCTCAAGTGAGTAAAAAGTACAAGATGGCAGGTACAGAAGGGGAACTGAGAGAAGGAAATTGCTTATTCCTTGTGATCTGGAATCCCATGGAGTATGTGGGGAAATGCAATGTGAGGTTGAATGTGTGGTGTAACTATAGCAGCCCTTTTGGCTCCTGCATCTCTACTGCATCCCTGCTCTGTTGAGACTCCCCTGCTCTGCTGCCTCCAGCTTGGGGATCCCAGCTGAGGACCTGGAGCTGCTGGAGAGGGTCCAGAGGAGGTACCAGGACCATCAGAGGGATGGAGCAGCTCTGCTGGGAGGAAAGGCTGGAGAGCTGGGATTGTTCAGCTGGAGAAGAGACCAGAGGTCATTGTGGCCTTCCAGTGCTTGAAGAGAGCCTGCAAAAAAGATGGAGAGAGACAATTTACAGGGCACGGAGAGACAGGACAGGGGGAAAAGGCTTCCCACTACAAGAAGACAGGTTTAGATGGGATACTGGGAAGGAATTCTTCCCTGTAGGAAGGCCCTGGCACAGGGTGCCCAGAGCAGCTGGGGCTGCCCCTGGATCCCTGGCAGTGCCCAAGGCCAGGTTGGACACTGGGGCTTGGAGCAGCCTGGGACAGTGGAAGGTGTCCCTGCCATGGCAGGGGTGGCACTGGATGATATTTAAGGTCCCTTCTAAACCGGACCCTTCTGTGATTCAAAGGAACAAACCAAGCCCCCCTGGCAGCCAGAAGGAAGTTGATTGATACAACATCCCCATTAAAAATGGCTCAGTCCTTTTCCAGGTAGGTGAGAAAGAGTTGATCTCCCTCTGCCACTGAGGGTTGTAGGAAGGAAGAGACAAAACTTTTCAGTATCAGGCAAAGAAGCTTATTTCCAGAGGCTCTCTCCCAAGAACTCAATTCACAGGTGCCAAACCACTTCCTCTGTAACCTCAGCTGGAGATAATTAGAGAGCATTTAAAGCAGAGCTTCCAACTTCCCCCAGCTCACCTAGGTGCTCCCACCCAGGATGGCAATTCTGCAATTTCCATAGGTAGATTTTTGCTGGGAGATTTAATGAAGTCACGGCAGAGAAACCGCAGGGCATTAGTTACAGGGCTAAGGAAACAAATCTCACAGCATAATCCTGAGGTGCCTTTAATGTTCTAATTAAACCTATATATAGAAACTGCAGGCAGGAAAAATGGTGTGAAAAGTTTCTCATCTGCTGAGTATTTTTCCATCCCTTCCCCCCCCACTCCCCCCACCTCAACCCCACCTCCCTTAACCCAGAGAGGGGCTGAAAAAGATCCTTCACATTGATTTTGATGGAGAAAGACAGAGAAATGCCAGGCAGATAGAGATCAGCAACATTTGCATTCCCTAGGCCCTTCTGAAAAACACAGCCCTGCCAAGTCTGCTGATAAGGCTGCTGATAAGGCTGACTTCTGGCCTGATGAGGCCAGGCCAGGCAAAGCCACAAGAAGGGGTTGAGCCTTAGGAGCCTCAGATTTTTCTCCTCTAATTGCAAGGTAGGGCTGGAGATGGGACAATAAATGTGAGAAGCTAGGAAATCACAGAGACTGTCTGAGAGAATTAGTGTTCAGCAGAGGATGGCAGTGGGACAGGAGAACCTCACTGCCTTCCCATTTAGGAAGGGTCACAGGAGACAGAAGACAAAATCCTGCTGTCTTTTGCCACTTAGCAAAGACATCAAAATGATGGATGATGAATCAGAGATTGAGAGAATTGCTTAGGTTGGAAGAAACCTCTAAGATTATCTAGTCCAAGCACTGCCCCAGCACTGCCAAGGCCACCACTGACCCATGTCCCCAAGTGCCACATCCACAGGACTTTTAAATACCTCCAGGGAGGGTGAGGCAGTGACTCCCCCGTTGCCCGGGACATCCTGTTCTAGGACCTGACAACCCTTTCAGTGAAGACATTTTTTCTAATGCTCAATCTAAATGTCCCCAGGTGTGACTAGAGGCCATTTTATGTTATCCTAGTCAGGACATGAATTCGGGACACAAAAGACCCCTTGAAGCAGAAGAGGGTGTTGAGTGAGAGCTGCTGAGATAGCAAGGCCATCCCAGGATCCCAGTGGCTGCAAGGACGTGGTGTTGCTCAAGCTCTTACACTTTTAAGTCTTTCACAAATGGTCCTTCTCCCTAAATTTACCATCTGTGTTTTGAGCTTTCCTTCACCATGCATTGGACACAGAAGTTCTCATGGAAACAGCACAGGAACATACAGGGAGGTGGCACTTCAGGCTTATGCAACATAGGGAGGCTGGATTGAATTTAAAGTGCAAATTCTGAAGAAAGGAATCCCAGTGTTAACAGAAACCTCTTTCAATCATATCAAACATTACCCCAAACTAGGTTTTTGTCACTTGGAAGAAATGCATCTGCTTTGGCAGAGCTCTCACTCTTAGTCACAACCCAGTTGGGGTCCAGCTTCCTGTGGGAGCTCCCTGGGTTATCCATGCAGTGACAGACACTTCAGTGTGATCCCATTCCATCACACCAGGACTGTCTGAGACCTCTTCTCCTTTCTTTCATTTCCCTTCACAAGGTCTACTTGGAGCTAACAGCCAGGGGTATCTTTATCCCTCTGTTATCCCTCAGGCAGCAGAGGGAAGGGTCGAGCCTGCTGATGCGGAGGCGAGCTGAGATGTTCATTACCACCCTCTCCATGCCAAAGGAGCCCCTCCCACAGCAGGAATTAGTCTATAATTAGCTTAGAGAGTAAAGCACTTTTAATTAAGGATTAAAATTCAGCAGGCCATCTGCCTCATTTTATTTGTAAGCAACAGGCATCTTCTGCTGGCACCACCATTTTTCCTCGTTCTTCTCTCTAAACCTCTCATTTGGGCTGAGACTAGGGCTGAGCATGGGTGGTGGAGCCAGGACATCACATCCACAAGACAATGCACTGCCATTTGTTGGTTGTTACACTGCAAAGCCTCTCTCAGAGACAGCCATGGGAGCTGGGACGGCATCTTGCTTTCCTTCCAGCCTTCCAAGCATTGTGACAGCTGCAAGGATCCCACCCAGGGAGTCTCAGCAGACAATTGCCCTTAGGTCCCAAATAAGCCCTTTGCTTTGCTCTGCAAACATTTAGGGAGCTTAGAAAAGCCAGAAGCACAATTCCTGACACTTTCTGCCTTGCACAGTTTTGGGAGGTAGTTAGATGGGATATTGGGATTAAATTCTTCCCTATAAAGGTGGCAAGGCCCTGGCACAGGCTGCCCAGAGAAGCTTTGGTTCTCTCCTCCCTGGAAGTGCCCAAGGCCAGGTGGGAGAGCGCTTGGACTTTAAGGTCCCTTCCCACCCAAACCATTGTGGGATCCTATAATTCTAAAATTAGGACAGGTCTTATAAACCACAGCCATGGGATTGTTTGGGAAGCCTGAGGAAAACAAACACAATTCTCAGTGTCGAAGAAACTTTCAGAGAACTTTGATGTTTGAAGTTAAAACTGAATTATACTTGTTTTTACTCCTTTTTTGTTTTCTAGCTGCACATGGATCAAGCCCCAGCCTTTCTGCAGTGAGACATGGGCTGGTGCTGCACATATTGTCAAGGAACCCAAGGGTCTCAAGGGCTCCTTGCTACCTGGAGCTTTCCCAATTACAGTCATAAAACCTGAGAAAGGCAGGAGGCACACCTGAAGCTGCTCCCTCTATTCTGGAGATGCTCTTAGGAAAGCTTTTTGTGGAGCAGCTGACTCCTACCCATGTCTTTTATTCCAAATGACTTCCCATATACACATGTTAGCTGATGAAACTGCTGCTGCAGCTCTTTCTACTCCCCCCCAGGATTATTGTTTTTCTTTATTGTCATTGTTACTAAGGGCACAACATGATTTATTTTCTGTAAAACAAGCCATGTTATAGTCAAGGAAAATCAAAAGGGCTGGGTTAGGAAGAGACATTAAAATACATTTTGTGTGAAAATAAAAGATCATAAGCAGTTTCTTGGCAGACCTAATGTCTTTCAGGGTTGTTCTTTGGGAATAGCAATTCCAGGCAGGGACTCTGGAAAAAAGTAGAGTGCATTGATAGAATTAGAAACTGTATCAGAATGGATATGCATGAGCTCGCCAGATTAATATTTAATGAACAGTGAAGCCTGCTATCCCTAATCATGGAGTGCCTGGGATTTGCAAAGTGACTAATTTTAAAGTATTTTGTATGGAATTATTCATGCATTAAAAAGTACACGACTCCCTTGCAGTGAAATGGAATTAAACCCAACAAAATTTAGTCACCAAAATGTCAGGTGTCAGGTCCAGCTGAGACAACAGGACGAGGCTGTTGCTCTTACTGAAGGACACACTGGAGCTGGAAATGTCAGGATTAGGGCACACAGCTTCCTGCAGGGACGAATGGCCTCAGTGGGTTTTCTTGGGAACCCAGAGCAGACAGATAATTCTTTTTGCTTTTCAAAGCAAGGAAGAGCCAGGCAAAGAAATAGGACCAGCAAGAGCTCCAGAGCAGGAAAATGATGCGGATGGATGAAAAGGCAGCTCAAGGATTCAGGTACTGGGGCAGGAGCAGGGCTGGGTCAAAACCAGTGACATCACTTGAGTGACATCTGTGACATCACTGTCATAGTCTTTATTTTTGTTTGTATTTTGCTTTGAATGGTGTCTTCAAACTTCCTTGTTGATCCAGAGATTAATGAGACTTTACTTTGGCTTGAACAAGTGTTTTTTTGGACCTCAGTTCAGACAATTCTCCTGGCACTGCTTTGTCTTTTCCTCACTGGTAAAGGAGGTAAAAGGAGACTGTTCTAAAGAAAATGTCCTTTCACTTGGAAAATGGGGTTTTAATTGAGGGTAGGGAGGAAAGATATTTTCCCCTACCATCTTTTAAAGGTTTCCACTTTTTCCCTGACAGAAAACAGTTTGTTGAAGTTACTGTGTCTTTTTGAAAGTCATTGTTTAACCCAAACATGGATTTTCTGAAAATGCAGGAGGTAGAGGAGGCCGAGCCTTTCTCACCACACAATCTGTGAACACAATAAATTCATTGGTTTACTGAGAGGAGATAAAAGAAACCACATTAAAGGCGTTTACAGCTATTTGAGCGCTACTAATTGCACCTAAGAGCGTTCAGGAGAGGAGAGAAAAATTCAGCAATAAAGGTAAGGGAAAGGCAGGGGGCGGGACGGTGAGAGATTAATTTCCTCTCTCGGTGCCTGCCCGAGCTGAGCCAAGGCCGGGTCCCCGGGCAGGGACGGTCCCGGCTGCTGGGAAGGTGCCGGTGGCGATCACGGCCCCCAGGAATGAGAAAACCTCACCTGCAGTCGTAGCTGTGACCCTGGAAGAGAAATGAGTTTTGCTGATCCGGAGGGAGGAAAAGGAGGTGGGAAAGCACAGGACCTGCAGCCTCTCCCTGAGTTTGCATGGAAGCAGTCGGAGCAGATGTATTTTGTTATTTTTAGAACAGAATGTTGACTCAGAAATCAATTTATCCTTTCTCTGCCGAAATTAAAACAAAAGGTAAACCAGAAAATGAGGAGAAAACATTTCATATCAGCTTGAGAAAAATGCTTTAATCAACCTGAAGTAAACAGGTTGGATTTTTGTTGTTGTTGTTGTTTTCTTTTTTTAAATTTTATTTTGTTTTTATTTTGTTTAGTTTTGTTGCGGCCTGGGCAAGGATTTAGAACTGGGCCTGTCCAAAGGTTATTTATTCTTCCCTCCTCATTTTTTATTAGATCCCTGAAAAGAAAGATCTATTATTTTCACAGCAGTTATTCTAAGTACAGCTGGAAAAAGCCATGTTAAGTCCTAATTTGAATATTAAACATAATTAAAAGACTTTTCTACATTGTGAATTGTTCTCTTATCTGCCTGCCCATAAATGTCAGTGTATTAATGGTCACCATTTGTCTCAGAGGTAGGAAATAGCTTTTTCCTCCCACTGCCTCTTTTGAGCAATGGGGAATCAAACACAGCAGGTCATGCCCATACAACCAGGCAAAAAAGTTCCTGCTACACTTTTGCTTCAGCTTCAGTTGAAAATCCAATCCCTTCTGGCCAACAGAATATTTCTGCTCTTAAATACAATCAAGAAATGTTATCTAGAAGCAGAAAGAGGCAGAGATATATATTTAAATAGCCTTTAATTTACTAAACTACAAGCCAGAAGAAAACTGGAGAAATCAATAACTCAGAGTGTGATTAATATGAAGCTGTTTGTTGTGTTTTGTTTTTTTTTTTTTAATAGCTGGAGAGACAAGGAATTGGAAACTTGATGCTTTCTAATGATGTGGAGAAAAGGTTCATCTGAGTGTTTGGGCACTGCCATTTTCTCACATCCTTGAGCTTGGCCAAGGCTTTTGAAAACACTGACATCCCTGCCATCAAGGCCCTCTAGCTTGGAGAACTCCTGCTCCCTGTGATAAATGTCCATGGACTTTGTGCAGGCTAATGGCCTTCAGGTATTTATGTCTTTGATTTGATTTAAAGTCCATCTCTTGGTGACTGCATCTTTTAGAGATGCACAAAAGGATGGTTCCACCACACACTCCATGAAGTGTTGCACAATAAGGGAAAGAGAAATAAAAATAAAAAGAAAGAACATGCAATTTTTCACTCCCTTAGCCAGACCAAAATCTGAGTTAGGGACAATAGAAAATCATTGTCCTTGTAAAAATAAATGATGCAAAATACATAAATGTTAGACCCGAGCATTGCTGCACAATAGGCAGGAAGATGTGAAACTTGCCTATTTTTGTGGTGTGTGACATTTCTGAACTTGCCAGGTACACAAAAGTTAGTTTTCTCTGCTTTCCACAGGCATTTCTTCTAATTTGCACCACTGGCTAGAAGTGCCCCACAGGTCCAGCTTTTCAGCTGCAAATAAGGATTTAAAGGAACAGAATGTGCCCCTGAATGGAGTGATTTTGTAAAAAAGAAGATTGAAGTGGAAACTGAAGCTTTTTCCATCTGCTTTTATCGAATTCAGGTGGAGAACTGAACAGCTGTGGCTGGAAGGGGCCCCCAAGCCACTCTGGGCTGAAGCATTTCAAGGCTTGTCAACATTTGTCACACTCTTCCAAGGCTTTATTTAGTGGGTGATTTCAACTTGTCCCCTGTGCTGGAAGATCCCAAGGTGTGTTCTGGGATGTGTGAGCCAGAAGCAGCAGGAAATGCAGCACTTTGGGGGAGCAGAGCTTTGGCTGCGGGGGGCCACAGGGACCCTCATGCCCGCATCTGAATGTCCCTCCCAGGAAGGTGCTGTTGACCCTTTCCTTGTCCCTGCTTTCTTCTGCATCCACAGTGCTTTCTCTCCTATTCCTTTCTGTATCCAGAAAAGGATGAAAACTGCATTTGTGGATTTGTTAGGAACTTCCTGAGCACAACTCTGTGAAACAAGGAGCCCAAGGTGTTGTTTTGAGGCCTTTGCTCCTCTACCTCCTCCATCACATTGATCCTTCTGCTGCTCTGGAGAAAGGTGGGAGGGAGGTGTAACTTTTTCATGGATGCGGAGATCCAGCACAGGACACCTGGAATTCCCAGAACAGCCAAGGCAGGCTGGAGTTGTGATGGGAAAAGGACATGGCAGCTGCCTCTGCTGGCAGCTCTGTGTGGCTGGCACAGCCCAGATTCCCCCCTTTCCCACCTGCCAGGGCTTTCCCCCAGAAAAACTCTTGGTTCTGCAGAGTCTCAGTGCTGCCATTGCCCTGGCAGAGAGAAAAAAGTACTGGGTTAATTGAAGATCCAAGAACATAATTGCTGAATCAGAACAGCAAATTGTCTGGAGATGGGGGAAAGGCTGCTTTGCTTTGGCTTGTTTCTCTCAGCAAAGCTGAGGAGGCATAGGCAGCCAAGCAAATGCTGCAACAAGGACGTGCCACTGGCAAAAGTGTTTAACTGCTGAATAGAAAATAAGGATATGGATAAAGCCAGGACTGGGAGCAGCATGGTTTCTCAAGCCAATTTATGTTGGTTTCACTCTAGGGAAATCCCAGGAGTCTGGGAACTGTTTTGTGTCTGGCAAGTGTCTTTCCAACTTGGCTGGAAGCCTTCCCCAACTGGGGCAGCCCCACTGATCCATCGCACTCCTGATTCCCTATCCCAGTGCTGCAAACCCATTCTGGAGTGCTCTGATGGCCAAAGCGCCTCCTTGGGCTCCTTGGCCTTCATCAGAATCCATGCCAAGGATTTGTTCTCAAGGAATCTGCAGGAAGAACATGGGATTTGCTCTGTAGCCTGTCTGATCTTCAAGGAAAACCTCATGGATACATCAGAGACGACCAGAAAATGAGCCTGTGGGGCATGTCTGTCCTGTGCCTGGCCAGAAATGCCCCAAAGGGTGCACGGAGGAAGTTTTGGCACCTTTCCACTTGCACTACACAAATTCTGCAATCCTTGTTTGCAGCAGACCCATTTATTCACTCATTCCAGGGCTGTTTTCTGTGGAGCTGCTCCAGTGCATCCCCCTGAAGGCATAAAGTTGAAAGAAGCCAGTGAATTATAAGGTCCCCAACAGCAGGACTCAGCAAGTGGCTGCTGTTAATCTTCCCTTTGCTACTCAGTTTTTATTCTGCCTGTAATAAATCCCCGTGCCCTTTGCTGTTCAAACTGCAGCCTCGCTACTGGAAAAGGGAAGGGGGTGTGGGGAAATGCTGGAGATTGCTTTGTGCAGAAATAAAATCAGGGATTCACGTCTTGGGCTGGCCAGTACTTCTTATCGAGGTCTCAGCCTTTGCCTGGAGAACTCAGGCTGAACCACAAGAGATTGGAAAAGCTGCTGGATTAATGCAGGAAATGGGGCAGATGGTGCTCTGTGTTTTCTTTAAGCAGGGTAGAATGGGCAGTTGGAGACACGATGTGATGTTGCTCCCAAATCTGGAGTAACAGCAAGCTGGGAATTTGTTAATGAAAGTCTTTTCCCCAAATGCCACCTCTGTGGATTTACAGCTACATGTGGTAAAGATGATATTCATAATAAAACTTAGAAATGTCTTCTGAGATATTTCTGAGAATATCTTCTATTTGCTTTGATATGATCAAAATAATAATTACCATTTTGTTTCACAATTTCTTCCAATCTGGGGATTTGTATAAAACAGAAGTTAAAATATTGAAAAGTAGTAAGAGAACACAGCACTCAGCAGCACTTGAATTTCTGTGCTTCTGTGCAGATTCTTCATTTGTGAAAAATTCTGTATTTTTGACTATTCACGTGCACCAGCAGCAGGGAAAAAAAAAGGAAAAAAAAAAGGAGGAAATTCAGAGAAAAATGGCTTGAGGGCTTTGCTGCAGAAAAGTAAAGCAGCAGATCCTCTGGTGGTGAGAAAAGCTGTGTCCTGGTGACAATTCCAACTTCCCCATCATCCCTTCCAGTTCCCTGGTCCCTCTGCTCTCACGCTGCTGGGATTTGTTTCCTGTGGCTCAACAAACCCCTAATCCCAGAGCTGATTTCATGACCGGTGGTTATTTAATGGTTAGTCCTGATTCCTGTTGACAACACACTAACTTCATACTGCTGGCAGGCTTGGGAGCACTGAGGAGGGTGCAGAGTTCCACGTGTGGCCAGGCAGGAGCTCTGTGAGACTGGCTTTGTGTCCCCAGGGATCACATGCCTGCAGAGCCCTCACTGGCAATCACATCCCTGTGGAGCTGTCCTTGGAGCACAGCTTGTGCCTGGTGCTACAGAAGATGCAGGTGGGCATGGAGAGACCATAAATGTGGCATGGATGAAGTGCATTCAGAGGGATAATGCACCAACAGACAGAGCTGGAAAATGGAAAAGCTTTTGACACCACACACTCTGCCCCCGCCCCTGCCTTTACTTCTTCAGGGCTATAAATGTTACTGGCTCTTTACAGCCATGCAAACAACCAGTTCTGTCTGTGAGGCTGTAAAGGATCTTCTCTGCAGGAATCAAAAGTCAAGAGGGAAAAATTAATGCCAAGCCACACCATCCACCAGAGCAGGGAAGGAGGGAAGAAGGCTTTGATGGCTTGGGGAAGGAGGTGGAGTGGTCTCCTCACATTTAAAAGACTCAAGACGTCACCAGCACAGCTCCCAGCTGGGGCATGGCCTCTTGCTCCTTTCAGCATGGCCCCAGAGAGACCCGGCAGTGGGACACAAGTCTAGAATGAATGGAATCATTAAGGTTTAAAAACACCTCCAGGATAATCAGTTCCAACCTTTGATTGAATAAACCACATGCCCCATCTGCTTGCTTTTTGAGCACCTGCAGGGATGGTGACTCCGCTCCTTTTCCAGGGTTTGAGGACCCTTTCAATGAAGAAACTTTCCAGAGTATCCAATCTGAACCTCTCCTGGCACAGCTTGTGGCCTTTTCCTCTTGTTCTGTTGTTTCCTGGGAGCACAGCCCGACCCCCCCGGCTGTCCCCTCCTGGCAGGAGCTGTGCAGAGCCACAAGGGCCCCCTTGAGCCTCCTTTTCTCCAGGCTGAGCCCCTTCCCAGCTTCCTCAGCCTCTCCTGAGGCTCCAGACCCTTCCCAGCTCTGTTCCCTTCCCTGGACACGCTCCAGCCCCTCAAGGTCTTGTGAGGATCCCAAAACTGGATGCAGGATTTGAGATGCAGCCCCACCGAGTTCAAGCTGCCCGAGACTGGTGGAACTGAGGGGTTGGGCCTGTTGAGAGCCCCGTGGAAATTACACCAAGCAGGATTAATCCTAGCCTCTGTAACTCCTGGGCCTTGGTTTCTTCAAGCAGCACATGAATGGTTTCCACTTGGATCTTGAAAACAGAAATAGTGGGAAAGGAGGTTTCTAATACTGCACTTTCTTTGACTATGGTGGGAGAAACCAACACATGATGGGCTTCTTCCCACCATGTTCCCAGGATGGAACACCAAAGCATTTCCTTTGAGGACAGTTCTATTTTTATCACAGCTCCAGTCTGCAGATGTGGTGGATTGGTCTAGAAACCCTCACAATGAGAAGAAACTTGAGCAGGTTGATTTTGACACAGTAGAACTTTTTTTGGCATTAGAAATAATTCCATTTTGAGCAATTCTCTTGTTTAATTTCCAGCAGACAAGGAGTCACAACGAAGTAGCATTGAGTAGGAGTTGAATATGAGAAACAGACTCTTGCAGAGGGACAAAAGATGTGAACTTAATGAACTTACAGTCTCAATCATATAAAACTGAACAAGAGAGCAATGTGTTTTCTCAAGTGACAGTTGTGTCGCTGTTCCCAAATGTTATTTTTTATTCCAACTATGCTAGCTGGGGTAATAAAAGCTATGACTTTGCTCCCCATACTGTGCCCAGTTGATTTTTTTTCAAATACCAAATCCTGTTTTGTGTCCTCAGTAGATGCAGAATTACCCAGAGTTGTCTCCCGTTGCAAGTGTAAATCTGTTAGAAATGGTTTATAGTAACACACAGGCTTGGTTACCACAGCACAGGGAAAACGTTTTCAAAAATGGTGTAGACTTACTCCCACAGAATGAAAATCCTCGGTCTCCTTGTTCCATTTACATCTTACACTGTTATATCGACTCTGGTATTTTTGATACATTTTGTAGGATGTACTGAAGGGATTTTTAATATCCTCAGATGTTGAAGAGTGCTGAACATTTCACTTCTTTTATTTACCCAAACCTTTGGACATTATTATAAAAAAACCTGTGTGATATTTCTGAGGCAAATGCCAGAAATTTCAAAATTCCATAAATGCATTTTCAATAGACAGTGAAAAGCCAGAGAAGGGATTTGAGACTTCCACGGAATCAGACCCTTCTGCTCTGATGTGACAATGGGAATTGCCCATTATTTCCTATAAGGGCTTTCCCAGTAGATCCGTTTGCTCCTCTGTCCAAAAGCAAACATGAGCCCTTTCTTCCATTTCTTCCAAATTTCTGCATCCCAGCTATTGGTTGTGGGTCATTTGAGTAAAGAGGAGAGAAACTAGCTGGTTAAATCCCAGAATCCCAGAATGATTTGGGTTGGAAGAGACATTGGAGGCTATCAGTCAAACCCCCTGCCATGGGCAGGGGCACCATCCACTACCCCAGGTTGGTCCAAACCCCATCCAGCCTGGCCTCCAGGGTGAGGCTGTGCATCCAAATTCACTGATGGGGGTGTGAACCCCACTCCCATCTCTGCCCTATCCCTGTGGGGCACCACAGCTGGGCAAATGAAAGAGTTAAATGAGCAGCTTGTAAAGAAAATTTCTGTGTTTGTGTATTTTTCCCTTATCTACACCCTCACCAGAGGTTGTGGGTCTACAGCTGATGACACAGAGTTAAGAAGTAGAAACTTTTTAGCTGTGTTTTGGCCTTCATGAGGAAAAAAGTTGGTAACACTGGGGAGTGGTGGAGTGGGGGGGTGACATCCTTTGTAGGGAAGCACATGGCAAAGCTGACAGTGAACTGTTGTTCTCCAGGTGAATTATTAATGTTGACATAGGAAGAGATATTCCTTGAAAATTTGTTATTGCTGAAATAACTCCTGCTTCTCCCCTCTCCCCACAGCTCTCAGGCACGGGTTTAGGCCAAGGGCAGCAATCTTTGGGACTCCGGGGGAAACAAGCTTAGAGGTTACAAGAGAATTTCTCCAAAAACTCTGACTTTGCTGCTGGAGTCCAGCCACTGTGTGCCTTTGTGAGTCACAGCCGGTGACAGGAGTTCAGAAGGGTCACGCTGGGCTGTGGCAGCACTGACACCCCGCGGCTGCAGCAGGGGATGGATGGATGGATGTGCCTAAGCCTCCTGTAATTGGCTTTGGAGAAAACTAGCACTGTCCAGAAAGTGCCACCAACCAAAGCCAAATGAATATTTCCATCTGCAGCTTTGTCATCATCTACAACTCCTTGGGACAGAGGAGTTGCTCATTTCATTGCCTGGGAGGTAATTTGGGGAAAAAATTCCTTTTTATCCCCCACTGTATCTTCCTCATTTGTGCAGTGGAGCACGGTCTGCTTGGATGTCCCCTGGAGCCCTGACGGTTTTACTTCTGGAGGGTGCACACTTTCACTCAGGGATGATTTTCTTGGTTGTTCATTACTTTGGGTGACGATTATTTTCTTACAAGGCTCCTTTTGCCTTCTGCTTTACATACAGAGCTGGTTTCTGAATGCTGCTGATAGATTTGTCTGGAGAGGTACAGGACCAGAAAGGGGCAAATCCTGTGCCAGTGGGAGAACACATCTCTCTGTTCCACATCTCCCCTCAACTCTGGGGTGCCCAGTGCCGAGGACCTGGATAGAACCACTCTGGGCTTTTTCCTTTACAGGCACTACCACCTAGTGCAGTGCACTGGAACTTCATGTTTTCTTTCCCCTTGGATTTTATCCCGCAATTGCAATCGATTGGTGGAGCTGGTGGAATAATTGGTGCTTAATGAATTAGCCACTGCTCCCAGGTGTTTGTTTTGCTTAACCACTGCAAGCAGTTCTCAAAGGGAGCACGATTTCCATAGCCAGACAATGGGTTCATTGTCTCCAAAAGAGAATTTGCAAAGAGACTGCTCTGGTTGCTCTTAAAGGAGAGACCTTTTTTGTATTTTGAAGTTGACTCAGTCCCTGTCTAGGCAGGCAGGATAAAATCACAGAATCCTGGGCTGGTTTGAGTGGGAAGAGACCATAAAACTCATCCAGTGCCACCCCTGCCATGGGCAAGGGAGGACACCTTCCACTATTCCAGGTTGCTCCCCATCCAACCGGGCCTCGGACACTTCCAGAGATGGGACCGGCGCAGTTTCTCTGAGAAACCTGTTCCAGTGTCTCACCACCCTCACAGGAAAGAACTTCTTCCTTATGTCTACTCTAAACCATGGGTAGCCATAAGCAAAAGCAAGGGAAAGGGAAAATCCTCCCCTCCTGGGAGGTTTGTTAGTGAACCTCACACCAAGAGAGTCAGGGCTGTGGATGTTTCCCAAGGGAACTGGAGAACTGAGCAGAGCCTTCACATGGAAAACCTTCTCCTCTGGTGCTTCCCTGCCTGTTTACCCTTCAAAGCTCTCCATGCTTCTCAGTCTGGCTCATTTTTCACATGCTCCAAAGGGATGCAGCACTGGCCTGGTGTGCAGGAGGTCTCTGCTCCTCGGCCAGCACTGACTCCTGCTCCCAGAGCCCCACTGCTGGATCCCATGTGGAAAGTGGAAGGTGCAAACAGAGGTCCCTTGGCTTTTCCTTACCTGAGGAGTGCCTCAGAGTTTGTCTGGATCACGCCATGATTTTTACAACCTGCTTTTCTTTCAGGGTGCTGACATCTCTCCCCAAATTAGAGAAAGTGGGAGCAATGTGACTGTTACCTCCAGATGAGGTAGCTTTACAATTTGGTTTGCCTTGAGATACTCCTCCAACACTGGTTTCAAATAGAGGCTGATTTTTCCAAATATGAAGACATGTATGAAGACAATTCCAGACTTTGTGGAGATCTGCCTGCTAGGACACGATGTAAAGCCATGGCATGTGCCCCCTGTTTGTCCCCAAGCCAGAGCATCCTGTTTATGGTCACAACTTGAGCATAGAACCATGGAGCCATTTCAGTTGGAAAGGACCTGTAAGATCATCAGGTCCAAGGGCCTGCCACGTTTTGTGGGAGTGAATGATGAGGAGAGAGCTGCAGGTGTTGGTAGTGTGGGTCCTCAGCCACCTGAGCACTCTCCATCCCCACCACTCACTCACAGTCAAAGAGAAGTTTAAAACAGTGGAAAAAAAATTATATTATTCCAGGCAGAGCTGATTTCATGGAAAATACATTGTCTTTTCACGGCTTCAGTGAAAATATATTGGTTTCTGCCAGATTAAATTAGAAGTCATCTATTCTTAGAACCTATGAGGAACTGGCACGAGAGGAGAGTGGATATGAGAGACTTCAAATCTCTTGCAGGGACTGAATTAACTGACTGCAGCCCTTTGCCTGTAAAGGAAGTTAAGTAATGTTTCCTCCTGCTAAATATGCACTGCAAAATAATAACATGAAAACACTAAAATATTCATTTATTTACAATTCTAGCTCAGAAATTACTGCTTTGCTTTGTGTCGGAGTCTCCCCCGGTCAGGGTGACTCCGAAAGGTGGAAAAGTCTCTGCTCCAACCCGTGCCTTCAAAGAAAGACTCAGTAGTCTTCTGTTGTCTGGTCTCAAGGTTGTTTATTGTATGTTATCTTAAGATTTTCTTCTTGGCTGCTGCGGTCTGCTCAGCAGGTCAGCCAGAGGCACACTCTGCACACTCTCTGCACACTCTTTCTCTCTCTGCCCACCCCCGAGGCTGGTGCTATCTTTTATGCTAAAAACTATGTGTACTGTATTTACAATTCTGTTCCAATAGCTATCACCTAAGTTAGACAGTCAGCTTCTATTCTAAACCAATCTAAAAGTGCCAACATCACCCAAATCATGGAGGCCAGGAAGAAGAAGGAGAAAGACAAGGCATGCCCTGATTCCTCCATCTTGGAGCCTCAGACCCCCATGTACAAAATCCAAACCCCTGTACAGAATCCAAAACCCCCCTGTACAGCACTCAGAAATTTTTCCTTTCACTTTGTGATTATTTCTACTATGCTGTCTAAACTCGTGTGGCTTGTAATTCTTCATACAGAGTTGGTAATTTGCTCCATGGGCTAAGATCCAAACCCCACGTGTGTCTTTGGCTGCATGCCAGGGTCTCAGAGCCCCCTGCCAGCGGCTCTGGCCATCCAGGACACCCAGAGGGGTGTCCTGGGTTCCCACAGCTTTGCTTTTGTTTGACAGGCATAGTTTTGTATTAAAATTGAACCAAATGAGTATAACTGTTGCCTACCTTAAAAACAGGAGTAATTTTAGATAAAACAGGAAGTTGTATTCAACAGCAACAAAAAAGTTTCCATTTAGTGTAAAAGGCCTTAAAATTCTGGGTTTGTCTGGTTTTCCCAATATTATGTCATGGCAGTTTCTGAGCTGAAAGCACTGCAATGATAAATCAAGACACTTCATTTGGCAAGTGTCAAGACAAAGAATCTTCGCTTTTCCAGTTTTTCTACCATTTCTTTTGAGTGGAATTCATCAAATCCTCCTGAATCTTTGGGGCTGTCAACAAGGACTCAATGTCTCTTTTTAACCCTTTTCAAACTTTAAAAAGATTAATAAATTCCCATTTGCTAAAAGGCGGTTGTGTTAATCAAAGACTTGTATCATTCTCTCGGCATTGGCTTTGCTACC
This sequence comes from Motacilla alba alba, assembly GCF_015832195.1. Classification (NCBI taxonomy): domain Eukaryota; kingdom Metazoa; phylum Chordata; class Aves; order Passeriformes; family Motacillidae; genus Motacilla; species Motacilla alba. The sequence continues at coordinate 479,902 of NC_052042.1, forward strand.
AGACAGTCCCAAATACCTCTTTCTGCAAAACAAATGGGCTTGGATTAACTCAGTTTGGATGCTCTTGAACTGCAGTGAATTCTCCTTGTGGTTCACCCTCTGACACCAAATTAACCTTCCCCTGAGCAAGGCATTTATGTTCTGGAGTAAATGCACTCTCACACAGAGTTATTCTGCAATTACATGAACTTATATTTGGTCTCAGCATGACAAGAGCAAGTGTGGAGAGCACAGGGTGAACAGAGATGAACAGCTCGAGCATCCCCTGCTGCCTGCAGGGACAGGCTCCCTGTGCTCACCTGCCCTGGTTTCTGAACTTGGTGTTTGTGCCGTGAAAAGCTATCCTGGAATGAGCCGTGACACAAACGGGACTGCCCAAAGCTGCCGTTCGCACCTCAGGAATCCCAGTGAAATCCTCACCAGGGTTTTTACACCTGGTCTCTGCAGGAGGACAGTGCTGTAACACAGGGGACATGAATCATCCTCAAAGAGGTTTGCACATTCTCTGACTTTGCTTTCAAGTAGTTTCATGTCCATTCCTCTTAAACTGATTAGAAACAAGGGAGAGGGTGAAACCAGAGGATGTTTGCAGAGCCTGTAAACATTCAAGGCTGGATTCAGCTGGGCTTGGAACAACCTGGTCCAGTAGAAGGTGTCCCTGCCCATGGCAGGGAGTGGAACTGGATGAGCTGTAAGTTCTTTTCCAACCCAAATTATTTCAGGATTTGATGGAAGAGTGTAAACAGAGATGTGCCATCAGGCAGCTCATCCTGACAGCAGATCCCACTGCTTGAACCAGACTGGTTTGGTAATACTTGGGCAGGGAATGGAACATAGAAATGCTTCACCTTCCTAAATACCTGAGTTCCACCACCACAGAGCACCTTCCTCTGGAAGGTCAGCCAAAAAAAAAACGATGGCATGCTGAAAGTGACTCCCCCAGGGCCTGGGGCTGTCCCAGCCACTGAGTGCTGTGAATGATGAGTAAATGTTGGTGCTGGTTGCATTGCTTAGCTCTGGCAGAGGCTGGGTTGCATTGCTGTGCCTGCTTTTGATTTACAGGAGTCAGCCCTGCATCTATCCTGCAGGTCTCAGCAATTTCCCTGAGAAGAGGAAACAAAGCAGCTTTTGGCAATGTTCGCTCAAGCAAATCACAATTTCCCCTTTAAGGGCTTTTACCACTTGCAAATTTGCTTTTCTTGTATTTACAGTTCCTTCCTGGCCAGACTCCAGCATATGGGGGTGACCCACAACAGAATGATAATTGCAAGGGCATGATGCTGAAGGGTTGGAGTGATGCCACCATGGGAAATGCTTTCAGGAGGATGTTTTCAGTAGATGCTTTCAGGAGATGCTTTCAGGAGGATGTTTTCAGTAGATGCTTTCAGAAAAATGCTTTTGGGACATGCCTTCAGAAGGTGCTTTTGGAAGATGGTTTCAGAAGAGGCTTTCAGGAAAATGCCTTTGGGAGATGATTTCAGGAAGATGTTTTTGGTAGATGCATTCAGGAAGATTCTTTCAGAAGATGCTTCACCTCCACTATCTCTGCTGCTCTCTCTAGCTCAGCTACAGTGACTGCACTGGGGATCCTTTCCCACTTGCTGGGCTTTGTTCTGCTCATAGAATCCAGACTGGTTTGGGTTGGAAGGGACATTAAAGACCACCCAGTCCAATCCCCGACCATGGGCAGGGACACCTTCCGCTGTCCCAGGGTGCTCCAAGTGCTCTCCAACCTGGCCTTGGATGCTTCCAGGGATGGAGCAGCCCCAGCTGCTCTGGGCACCCTGTGCCAGGGCCTCCCCACCCTCACAGGGAACAATTCCTTCCTAATTGTCCTCTCAGTGCTGATTCAGTGAGACCTTTCCTGGCCACTTTGTAAGAGTTAAGATCCTTGAAATGCTCTTCCATTCTTAGTAGCAGGAGCTGCAGCTCTGGCAACAACAGCTGTCACACCTGGCTTGAAGTGCAGATGAGCGATGGCCAATTTTCTGCTTTCTGGTTGAGGATTTGCTTTTGAAGTTCCCCACCTGCCCTGGAGAGCTGCTCCCTCACCACCTTGAGCAGCACCTTGCACCTCAGTCCCAGCTCATTTTTGGCTATCAGCAAACCTCCATCACACCCTGCCTGGCCAGAAATATGACCAGACACAGAACTACAGCAGGGAAACAGGCAGTGCTTGCTTTGTTCTTTCATTAGAACTTGATTTGGTGCTGTATTTAAACATGAATTACTGAGAAGGCAAAGACAGGGGCTCTGCTCCTCGCTGGCTGTTATTAAAACTCTAAATCAGGCTGCCTGTGGAGCTATTCCTGCTACCTTTGCAAAATGAAACAGGGCATTGGCCCCTTCTGTCTCAGAGGGAGGGTGCAAGCACTCTCAGTGATCCTAATAAAGCCCCTGGATTTTCCTGAACCTGCCAGTTTGCCATGTGAATTACCACAACAAGGTTGTGGAGGAAAATGTTATAGGTAGTAACCGATAAGGCCCAATTGATAATTGAGAGAGCCGAATTAAAATTAAAAGTATTTATTTTGCAAATGGAAATGCAGTTTCTGACAGCTACAATCAAAGGGGACAGCGTCGAGCCTGGGTCTGAGCACTGGGTGAACCTCGTTCCAACCTCTATCGCATCGGACCCCCCAATGCTGACAAAGTCCATCTGGTGAGCTCAAGTTTTATACTATTTTTCTTGCCCAGAGCGAAGTTCCTCTTGTTCTTTTTTTTCCCTTCGAATATTCATGCAGTCTCTTTTCTCTGTCCGGTGTTGGAAGAAGCCTGGCTCCAGGTGGACAAAACCGTCTCCAGGAAAAGATGAATGTTAAATTTCAAGTCAGGGGAACCAGGCATTGGGATGCAAGTTCTGAGCTATCTTTGGTTATCTTGATCTTGAGTCGTTATCGGTCATTGATGGCTTGGGTGTTCCAAAATCGCCCAACCGTTTCCCCAGCGCTAGTCCCTCCACTTGCTAATTTGGAACTCTATTCAGTGACCGCCTGTGATTTCACAATGCAGTGAGGCAATCTTCTCTCCAGCCCCTATGTGTGATTTCTAAACCTTGGTACTATTTCTGACAGTCATCTTACAAATATGATTTATTTCATACATACATTTTTATAAGCACGAATTTACTCTAGTATTTATTACAAAAAAGACTTGGAAATGTTCTTCCTAAATGGTAGCTCTACTGTAGCTCAGACCAGCAGCTGCCCAGATCTTGTTCAGCTGTAAATTGTGTGAGTGATGGATTTCTTAGGGGTGGAGATTCATACCGCAAAATCCCACACCCAGCCTAAAACTCCAGCCCAGAAACATCCCCCTTGCTGGGGCATCTTTGACTGCAGGGGCCATGGTGGGAATCCTGGTTTAACCCCAGTTGCAACTCAACCTCACACATCCTGGAGGGATGGGCAGAGAGAATCAGAAGGGTAGAAGTGAGAAAACTTGAGTTGAGGTAAACTCTTCAATAGGCAAAGCAAAAACTGTGTGTTCAAGCAAGGCAAACTAAAGAGTCCTTTCCCTGCTTCCCATCACAGGCAGGTGCTCAACCATCCCAGGAAAACAGGACCTCATCACTGGCACGGTGACTTTGGAAGAAAAACCCCATCACTCAGAATATTCCCTCTCTTCCTTCTTCCCCCAGCTAAGAATGACTTCATATGGTCTAGGATATCCCTGGGATCAGCTTGGACTAGCTGGGATTCTGGCTGTGCTTCCCCCAGCTTCTTGGGCACCCCCAGCCTCCCCTCTGGTGGGGTGAGGAGCAGAAAAGGCCCTAAAGCTGTCAGCCCTGCCCAGCAAAAGCAAAACATCCCTGGATTATCTCCAGCACAAATCCACACCACAGCCCCAGACAAGTTACTGTGAAGGAAATTAACTCTCTCCCACCCATATCCAGCACGTGGTGGGATGGGAACATTAATCTATAAAAAAAAAATCCAAAGTTTTGGTTTTGTTTGGATTTTTCATTGTTATTACACAAGGTTTAGGTTCTTTCAATTTCATTTTCCAGGCAGCCTTTTCCTGCCCAGATATCACTGACCAGCTTCACCACAAGAAGCTCTGACTGACCTGAAAATGCATTTCCACTGCTCAGATAATTGATCTTCACTGCTGTCTGCCAAGTAAGAGCACTGAGTCACTCCATCCCAGCAGCCTGGTCACAGCCTCCCCCAGCCAGCCCGTAAAGCTCTCACCCACAGAGACGACTCAGCAGAGGGTTTTTTCCTGTATGATGGGAAAACAGAACCTTCCTTCATCTTCTGGAATGAACTTTCTGCCTTTCTATAGAGAGGAGACCAGCAAAGACACCAGGGTAGAGGAATGGTGATGTATTTCATACCATCAGAGAGTCCCAGAATAGTTTGGGTTGGAAAAGACATTAAAGTCCATCCAGTGCCACCCCTGCCATGGCAGGGACACCTTCCACTGTCCCAGGCTGCTCCAGCCCCAATGACCAGCCTGGCCTGGGACACTGCCAGGGATCCAAGGGCAGCCCCAGCTGCTCTGGGCACCCTGTGCCAGGGCCTGCCCACCCTCACAGGGAAGTATTCATAGACAGAAATGAACTTGGATAAAAGATCTGTTTAGTCCAATTTGCAATTTTTTCCCCTCTGAAAGCAAACAAAAATATTCTTTAGCTTTTCTGAGCCTTTTTTTCTCACCCATAACCTCAGGTACCCTCTCAGAGAACATGTGATGAGCAAAGGGCTCAGGGTAGGACCTTCTTCTGTCACATCTTACACAAGCTGAAGGGACCTGTTAAGTTGGGGCAGCTCCATGGAGCAAAATGCCTGAGCTGCTCAGCTCTGCCAAGAGCAGCTCTGGCAGTTTTTACTGTACTGACTTAAATCACATCCAAAAGGAACACAGAAATTTCATGTGTTCTTCCGCCTCAGAAAGGGCAAGGATTTAAGATGAGGTTTGTTCTCTTGGTGCAGAAACAGCTCCTCTGGGGTAGATAGAACCCTGCTGAGAGAAAGTACCATAAACTGGTCTAGTTCCTGTCCCTGCTGCTTCTCAGCCCATGGAATAACCATGAACTAAATCACCCAACATGAGTGGGGAGAGCATTAGGCCCATCCAGCACACTGGGGAGCACAAATTAAATTACATGTTCCAGCTGAAAGCAGCTCACGTGGCCTCCAGCAAACTTCACCCCTTATCCATGACTCAGATTTCTATAAAGTTCTAATGATGCCACAGGACACATCTCCAGTGTATCAATCTGTCCCCACAGCAAACAGTCCTTTCAGTCAACTCAGATCAGATTTCTGCCTTTGGGAGGTCCCCCTGCAGAGCTGCCTCCAGCTCAGGGGCCCCAGCACAGGAAGGACCTGGAGCTGCTGGGATGAGTCCAGAGGAGGCCACGGAGCTGCTCCAGGGCTGGAGCCCCTCTGCTCTGGAGCCAGGCTGGGAGAGCTGGGGGGGCTCACCTGGAGAAGCTCCAGGGAGAGCTCAGAGCCCCTTGCAGGGCCTGAAGGGGCTCCAGGAGAGCTGGAGAGGGACTGGGGACAAGGGACAGGGCCCAGGGAATGGCTCCCACTGCCAGAGGGCAGGGATGGATGGGATACTGGGAATTGGGAATTGTTCCCTGTGAGGGTGGGCAGGCCCTGGCACAGGGTGCCCAGAGCAGCTGGGGCTGCCCCTGGATCCCTGGCAGTGCCCAAGGCCAGGTTAGATTGGGTTAGGATCAACCTGGGATAGTGGAAGCTGGGATTTGCTCTCAGTACAAATGCAAGCAGAAGTTTTTTACCCATTGGCCCTGCCCAGACCCCCCAACAATCCCACCCTGGGCATCCCTGGCAGCGCTGGCCAAACCCTCCTGGAGCTCTGGCAGCCTCGGGGCCGGGACCATTCCCTGGGGAGCCTGGGCAGTGCCAGCACCTCTGGGGGAAGAGCCTTTCCCTGATCTCCATCCCAAATCCCCCTGGCCCAGCTCCAACCACTCCCTGGGTCCTGTCCCTGTCCCAGAGCAGAGATCAGAGCTGCCCTTGGGGAGGAGCTGCAGCCCCGCTGAGCTCTGCCCTCAGCCCCCTCTGCTCCAGCTGAACATTCCAAGTGTCCTCAGCTGCTCCTCGTGTGGCCCCTCCAGAGCCTTCCCCATCCTCGTGTCCCCGCTCTGGACACTTCCAACACGTTTGGGTCTCTGTCACAGAGAGATGCCCCTGGGGACCCCCAAGACAGCTGTCCTCGTCACCTCCCAGCTCTTTGCAATCCTTTGGCACCAGGATTGCAATTAGCTTTGAGATTGTTTTGTTCTTGTTTTCCCAGATCAACCACTTGAGGAAGGACAATCAGGGTTGCCATGGCAATGGAAGGATGACTTCTTAATTTGTGGGTTTCTTTAATTATTCTGAGAATTGTAATCCCATGAAAACTGCCTCCTTTGGAGAAATTCAGTTAAGAGCTGCACAGGCACTGAAGGAGAAGTTAAAAAGAAAGGAAAGCTAATGAAGATGGTTTTTGGGCAAAAGAATGAAAAAAAAATTGGTGCATTTGTTTTGCTTGTTTCATGTGCCAACAAGAACAAACGTCTGGTGTTATCCAGAAACAAGGGCCTGGAATGGGTCCTAAACTTGAATTATTAATGAGAAATTCAAGGTGTTTTTACAGACTTTCTGAGAAACAAGAGTATCAGGTAGAACTAACACATATAACTGAAAATAAAACCATGTAAAACTTAATGGATAGCAAGTAGGATTTCAAGGGCTATTTAAATGGAGAGGCACCAGAGAAAATAAAATTTTTTAGTACATTTTTTTGTCCCCAAATCTTAAAACTCAAGACACAGACAGAAGCAGCACTACTTTCATTTTGTATAGGATGAAGAGACACCGTGGCTTGCTCGGGGGGGTGGGCAGTGAAGCACAGGCACGGGAGGATGAAGCCAAATTCCCTGGGATGTCCCAGCTGGCTTTGGAGCTGAGCAGGTGCCACCTGAATCACCTGTGATGGGAGCACCTTGGAACCCCGAAGAACAGAGCCCTGGAGAGGGGGCTGGTAAATTGATTATTGCAGAGAAGCTGGGAATGTCAGAGGGAGCAGGGCAGCCTCTGAGTGCTGAGAAACACCTCTGAAAATCCAGTATTCCCTCGCTGGGGCCCACAGCCTCCAGGGGAGTTTAATGTGCTTTAATGTTTCTGCAGGAGGAGGAGGGGGAAGGCATCTGGAGCATCCTCTCTGCTGCTGGGGGAGAAATCTTCCCCCCAAATGATTTTTCCAATGGAAAATGCTGGTTCAGCTCTCTGCCAATATGATGTTTACATCATCACCTCTTTTTGGAGGGAAATACACATGGAAATGGAGCATTTAATTGTCTTACTTTCAAACAGCTTTGTTGCCCAGAGCAGCTGGCATTGCCCCTGGATCCCTGGCAGTGCCCAAGGCCAGGCAGGATGGGGCTTGGAGCACCCTGGGATAGTGGAAGGTGTCTCTGCCATGGCAGGGGGTGGGACTGGATGATTTTAAGGTCTCTTCCAACCCAAACCAGTCTGGGATTCTATGACCTTTCTTTAGAAGGCATTTCATGCAGGCATTTAAATATTTTTTGTTTTCTTTCAAGGAGACTTCTTTTTCTTTTCAATTGCTTTCATTGCTTTCATTTTATACACCATTATAAATCCAAGCACAATATTAAATGCACTGAAATAAAAATTTCAATTTTCTCTATATACTAAAAAGCTGTTTAACTGAGCCAAAGCTGCTTTGGAAGTGATCAGATTTAATTTCGGGGGAAACATCAACATTCAACATTATGTTCCTGTTCAGAAAGGTGGACTCCTTTAAGTAGCTGAACCCTCTCTGCTCGCAGGAGCTCTGTGTCCCCACTTTGAAGACACTGGCAGTAAAAATTTAAGTGACAAGAGAGTCCAAAAAGATTGGGGAAAGCCTGAGAAATGGAAGGGGAGTTACAGATCACTATTAACTTAATCAAAGTCCTTCTTCCAGGAGTCGTTGTTGTTGGCCCAATGCTCCCTAGCTTCCCTTCCAAATGCCTGTTGTCCTTTCTGCCTTCAAAGCCCACGGCAAGAGCAGCATCCTGTGAAATCCCAGTGGGACATTGATGGGACATTTCCCATCAATGCAACCAGAGAATGATCTGCAGCTGGGCCAGGGAAGGATCTGGAGCAGCTGAGGGAACTGGGGCAGCTCAGCCTGGAGCAAAGGAGGCTCAGGGGGGCCCTTGTGGCTCTGCACAGCTCCTGACAGGAGGGGACAGCCGGGGAGGTTGGGCTCTGCTCCCAGGGAACAGGGACAGGAGGAGAGGGAACGGCCTCAGGCTGGGCCAGGGAAGTTTGGATTGGAGATTAGGGAAAACTTCTTCATGGAGAGGGGTGTCCAGCTGCCCAGGGCAGGGGTGGAGTCCTCATCCCTGGAGGGGTTTAAAAGCCCTGCGGATGTGGCACTTGGGGACACGGTCAGTGGTGGCCTTGGCAGTGCTGGGTCTACTCAGTTGGACTCAATGGGCTCAGAAGACTTTTCCAATCTAAATGATTCTGTGATTGTCAGACAAACCTCTTCCCTGGACTGCAGCCATCATTGCCTTTTTTTTTTTTTTAATGCTTTTGCTCTTCAAGCCCAGAGGGGAACATCAAAAAAATGAACTGGCAGAAAACACAGCAATTTCCGGGGTTAAGGAGAGAGCTCTGGCTCAGGGCCATGGGGACCATGTACTGAGCCACATGGGTGACCAGAGCACCTCATTTTCTGTGTAAAACATCCCACTGCTGAGTCTGTGAGGTCAGTCCTGCGTTTCTCTTTGCAAACCCTTTACCTGGGCTGCGCTCCCGGGAGGGCTCAAGTGGGGCTGTGGAAGTAGAGGGGCTCACACAGGTCGGGACCTTTCTTCATGCCTTTTTGTTCCTCTAATAGAGCCGCTTCCCGGTGTTTCGGGGTGGGATCCCGAGCACTGCAGCAAGTGCTGGAGACACAAGAGGGCAGGCACAGGCTGTGCAAAGGAGAGAGGGCTCTGCACAGCCTGTGCCTGCCCTCTTCCCAGCCAGTCTGGCCCTCTCCACTTCCCTCCATCTATGCAAAGGGGTGAAAAACATATCAGGGATACATCTCCTGGCCCTGCCTTGCTCGTCTGCTGAAGTAGATTTGAAGCAGCATGTTCTAGGAGGAACATCCAGGGGCTGAGGCTGGGCTGTGAGCTCCCATAGCAGCTCCACCTGCCAGGGATGCTCCCATTCCCAGGCATTCCCTAGTGCAGGTGTCCTTAGCTGGGCTCTGCCACCTCAGGGGCTTTATGGGACCAGCCAGGCTGCCTTTCCTCCCCCTGCGTGTTCCTTTAGAGGGCTTGTTCACATGGGTGGCCAGAGGGGCCATCAGCCCTTACCAGCCCTTCCTTCCCATGTCCCTCACCCTTGCTGGTGTTAGCCCACAGCCCATCCCCGGCCACTGCTTTCCTTGGCTCCCAGGACACTGTGGCCAATGGCAGCTCTTGGGCACAGCCTGAGCCACCAGCCCTCACCAGAGCGGGACAGTGCCCAGAGCAGCTGAGGCTGGCCCTGGATCCCTGGCAGCATCCAAGGCCAGGCTGGGCACGGCTTGGAGCACCCTGGGATAGTGGGAGGCGGGGTGGGGTGGGATGAGATGATCCCTTCCAACCCAAGCCATTCCATGATTCCGTGATTTGTCTCCCTGGTTTGTGCCTCTCCCCAGGGGCAGCGGAGCGGAGCCGGAGCCGGTGCCAGGCAGCTCTGCTGGGCCCGGGGCTGTTCCCTCCAGGCTGCAGCCAAAGCCCCCTGCACAGTTCAGCAGTAAAAGGCAGCAGGTGGGTTATGGTGTGAATTACAGCGAACGGCATTGCAAAGGCAGCAGAACGGGGACAAATGAAAGCATTAACGGGGAACAAATGAAAGCATTAACACACCGGCCCGGCCAGTGCAGGAGTGGGGAAGGGAGCGGGGTTTGCAGATGGGCTGGGAGTGGGTAGGAAAGGGAGCCCATTCCGGCCTGGAATTTTTTAGAGGGAAAGGGTATTATTGTCCCTGACCCTGCTGGGGTGATGAGCACAAGGGAAGACTGGCAGTGAGGTCTGGAGCCAGGAGCAAGGGTGCTGTGGTCACTCTGCTGCTTTAATTCTGGGCCATAGCTTGTTTGGCTTTCTGTGTAGAGCAGAAGGAACACAGCTCTCTTTAGCCACCAATGGGCTGTACTGAGAACCTGGCTTCACTCACAGGCACAGATGCAAGAGGAGGGACCACATTTTGCATTTCAAGGCTGATGTGGATTTGTACAAGAGAAAACCAGACACTGGGGGCAGCTCCTACTCCCTCTGCACCCCAGCCATTCATGACAACAGGGTGCTGGAGCCTTCTGGCTATGGAAGGAGGCTTCAGCTTCAGAGCAACCACCTGGTATGAAAAGTCGTCCTGGGAAAACCAGCCTGGGGCTCCCAAGTCCTTTGTCCCCTCTTTGCCTCAGATTCCCGGGTGTAAAATGGAGAAAGTAGTGTTGTAGCAGGGCTGGTATGGGTAGCTGAGACTGAGAGATATTTCCATAGGAACATCCATGCTCGGGGAAGCTCCCCTTGCCTTTGGCTGCCAAGGCCAAATGTGGAGAGAGCAAAGCTGAAATTATCTCATCTCTGGGTGAAAACCGTCAGGGGGAGGACAGGGGGGGCTCATGGCCCGGGGACAAGAGTCTTGGGGGTCCATCAGTGAAGTCAAGCACCTGAAAGGTGAAGGGGCCAAATGGTGCAAATGGTCTGTTGTCGTGGTAACCACACTCAAGGTTATAAATCCAGAAACTGGGCTCATTTAATCTTTAAAGGTGGCTGAGAGTCATGAGGCATTGCCCTGCAGACCGTGACAGGCTCTGCCTGTGCTTCAGCCCTGTGCTCCCACCTCACTCCAACTGGGAAAGTCTCGTTCTGGGCGCTTCCATTCTCTGGGACCCTCACCTGCTGTAGGGTTGGGTGCTGTAGAGAGACAAAAATCCTGGGGTTTCATTCTGGATCTGAAAAAAAGCGAGCAAAACCCCTGCTATTCATGGAGCCGATATGGAAGGGAGTTACTCCGACCCTGCTGAGACCCAGCACCTCACACCTCTGGTGCAGATCCCCCTCATTCCTCCTCCTGCAGCCGCACCACGCATGCACCGAGGCATCGTCACAGATCTGCAGCATCTCCTGGGTAGAAAATCCAGATTTCCTCCTCTCCGCCCCCTCCTTCCCAACCTCCCGGCTGAATGCACATCTGGGAGCGCCTTCTCCAAACACATCCGTCACAGCTGCCTTCCAGCGGCACACGGAACATCTGGAGATCCTTCGGGGGGCCGAGCCGGGGGGCTCAGGAGCTGCTGGGCACAGCCCCCGGCGCCGCCGAGGCACAGCCACGTCCCGACTCAGCCCCGGCTGGAGCCGGGGGGCTCGGGTGGCAGCTCCCTCTGCCTGCCCTGCCGCGGGGCTCCGGCTCCGTGTGTGACTCACGGCTCCCGGCGCTTCCCCCTGAAAGTCCTGCAGGGCAGGAGAGCTCTGAGACAGACAGAGCAGAGATGAGAGACGCTCCAGTCCCTCCGCTGCCGCTGCCCGGCTCTTGCCCTCTCTGGGTTTTGCTCGGAGCTGCCATGTGAAAGAGAAGAGGGTTAATGCACCTCTTTCCAATCTGTGTGTGCGTGTGTGCGGCTGAGCAGCAACCCCCTTATTTTCTTTTATTTTTCTGCCTTTCCTTTTATTTTTTGTTAGCCTTTCCTTTTCCCTCCCACTTTTGCTCTCCTGTTTCTCCCTCTGAATTAGCTGCCCACCTTTCCCTTGCAAATCACACCGACAGCACAGGCTGGGTTTTCGGGGTGGTGTTTTCTGCCCGAAATGGAGAGGTGGGGATGAGGAGAAATGCCTGAATCCTGCAGTCGCATCCCCGGCGTTCGGAGAGCATCTCCCGGTCGGGCTGAAGATTTGCGGGAAGCAGCATCCTCGGCTTTCCGCACTAGTTAACAGCCTGCGAGCTGCCTCTACTTGTTTTAGGCTCGCTCGCTTAATCTCAGCTCCCCACGGCGCGTGTGCTTCTGTGTGTGTGTGTGTGTGTGCAGGGGGAGGACTTTATTGCCATTGGCTCAGCTTTCGCTGCCCACCCACATCTCTTCCACATCACCTTGGTGTCTCCCTAAATAAAACCAGCCCTCCTTATCGCACCGAAGAAATCAAGAGCAAGAGTTTGAATGGATTTTATATAAATATTTACCCCAACGAAGCTACTGCTGAGCTCGTGGGATAAACTCGCAGCAGCTGGTCTCACTCTGCTTCCTTCGCCTGCCTCTGAAAGGGTTTAATTACTTTGGAGAGGAGAGGGGACAGATCCAGATCCCAGTTCTGGCTCCAGACTGACCCAAAAAGCAGGACCAGGATTTAAATGAACTATGGATCTGAAGGACAGCACCAGCGAGGGCAGCATGGGCAGCCTGCAGCCTTCCAGCATCCAGATTTTTGCCAACACCACCACGCTCCACGGGATCCGTCACGTCTTCGTCTACGGGCCGGTGACCATCCGGCGCCTGCTCTGGACCTTGGCCTTTGTGGGCTCGCTGGGTCTCCTCCTGGTGGAAAGCTCGGACAGGGTGGCTTTTTACTTCTCCTACCAGCACGTGACCAAAGTGGATGAGGTGGTGGCGAACAGCCTGGTGTTTCCTGCTGTCACCATCTGTAATCTCAACGAGTTCCGCTTCTCCCGGCTCACCACCAATGACCTGTACCATGCTGGGGAGCTCCTGGCTCTGCTGGATGTCAACCTGCAGATCCCCAACCCTCACCTGGCTGACCCCATTGTCTTAGCCACCCTCCAAGAAAAGGCCAACTTTAAGCAGTATAAACCCAAAGTTTTCAGCATGCAAGAGTTCCTGGCACGGGTTGGCCATGACCTGAAGGATATGATGCTGTACTGCAAGTTCAGAGGTCAGGAGTGCAACCACAAGGACTTCAAAACTGTGAGTATGAGCAGACACTCTGCTTTTCTCTTCTCTGGGCATGGGGACCATGGTGTTGCAGGACCAGGACAGCCCTGGAGGTCACTGGCCAAGCTGTGTGGGTCCGGTGTGGTGAGACAGTGGCTGCCAGGCTCTGGCATGGCAGAGGAGGAGCAGGAGGAAGCCTGTTGAGCTGAAGTTTGTTTGTTGGAGTCCTAATGGAGGTTTTGTGGGGCCAGACCTGCAAAGGGTTTGTAGCAGGTCCAGCCTCCATCCTGTGTAAGGCCCACGGTTCCCAGTGTTTGCTCAGGGTCAGATGGATGCTGCCGAGCATCACAGGGGGCCTGAGGGTCTCTTGCCATGGCCAGTGGATGTCGGCCAGCTGAAGGAAGCAGAGAGGGCTGGACAGAGCCAACAAGAAGGGCAGGTGCTCAGGACTGGTCTGAGCAGTGTCCAGCTGTGTCTCTCCAGGTGTTTGCAGCATTGCTGGAACTCTGGAAGGGGAATTTTTTCTTCTTGTTCCTGGTGTTCGTGGCTCATAAATCCTGGTTTGCTGCAGAGTGTGGGTAGCAGCTGGGTACCTGCCTGGTGCTGTGTCCTTCCTGTGCTGTGTTAGATGAAAGGAGGGGAAAGAGAGGGAGAGGAAAAGCAAGGGGAGGCTGAGCTCTGATCCCAATCTGCTCTGAGAGGGGGGAGGTGGAATGAGCTGGGTACTTGAGCATCCTGAGGGAAGTAGCTGCTGCTGAGTTTCCAGCTTCTGGCTGGCACCCTGATGGCAGTGCAGGCTGGCCTGGGTGCTGTGGTGGTAAATGTGACAGTATAAAATAAAAATTACTAGGAGGTTACCTGGATGAAGTGATGCCCCTCTGTGACACTGGGGCAGGTGAGGGGGACTGGGCAGGGACTTCAGAGGGGGCTGAGCCCCATGCTGGCTGAGCTGGGGCGTGCTGGGCTCTGGGCTAAGTCGCACTGTGCTCTCAGGCCATGCTGGGCAGTGCCTTGGCTCTGTGATCCTGGAGTCAGGAATGTTACAGGTTTCAGATGGTTATTGCTTGGGAGTGTTGCTGGTTGTTCTGCTAATTACGGTGTGTCCTGCAGAGAGCAGGTCCTGGGCAGGGTTTGTGATCCCCTGGTTCATCAGCAGAATCTGTCTGGTTTTGGGAGAAGGGAATATTTTCTGTCTGTGTGCTTTGGATCTCTGAACAAACGAGTCCAGCTGACTCCAGCACCAAAGTCATTGCCGTCTCCTGGACTGTGCTCTCTTTACACCTCGGACCAAGAACATAGAATTTTATGCCTCAGTTATTAGCTGTGCATACCTTCGATGCTGTGTCTATTTCAAACTGGATGTTCAGGCAAACCCTTCCCTTGTTTCTGCTCCCTGGGCAGGTCTGAGCAGGGGTTGGGTCATCCAAGTTGTAGGAAGGTGTCAACCAAGTTCCAAGGAGAGTAGCTTGCTAAAGAGAAGCCATGTGTGAGCGAGTCTGGAGAATGGGATAAAAAAAGGGAAACAGATGCAAAAGTCCAGGGGACAGAAGATTTGGAAAGTGAGGTCAGATCACAGGAGGATGGACAGACATCTCTTGATTGTAGCCAAGTGTGGGGAGTGGGAGCTATTCTGCCTGTGGACTTGCCAGGAATGAAGTAAGAGCTAGCTAAAAGCAAAAACCTCGAAGCCAGGGAGCAACCAGCACTTTCAAAGCACCTGCATGGCTTAAAAAAGGATTTTAAAAAGCAGAAGACAGGAGCTCTTGGCAGCCCCCCCAAGCAGGGTGTCCCCCCAGCTATTGAATTTTTGAGATAATTGCTTCTGAAACAACGATTTTAATATTTATTTTTTTTCTCTCATGGGGAATACTGTAGTTTCCAGAAAGACAAACATTCCCTGTCTGTGAAATAAATGCTCTGCTAAATCAGATCAGGGCAAGCTAGAAAGAGACAGGATATTGTGGACTGACAGCACTTGTCCTTGTCAAAGTGAGAGATTGAGTGCAATACTTCAGCCCGTTCTGCAAAGCAGCTCCTACCTGAGCCAGAAGACAACATTGTCTCTCACAGAGGCAGGGCTTCAATCTCACTGACTCCAGGTAATCCCCCAGGTTATGAAATCCAGGAAGTAGCACTCAACAGGGACACAACAACCCTGTTTTTCTTCCAGATTTTACCTCTCAGATAAAAGGCAGGGAAAAGTGTCTGTTTGAAGGATGAGTAGGTATTTCCACAGGGAGGATGCTGTAAAGGTCTGTGAGCTGCCTCTGGGCTGAATCAGAACCTCATGTCCTGGATGAATTTTGCATTTAATCACCACCAACCTGTTGCAGCTGCACATGGGCTTAGTGACAGCACATCCATCCTGCTGCAGCACCGGCTGGAGAAGAGTCATCACTGAAGCCTGATTTGTTTCCTGAAGGGAAACAGGGTGTAAATCCCAGGGCATTTCTGCAATATGTCATCAGGGTGAAGAGCTATGAGGGTTTTATATACACTCCCCAAATTCTGGCAGCTGGGAGCAGAGGAGGCAGGAGCTTTGCAGCAGAGGGCTGCACCAAACAGGAACTCTGCAATAAGGTGCTGCTGGAGGAGTCAGTGCTGTGCTGCCTCTGGTCAGCTCTGCCCTCTGGTGCGTGGGGGTTTTGTGAGCAGGGTGTCCCTGAATAAAGCCCACAGCGCTGCTGCTGCTGCTGGATGGAGAGCAGGAGCTGAAACAGCGGCATCTTGGCACTTTGAAAACACTTTACCCTCCTTCCTCCTTCACTGCCCTGTTTAAATCCTCTGTCACTGTTTTAATAACAGACTTGAGCTGTGTTTTCCCCACACTTCCTGTTCTTTCTCCCCCTAATACCTCTCAGACAGCATTTCCAATGTTAAGGTCTGCTCACTGAGTACCCACAGATTTTTGCAGAAATACCCCAGAGGGAACAGCCAGATCTTAGCAGGATGTGCTGATCCTGCACTGGCATTGCCACTGACAGAACGGCAGAGAAGATAATGCAGAGCTCTGCTGCAGGCAAAGCAAGTGAAGAAGAGAAAATTGGCAGAACATGCTTTAGCAAAGCCATTCCCCTGGAGTATGTGGAGGAGGAAAGCCTGAGAGCAGCAGCCGAGGAAATCCCCTCCTTGTTTTCCTCCTTGCTCCCCCCAGGAGGTCCTGGTTGGAAGTGACCTCGCAGATGGCATTTTCTTGGAGGAGCTGTGCTCCTGCTGCTCGACGTGACATCAAGGTCTTCATCCCACTGCTGCTGAGCCTGGCAAAGCTTGGGCTCATCAGCCCTCGCCGCACCACTGTGATTTTCTGGGAGTCCCTGTGGGTGTGTGGAGCAAAGCATCTTTCCCAGGGCTACTGGTGTGGCTCGTGGCCTTCACTGTTCCAGCCTGGGATGATGCTGGGCAGTTGCAGGGGACACTTGCAGGAGGATTTTGTGTGGGGCCCAGCAAATGTGGGGGGCAACAGGGAGAAAACCTCTGAAAACCCTTTCAGCCAATGGGGCAAACACGGAGTGAGGGATGGGATGGCCTGGGAGTGGATACTGGGAATGTGAGCAGCAGGGGAATGGGATCCCTCAGTCCCCCCTTGCTGAGAATCGCTCCCCAGCAGCACAGCCCTGCCCAGCACAGCCCGGCCGTGGCTCTGGGGGCTGTTCTGGGTGTGTGCTCTGGGTGTCTGGGGTGGTATTGTGTTCCTCAGTCTGTTTGATAAATGCACTGTTGGGCTGTGCTCCCTCGCACATCCAGTCATTCCAGCTAAGACAAACTTTTCCCTTGTGCCTGCTCTGCCTCATCAGGTGTCTATTTATTGCCAGTGGCCATGACAATTGAAGGATAGAACTCATTTATTTTCAATACACATTCTTCTGACCTACAAGGTCCACATAATGAAGTGTATCTCATGTGAATATTGCTATTTTAAGACACAACTTTCTGTCAATCTATCTGGCTTTCTCTATACATTTTTTTCTGCCCTTTTTTTCCTAGTGTATCTATCAGGCCAATGTTTAGTGAATAGCTTTGGCTTTTTAGACTAACTAGTCCATTCTCATCTGTTATACAACTTTCACTTTCTTCAAGAAAAAAAGTCAGGATAGTGCATACTTGATTCAGAAAAACATTACATTTCTTATTTACTAATTTTTCCAGAGAGTCACAACTTTTCCCAAAGTTTGCTCCGGAGTCTGAGATGCCATCACGAGATCTGCCATTATGAAATGTGCAATAACGAGATGTGCAATCCAGTGATAACTTTACACAAACAGGCTGTTCTTTCAGTAGGAAATCATGTAGGAAATCCAGTAGGTCTCTGTGCAGCCTTCCCAGTCTGCACTGGAATATCTCAATTTTGCAGGTGCTGTTGAGGGTCTGGGTGTGGGCACAGACACAGAGGGAGTGCAGGGTTATAATTTTGCTGCTGGTGTTGTCTCACTGGGTGTCTAAAAGGAGGTGGATTGCTCCTGGCTCAGGTATCTAACAAACCCTGCCCTTGGGAAGTGCAGACCCTCATTTCACCCAGTGGTTTCCTGGATTAAATTTCTCTGTCCCATAAGGATTTATGGGTGTGGTAGTTCCCTGTTACACTGATGGAGTTTGTATTTCCTTTATTAATTAAAAAATGGTAGGATAATATTTTATATTTTGCAAGAAGTTTCATGGATGGATGCCAGTTGGGATCAATGCCCATGAAAAACCATTCCTGGGTTGGAATGGTCAATAGAGTTAAAATGTAATGAAAGCTGTGGAGCTTCAGTGGGGCCTTTTCATGGCAAATCCAGTTTTAAATCCTTTAATACTATGTGTTGACTTGGCACAGCCTGGTTTTTCTTAGTGGGGTTGGCACAGGGGTAGCTTCTGTGAGAAGCTGATAGAAACTTCCACCATGTCTGACAGAGGCAGGCTCTGATGGCTCTGAAGATGGACATGCTGCTGGCCCTGTTAGAGAGGTTGGTAATGCCTCTGTGATGACATAGTTAAGAAGAAAGTCAAAACAGCACCCGCTAATTTTTTCCCAGGGGTGGCCTGGCAGCGCTGCTGGGGCCATCCCAGTGGTGAGCCTCGCCTGCCTGGCTGCCCCTAGCCAGCTCTGCCAGGCAGAAGGGCACGGGCAGTGGTGGCAGCCTCCCCTTGCCAGAGCCCTGCACGAGGAGAGGCGTTAATTAGCACCCGCGTGGTGGTGGCAGAGCCGCGTGGCCGGCAGGGAAAGCACCATGAGCGATTCCCCAAGGCAGAACCTAGACAAGATCAACTTCTTGGTGCTGCAGGATTTTGCAATGTCTTTGAATTGGTGAAACCTGTTGGCAATGGTAGTACCTACAGGCATGTCTTGGTTTGGAAAACCAGATGTCTGCTAAGGAAGGCAGGAGCCTCCCCTGAAATGGAAAATGTAAACCCCCTCCCTCCAAATTGTTATAAACTTGAAATTAAAAGGCTCTCAGGGAAAGATATGGGAGCAGGAATAACAGTTCTTTATTAGGGAAGAAAATAAAAATAAAAGAAACAATGCAGTAAACCAAAACAACAGTGACAGAGTCAGAACACAGCCTGACACCCTGTGGGTCAGGGTGCTGGCAGCAGTGCCATTGGAATGGTGGCTGCAGCCCTCCTGCAGTGTCAGGGGTGGTTCTGCTGGAGCAGGGATCCTGGAGAAGGGTGGAGTCTTCCTCTGAACATGCAGTGGAAGAGGCAGCTTTTCCTCTGGGAATCCAGTGGAAAGGCTGTTCTGGTGTCCCAAAAACTCAGACTCTATCCAGGTAGGAATGCTTGGCTCCTCCCTCTGGGCAGAGCATCTCCCGATGGGATGCTGTAATTCTTATCAGTCATGCAGTGAGACTCAATGGCCCAATACCAGTGGATATCCCCCTGGAGGGAGGATTGGTTGTGGAAGAAATAAAGAAAACTGCCCCCTGAACAGAAGATAACTGCCCCACCTCGAACAGATGGCAAATAGAATACACATTGCCTTGAAATCTGGGACAGGGCAGCAGTTTTTCTTCTAGTCAGAGAAGAGGAGGAAGTGAGGACATGTGAGGGAAAACAACATGGTGGCACCAAGGTCAGTGGAAAAAGAGGGGGAGGAAGTGCTCCAAAGCACCGGAGCCAAGATTCCTCTGCAGACCATGGTGAGAGCTGTGGTGAAGCAGGCTGTCTCCCTTGCAGCCCATGAGGTCCGTGGGGGATGCAGAAATCCACTCACAGAGAGTGAGTGAAGTGTTCACACTGGAGCAGGTGGATGCCAGAGAAAGCTGTGATCCAGAGGGAGATCCAAATGGAGAGAGAGGGCCCCTGCTTCCAAACGAGAGCAGCCTGTCTTTAGAGGACTGCACCTTGTGGATGAGTGACCCATGCCACAACAGTTTTGGAAAGACTGTTTGCCCATGGGAGGGACCCATGGCATAGCAGAAAAAAATACTCCTCTCCCTAAATGAACAGAAAAAGATCTGGAGTGATGAACTGACCAAACCCCCATGCCCTGTCTCCCTGCACTGTCGGTGGGAAGGAGGGAGGTGCTGGAGGAAAAAAAGGTGTTTTAGGAGCTTATTTTACTTCTCATTATCCTCCTCTCACTGTGTTAATATTAAATTTACTTTATACCTTTAAATTTAAACCTGTTTTTCCCTTGGAATGTTTTTCTCTCAGTCCTTACTGGAAGTATAAACACTGGGTGAAACAACTCCAGAGGAGAGAAGCTGCAGAAATGGGCTGCAGGTTGTTAACTTGGGACATTGGTGCTCCACATTTGGGATGCTGATCTGACTGCAGACCTGACCAGAACAGTGACAGTCCTCCCTAATGATCTTTGAAAAGGGCTGTGTTTGGATGTGTTTTGAGCTGTTTCTTAGCCAGGCATGCTGCCCTCCCTCGCTCAGGCTTTGGGATGGGAATAATTTAAACAAGAGGGAAATGTCAGGAAAAGGCACAGCCAAAGTGTCAGAGCCAGCTGGAGAGCAGAGGGGGATGGATGACGAGGGAGATGAGGCATGGGGAGGGCCCTGGGAGAGGAAGGACAAAGAATCTGTGTGTGTAAGAGCCAGATGTGAGCTCAGCTTCCCTTGCTGCAGCAGCTGGCACTTGGTTTGGAGGAGAGCAAGAGCCACTCCTCACTTCTGAGTGATTCCCATTCCTTAGAGTTATTCATCAGGAGTCCAAATGAGAGCTCCTCCATCCTCCACACCCCACCTGCCCAGGGATTTTCACTCCGAATAGCAGCTGGAGCTGGAGCAAAATGCAAATCCACTCTTGGGATGGGGAAGAGCTGCTGAGCAAGGGGGGGGGGTGTCCCTGGAGTTCCAAGGATGGAAGAGATGTTTGAGGACTGCCAGAGTTTATTAGAATTGTCCTGGGAATTGTGTGAGGCTTTTCTTACTGTTGGAAATACCTCTGAGTGCAGCTTCTTGTGCTTCAGCTCATTTCTTCTGGACAGACACTGAGAACTGAAGTGCCCAAAGCGGTGGAGAGCCAAGGTTGTCAACAACAGAGAACAAATCTGATAATCATCTGGTACCATGTGCTGGTGCCTCCTTTGCCTGTGGCTCTCTGTGGCTAACACAGTTCATGCCACAGGGTGTCCCTGGCCTTGCATGAGTTCTCCTGGGTACAGTTTTCTGTCTGCAGTGGGTGGAGGGTGAAACCACAGGAAGCTTTCATGTGTACTCTCTCTACAGGGACCAGACTTAGTCTAGTCATGTCAAAGCTAGAAGTAAAGCCCAGGAAAGACAAGGAATATATAAAAAAACCCAGCATGGTTTCCAGCTGGACAGGTAAAGTAGAACAACATAGCTTGTCCATACCCCCCCATGCAAGTGTCCCTTGGAGTCTTCTTGGCAGATAATAAACAAGCTCCCAGATGTCCCCTCTTGAGGAGTATTTGTGTTTATCTAACCAAATGCAGTGATGCCCTGGGAAAAATCATGGTATGATTGCTGTGGGTTTAATCTAAACCCTCCCTGAGAGGTTCTGACTACCAGGTCCATGATCCCCATGGACAGAAATGGGTAAAAGTCTAAACCAGTTGTCACAAAGTTAAACAGAAGAAATTTTCATTTGATTAAAAAAGAAAACAGGTCTGATTTCAGTGAGGGCCTCTGGCCTCCTGAAGTCCCTTCCAAGCTGAATTATGATTCTATAATAGAATGCAGGTGCAGACCTGCTGGGTCTTAAATCCTTTTGCTATTTTTAGAACATCTAATTTTTTTCATAGAAACATAGAACCCTGGAATGGTTTAGGTTGGAAGGGACCTTTAAATCATCCAGTTCCACTCTCCACCATGGGCACCTTCCACTATCCCAGGCTGCTCCAAGCCCCATTCAGCCTGGCCTTGGACACTGCCAGGGATCCAGGGGCAGTCACAGCTTCTTTGGGCATCTTGTGCCAGGGCCTCCCACCCTCCCAGGGAAGCATGTTTTCCTAATATCTTATCCAAACCTGCTCTCCTTCAGTTTAAATCCATTCCCTTTTGTCTTGTCCCTACACACCCTTTTCCTTCATCTCTCTTGGACCCCTTTAGGCACTGGAAGGGGCTCTAAAGGAGAGCAGCCTCCCCGGAGCTTCTCTTCTCCAGGCCAAACAGCCTTGCAGGACCTTGCACTTGGCCTTGATGGACTTCATGAGGGTCACACATTCCCACTTCTCCAGCCTATCCAGGTCCTGTTGGATCCCATCCCTTCTCTCCAGCATCACACAGCCTGGTGTCATTGAGCTTGCCGAGGGCAGCCTCAATCCTGTTGTTCATGTCACCAGCAGTGATGGAAACCACAGCTCTAGCCCTGAGGAGCTCTGCCCATCTCTGACCTGCTCTCATGCTCAGTTCACCCCCAGCCTTCCTGAGAAATGAAAGCCAGTTTGAGAAGACGATCACCTTCCTCTCTGTGAACTCTGTGCACAAGTTTGCATTATTGACCTAAGGACAAAAATTGCTCTAAAATGCAGAGCTGCTGACAGCTCTGTCTGCACTGAGCGTTGAGGCATTCACAGCTCTGATTCCATAATGAGTCCACTACGGCTTCTCTGAGCAAACCACTGTCTTTTTCCATTTCCTGAAACTATCCCTATTTGCTTTAGAAGCAGACAGTGGTGATTCCATGAAAAAAACCCTCATATCCATCACTAAGCTCCTGCTGACAAAAAATGTGCCTGGCAGCTCCCGAGGAGCGGCAGGACGGGGAGGTCATGCTCGGCATCTCCATCTCCTCTGGCAGGGTCTGGAGTCCCTCCTATGCCTTCCCAAAGGCATTTGTCACAGGATTTATGTCTGGAGTGCCATCCAGGCTCAGGCTGGCCATGCAGCAGAGTTCTGCATCCATTGGTGAGGTCAGGGTGAGGGCAATGAAGGTGATAAGCTTATCGTGATGAGGTGGATGTGAGCAGGGTGTCAGGTGATTGTGTTTCTGCCACAGCTACAACAGCTCTATATGGGACTCAAAAATACAAAAACCACTCTGCCTACTGGGCTGATGAGACCCTGCAGTGTTCCATAGGAAGAGCTCTTTGGGAGGAAAAAAAAAAAAACATGGAAAACTTTCTTGCTTACAAAGTGAGAGGGCTGGGAGTGGGCAGGACTCAGATCTTCCTGAGGGAGGAAATGGTGATCTGTGGCTAAATGTGAAGGTTGTGAAAGTCAGTGTCTATTTTGACACCTGCATCTGCTGAGAGGTCATGATGAAAAGCCTTAAACAGGTTGACTTTGTTGAGGGATGAGTGCAACAGAATGGTCCTCTAGAAGCTTGTTGGGACTTCCTGACCTATGGAAATCCATGAGGAAAGCTCTCAGGCACCAGAAGCTCAACAAGCTAAGAGGGAAAATGAGGTAGATGAGGTGGTCATGTCTGACTCCATCTGCCATGGATTAATGTATGAGACCAGCACCAGGATAACAAAATCGCCCTTGGAGGTAAAAGAGACTGAGAGTTATTTCAGTACAACTGACACCAGTGTGCCCAGGGCCATCAAGAACCTATTTCCACCCAGCCATGAATATTTACAACCAAGCACATGCCATTACTGGAAGAAAAGCTGAATTGTTTTGATCATTTGTTGCTGTTGTGCCATGGAAGGAAGGATTTAGCCTGTGTGTTAAGGCAAGGAGCGTGAAGTGAAGGAGTGAAGGGTAATGGAAAATGCACATATATTTGCTGAGGGTGAGATGGATGAAAGGAGGTTTAATCTGCACTTGGATTTCCCAGAGGAGCCCGTCCAAGGGAATGGGGCCATCAGGGATTTTCATGTGCAAGAGGAGCTGCTCAGTTGTCTGTTCCTGTCGGAGGAGCTAGTTCTGCTTCGTGATTTCCTCAGAGACTGAAATTTGAAAAGAAAATCAGAAGTGAAAAAGATTGAGTCAAATTTCATCTCCTCCTCAGGTGCTCCCCCACACTGGTCTGACCTTGCACGAGAAGAGGATTACAGGCTCTTGTCTCATGCCAGGTCTGTAGGCTTCCCTTTCAGTCAGTCCAAAGGTTGTCCAGATCTCACTTCCAGTGTGAGTTTCTTGGGAATTGGAGTCTTTCCTGAGGGAAACTGATAGTGATGAGTCTGTCCACCTTACCTATATGAAAAGAATCCAAAACCAAAACCCAAACCCCCAAACTAAAACATTGGAGGTCCAAAAACTTTAGAAATTGTAGTAGGAACAAGTTTTAGCTGCTGTATAAAACTGAGTTTTCATGATGCTGTTTCAGTGGTGATGAAGACTAATATATAAATGTAATATGAAGATGGGCATGAAATTAAAGTAATTTAAAATGAAATGAAATTAAAATTATTAAAAGTTATTTTGCTTTTTAAAGGATTTTTCATTATTGGAAGAAAAAATCAAAGCAACCCATTTAGGCATTTTTTGGTTTCTCATTCCATTCGTGTTTTCCAGGCTCTCTGAAGTCCCACACTCATGCAGTGGAGGAGTCATGCAAAAATTTCACTTTATGAAAGGGGCTGAATCCCATAACAAACAGTGAATCCCATCCCATAATAGTGATTCAAATTTTTGGTTCACCTGAAGGTTTGAGGCACATTATTCTTAGGCCAGGAGAAGAGAATAAATAAACCCTAGCAAATGCTCTCTGGTGATTCAACTGTGTTACTGTGAGAGGGGTAATTTAAGGGCTCTGTGGCAGGAGATTTCTGGGAGAAATCAGTAGAAAACGATGAGCTGGAGCTCTGGAACAGCGGGAGGACAGGACAGGACAGGATTCACATGAGGTTGCTCAATGACAGCCCAGCACACATCACTGCAGTTGCCATAGGCAGGACTAAATGTATTGCAGAGGAGAGTTAATGAGCAGTGGGAGGAATTAATAGAAGCTTAACCCTTGATTATCTCAACTTCCAACACCACCCTCCACTGCTCCCTGGCACTGAAATGGATGGTGAATCCTGAGACATCCAGGAAAGCCTCTCCATCCCTTCTGGGGCCTCCTGGAAGGCTTTGGAAGAGCAGCTCATGGCTCTGTCATGTGTGAAGTGGTGTCAGCAGAGCTATGAACTCCTCAGCAGTTCTCCAGTGATGGAGGAACCCGTGAAAGCTGAACCAGGGTGTCAGAGAGGTATCAGTTCAACTTTAAATGAGAGATGGAATTGTATTTTGGGAGATGGGCGGGGATTCAGCCATCTCTAATGAGATGGTTTAGCTGAAGGGGACCTTGGATGGGAGCTGACATTCACCGCCAGATTTCTTGGTGTTTCTGTAAACAGGTGAACCAGAATTCTGCTCAGAAGTACAGTTTCTGTTCATCATACTGGCATTTTCCTCTGGATATACTGCTGGGATTAGGGTTAGGGGTGGGGATCAGGATCTCAGCGAGCATAACAAGTTATGTCCTTTTCAGCTCAGGAGCTGTTAGGGGGGTACAACAGTCACACAATCCTGATATATTAATTTTTTCCTTTGAAGCATTTACTATTTGGTTTTTGGTGTTTTTTTTTTTTTTTTTTTTTTTAATGAAAAGTGGCAAGTTTTCCCACAAGGCTTTGGGAAAACTGCTGCTGTGGTCATTTCTCAAACAACATTTCCATCTAAACCAATCTTTATGTAAAAGATGCGAACAGTTTCCATGGATAGCATGACCAGGGTGTGGAGATCATGGTGGGGAGAAAAAGGTGCTGTGCTGGATGTTAAGATTGATCCTTGTTAATTGAGCTGCATTTTTCATCCTCTGCTCTGGCCTCAGATGCTGCAGTCAGCATCCCTTCTACAGATGCTGCAGGATCACTCTAAATAGCCATCAACTAATGCTAAATTATGATGAAGCATCTCCTGAAATACGTGTGACTTCCACATGAATAACAAATGGATTTGTTTCTGTCAGGTATGACAGGAGTTTGGAGCTGATCCACACCAATCCCAACAAGGCCCCCTGTAATTCCAGGACAGGCACGGAGAGAGGAGGTGCTGGGGTGTACATGGCAGCTAAGGACGAGCTGTGGGAGGAGACAAGTTCCAGGCTGACAAAGCAGTCCCAGTTTATAGAACCCCAGTGGAGTTTGCCTCCTAAAGACATTAACGAGGGTGAGATCCCTCTGTTAACCCCCACAACTGCATCCATCCCTGCAAAAAGAATTCTCTCCTCATTATCACATGGTAGAACAAAAAGACCCTCAGAGGTCAGTCTTGTGATGATGTCTCTGTACATCTGCATCTCTCCGGGGAAAAGCAGGTCAAGAGGGAAAGGATTTTTCTATGGTGTTTGTGCATGATACCAGGAAAAGTCCAGTCACTCCTGGGATGAGATTTTCCATGTGAAAAATGAAAGCTTTTTGTCTTAAAGCATTCTATTTTCCATGAAATTAATTAAAATAAAAATCTCAGTGCAAAATAAAAACTCTGGGATGTCTCATTAAATGGATCATCTGGTTCAGAATTAAGTAATGGAAAAAACGATGCAGAGCTGGGGAGCTTTTCACCATGTGCTGCCTCTACATCTTGCTCTTGTGGGTCAGCACATTCCATTGCACCCAGGTTCTATTTTATAGGGGTTTTGGGGCAAACCTTGGTGTCATCTGAGTTAGTGAGTATCTGGCTTCCCCTGAATAGGGGGATTTAATTTACTGCTTTCAAACGAGCCCCCTCTTTCAAAGGGCAGTCAGAGCAAGATGCTTCTGACAGCCTGACCTCTGAGCTTTCTGGAGATGGTTTTAGGCTTATTTCCTGATAAGAGAAGGTTTCAGCAATTTTCCTCCATTTGAAAGAAGAGGAGAAGTCTCAAAACCATGTGATTTCTACGAGCTTCACAAAAGCTGGCAGCTGGGAGAGACCCAAACTGGAGCCCAGGGAGGAAAAACAGGGTCAGTGCTTGTGTTTTACATTGTGTCTGACAGGGACCAGCTGGCCAACAAACACATGTGCCCCACTTTCTCCAGAAGCAGCCTGGCAATAATGAGACAGCTCACACTTCTCTGGCAGCACAGCACAAGCAAGATCAAACGAGGATGCAGAGAGCTGTGCTCCCTATGGGGCACGGGGAACATGCCAAGGGGAGGTGTGTGTGTGAAGGCAGGTCCTGGGTGTGCAGGTCAGCTCCTCCTGGTTCCCTCTGATGCTGCTGTGGGGGTCCTGAGGGACCTGGGACAGAGCAGGGAGAGGTTAGAAAAGAAAATCCTCAGGAGCTCGAGCTTCATCCATTCTTCTGTTTCAAATTCTGAATAATTCCCAGCGCTGGGAGTAGACCCACAGTGCTGCAGGACTCAGAATGCATGGAGTGACCTCAGCTTTGCATCCTACTCCTCAGGTCCCAGGTGGGAAATCTGGCCCATCTCAGCCTTCACAGCCCCCAGTCAATCCAAGGCTCTCACTCCACTCTTTGGGTTGGCAATAAAACTGTCACCTCCTTGGGGCAAGGGCTGTTTTTCTGGTTTATGTTTGCTATTAAACATTTATTATTAAAATTGATTAAACTTTAACTGAGGGAGTTGCTTTAACCTGCTGCAGAGAATGACATGGGCTGTGATTTTGTACAGAGAAAAGAAAATTCATCATTCCTAGTTGGAAGCAATTGAAACCAAACAGATTTTTCTACAAATGTCTTCCATCAAGAAGCATTTTGAAAGCATTTCTTACTGCATTTGCAAATCAGGTACACAGAGTACCTGAACAATCCCAGCTACTGCAGCTCTGCAAACCCCAGAGAGCTTCTGCAAGTGCCTGCAGGCTGAACAGCATCCTGAGGCAAAGTGGCCACCTCCCTTCCATTTTGGAATGCTGTTCAATGTTGATGGGTATTTCTGAGCCTAAATCATTCCTCATTAGGGGTGCCCATGGCTGTTTTTTGGAACAATTAACTGCAGCATATTTTCTCCCATGTTTCAAACCCATCTAACACCAGGTGCTACAGCACAGTTACCACAGGTAAATTCATGTGACAAACTATTTCTGGAGATCAAGCAAGGACAGTTCAGTTACCAGGGGCAGGGAAATGTGGTGTGCATTTATTTTGTTGTAAATAAGGCAGGTTAGTACAATCCCCATTTACAAAGTAATATTGAAACCTGGGGAAGAGCTGTCAGTTGTTAACACAGTTACTGTGAGCCCTTTGTGTATTCTGGTCTTTCCATGGTTTGTTTTTGGTTTTTTTTTTTTTGGTTTTTTGTGGGTTTTTTTTTGTTTGTTTGGTTTTTTGTTGTTTGGTTTTTTTTTGTTTGTTTGTTTGTTTTTTGTTTTGTTTTTTGGGGTTTTTTTTGTTCTTTTTTTGTTTTTTTTTGTTTTTTCCTGTCAGGAGGAGAAATAAGTGTCTGAGTCAAGTACGTTCTTGTAATCCCACTTGTCTTTCAAAAAAGACACACTTTCCTTAAACCCAACAAAACCAGAAACCAGCATTGTGGCTTTAGTGCTGAGAAACCCTTTGGTTCACCCCTCTGAGCTGTGCACGAGCAGCTCCATCTCCCTGCAGTGCTTCTCACTTGGAATAATTCCTCTCCTCTTTCAGTCCAGGCACATCCAGGTGTGTGATGTTCCAGCTTTTTTGGTGTGCACCGGGGTTCTCCTGTGGTGTTTGTCAGTCAAGGTGTGGGCACCTGATTGTTAAAGATGATGATGATTCAAAGATGCAGTTATTGCATGCAGTTATTGCATGCAGTTATTGTATTCAAAGTATCAGTTATTGCAACAGTGATGCAGTAAATCCCAGTTTTTGGCATATGATCCTTGCTACTCACAGGAAATCTCACATTCCTAAGATATCAAGGGTAAGAAATAAAACAGCATCAAGTAGCTCCAAGTGAGGCTTAGGTTGAATATTAGGGAAAATTTGGGAAAATTTCTTCACAGAAAAGGTTATTAAACATTGGATCTGAGTCAGGGCAGGGCAGGGCACTCACCAACTGCCCCTGGAAGTGTTCAAAAAATTATGGATGTGGCACTTGAGGACAGGGTTAAGAGTGACCATGGGGGTGGTGCTCTGGGTTGGACTTGGTAATCTCAGATATATTTTCTAACCTTAACCATTCCCTGATTCTGAGATCCAGCTGGACATCCACACAGCAGAGGTTTGGTGTCCTGCTCCTGAGCTGAGGGTCTAGAAATGGGGGTTTTCTGCCCTCCCAGTGTGCACTTGGAGAGGGAGAAAGGGCTGGAGGAAGGGGAATGGTTGGGAGCAGTGCCTGGGCTGGTGGGGATGGGGAGGAGATGCAGGGAGCAAACAGGAGCAGCAGAGGACATTGGCAAGGGGCCATACTGGCATGGCCAGCCCATTCCTCCAGGCACAAAGAGGGGCTGAGGGAGCTGGGAAGGGGCTCAGCTGGAGAAAAGGGGGTTCAGGGGGGCCCTTGTGGCTCTGCACAGCTCCTGCCAGGAGGGGACAGCCGGGGGGCTCGGGCTCTGCTCCCAGGAACAGGGACAGGAGGAGAGGGAACGGCCTCAGGCTGGGCCAGGGGAGGCTCAGGGTGGACAGCAGCAGGAATTTCCCCATGCAAAGGGTGCTCAGGCCTTGGCAGGGGCTGCCCAGGGAGGTTTGGAGAGCCCATCCCTGGAGGTGTCCAAGGAATTCCTCGTCATGGCTCTCAGGGCTCTGGGTTGGGGACAAGGTGGGGATCAATCACAGCTTGGACTTGATGATCCTGAAGGTCTTTTCCAACCTCAGTGTTTCTGGGATTCTATGATTGCTGGAAATAATGCTTATCTATATTCTTTCTCCTCATTTTTCATGCCAAGCTGCCATAAAAATACTTTGATGCTGCATTTCATGCCTTTCCTCCCTCCCTTACTAGTAACATGGAATTACATCCCCATTCCTTTAAAATTCTGAGGTTTAGCAAGCACATAAACTACACTTAAACCCCAGCCCCTACTGTAAAGCGAATACTCCTTTTTTTTCTCTCAGGGAACCATTTCTTTGACTTGTTATTTTGAGCTCCATCACGGTTGTTGCATGCAAAGGCAACTTTGTGGAAAAGAAGGTTAAGTGCTAAGGTTAAAACAGGTTCAAGTATAATCCAGAGTGCCCTTGGCAAGGACAGAAGGGTTTTAGTGGGTCTCATTTATCATTGCCTGGCTGCCTAAAGTGCTTGACTGGCTCATTGTTGTTTTTATATGCCTGTAGAGGAGCTGCACAAGAGCCAGTGAGAAAAGTATCACTGTTTTCCTCGTTTAACCCACACTCAACAGGGAACAATAATATTTAAGACTTCAGAGTGTAAAAGGTTTCCTCTTCAAAAACCAAATTCCCTGGCATGAGCCACGTGGAGCAGCTCGGGCTCTGCTCCAGAGGAGAGGTTTCTGTTGGTGTGGAGTTACATCTATGGCAGAATTTTAGAGGTGAGAGCCTGGAGATGCTCCTGCCAGCTGGGGTTCCCAGGCCTTCCTGAAACCACTGCCTGACCTTCAGCCTTTTCTCCTCTGCCATTCTGCCAAAGCTTTGTCCTCTCCCCGCAGGGGCTGGGGGCTCTGCAACAGAGGGAATGGTTGGACCATCCCTGGAAGGCAGGGAGCTGCTGGAACAATTTTCCCAGGAGGTTGTGGACTCCCCATCTCTGGAAGTGTCCAAAGCCGGGTTGAACAGGGCTTGGAGCCACCTGGGACAGTGGAAGGTGTCCCTGCCCATGGTTGGGAGTGGGAATGAGAAGAGCTTTAAAGTCCCTTCCAGCTCAAACCATCCCATGATTCTGGGATCATGGAACACTAAAAAGAATGTTTTGGAGCACAGATCTCAAACATCAGTGAGCAAAGACCTGCTCCATGCTCCATCCCTGCCTGTTTTTTTTTTACAGATGGATCCTGGGGGATACAGGCAGTGCTCCCAGTGCTCTGCACCTGGGGATTTGTGTGCAGTTGTGTAATTCACCAGGATGATATGGCAGAGGTCCTGACTGGGGGTGGGGGTGGTTAATTAAGTGGCTGCTTTAATTCATGGTAGCTTGCCAAGGCTCTTTACAAAGGTCTTCTGGAGCTCAGGAGATGTTAATGCCACTGGAAAAGGCAGTGGCTTCATCCCAAAGCAGCTGAATCCAGCCTGGAACAGGTACAGAATGAGACTGGGAGGAGGCTTAAGGAAAAGAAGCACCTGTTCTAGAGGGGAGATTATGAGAATTGAGCTTGTTTAAGTGAGTCTGGCAACGGCTGTGTGAAGGACTGGAATAACTCTGGAGAAATCCATCAAGGGGATGATGACTGGAGGGGAGGGAAATGGAGGTATTTCAGCCAAAGCATGGTGCTGGCTTTGGAGCAAATGGTACAGATTGGTCCTGGATAACTTGATGCTGGAAGCTGGAAAGGTTTTTTATTGTTATTATTTCTTGAAGGGACAAAATTCTGAAGTAATGGGGAGAAAGAACCCAGCATCCCTTGGGGGTGGGATTGTGTGAGGAGGCTGTCAGGAACACAAGGGTTCAAGGACCTCTCCAAGTCCATGGACAACAATCTTGTCCTGGACTGAAGGAATGGGGTGGGTGTACACCCGGATCGTGGGAGTCAGGCACCTCTTACTTGGGTTAGCAGAGTGGTGGGGTGTCTGGGAAACCTGGAAAAACACAGCCATGTCCTGGGACGCTCTTTCCCCTCAGTTCCTGGAGTCACACAGTATCAATTCTGTGTTTCTTGATCCTGAGAAGACTTTAATACCCAGCTTGTCAGGTCTCAGAATTCAATTAACTCAGCCCCTGTCTATGTCTGCATGAAGACAGGAATATTGAGTCCATCTGGGTGTAAATCCTTTGAGTGCTTAACCCTGGCCAGGGCTGGGTGAAGATCCCACGTGGAGGCTGCAGCAGCTTCCCTTGAGGGTGTTCAAGCTGCCTGCAGTGAGAATCTGCCCAAAACAAGACACCCCAACTGCAGACACTCTCTGGTCTGAGCTTCCCAAAATTACAGGTTAATATGAATGTTGAGAACACCCATGAGTGTTACTCAATTTCTCCCCTGCAAGGGAGGGTAAGAACACCCTGGGATCCTGTTAATGGCCAGTCTGACTGAACTCAAGGCATTAGATGTGGCTGGGTTTTTGTTTATCCATATTCTTATCCCATCTGGGAGCCCCTGGGATGCTGTTGTGTTAAAAATGGAGCAGAAATGTGATCTCTCCTCTGCTGCTTAAAAATAATAAAATTTTCTCTCTGGTTTACAGGGCCTCTGAGCAGCAAGGGAGAAAAGGGAGGGACAGCATTGGTTCGGTTCAGTCTGACCAGTACTCACAACACAACACAGAGAGAAAGGGAAAACCTTTTTTTAAAAATATATTAATAAATTTCCTCTGCAGAAATGAGTTACTTGGGCTCGATTTTACCCACCTGGGAACTCTGATTATTGTCTCATGAAACAGAGCACCTGCTCTGTTATCGCATAAATAAGGGAGAGCAAATGCATTGTGTGCTCATTCCAAAGCCTGGCTCCCCCGCAGGGCTGGAATGTGCTGCAGCAGAGGGAAGAGATTTGGAAGTTTGCCCTCCGGTTTCCTAGAGAGACAAGGCTGTGGGAGCAGTTAGGGAAACATTCACTCTGCCCGCCGGGGTTCCCCTCCATGGCTCAAAAGTGCTTGTTGCTGCTGTTAATTAGAGCTGTGTGGAAACATCCCCGGCAAAGCTGGAGCCGCAGAAACGTGCCTGGCAGGGCTGTGGTCCAGGCTCCAACAGCAGATCAGCTGCCCTGGAAGATTTGGGAGGGAGCAGGAGAGCTGAGCTCTGGCATCAGTGATGTGGGAATGCTCTTAGGACAAACCACGGTCCAGATGTGGACTAATTAGGACCCACTGTGTGTTGACTTAGTGGATATTTAGCTAATGAAGATGGGGCTGGCAGCCCAGCTTTGTGCTGAATGTGCAGTTCAACCTCCTTTGTCTTGGTTTTAGTGACAGCACTGGGAGTTTGCTCTGAGTCCATCCTGTCCTTTTTGAATCCTAAATTGTGACCTGAGAATCTCCACTGGAAGCAGGGCAGTGATGACCCTGCTGAGACTCGTTTGTGCTGCAGGCAGAACTGGTACTGCTGGCACTCTTGGGTGCTTTGCAGGGTTCTGTGACCCATCTCCAGAGGGATTATCCTGAGGTAAAGGATGGATCAGGCTGCTAGAGCTGGCCTGCTCCTGCTGCAGAAGGAGGGATGCTCTGCTTGGCCAATGCAGAGAGCCTAAGAAGTAAATCCATGCTGGTTGTTCAGTTGAGGGACAATCAAGCTGTCAGAGAGGGTGGGGGTGGCTTTGCTGGAGCTGCCTCAGACATTGAAATCCCATCTGGTCAGCAATACCAGGTTCATGGTGTGAACACAGCCATGAGTGTGCAGGATGTGCCCCAACCCACAGCTCAGCCTCATCCTGAGGTCCGTGTCAGACTGAGAAGTGAGAGCTTTCCATCTCCTGCTGCTGTGTTCCAGATCATTTGCTGTGACTCCGGGCATATGTTGTCAATTCACCAGCACCTTTATGCAGTCAGTTATAATTCACATTTGCTGGTTTTTAATGAATGTTTGTTCACTGGAGCATTTGCCAGGGAGTGTGCATGGTGTGCAGAGCCAGCCCACTTCCTAGCAGCCTCCAACTTGAGCTGAGCTGAGGAATCAAGCTCAGGAACAAATCAGGAATATATTTTGTGACACGCACTGCCTGCTGTATGAGACGGAGGGGACCCTGAGAATGGGAGATGAAAGAGAGTCCCAGCAGCCACATGGATGGAAGGCTTTCCTGCCAAAGCAATGGAAAATCCCAGAGATAATCAGGGCCCTGCTGAAATCCCCTTAAAATCCAAATACAGGCTCAGTCACTACCACTCTGGAGCACCTCACTGTCTGCTGCTCCCACCACAAACAAGGTTTGTTGACCTGGCTGGTGTTCCCATCATCTGGATGTGGAATGGAAGCAAGCCAGGATATATGGAATGCATGGTGATGAGGGGCCTTTGAGAAACATCCCAGGAGTCCCAGATCCTCAGGAAAGCATTGAGAGACACAAGGACTACAGACAGAGCTAAGGCTGAATGTGATTGTTCTAAAGATGCAAGACTCACCCAAAAAGGGAATGTGGGGATTTCAGAAACATTTGAGTGTTTTGGGAGCCCAGTGCACTCTGTTGGTAGAGAGAACAATGCAAATTCATAATTACTGTAATAAACATGTGGGAGTTTATTACTTTTCCCATTTGCTGGCTGTGTAAAAGATGCAGTGAGGAACAGGGACTGCTTCCCCTGTCCTTTGCTGGGAGAGCCAAGGCTGCAGCCTGTGCCAGGGAAAGATGTGTCAGGAAAACCAAAGAGCTGACAAAAGAGTAGGCTACAAAGTTGAGCACCTCTGAGTCTTGCTGGGCAAAAACGTCTGACCAGGAAACTGGATTTCAGCAGCTTTTCCTTCCATCTCTGCGCCTCCAAGTGCAGCTGCTGCTTGGACAAAACCAGCCTGGCTTTAAAGTAGGTCAGAGCTGAAGTCATCTCAGGATGCTCTTAGAAGAAGAAATACATGTCACTGTGGCACCACTGTGGCTTTTAATAGAGTTGTTCTCCACTGGCTGCTCCGTGGGACTCAGATCCAGAAGAAAAGCTGCAGCCAGGTGGGACAAGCCATGGATCACAAATCCTACCTGAAGGGATGCACTCCAGCAGAGACAAGGACAGAGCAAGGGGAATGTGGGAGTGGAGGTCCAAATCCTCAAACTACTTCCAAAAAAAGGGATGTGGAGAAGCATCAGGGTCCTCAGCACCTTCTTAGCAGCTTTGGGGTACCAAAAACCTAATTATCCACTCAGAGTCTTGTGTCTTATTGAGTAATCCAAGGGGTTTTTTGGACAGACTGACAGCAATCCAGTCTGGGCTATTTTAGTAGCATGAAGACATCCTGGGTACTCCTTTAAAGTCTCAGACACGTAATTAGCAGTTCCAGGTTCTGAGCAGCTCATTAGTGTTTGGGCAATTGGGAAGGGGACACCAATGAATTATGATTTCAAGCACCTGCTCAGCACCTGTGAGTTTTGGATCCCTCCTGTTAGCAATGCCAGTGAGTTCCAAACCTGCTTTCAGGGGAGTGTTTTCATCAGGCTGGAGAGAAATTCATGCTTTTTTTTCCCCTGTCACTGTCCAGCAGCCAAATTCTTGTGCCTCGTTTTCTCTGGAGGAGTGGTCCCAGGCTGAGCTGCAGTTTGCCCTGTTTGACTGGGCTCTAAAATGTGCATTTAGCTAAACACATTCAGCCCATCTGCTTCCCAAATCCAGCAGCAACTCCAGCCTTCCAGGGCAGCTTGGCATGCTGCTGTTTTGACACAGCTTGGCAGGAGGCTTTTTGGGAAGGCAAAGAAGGGAAGGAGAAGGAGGAGGAAGATGTAAAAGCAGATCAGCACAGCACCTCAGAGGAGCTTTCCCTTCTCCCCGAGCCACCCACCACTCCACAGACATACAAAAGAGAAGAGAAAAATAATATTTGCTGACTCCCTGAGGAATGTGAGGCTGGAGCAAGCTCCATGTGAGGGTTCCATGCATTATTTATGACTCTGGGCTGTGCTATCGCCTGCTGGATGAGCCAAGTGTTCTCGTTCAGAGAATGGCTCTTACCAGGCCGTTTAACCCCCTTCCCTCTTGTCTCCACTGAGCTGAGACTGGAGGACACAAAGGCAAAGTTCAGCTCCTTGGTGTGCCCAGGTGAGCGCAGCCAGGAGGGTCTGGGCCGTGCCTGGGATGGGATCCCCAGCCCTGGAGAATGGGAATGCTGCCAGTGCCCCCCCAGTGCCCCCCAGTGCCCCCCCAGTGCCCCCCAGTGCCACCTGAGCCAGCAGCAATCAGCCCCTGCTCCCCCTGGCCATACAGGCCTGGAATGGTTGGAGCTCTGAGCTGACATCTCCCACATGGGTGGTTTGTTGCTCCCTGGGAAATGCTGCTGCTCTGGGGTGGGTTCCTGTCCCGTAGGAGCAGCGCCCAGATAAAGCAGCTTTTTGGGACCAATTCATGTTCTCTTGCTCCGTGGTGCATGTAAAATCCATCAGAATAAAAATCAGAGCAACAGGAGGGTAACACTGGTGTGGGCTTGTTTGCATTTTACTCTTTATTACCATAAAATATGAAACTGTTATACCATGATAAGGTTTTACACTGTGTTACACTGGGCTTCATAGATTATAAAGAATTTGTATTAAACATGAGGTTAAGTAGGTTTCCAAGCACACATATTAAGGGGATATTTAGTATATAATAGATGAATTCATTATTATAAAATGCCATCAATATTTCAGTACAACAACCCGTAACAGATAAAATAGATTAAAGAGACAAGTTGGAACTGTCTGTTTTACCAGCCTTGAGTAAAATACTTCAGCATTTTTGAAACTAAACAAGAAAACCCATGTGATTCATTTGGATTTTTGATCTGAAGTGGATTTCACTAAATCAAATTGACATTTAGCAGTGAAATGTTAGAAACTAGATGAGACCACATTTTCCTCTCAAGAGTTTTCTGATCTTCATGGAAAGGGTGGTCAGGGATTAGAAAGGGCTGCCCAGGGCACTGGTGGAGTCCCCGTCCCTGGAGGGGTTTAAAAGCCTTGTGGATGTGGCATTTGGGAACATGGTCAGTGGTGGCCTTGGCAGTGTTGGGGATGGTTGGACTCAGTGATCTCAGAGAGCTTTTCCAACCTGAACAAAGCCATGATTCTGTGATCATTTCCCCACACAGCCCCTGCCCAGCCTCGAGAGCAGCCTCCGAGCCAGGGCCAGTGGGCTTTGCCGGGCTGGTGGCACAGTGGGAGCCACCAGAGCAAAGGGTCTGAGTGTTTGCAGAGGAGAATGTTCAGTGCCTCGAGAGAAACAGCCATGTGTGGGCTCACCCCTCTGTATCTTCTGCATCCTTGTCTCCTGGGCTTTCCAGACTATTGGCATTCCCCCGGCAGCAGAGGGAGAGCAGCAGGGCTGTGGGAGCTGCTCATGTTGCACTGTGCATCCACAGGGAGCAGGGGAGGGTTCTCCAGGAGAACAGGAATCCCAAAGGACCCTCCACGAGCTGGAGTGACCTGAGCCCCCTGATACACAACACCCCACAGACACACAGAGGGAAAACCTGCCCGAACACACAAACAATTGATCCAAACTCTGGGGATTTGGTGACTGCTCTGGGGTATTAGTGACTACTCTGGGGTGTTAATGACTAATGCCTTCCTTGTTGGTATAAGCCCATCTGAGTGACAGCCTGGGAAAAAAGGATTTGTTTTGCTTCATTTTGTCTCTGGATGTTGGATTTCTGAGGAGCTTCAGGCAGTGGAGCAGAGAGAAACTCAGTGAGGCAAGAAGCTGTTTTGCCTCCCTGGAAAAGGCTCCAGAAGGCTCATCCAGCCCCATCCAGCCATAGGAAAACCCTCTGAGGGAGCTTTGGGCTGAGCTGGGGCCTCAGACACTGCAGTGTGAGAGACGTCTGCGCCAGGGGAAGGCTGGAGCTGGAAGGAAAGCTCTGGCTCTGGGATCTGCAGGGATCTGCTGATGTCTCTGTTTACTGGCAAGACATAGCCCAGGGGAAGCCTAAGGAGAAGTTAACAACAAACAAGGAATACGAGTGTTGGGAGGCAGCAGGGACCTCTCTGTGCCACAGCAGCTTCCAGCAGGAGGAAGAGAAGGGAGGTTTGAGGAGCCATGGGGAATTTCTGAGGCAGATGCTGATGGGTTTGGGCTCAGACAGCTCAGCAGATCTTCTAAATACATCCTTCAAGGAAGGCAGTGAAAAGGCCCTACAATTTGGGCCAGCAGATCTGAGAGTGTTTCAAGGAAATGCTTGATTTTGGAGCTCCTCACCCTAAACTGGACCGTCCCCAGTCAGAAGGGGAAGCTCTGAATCTTTATTGTTGTTATTAAAACAGGAACAGTATGAATGTGATTTCTTAATCAGTGGACCATAAACAACCCTTCTTCATAAGGGATGATTTCTCTTATTT
Source organism: Motacilla alba alba (assembly GCF_015832195.1). Taxonomy (NCBI): domain Eukaryota; kingdom Metazoa; phylum Chordata; class Aves; order Passeriformes; family Motacillidae; genus Motacilla; species Motacilla alba. The sequence goes on from NC_052042.1 coordinate 517,092, forward strand.
TTTTATCCATGAGGGAAGTAGGAAAGAGAGATTTCTTTTGGCTCTGCAACCCATCTGTGATAGAGAAGACAGTTCCCTGAATCCCACCCTGATGGTTGAACCCCTGCAAAAACCCCTGGTTATGGGCTGCCATGGGGGTGTGCAACCAAAGAGACCACCTTGGCTTCCAGCATAGGATAACTCCTGGCAGAAGAGGAAATACAAGATAGGAGGGGTTAGGGAGGTGTCAGAGCTTGGTCCAAGCACCTGGGAGGTTCCTCTCCTGACCCCGGAGGATTGTCCCACCCCCTGGCTTTGGAGCCAGGAGGAATTGGTTTTCCCAGATGCATTTGTCAAGGGCTCCATGGCACCACAAAGAGAAGCACTGCAGATCTGTCAGCATGGCCCTGGGAAGACATCTCCAAGGAAAGCAGATTTTTCCTCCCTCTGCGAGGGTCTTTCACTTTTATCCCATACCCACTCAAGGCAAAGGTCAGACTTGTGCTGCAGAAGAAATGCCTCATGCCTTCGGGGAGGCTTTCAGCCAAAGGGATGGGCTGTAAATCACCCTTGTTTCCACGTGCAGCTGAAGGTTTTATGTTCTGGGCTGAGGAGATAAACGCACTCCCTACTCACAACAGAGAGAGTTTGTGGCATTTATTTCCAATCCTGTCCCCCCACATGCCCACCCTGGCATGACAAATCAGAGGCTGTAATTCTCTGGGAGGCAAGTATTATGGGAAGCAATGCATTTTTCTGTCCCAGCTGCTACAAAGTCTGTGGCTCTGCAGCTGATACCAGGTTTGGGCAGTTTATTCTCTGGCAGACTTGCCATGATTTTCCAATTCACTGATCTAACATGGGATGATTAAGAGAACTCTTCCCTTCTTGCTACTGTCATTCTTCCCCTCCACCATGTAATTCTTGCCCAATTTACTTTTGAACAAAGAGGGCTCTTTTGTCTCCACAGGTCTGAGTTTTATGTTTTCTTTCTGTCTTATTCCCATGTCCCACAGAGAAAGTTCAAGGAGCAGCTTTGTGTGGGTGTCTCAGTCCTGTTGAAGTTCAGTGTTTTCAAAGCTGGGAATTGGGTGATATTTAAGGTCCCTTCCAACGCAGGCCATTTTAGGATTTTATGAAACCTGAAGAATTTCTGCTGTGACCTTTAACTCTTTAAAGCCATTTAAAAGCACAAGCTCTCCAGAAGAGGGGGATATGCAGCAGATGACCCCAAGTCTGAGGCACGACTCTTAGCTGTGTTGAAGATGTTTAGCTTTGGATTGAGGTAAATCAGCTCCTGAGAGTGATCTGTGCTGCCACAAAGCACTGTTTTATTTAAAACAGCCCCAGGTCCCACCTGCCCCAGGGCTCTGTCATCTTCAGCACTGTTTCTGTGGAATTATTGGCATTTTTGGCTCTTTCTGGATCCTTGTGCAATCTCTGCTGCTGATCCTGTCATTTAACTGGCCATCATCATTATCTTGACACAATTTGAATGCAGTTATGTGGTTACCAGGTTATAGTGCAGCTCTCTGCAGCACAAATACAGCCCCATTCCTCCCCCTGAGAAATGACAAAGAATCTATTAAAAATATCTGTTGTAGTGAGGTGGGGCAGGGCTCTTCTCCCAGCTAAAGAGTGACAGGATGAGAAGAAATGGCCTAGAGCTTCACCAGGGTGACTTTAGGTTGGATATTAAGAAAGATTTCTTAATGTAAAGAGTTATCAAGCACTGGTGCAGTTGTCCAGGGCAGTGGTGGAGTCACCATCCCTGGAGGCATCCGAAGAACGCGTGGATGTGGCACCTGGGGATACAGGCAGTGGTGAATGTGGTACTGGTGCTGGCCTGGTGGTTGCACTTGATGTTGTCCAACCTCAACAATTCTGTGATTCTATTAAAAGGGTTTGGGTTTTTTTTCCCGTTGGTAGAGAAAGAATTACAGATAAAGACATTGCACTGGGTTCCAGGGAAGCTGAGATTAACAAGACAACTTTCTGCTTTTGTTTTGAGTGCAGCATAGATGCATCATTTAGGGGAATCTGGTACCTGATTCTCCTGTGCCTTTTATTCACTCTCTGTACTGACTGGAGGGCAGGCTGTGTACACTCTGTGAACTGACATGGTAGCACAGAGCCAGGGATAAATTCCCTCCTGTACTACAGGACTGTGATAATCTTCAACACCAGAGGTAACAGGAGCTACACAACTGAGATACACCAGCACATTCCCAGCCCAGCCTTGCTGGCTCCTGCTGCATTCAGAAGTAGCATAATCCTCTTTTGTATTTGCTGCCTGTGTTTGTGTTTGTGTTGTTTCTGCTGTGGAATCAGAACACAGCAGGAAGAGAGAGCAGGGAGGGGCAGGGGTTATCACTGGCCTGGGGACAAGTGGAGGACACCACTTGGGACTGAGAGGGAAAAGGCAAAGGCAGATCAAGGCAAAGCATCTCAAGTGGGGACACAAGAATATTAATGCACTTGTACATGCAGAAATTCCAGTCACATGGACAAAGAATGGATTTCCCTCGACCTTCCTCAGGCTGCCCCCTCTGGCAATACCCAGACCTGGCAGCAGCTGAAAAGCTTCAGCAATGACAACTCCAGAGCAGTGACCACAATGACCATTCCCTGGCGGGGCTGTTTGTCCATGAATTACTGACCCAGCAGCTCCTTCACACACAGCTGGGGGCTGCTGGGACAAACTGGTTGTGGAAGGGAAATATCTTAAATGGGAAAGTTAGGAGAGCCCTTCAGCCTGTGAAGCACCTGCAACCAGGTAGCTGTGTGCCTACAAAGGTAGTGGGAAGAAAGATGGACCTTGAGCAAGGCCTGGCAGTTGTCCTTGCAGTGAATACCCATGACACCCTATTATCCAGTGATTTCTCTTCAAGGCTTAGCTAATACCAGAACAGTTTATCTGTGCTATATGCTGTCCTTGCAAATGTAGGGTCATCTGCCCCTGTTCAAAGCATGAGAGTGGAGACAAAGTCTCTTATGGCAAGGCCTTAAATCTAGAGAGAAGCCTAAGTGTACCCCAGGTTCTCCCTTGAGAGCCTGGCCTTCCAGCAGTCATTAATTCAGTTTTAGGCCCTTCCATGTGCTTGGCTCTGGGGATGCCAGTTGTGCCTGTTCATTGGATTTGTAGCTCTCCCTCTCTGCTGGCCCAGGCAGGATAATCACTTCCCATTATTTATTAGTGTACAGCATTCTTCTCTCCAAAGGCATTTCCCCAGACTGTGGCTCCCCAGTCAAATGGGTTTGTGATGGGAGATGATGCTTGGACTGGAGCTGCAGCACCACAGAGAAAACCTCAACGTGTTTGTGCCCCATTTACAGGCAATTTTCCCACAGTTCAATCCCATGGGTCTTTGATTCCCAAATAGAATCAAGTGTTTGGGTTTGCATCCCACAAAAGGTGCTTTTGCCCCATTTTGGGGTCATAACTTGACAGATGGCACAGGTGGCATGAACTGAGCCACTGCAGAGGAACCTGTTAGACTGGAAAAAGGGGATGAGTATTTCCAATGCTCAGAGTGTCCCAGCTTCCTCTGGAATAGGAATTGCTGCATTTCCCCCAGTATCCTGACTGCAGAGTTGAGCAGCTCATTTCTGTCAACCATGAGAAAACAGAGCAAGGAAGACAAAAAGAGACAACAAACCAGTACCAGGTTAAAGGGAAGAAAAAAGGCTGGGAAAAATGTTTGCTGCCTTTGGTGTGCCACAATGGCTGCAGCTTCCAACAGGATTCAGGAAGGAATGAGATAAAGACAGCACAAGAAATGAATCCCAGGCAAGACAGGCTCTGATCGTTATGGGAATTTTAACCCAGCCTGAAGCTATGCACTACAAAAGTCTGAAAGCATAACCTCTCCCTGACCTTGGAAAAGATTTTCCCCTGTTTGAAAATAAAATTCAGAAGGGAAGAAAGGAGGAAATTGGTAGAAAAAGCCCTGCAGCCTTTAAACACAGACATTATGAACACAGTCCATGCAAAGCTTTCTCAATCCCCCAAGCAATTCCTTAAGAAAACCCCTCCCTGTTCCTGCATCTCACCTGCAGCTGGGAGTGGCTGACAGGGGAGCAGGGCAGAGACTGAGCACCAAGGTTTGCAATCCTTGCAGCAGGCAGAACAGAAGGAAGGCCTGGGATGAGGGGTTGTGCTATTACCTGCCTGCTTGAAATGCAGATCCATCCTCTGCATTTCTTACCAACACCTCCAAGCTAAAAATAGAAACGTTTCCTTCACAGTTGGCATGCAGGAAGAATCTGAGTCTGGGGAGTGGGGCAATTAAAAAGTTTTATGGGAACATCTCTCCTTTGCTGTGTTGGAGCAGCAATGGCAGAGCAGCAGCAGCGACGTCAGAGCATTGCCAAGAAGAGTTGGCCCAGAGCCTGGAGATGCTGCAAGATCTAAGAGTACAAACTGAGCATCAGAGATGCTTCTGTGGGAGCAGAATGTCAGGCAGGAAGCACTTGGCCTCTGCATCCCATGGGAATGGAGCACTTTAGCTCCCACCTCCACCCTCCCTGAGTGACACGAGGTGCCCAGAGAAGCTGTGCCCCGGGGGTTTCTTTGCATTTAAAGCTGGGACAGGTCCCTGCAGTGTCCCTGCCTGGGCAGCTTCATGGTGGCTGTGGATGGTGCAGCTGAAGTGGCCAGAGCCCTCCTGTGTCAGTTCTGGGGACCAACTCCAGAGACTGCTGAGTGCAGACTGAGCTGGAGAAGGTGTAAAAATCCCACCCTGGCACTGGTCATAACCAGGTTTTGGGTCAAGGTGAGTTCCTGACAGGCCTGTCCAAAGAAAGCTTGGCTGGGGAGGGCAAAGGGATTCCTACCACGGTTACTAAAGGGAAGGGAAGATGGAAACTCACCACACTTAAACCAGTTTCTGTACTTTATTCCATGATCAATCCACTCTCTGGAACCAATTCACCCCATCCAACTCATTAGCCCAGGATCCATCTGACTTGCCACCAATGCCATCCTTGCAGGTGAGCTGACGGATGGGCCACGATGTTCCCTAGACCACACTCAGCAGTGACAGCTCCTGATATTGTAACAGCACTCCCTCCTCCTCCAGCCCACTGTCCACAGCTTATCAACATCTGGATTGCCAGTCCTCAGCAGAGGATGCCTGGGGGCTCTGGGCCTGTTTGGGAATCCTTCACCCTCCTCTGGACCTCTGCCACAGAAGGACCAGCTGGACAATGTCAGCAGCCTGCCAGGAAGAACAGGAAGGCAGTTTCCATCCTCTGGAGCTGTAGGAAAACCTCGACATCTTTTCAGCCCTGTCTTGGCTGCCCTCAAACCCTGGTGATCTGAGAGGATTCTCCTTGCTCTCCTGCACCGTGACACTGCAGTGACAAGAGTGCAGGCCCTGGGAACCCTGCAAGGGCTGTCACACTTGGGCTTTCCCAGCCTTTGAAAGGAACTGCACCCACTGTGGTTGTTCAGAGGGGACAGAGGGACTCTGAGCTGGCAGGGCCTGCTCATTGAAGGAACCCCGTTTGGACTGTCCTTGTTGAAGTACAAAACTGTTAGAGTGTTGCTACGTTGTCACATTTGTTTGGAGCAAAGAATTGACTGGGAGTAAGTTTCATCCCTTGGGGTTTACGGTAGGAAAGTCCCTGCACGTGTTGGTGAGGAGTCCCCTCTCCTCAGTTCCATTCATGAGCAGGGTGACCATGCTGGGAAATGCCCATTTACAGCCACACTTGCTCTTTCTTAACAGGTCCTTTTGCTCCCGGCAGGAACACTCAAATGTTGGAGGCAGGAGGCAGCCAAGCTCTGCTTTTCCTTCCAGAGGCTCAGCCTTCCCATCTGTGTGGTCCTGCTGCCCACTAAGGAACTGAGAGGTGTGTGTGGTAACATGTGGCCCAGGAAGAGCCAGGTCCTGCTTTGTTTGCCACTTTCCCAGTGATATCTCAGGGATGTGGCACAATCTGTCCCCCATTTGTTAGACCAGAACCCTGGGGTGGTGTCAAAGCATCAACAGGATCAACCTGAACCTTTTGAACGTGGTTTGCTGTGGAGGGAAAGGGGGAGGTGAGGTAGAAGAGATGGAAGGGAAGAGTGCAAAGCTCTTTATGCCAAAGGGAGAGGAGATCATGACCCTTTAACTTGGATACTCTCCCCCTGCTCCCCCACCCCCCCAACCAGGCAGATTGGGATGTTGGCATGGGAGGAGCAAGGATTCTGTCAGTGTCATCTGTTTCCTTTCTCCACAGCTGCCACTGGATGGGAGTAACATGGAGCCCCAAACACCACAGGTGTGTGGTGTGGCCATGCAGGGAGGAGGAGAAGCCTTGCACCCAATACTTGGCACCACCCCAAGCTCGGACCAGCCATCCCAGGGAGGGATTCACTGTGGGTGTCTCCAACACAGGCATTGCCCAGGAGGTGCCACCTGCTTAGGCATTGCTGTGAGAAGAGGACAGTGGCTCAGGAGTGACTGCAGGAGGAGCAGAGCACCCACTGCACTGAATCCCCCAGGCTCTTGTGAAGAACCAGTTCACAGTCTGTGCTTTGAGGAGAGATCACTATACCCAAGTTTGGTTTTCAGACAGCCTTTGGATATCATCTTTCCCTGTTCCCTGAAAGAGCTGTCACCTCTAGGTTAAAAAATAACTAAAAATTCAATGTCAAGAGCAAGGCCTCCTCCACCAGATCCCAGAAGATCCAACTGCTGCATGACAGACTCACATCATCACTTGAAAACTTTTCCCAAACACAGCTCCTCTGCATCATTTGTTTCTGGCCCAGGTGGGCACCAAAGTACAGACACTGAAATGCTCATGAATGCATCCCTCGGTTCCTTATTCCTGTGGTTGTGGTGGGATCTCTTGTGTGTTGGGCTGACGTGCAGGTGCAGTGTGAGGAGGAGAAACTGCTCTCCAATGAGACATCTCCCTGGTGGCTCTAGGTGGGGATGTCTGGCTGATGGCTGCAAGATTTGGGTAATGGTTGCAGGCAGTTCTTGTTCAGGACAGCTCAGGCTGTCCCCTCACTCTGTAGTGCCACATTCCTGCCTGGGCTGAGCAGAATTGGGGAACTGATGGACAGGTGAAGATGGCTGAGCCTCCTCTGGAGAGGGTCAGGGTGGAATCTGCTCCCAGTCCTGCTCTGACACAGGTGGAATGTGCTGGAAGGGAGAGATTTGGGTTCCCTACTTCGGTGCAGAATGGGCTGGGAACACAGAATATTTATCCAGGTGTTTCACAAGTGATACTGGCAATGAACGAACACTGATGACAACTGCAAGGATTTCACTAAAAACTCTCCTGGCAGCAAGGTGCCTCTTCAGCTCCAGGAGTGTGCCCTTCGTGAGTCTTTGGGAGTGTCCCTCCAACTGCCAGATGCAGAACCTGAGGAAGACAGACACCAGAATGGGGGACAAAAATGAAGATATTTGTTATTATCTGGTAGTATTTTAGGAAGCTGTGGGAATCAGGAGTATGGTTCAGTTGCCCCATGATCATGGAGCCATGGAATGGCCTGGGTTGGAAGGGATGTGAAAAACCACCCAGGGCCACCCCTGCCATGGGCAGGGACACCTTCCACTATCCCAGGGTGCTCCAAGGCCCAGTGTCCAACCTGGCCTTGGGCACTGCCAGGGATCCAGGGGCAGCCCCAGCTGCTCTGGGCCCGCCTGCCCTCACAGGTATTCCTTCCCAATATTTAATAGTTCTGCTGTGGAGAACAGACATTTCCCAGCCTGTGTCAGTGCATTATTGGAGGAGTTGATGTAGCCCCTGGAGCCCATCACAACCACCCCAGAAAGAGGGGACTTCTGTGCTCCTTCTGGAGTTGCTTCTTACAGATCCAACCAGCCAGGCCAGCCTTCCCATGGATCCAGGCCAAGGACTACACTTGCTAGAAGGTGCTGCAGAGATTTCATATTCCCAGAGAAAGGGAGGTGTCATCCAAATGTTCTGTGCCTGGGTTTAGAAGAGAAAGATTGAAATGAATCTGCACAGAAAATGAATCTGCTTTAAATCCTGGTTATTTTAGAACTACATCAAGCTTGTAACAGAAAACATCTCCTGCCATGGCTAATTCTGTCTTTGGATTAGATTGGGGCAGGGCAGGGAATTGAGCCAAAAAGAGCCAGCAACTCCTGCTACCAAGTTCTGGCTCACATTTGGGAACACCACACACAGCTGTGCTTGGTGGGATGCTGGGCTGTCACTCAGGAATGCCCTGCCCTGTCCTTGGCAGACTTCCCAGGGAAGGAAGTCATCAGGAGAACAGGGCCCATTGAGTGGCTTTGGAGGCTGCCCTGCTAAACCACATTTGGTTGGGGCTTGAGGCAGCAAAGCTCTCAGGAAGGAGCAGATGGAGGGGGAAGATCCCCCAGAACCTCCAAATCCTTCTCATGTCCCCGTGCCAGGGACAGCGCGGGGCAGGCAAAGCTGGGAGGGAACGTTCCCTGGGGAAAGGCAGCGGGGCTGGGCCTCGGAGCTTCTCCTCTGCCAGCAGAGAAATCTGTGAGCTGGTGGAGCTGTCTGGGCTCAGGGGCTGCCATCCTGCACAGCTTTCCTTGGCAAAGGCTCTTGGCTCCACCAGCACCAGCAGAGCTGGCTCAGGGTTTTCCAGCTCAATTAGCTTTTGTCTGGTTTATTGAGATTTGGGGCTAAAGTGCAGACTCTTGTTACTTTCAAAAGTAAGTTTAGGAGGAAGAATATTCTGTTTGCCACTGGTACAGCAAATCCTGGATGGTTTTAGTTCACTCTGATGACACATAAGATTTTTTCCTTTTTTTATAACCTCCTTTTTTATTTTATGCAAACCCCTACTCAGAATAAATCATCTCAAACCAAAATATTCCATCTCAGAGAATTCCCTCTCCACCTCTCCTTTTTTTGCTTTTTTGTTTTATTTTAATTTCTGTTTGGTTTTACTTTATTCTACAAAGAGAAACTGGCAAAAAGCTGGGATTTTCAGAGAGGGTTGTAAGGATTTTTTTAAGCCCATACCTGGCAGTTCTCTTCAGGCTCAGGGAACACAACCCCAATTCATCTCTTTCTCCTTTCCCAGGGGCTGAATTTCCCTTTCACTCAACACCTGCACTGAGCTGAGCAGAGGAGCAATTGGTTGGTTCACTGGTGACTAAAGGAAATGAGGAAAAAAACATGATCACATCATTAGTGAATTGAAAAAATAAATTTAAAAAACCCTGAGAGATGAACTGGATAAATCTTTTACAATTCTGGCATTTCTTGAGCAATTTTCAGCTAATAAGTCCAATTGAAGGAGGTTTTGAAATGAAACATCACTTCAAATGAAAAATAATCAGAGCTTGTTTCTTCTCAAAGTGCCAGATTGACACTAACACTAAAAACCCCTGAAATGTTTATGTTCTTTTTTTCCCCCCAATTAACAGCTTGAATTTACAGCACGTATTAGTAATGAAGTAATTTAGGTTTTTTAAACTGGAAAAATTGATTCCATCTCCCTTTCTCCAGACTGACAGAGCTTTACCTTCTCCTTGTTGCAGTGTTATTCTGCTGCCAGATTTCAAACAAATCACAGATTTAGTGTCAAAAAGCAATCAAAAGGAAGGAGTACCCGATAAAGCTTTTTGCTCTGATGAAGTGAGGCAGTTGCTTTGCACATGAAAGTCAGCATTATGAGTAAACTTGAAAATAGCCCTTTTCCTGAGTCTTGGCTCTAAATCAATATTTCAGCTGAGGCTGTGTCTCAGATGCTGAGCAGCACATGTGGCACTGGCTGCCACAGCCTCTCAAATGTCCCTTTCTCCACCCTCCTTGAGTGCATGGGGACAGAAATTCAGAGGTGTTTGGAAAGCAGTGCCCTGCGAGCCCCTAATCCTGTCCTTTGCCCCTAATCCTGTCCTTCATTAAAACCTTCTGTGGTGTTGGGCTGAAGGGATGACAGCGCTGAAGGGATGGGATTGAGGGGTAGCACAGGGAGACCCTTTCAGGACACTCCCAGCTGGGCAAGGCTGTGCCAGATACTGCAGAGAGCATCACAGGGTGAGTTTAGACTCTGAACTTCTGGGTATGTAAAACCAAGCACGAACCCCCACCCTCAGCTCCTCTGCTGCCATCCTTTTGTTTTTTTTTCTTTTGGAGATAACGGCAATGCTCTGTTTTCCAGAGAGGTTGTAAAGATTAATGCAGCCTTCAAGTGCAGGAGGGGGAACAGAGAAGTGAAAGGCAGAACGAGTTCTGCTGGTGCATGGGGGACAAGAGGAGGAATAACAGGTTTAAGTTGTAGGAAGAGAGATTTAGGTTTGATGTGCAAAACCACCTAGCAAAGTTTGACAGACAATTTGAGCCTGAGGAAGCAACACACAGACCATGGGATCCTCCTCTGGCACAGGCCCCTGCTCACTCCACACACATTACATGGGGCACATCTATGGGATGACACAGCTCCCTGGGAGCAGGATAACTCACACCTCCCTGGGAGCAGGACAGAACACCTTCCCAGGAGCAGGATAACTCACACCTCCCTGGGAGCAGGACAGAACACCTTCCCAGGAGCAGGATAACTCACACCTCCCTAGGGGTAGGACAGAACACCTCCCTGGGAGCAGGATAACTCACACCTTCCCAGGAGCAGGATAACTCACACCTCCCTGGGAGCAGGACAGAACACCTTCCCAGGAGCAGGATAACTCACACCTCCCTGGGAGCAGGACAGAACACCTTCCCAGGAGCAGGATAACTCACACCTCCCTGGGAGCAGGACAGAACACCTTCCCAGGAGCAGGATAACTCACACCTCCCTGGGAGCAGGATAACTCACACCTTCCCAGGAGCAGGATAACTCACACCTCCCTGGGAGTGAGGATTTCTGGAGCACTTGGAGCTGTGCCAGACTCCAGCATCTGGCTGAATGTTCTCCTTTGGCAAATGACAGAGCTGTTTCTACCTCTAGAGCTGAACAGGAGCTGCTGTGCCTGAAAAGGTGTTGTCACCCAGGTGACATTTGTGACCAGGAAGTGCTGAGTGTAAGCAAGTGATGGCTCTGACAGGTGTGGAGCAGTCCAGCTCTGAGCGAGTTAAATGTTTCCTGCTGAAATCCTGGACTGCTAAATTTTATTTCTGTTTCCCTCCAGTGGAAAACTTGCTTCTGAAATAATTTATTGGACATTGACAGAATGTTTCTCTTCCTCTTTAACACGAAAAAATTTGGGAGGTAAGAATTAATCTTGTGTGTAAGTCACAAGTTTGGCACTGAAGCCGTCCAGCTAAGTTTGGGCTCAAAGTGCCTTTCTCAGCTTTAGTCCTTGAGCTGGAAAGCGGAGTGCAGGCAGCAGTGCCAGTCTGGAGTGCACACACTTGAAATCTCTCCAGGTCTGATCCCTCTTCCTCACTGCAGCAGGAACAGGCAGAGACTGCTGAACTCCCCAAGTTGGTGCTTTTGGAGAGCTTGAAAGAGGAAGGACTGTTCAAGGAACTGACAAACCTGGTGCCTCTGAGCTCTGGGCTTGTGGCCTTTGATGAATCTGCTCAGTCATCTCGGTGTGAACGCTCTGCTCTGCCAGGTACTGAAGAGCACAGAGAACACAGGCTTTGAAAAGCCACCAAGCCCCAGCACACTCTCCAGGGGTGCAGAGCAGCTCTGCCCCATCTCCAGAGTGCCCCTCCTCAGCCATGGGAGCCCCAGCCCACAGCGGGGCTGGAGCCTTTTGCAGCCTTTAATGGACTGAATCCCATTAAAGCACCCGCTCCCCACAGCAGCAGAGCACGACCGCCCCTCTTCAGGGCTGGGGTCTCCAGAGCCAGGAGAGGCCATTCCTGCACCACGCCCTCTCTCCAGCCCGGCTTGCCTTAGTCCACCAACCCAGCAGGAACCAGCCCTGGCAGCTGGCAGGAAGGTGCTGCAGCCCTCAGTGCTGAGCTGCAGGCAGAACATCTCTCCATCCTCAGGAAGCTGTGGCTCACTGGGGCCCGAGGGCAGCAGGGGAGCTTTAAATCCAGGGGTTTCTGGGCTGCTGGATGTACCCTGAGGGCCCAGGGGTTTCTGGGGCTGCTCATCAGCCGCAGGTCAGTGTCTGGTGCGGGTGGAGGTGTTTGGTTCTGCAGGGGAGGAGGATCCTCCCTCTCTGGGCTCAGTCAGTCCTCCCTGCCCATCTGGGGTTTAGAGGGCATGGGGAATCCCACACCCTGCTCTCGGGTGGGGGGTGAGGGCTCGCTCACACTCCCAGGGTGTCCAACCCCAGCTGGGTTTTTGGCAGCTCTGTGCTGGGAAAGGGGCTCATACAGGGGATTCAGCCTAAATAACCTTTGGGCCTGCCTAGGACAGGGAAGAGGCAGAAAGAAAAGAGAGATTTTCATCCCTTTTGAGAGAGGGGAGGAAGAATAGGGGGTGTTTTCCCCTTTCTGAAGAGCAGTTTCCTCAGCAGGAGTCTGACAGCAGCCCCTTGGTAGCAGGAAGGGGGTGCCTGGTTTGCCGGGTCAAGACCTTTACCCTGTCCTTTCCTAGTGTCCTTGAAGCTCAGGATGTCACCACAGAGTATCCAGAGGCAGTACAGAGGCCCCAAAGCCCCTTAAAACACAAGCTGGGGAAGATTCTGCTCCCAAACCCTCACTGCAATCCAGGCTCAGCTTCCAGAAGCATTGCCAGGCCAGGTCCCAGCTTTGGCTCCTCCACAGAAACACAGTTTGCTCCTCACAGATACATCCTGCCAGCCAAGCCTGTTGCCTCAAGGATTATCCATGGCAAAGACAGAAAGACCTTCTCCTTCCCAAAGGGAGCAAAAGAAAATACTTTAATTATCAGCCAAGTCCAACAAAGCAAATACATCCAGGTTAATGAGCATCCCACTGGCGCACACCTTATCTAAGCAGGTAGATATTTCCTACCTAATTGAAGAGAAAAGCTGTTCACCAGGTAAAAGTTCTTTTAGGGACTTTCTTTATGCAATTAAACTGCTAATGAGGCTGCTTAGTCCTCCCTACTTTTCTTGCCGTATCTTCCCAGTGAGGCACCCCCATGTTCCCAGGGACCAGTAGACACACAGAAGCAAGTATCATTTCTTGGAGGCAGCTGGTGGAATTTGGGGGGCTGGCAGGAAGGGGATGGCAGGACCCATTCCCTCTGGGGATCAGGGCTCCAGCTGTATGCTCTGATTTCTCTGCTCTGTCTTATATCCACAAATCCAGCTAGAGCTGCTTGAGTCTAAACTCTTCCTTGGGGTGAATGTCACTTTTTCCAGAGACAGCTCTGTCTATTTAAGACACTGGAGGTGCTGTAACCATTCCTTGGGAGCCTCCTTCCCACCTGAGCTGCTGGGCAGAGTCTGCTTCTCTTTAATGCAGTGCTACAGGAGATGGATACTGTGGCAGGGACCTCTGCTCTCTAATTGCATAAATGCTGTGAGCCACAGACCATTCCTGCCTTTCAAGATGGAAAACAAACCAAAAAATAATTTCCTTTAGCCTAAAACTCAGAACCAGGACTTCCAGCCCAGGTGAAATCAGAAATTTTCTATTCCCCCTGCAATGAGACTTCTGCCTTACCCAGAGGAGAGTCCTAGTTGGGCTTGGGGCTCAGCAGGAACCTTGCAGTGTGGTTTCCTTATCCTGGCAAGCACTGAGGCTTCTGTGGATGTGACTGGGCTTGCAAGTGCTCGAACAGGGGAATTGCTTGTCATCCTTGGCTGCTTTACAGCTGTAAACATCACAAAGACAAAGGTGTTGGAGTGCTGTACTCAGATTGTACCTGCTCCTGCTCATAGTTAACAGGAGATGGACTGCAGAAAAAATAACAGCAGAATTCACGGTTCTCCTTTTCTTTCCCCCCCCTGAGTGGCAGTGAAATCTTTGCTATCTCCCACACCCACTGCTTTTATTATTTAATCAATGCTCAGCACTGCCACAGAAGTGCCAGAAACATGGAATGGGCTTTATGAGCATGGCTACAGATCTAATTACAGGTTCCTGAAATTTGCAACAAAGTGTTTGGAAGCCCTATGGTAGGGCAGAACAGGGCTGTACTAAATAGAACCACAGCAGCCCCTTGCCCAACATTTCGCAGGTTAAGTAGAGAAGGCAAGCAAAAGATAGGAGTAAAACTGATACCAATTATGTGGCTCAGGAGGAGAATGGAGAGCAGGTGAGTTCAGGCTGAGTCTGTCCCATGAATCTGTGGTGCAGCCAAGAGGACAGCCTGGCTGGAAGGCAAATGGGTTTGTCTGTCTGGTCACTTGATGCCATCTTCTTCCCACTGTCCCAGAATGCCGTGAGAAGGATTTTATTAATTATGGAATCTCAGAATGGCTTGAGTTGGAAGGGACCTCAAAGCCCACCCAGTGCCACCCCTGCCATGGCAGGGACACCTTCCACTGCCCCAGGCTGCTCCAAGCCCCAGTGTCCAACCTGGCCTTGGACTCTGGTTCCAAGGATCCAGGAACAGCCACACCTGGGCACCTGTGCCAGAGCCTGCCCACCCTCACCACATTCCCATTATCCCATCTAACCTGCCCTCTGGCAGTCTGAAGCCACCACTCCTCTGTGCTCTCTCCAAAATCCGAAGAAAACCTGTGCACAGGTTGCAGAGCTCAGGGATATGGGGAAACAGGGAAACACACCTGAGAAAAGTGACAGCAGAGGCAGAGAAGGACAGAGAAGGAACAGAGGAGCCAGAGGCAGCTGCTGAGGGAGTCCTCTGCTAAAAATCAGCAGATAATCAGCACATCTAATCATGTCTGATGGGGTCCATCTCCTTGGCTCTTCAGAGCCAGCAAATCTCTGCACTGCTATTGATTTTCTGTCTGGCCCCTCAGGGATGGTGCTCACTGAAGATAAGGTCTTCCCCCTCGGGCTGCAGCTGAAGGAGGCAGGGAAGGCTCTCACTGCTGGAGCACAAGCTCCTCCTGCTCAGAGCTTGCTGCAGAAAGAGGAATCGTGTGTAAAAACCCGCTTGTCTGGGGCGTTTGTTTGTGCCCAGCAATGCAGCAGGAAGGACTGATCCTGCCCTGAGCGTCTTGTCACAGGGACTGATGGCCTGGGGACTTTGGAGTCTGCTGGCTTGGGGTCGCAGCTGTCATCTCTACATGCTGGATGTTACAGTTCACTTAGGCTAAATAAAAAGTTACTCTGATTCAAAAGCAAGAAAGGGTCTTTTTCTTATGCGTAGAAAAAAAATTGTTTGTTTCCATGTAATGGAAATCCTTCATGTCCTTATGATAGAGAAAACCTCGGATGAGTTGTCATTTTTCTAATGGGAAAAAACTTGTTGTCAAAAGAATTCCACTCATTTTACTCCACTTCAATGAGGCCTTGTCACTCCTTGTGAGTTTGTTTTACACTTGACAGGAGCAGGAGACTCAGGCACCAGCAGTGCTGGACCACTGCCCTTCTCTGTCCCCTCCCAAGTCTTGTCTCTGCCCTGCTGGGGCAGGAATCCAGCTGTGGGGAGTCAGGAGACAAACCCCTGTCAGACCCCTGGGATCATCCCCAGAGCTGATCACACCACAGGCTTTGGGATCCCTCTTCTCAGGTATCACTTCATGTAGTCCATGAACCAGCTTCCAATACCTTAATGGCCAAAATTGGGTTTGCTGCTTTTATTCCTGCCAAGAGGCCTGGAGTCACCTCACCAAAGCTGGGAGCTGGCAGGGAAGGCTCAGTGGATGTTAACAGCTGCAGGGGGATTTTCCACCCCAAATGCTGCCTGGGGAGCTCTGGAGTGGGAAGATTTAGGAAAGGTGGAGGAGCAGGAGCAGCACACACCTGCCATCCCAGAGGTGAAGGGTGGAGAGAGCCAATCCCCTGAAGAGCAGCTGAGGGAGCTGGGAAGGGTCTGGAGCCCCAGGAGGGGCTGAGGGAGCTGGGAGGGGGCTCAGCCTGGAGAAGAGGAGGCTCAGGGGGGCCCTTGTGGCTCTGCACAGCTCCTGCCAGGAGGGGACAGCCGGGGGGGTCGGGCTCTGCTCCAGGGAACAGGGACAGGAGGAGAGGGAACGGCCTCAGGCTGGGCCAGGGGAGGCTCAGGGTGGACAGCAGCAGGAATTTCCCCATGCAAAGGGTGCTCAGGCCTTGGCAGGGAGGTTTGGAGAGCCCATCCCTGGAGGTGTCCCAGGAAGGCCATGGTGTGACACTCAAGCCTCTGGGCTGGGGGCAGGGTGGGGATCAGCCACAGCTTGGACTCGATGATCCTGGAGATCTTTTCCATCCTAATGATCCTGAGATCCTGGGATTCCCTGACCCAAGTCACTGCATTGTGCACCAGAGGAATGCCCTGCTATGGGATGTTTGTTCTGGGATATAAAACACATCCCTGGGATGTTTGGAGAGGGAAGAAGCAGTGCCCTCTGTCTCCTCCAGCAAAATGTGAGAGAGCATCTGGAAAAACTGTGGGATTGGTAGAAATCACCTTCACTTAAATCTTTAATGAGCAAATACAGGGATGCCCTGGGGAGGTGCATGCTAATGACACATCAAAGCAATATAAAACAGGCTGTGCAACAGGTTCCACACTCCAGCCCCACTCCTGAGCTCCCCAGGATTCACTTTATCAGAAGTTATTTACAGCAGTGTCTTGTTCTGTCATGCAAACAGCCTTTTTGTCCCCATTTTGTCCCCATTTTGGAATGTGCAACGTTCCCGTGGTTGGCAGGAAGGCTGCCCTATGCTGAAATAGTCAGATAAACCATTGGGTGATATTCCTGGGCTAATTAAGTGGAAAAACTCCTCAGTGGTGTTGTTTTTCTCACAGCCCAAATGCATTTTCTTTCTCATGGTTGAAAGCACAAGTTGTGTTTAATCCTACCCCCACAATTCCTCATATCTCTATGCCCTGAGCATGCCAGGAATGCCAAACTTGCACTCATCCTTTTGAATTCAGCTCCTTTTGGATTAGTGTCTTGTTTGTGGATTCTCTCCTGAAGTCCTTGGGTGTATTTGCTAAATAATCTGGACAAACTTCAGCTCTGGCAGGGAGTTATCAAGTCCCCAGCTGCCTTTGCCAGGAAAGGGCTGGGAATGTACACTCCGGATTACACGGCTGCCAGCTCCGCTGATTTCATTCTGAACCTTGCAAAACTTCATGTTTTCCTAAAAGCCTCAGCTCCTCAGCTGAAATGCGAACCTGCCCACTGATGTCATTACAAAGCTCTGCACTCCGAGCTGCAGAAGAGAGGCTGCAAGGGGGACTGAAAAGGCTGAAAATCCAGCCAGAAAATGAAAGTGACTTGTGATCATTGAAATCTCCTTGCTTTAAAGGCAGATCTCATTGTTTTGTGGATAACTGGCTGGTTTGGTTGGACTTGTGGAGGGTCAGAGTGCTGAGCCCCTCCCCAGGCAGGCACAGACACAGACACAGGTATGGACCAGCAAAGCCTGAGTGCGTTGAGCTGTTGCCAGGAGAGAGGGGTAGGGCTTGTGCTGCTTTTCCACAAATCCTTCGGAAGTGCCAAATACTCTGCTGCTCCTCCAGCCCCTGCTTGGGCTCTGCCCACCCTCTGCTCCCTCCCTGAGCTCTGCAGTGCTCAGATCCATTCTCTGAGCAAGATCTTCCTTGCAGTGTCTTGTTCCAGGTGTCTCTGAACCTTTAAATAAGACAAAACTCCATGTTCATCCCTGGAGATCTTGGTGTCTTGGGCTTCTCTTTCCTTCTGTCCCCAACATGTGGAGAGCCAAACAGAGCAAGCATTTGACAAAATACAATGTGAACAGCTGCAAAGCCAGTGCCCAGTGCCAGGGCGCAGTGCCAGGGCACAGTGCCCACCTGTGCCAGGTGCTGCAGCCCTGGCCAACCCCTCTCGGTACTTAGAGAAAGTCTGAGGGTGTATGAGAAGGATAGAGAAAGAACAACTGGTGCTTTAATGCCAGCTGTAATCACAGGATGTCTTCTGGATGTGCCTTGGAGGGCAGCAGAGCAAGAATCCCTGCCCTGCACTTCCCAACGCCGCTTCCCAGCCCCTTGGTGGGAGCTCAGCAAGAGAGAAGATGTCCAGGCAGGGTGGCTGTGATGTGGCACATCCATCACTTCTCAGTCAGGAGGGATTCTGGGGGATGCCAACAAGAGGTTTTGTCTGTGGAACTGCTTGGATTGCTATAAAGCGCTGAGATTTGTGCTTCCAGGGTGCAGGAGTGTCTGGAAATGGTTCTGGCTAACAGGGCAGGCAGCAGTGCCTGGCAAGGGAGTGAGAGGTGGGAACAAATTGGTTCCCCTCTCAATGCTGAATTCAGTGGGGTCAGGGCCTGGGAGAGGCAGGAGCGCTGCCTGTCCAGACTGCATCCCAAACTGGATACAGGTATTTTCTGGCAGGTTTTCACCCCAAAGAGGTGCAAAGATGTACCTGAGCGAGACCCCAAAGTCCTTCGGCTTTGCCCAGTGACCTGTGGTGAAGGAACCTTAACTGCCCCATGGATGCAGGACTGGCCAGGATGAAGGATCTCCAGACTGTGGCCTCAACAAGCACTGGAGGACTCTGGAAATAACTCCTGGTTTTTGTCTCCTGAGAGCTGGGGCTTCTTCATGGTCTGGGCTGCATCCCAGCTTTTTCACTTGAGCTGCTGCTTTAACCTGTAACAAAACCTCTGCCAAGCCAGAGTGAGGGAGAGCCTGGATATGGTGGAACAATCAGCACACAGCCCATTCAAAGGGCTGTGAGGAGGAGATCGCTGAATCTCTTCCACTGGAGGAAGGAGCAGATATTTTTAAAAGCAGCTGTGTTTCCATAGAAACCCCAGGAAAGGGTCCTGCAATCCTATGGGGGAAGGGTGGTTTTCATCCAGTCCTAACAATTGCTAAGAATTTCAGTGCTGAAGAAGATACAAACCCCCTGTACCACAGCTGAGCTGGAAGGGGAAGTCCTTTTCCTTTTCCTTTTCCTTTTCCTTTTCCTTTTCCTTTTCCTTTTCCTTTTCCTTTTCCTTTTCCTTTTCCTTTTCCTTTTCCTTTTCCTTTTCCTTTCCCTTTTCCTTTTTTCCTTTTTTCCTTTTCCTCCTTTTCCTCCTTTTCCTCCTTTTCCTCCTTTTCCTCCTTTTCCTCCTTTTCCTCCTTTTCCTCCTTTTCCTCCTTTTCCTCCTTTTCCTTTTCCTCTTCCTGTCTGTGGAGAACCAATTCCAGCCTCCCCTGCTCATCCTCTGAGCTGGGTGTAGTTTAGGACTGGGATATATCCTACAGCTGGGATATATCCTATGACGATGATGATGATGATGATGATGATGATGATGATGGTGATGATGATGATGGGTCTGCAAACGTGCAGGAGCCTGGGGAAACTTCTGCTCTGTCTTGGTCTGACGATAAAACAAGGCGACTTCCTCAAAACGAAGAGGACACGATTTAACCTCCCCAGCTGTACTTCCTACTGTGTGCTCAGCACTCTGAAGAACAGCTTTGTGCCAGGAGCAGGGATGAGGGATTGGACTCGCAGCATCCATCAAGGGGAGGTCATTCCCAGACTCCTAGAGATGCTTCAGCTGAAGCTCACAGACAGTGAATGACTTGCCTGTAGACAAACAGTGGGGGACTGGGGACAGTGGGCAAAAATCTTACTGCTTCTCGAATCAGATGGTGTCAGGCTTCTGCTGTTTGTGGGCCGTAGCAAACAGTGCTGCTCTCCAGTCAGGCTGGATGATCCTTCCAGGCTTCAGTGGAAAATGTCAGCTCACCAAATCAGCAGCGCCATCATCACTTGAAATTGGTCCCAAGGCCAATCCAGTTTTGCTCCCATTCTTTAGCACCCCATAGCAGGCCAGGGATGATAATGAACTGCACTGCACTTGACCCTAATAATTCAATTTTCTGCCTTAGTGAAGCATAAGAGCCATATTTTGAAGAACTCATCATAGTCAGGGTA
Source organism: Motacilla alba alba (assembly GCF_015832195.1). Taxonomy (NCBI): domain Eukaryota; kingdom Metazoa; phylum Chordata; class Aves; order Passeriformes; family Motacillidae; genus Motacilla; species Motacilla alba. Next base: position 536,855 of record NC_052042.1, read on the forward strand.
CCTTTGGCCTGGGAGTCCAGGATTAGAGACACAAAGTGAAACCACCCAAAAGCAGTAAAACTATTGGCTCTCCATGACTGATTATAGGGCAGGAATCCTTGCTGGATGTAAAAGCAGTTTTTCTGGGGAGATTAAATTTTTTTTTCCTATTTAGGGCAGATGAGAGCATGTGAAAATTGACATTCTTGACAAAATTAAATTTTTCTTCATGCACAAGGAGACTTTCTGCTTAAATCCCTGTGAAGCTTCCACTTCCAACTCAAAATGGAGAGACAGGAGGATTTGATTCACGCACCTTGACACCAAGAGCACCTTGATCTGGGTCTGAAATGATATTTCATTTTCCAAATGCTTTGCAGAAAAGTAATTTCAAGTCTGAAAAGAAACATTTTGACTTAAAATGAGAGTTGTAAATATTCCATCTTGGCTGTTTCCACTTCCCCACTCTGTTTTCTGTATAAATTCATGTACAGAAGGGATTTGGAGTTCTGCACTGGACCCTTTCTGACCAAGTGTTTCCCTGAACTACCAGCCAGGCTCCAGGACTGTGAAGGGCTTTCCAAGGCAGGTGCATTTGCAGTACAGCAAATTGCACAGATTTGACACTGGCAATGGTGAATAAAATCCTTTCTACACTTGTTAACTCTGGCAGAAGAAATGAGTTCAGCTCATTTGTCTCCTTCCTGAGATGAATTTTTCATTTTCTCTTCCAAGCCTGTTGACATTTGTGAAATGGTTTTCTGGCGTTTGTTCAGTCAATAAAAACTGTGTCTGGATTTGGAGTAAGCACAAAGACCCGCCTGCCACCAGCCCTGCGCAGGGGGTGTGCACTGGCTTATCACAAAATCTCTGATTCTTACCTCATTTGGATACACTTCGGGTATTGGCTTTTTGTGTCTGTGTCAGAGCTGTCAGCAAGGCTGGGCACGTGGCTGATGAATTCTGCCTGCCTCCACCTCTGGGAAACATGACAGAGAACAACAGCTTTGGAGCTGTAAGGGAATCATCAGCAGCCTGATAAAAACTCTCAAACCCCTCAGTTTAAACTCAGAGACACTAATTCACAACAAACTTACATTTCACACAGTCTGACGTCTCAGCCTGGGGCTCCATGGCCTGGGAAGTTTTTGGGCTGAGTAAGTCATTGAATCCTGGAATATCCTGAGCTGGGAAGGACCCCCAGGGTCATCCAGTGCCCCCCAACCCTGCCCAGACCCCCCCAACAATCCCACCCTGGGCATCCCTGGCAGCGCTGTCCAAACCCTCCTGGAGCTCTGGCAGCCTCGGGGCCGGGACCATTCCCTGGGGAGCCTGGGCAGTGCCAGCACCTCTGGGGAAAGAGCCTTTCCCTGAGATCCAACCTGAGCCTGCCCTGTCCCATCTCCAGCCATTCCCTGGGTCCTGTCCCTGTCACAGGGAGCAGACATCTAGATCCAGAGAACTGGATCCAAAACAATTTTTCAAATTTCAAAGTTTAGTTGCCAATTTGTGAAAAGGGGGAGCAAAAGTCTCCCGTGACATCTCAAGCATCATGCGGAACACAGAAGTAATTTCCTTCTTCCTTGGGCGTCTCTCTGAACCTGAGATGATAACGTTATTTTCCAGCAAACCTTGGGCAGGACAACCTGGTCTCAGGAAGGAGTCCTTGCCCTTGGAGGGGCTTGGAATGAGAGGATCTTTAAGGCCCCCTTCATCCCAAACCATCCCATGAGTCTGTGATTCTATGACTTTTCCAGCAAAGAGTAAAGCAGTGATATAACAACTAAACAAAACTTTCTATTGGCTCACCCTGTCAAACAGGGGGCTAAATTAATAGGAAAACTGTTCCTTTAAACATCTCAGTGCTTAGAAATGGTGGGGTCTGCCTCTGTGCCCTTTGAATGGGAAAGTGGGGGAGGCAAGGGGGGAAATCTCCCAATGAGCTGCCAAACACTGAAAGAATTAATAAGTACAGATCATTCTTATTGGCCTGACCCAGGGTGCCACAGGATTCATTGGGAGTCTCAGCACTGATTTCTGAGGATGCCAGGCTGAGGAGAAGAGGAATAGGAGAGGAATAGATTGACTTTGAGAAGTCAATGGGGATCTATCGACTTGTGCTGCTAAAACCCTGCCTGCGCTCACTGTCAGAGCACGGGGCTGGGAAGGGAGCAGCCTTTAGTTAGGAGTGAGGCAGCCTCGACCTCCATACTCCTATCTCCCCCTAATTAATCCCAGGATTAATTTTAAAGCTTTTGTTGCTCTTTTTGAAAGTTTTTATTCCAGAGATGCCCTTTGCTGCAGCCAAGGAGAGCTGCACAACACTGCCTGCAAAGGGCTGCTTGAGAGGGGGAGCAGGCAGCAAAGAGAGATGAAATGTTCATTTTTTAAACTGCTACATAGCTAAATAAACTTTACTGCCACTTTCCAGCCTGTCAAGTGGTGTTTCAGTGTGTTTGTGGAGGGTGTTCAGGTGTTTGGGGACAGATCTGTAATTAGAAAAAGTAAAACTTGCCATCTGGAGAGAAAATCTGCTTCCTCCTCGCCATGGCTGAGGTCGCAGCAGCTCCACATGTGCTGCCAGGAGAGTTTGCTTCTTCAGACACCACCTGCTTGGAGATCTGTGTTTATCAGTGAGGGAGAGCTTCTTTTGATCAATCTGATCTGGTTTGCTTTTCCTGCAGGGAAAGTCAGGCTGATTGAAAATAGTCCAAATCACAGGTTCCAGGAGATACCCCAGGACAATCCTTCCCTTGTTGGCTCTCCTGGTGGCACTGCCCTGAGATAATTAGTGGATCTCTGAGTTCTTTTGTGAATTGGTGAGATATGCAGCTTTTTGCTCCAGCAGAGTTCTCCACTGACTCGGTTGGCAGGGGAAGCTCGAAAATGAGACCCAGGAACGACATGAAAGTTGAAGTACCAGAAAACCAGTAAGAGAAGCCAAGATTTATTCACGAGTCTTGTGTCCTGGAAAGACTCTTGTTACTTGTTCCCTGCCCTGACCATCTCTTTGCCCCATGGCCCCACATTCTTGAAGGAGAAGGAGCTCTGCTGATCCCTCTTGGAGCACAGAGCAGGGGAGGGCACGTTTGCTGTGACTTGCATCGGGAGATCGCACACATGCAGCTCATCCCTCACTAAAAAACAAGGAATACGGGTGCTGAGGATGTTATTTTGGTCAGAAAAAGGTTTCACTGGAGGAAATAAAACCCCCTTTTTAATGCTGTAGTAAGGAGGTTTTACACTCTGATCCTGCAAGTGTAACAGAAGCTCTAATGGGATCTCCAGCTTCCTGCCAAGCCTGGAGATTTGGCATCACCCCCTGTCATCAATATGCAACTAATGACTCAAGCCATTAAATCATCCTGGGTGCCTCTTCTTGCTGAGTATGAGGAAAAGACCTGAAATGGCTATTTTGGGGGCCTGTGTCTGTTTGTCTGGAAGGACTTGGAGCTTAGAGGGATTAATGTTCCCAAATAAATTATGCTGGAAATATTTTAGGTGAGTGGCTTCCTTCCCTGCAGTTGTGTCCTTGTGGCAGCGCTGAGGTGGCTCCCTGGTTGGTCTTCCCTGTCCTTCTGCCCTTCTTGTCCTGCTCTGCCCTGCTGGAGCACAACAGGACTTTGCTCTTGGTGTCTTCAGGAAGTCCTGAAGATGTGAGAGATCCCCTGTATCTGCAATATGGGTGTGGCCAGCACTCCTGACATCCCAGGATTTCTTGACCAAGACCCAAACACACCCAGGAATTGCCAAAGTTACCAGTTACCATTTTAAAAAGCAATGTGTTGATAGTGCAACAAAAAATCCCATGTTTTTTCAGCTGAGTCATCCAAGTGCTTGCCTTGACTCAGGGCTGGATTTCTTCTTTCCACCCTTGGAAAGTAGATGACACTCAGCATCTTTTCTTTCCCTGTTTTGATTCCAATGAATCACCTTTCCAATGAGAAGATTCATCCTGGAGAGGTCTTGGCTTTGCTGAAGGTCTGATTTAAGGAGGACACCTGAGCATGAGGCTCCATGTCAGTGCTGCTTGTTCCTTCCAGTTCTGCCCTCTGCCTTGAGGGGTTTATTCCCACAGTTTTCCCAGGGCTCTGGCCTTGGGAACATTTTGGGATGTGTTTTAACTCCTCAGGGACACGGAGCTGGAATCAAGCATCATTCAGGCTCTGCATGGGTCTAAAACTGTTCTTTCACTCAGTGCAAGAAGCCAGAATTCAGAACTAATCCATGCATTTCCCAATTTATAACCTGAATTCACTTTTTTAGATGTTCTGCTGCTGCTGCTGGAAAAAAACAACTTGTCCCATCTGCTTAAGGGTTTCTTTTGGTCCAGATTTATGCAAAAGATAAAAAAATACTGCTTTAAAGGGCTTTTCCACAAAAAGTTTAGGGTTTCAAAATCACTTGGGGAGTATCTACCATGACCTGAAGGTAATCTAATTATTTCATCTCTACTTCTAAATATAACTCTACACATGGTCAAAAATGTTTGTTTGTTTGTTATTTCTGTGTTTTCGTTTGAAATGTTGAAGTCTGCAATGAACCTTGAAGTGTGTGGTCTCCAGTTCTGATCAGTGGATGTTCAGAGAACAAGGAAAATATTAGAATAAAGTTCTTCAACAGCTTCCCTTGCATCTCCAGCACTGGGGTTTGTGTTAATGCTGGGATTCTTGTCAAAGCCTCACCGGAGACTCGTTTCCTCCCTGAGAATGCCTCTAATGGCTTTTTTAAGAAGCACCCAAATAGCTAAAGAATCATCCAGATCCTGCTGAAGCATTCCAAATGGGCTCTTTTGGAAAAGGAGACAAGGATTTATGGCTGGGGAGTACTTGTTGCACTGAGCGTGGAGAACTGTTGCTCCAATAACAATGAGATTTATGGCTTCCAATCCATCAGAGCCTGAGCTGCACCAGAGCTTTTTATGACTGGAACTCTGTCAAGACAATGCAGGCACCTGAAGGTGAAGGCTCTATTTTCATGAGTAAAAGTTACAATTGAACAGCTTTCGTTGTCAGAGAAGATGCCTCAATCAGCTGTAGATTAAAGGGAAAACCAGCTCTCCCAGAGGGTTTATTGGGTGCAAAGTACAGCGAGGGCAGCAAGACTGGGGGATTAATGGAATCAAAGGATGGCCTCAATTTGTGTTTGCAGAAGTTTCTCCTGTGGGTTTGACACCTCTTTTGGTGGCTGCTAAGAAGGTGCTGTGCTGTGTCACAGAATCCTGGAATATCCTGAACTGGAGAGGATCACAAGGGAACATCCAGTCCCCCCCCCGGTCCTGCCCAGACCCCCCAACAATCCCACCCTGGGCATCCCTGGCAGCGCTGTCCAAACCCTCCTGGAGCTCTGGCAGCCTCGGGGCCGGGACCATTCCCTGGGGAGCCTGGGCAGTGCCAGCACCCTCTGGGGGAAGAGCCTTTCCCTGAGATCCAACCTGAGCCCCCCTGACACAGCTCCAGGTCGTGCTCATTGGGGCCCAGGGCTCACTGTGAGCACAGGAAAGCATCAAGGTGAGCCTGTGTCAGGCGGTGGAACTGGAGGGTGTTTAAGGTCCCTTCCAGCTCAAACCATCCTGGGATTCTGTGACATCATTTCTAATAGAAAAAGAATAGCCACCACCAAATCCCTTTCCTGCTGGAATCCTGGGACTGTGTTGTGTTGAATTCAGGTGCCCTGCACCCCCTGCTCCTCCTGAGCTCTGTGAATCCCTGTTGGAGCTCTTGGCTGCTCTGGATTTCCAGGTCCCTGCTCCTGTCTGCTGGAGCTGCCAACCCCAGGTTGTGTTCAGGTCTTTTCTCTGCTCACACTCTGCTGATGGAGCAGAGCATCACCTTCATCCCAACCCAGAAACACTTCCAAGAAGTGAGGCCAGCCTGCACTGCCCCAAACCCCAGCTCTCCCGTTGTCAGGGTTTCCCAAGCCCCAGCTCAGTGTAGTTGGAAGCAGACTGTGCCTCAGCAGCTGCCTTCTTGCCGTGATCCTGCCTTGCCTTGGTCCCAGGACTTTCTTTTCCTGGCTCCAGGGTTCCTCTCGTCTTGGTGTACCTCTGAAGAAGCCATTCTGGGCTTGCTTTGTAGTTCTTTGTAGTGAGATGTCCTAGAGGGAAATTCATCTTCCCTACCCTCCATCCACTTCCCAAGAGAGGCATCTCTCATCCTTCAGGGCTGCTCCTTCTCTCTGATAATTACAGAGGTGCCCACTCAGACCTGGATGTGTTTTGCTTGGCTCAGCCAGAGCAGTTAAATGTCCTCACCTGTACAATTAACCAGAAAAACCCCACCCCAGTTCTACACATGACATTGAGTAAAAGGACTGAAAATGTAAAAATGAATTCCCAGAGGTGCAGTTTAAAAGTACACTCCACTCCACTTAAGTCTAAAGTTATCCTAAATAATCCCTCCTGGCAGTTTAATGGTGGGGATTTTGCTGTAATGCTTCCTCCCTGACATTTGCAATGACCCAGTTTACTGTTTTTACAAATAATAATTTGTCTTAATTTTCTCTTCGAAGTAGCAAGGAAAAGAGCAAATGGGTGAAATCCAAACCTGGTAACCTTGCTGGATATTGTAGGTCAATAAATTATCTTTGTGCACAGCTTAGTGTTCCAGGTTTCCACTTGAGTGGATGAGGGCTCTTTTAATGCTTGTTAAAATAGCAAAGATAAGTGATTGCAGTCTGAGGATGGAAAACATTGAATAATGCAAAGATCTGTGAATTTAGTGATTTTACTTGGCTGGGGAGAAAAATCCTTTGATTCTTTCAGAGCTGGATAACAAAAGCTTGCTTTTCAGTTCAGACTGTACATGTTTTTGAGCCAAACATGGCTCAAAATAATGCATTCCTAATGAATAATGATCCAGTTGGGTTATGCCAGAGCTGGGCATTTCTGACCTGGTTTTCAGTGTAAAAATCCAGCACAGGCTGAAGATTATTCCATTCTGAAGCCAGGAAACCTTGTCAGAAACACCATTTAGAGCTGCTAGTGCAGCTGAAGTTCTGGATGCAGGTTCTGGCTGCTCTGGTGACCAAAGCTGGTGGCCAAGGTGATTTACTCCACGGAGACTTGATTCTAAGAAGTCTCTCAATTTGACATCACTCAAAGCAGGGTGAGGCTTCTCAAGGGAAACCCAGGAGTTTTAATGAGGCAAAAATGTTAATGGAACGAGCCTGACTTCCCTAATTGTATTATTATATCCAGACAAATAAAAATCTTCAAAGACACAGGCAACTTTTTCAAGACATCAAAAAATTTTGGCAAGAAACTGAAGATTTTAAGTGAAAACTGAGTTTTCCCCCTTTTAAACTTTCATTTTTCTCTGCAAACTTTCTGATGAACTGGAAATCAGGTTCTCCAGGGCCCATTTCAGCCTCCCCAAACATCAGTTTCATTTCTCCTCCTGTACAGGGAATGAGACTCATTTAGCCAATTTCTGGGGCTCAGCTCTCACCACAGATGGCCCTCCCTGCACTTGTGCTGTCTCAGCTGCCTCCTGGAAGCAGCATCTGAAATGAGGCCCATCTTTGGAATCCCAGTGCCCTCAGTCGTGGTCATGGACTCACATTTTCAGCCCTGAAGACTTGCACAGTTTTTTTCCTTTCTGATAAGCAAGTGTTGTATTCAACTGTTCTTATATTTTATTGCCTTGTCAACATGTGAGAAAATAATAATTACACCTTGCTCTGCAGGACTGGGAATTCTAATCAACACCAAAGCAGGATCTGTAGATAATTTGAAACTTGTTTTAGCTGCTTTTCCAGAATTTATCTCTCAAGCAATTGTCAGTGTCAGCAACATGGTTCAAACCAGCAAATCTGAAAGTGGGACTTCGTTGTTAGTGTTGCTCTGCAGATAAAATCATCATTTGCTCCAAAACAATGAAGACTAAAAGCTGCTGAAAAAACTTCCCCAGATCAGTCAGAGGCACTGTCAGGTTGTCTGAAAGGTTTTGGGGTTTGAACAGAGCCAGGGTTTGTCTGCACCTTGTTGCTGTGGGATTTAGGGCTCTTGCTGTCACCCCAGGTGCCAGGGAAAGGGCGTTGTCCCTGTTGGAGGTGTGGAGCAGGAACAGACACTGAAATCACATCCTCAGGACTTGATCCGAGAGCCTCGGTCACAAAAGGGACATTTAGAAATGGAGTTGAAGAGTCCAAAGAATTTTCATGTCACTGGAGTCAGTCCAGGGTTGGAACCCAAACTCACGAGACCTTTCCAGCAGGGACCTGACCCCAGCTGCCATTTGTTCTCTGAAGCTGCCTGTGGTTCAGGCAGTGATGGGCCCTGGCATATCCCAAAGATCCACCTCCCTCCCTCCCTCCCTCCCTCCGTTCCTCCAGCTTCCTTCCATGCCACGCTCGGTGTCCCTGTGGCATCAGGGCACACAGGGGGTTGGAGCAGGTCCAGAGGAGGCCCTGGAGCTGCTCCAGGGCTGGAGCCCTTGTGAGCCAGGCTGGGAGAGCTGGGGGTGCTCACCTGGAGAGGAGAAGCTCCAGGGAGAGCTCAGAGCCCCTGGCAGGGCCCAAAGGGGCTCCAGGAGAGCTGGGGGCAAACATTTAGCAGAGACTGTAGAGACTGTTGCAATAGGACAAAGAGGGATGTTTTTTAACAAAAAGAGAGTGGATTTAGGCTGGATATAAGGAAAAAAATTAAAACTAGGGTGGGCAGGCCCTGGCACAGGGTGCCCAGAGCAGCTGGGGCTGCCCCTGGATCCCTGGCAGTGCCCAAGGCCAGGCTGGACATTGGGGCTGGAGCAGCCTGGGACAGTGGAAGGTGTCCCTGCCATGGCAGGGGGGACACTGGGTGGGCTTTAAGGTTCCTTTTCCACCCAAACTAGTCTGGGATTCTCTGATCTGGAATATTGGCCATGTCTGATGCTGGAACACTGCTGCTCTCCTCCAGCTTTCAGGACAGGGACTCTTCCAGGAGCAGAGCTGGGCAAGTTGCCACAGTGGGACAATATTTCAAGCTGCAGGAGCTGTCCATGCTAAAAGCCAGGGGAAGTCAAGCCCTGATGTGCTCCTGTGTGTGTCTGCACCACCAGAAGGCAGCTGGTGAGCTGAAATATCATCAGAGATCAAATGTTTGGGAGCTCACAGTGGGCAGAGGTGGAAAAGTGCCTGGGACAAACAATCCTGAGCAGTTTTACCCCCAGACTGCTCAGAGGGTGCTGCCTGCATTGTTCTGTCTGCTCTTTTCTGCCTGGGCATCTCATTTATTCCCTCTCTGACTTTCAGTCTTTGAGCTGCTGTTAATTTAAGATGCTCCCTTGTTCACCTCTCTTATAGATTCAAGAGCTCTTCTGGCTGAGATGGATTGGGTTCCCTGGAAGGGCATTAAAATGCTGTGTATAGCAGTGTTTTACCCAGCTCTTCCAATCCCTTTTTCCTGCATCTTGTTCTGCATTTGGATCCATGGGCCCAGGCCCTGCAGTGCTGTTCCTGGGACTGCACCGCCTTCATTAAGTGCACACACGTACCAAATTCTCTTGATTTTTGCCTTTTTTTTTTCTCTGAGCACCTGAGAAGTCTGGGCAAATGTGGGAAGGCAGGAAAAGATCTTTTAAATGCATTATAAATCCTATTTTAACTCAACTAATTATAGCTACAGTGTAATTAAAATATTGTGAAGGAAAGGAAAATAATCCTGCTGAAATGAAAATGTGTGAACACCTTGCATCTGCAGAGTTCTGAATCACTGCACCTTTGTACCTGACAGCAAAATGCTCAACAGCCCCTTCTGCCAGAAAGCCCAAACCTGCTGGGAACAGCCTTTCTTTCCTCCTGAGGGACAGCTCCCACCTCTGCTCTCGGACAGGGACAGGACCCAGGGAATGGTCTGAGGTTGTGTCACAGGGGGGTTGGGATGGATCTCAGGGAAAGGCTCTTCCCCCAGAGGTGCTGGCACTGCCCAGGCTCCCCAGGGAATGGTCCCGGCCCCGAGGCTGCCAGAGCTCCAGGAGGGTTTGGACAGCACTGCCAGGGATGCCCAGGGTGGGATTGTTGGGGGTCTGGGCAGGGCTGGGGGGGACTGGGTGATCCTTGGGATCCCTCCCAGCTCAGGATATTCCATGATTCCATGATCTGTTGGCTCACTGGTCCTGGTCAGAGGGGGAACATCTCCTGCTGCTCCTGTAAACTGCCTCCTATTTCCTTTCCTAAAGGTGAGAATAAACACATTGAAATGTTGGCAGCTACAAATCAAAATGTCACACCAGAAGAAAAATCCTTGTTACATAAAATTTCTCCTTTTCTATTGATTGGAAAGTTCCAGCAGGAGAAATGAAAAATGCTGAACTTGATTTCATGAGCAGGGAGTTGTTTTTTTTTCCCAGTTACAAGCAGAAGAACAAGCCATTGTGTCTGCAAAACAAATGCAACTATTTCCTCACCAGCTCTACCTTAGTGATTTCAAGACTAATAAATTTGCTTGTGAAAAAATATTATTATACCGAATATTTATCAGTCACAGAAAAGCACCAGATCTGTCAAAGACTGGGGGTAATACATGTGAGATAAATATCCCTGTGCAGGTCAGTCAAATCCCTTCAATCCCAAAGTGGGTGAATTATTTTGCTCAGTGCCATATACTCCTACTGCAAAGAGGCAGGGAAGGATGGATGTTTTTCCATGGCTTTTACTGAAGCAGGGATTACAAAGTGCAGCACAGAAATTACAGAGGGAATTTCCATGTCCCATGTCCCACTCAGGTCAGGCAGGGTGGGGATGACAATATTTCCTTCTGGCCTTAAAGAAATGGATTTGTGAAAACACAATCAGAGCTTATGGGCCATTGGATCCATGTGCTCTGAAATGACTTTTTTAGCACTAAAAATGACATTATCTGCAAGAACAAATAAGCTGTGTCTGCTGGCATCAGCAGTCGAGCTGGGAAATGGGAAAAGCAGAAGGAGAAAATCCCAGCCTGCTTAATTGCCTCACAAATCAAAGCGCTGGGCAGTAACTCCTGTTCAGGGGAAATTCAGATGAGAAATATGATTACTGCTCTCTGCAGGGGAAAGGCAGCACTTGGACAAAATGTGGGCTGTTTTTTTCCTAGTGATCCCTGTGCCAGGGCCTGACTTGCCAGAGCTCATTGGGAAGGTCAAAGCTTTCTCCTGTGTCAGCAGTTTGGTGCAGGTCAGGGTGCAGCTTCTCCCATGGGGTGGGTTGATGTCCTTCCATGTGAACCAGGCAGAACTCAGGGCACTCGATGGGCCAGTCCATGGAAATTCAAATGTCTATGGGAAAAAGAAATATATAAATCTTCATTTTCTTCCCATGAAAACAGCTTGAGGTTTTAATAATGGGCCAGCTGGTAAAGTGTTTGCAAATAACTAACACCTAAGTGAGTGTAGTGTTGGTGTTGACATGCATTAAACTTCCGGAATGTTTTGTGCAGAGAACCAAATATCTTACCAGTAGGATAAAAAGTTTGTTTTATTTGACCTGAGGTGTGCATAAATCCAGTGCCAAATGACTCTGACAGGCTCAGCCTGTGCTGGAGTGACACGGGGCTTTCTGGAGAGGACTGGAAGGGATGGGAGCAATTCCATGTACCAAAACTACTGAGCACAAATGTAAACATGAATATCTGGGTGCAGGGGCGGGTGTGTGTCTTTGCACGAACTCTGGGGTTTGGGTTTGGCTGTTCTCTGCTTGTTCCTGAGTCTGTTTGCATCCTTCTCTGTCAGATCACTCCATGCTGGATGTCCCAGCACTACAACCTTTGTGGTTGTGGTTCTGTGCAGCCTCAGGGCAAGTGCCAGCCCTCAGCTCCCTCCGTTCCAGCTCAGGTCTCTTTCTTCCTTCCCATTTTCTCCCTCTGAGCCCAAGAGTGACTTCCCTTTTCTCTGGAGAGGGAAAGCTGGTCCATGGATGGCAGAAGGACTAGCCCAGGGACGGGGAGGTCTCATGGTATGGCTGAGCTCAGTCTGAGCCTTGGCTACAGCAGAGGTTCCCCCAGCAGCTCCATTCCTTCCCCGGGGGATCTGCTCCTGGCAGAGGAGGAGCTGGGTTGCTGCAGCAGCTGGGAGGGGAGTGTGGGAGCTCAAGGAGAGGTTGGTGTGAAGGACGGGTGAAACCCCCTCAGCAGGGCGAGTGTTGCAAAGGTGAAGCCACTTTCCTTTTCTTCTCGGCATTATTAGAGGGTTCAAGTGGAATTTAATTGCTGCTTTAGCCCTGAGCTGCCCTCAGTGTGGGAGCTGCAGAGCAGCCACTGGGTGCAGAGCCAGGGAACTCCAGCTCTCACCTTCCCTGTCCTCTCCAAAGCAAACAAACCACCAAACACTCCAGTAATTAACTGCACACCCAGACTGTGAGAAGCACTGCTGGGAGACATCACCCAGGAGAGGGCAGGAGGAAAACGAGGAGCCTGAAAAAGCTGATCCAGTAAAATAATGAGCTTCTCCTATGGAGGAGGATGCAAAAGGAATCTGGGCACTAAAATCCTCCTTAGAACTGTAGAATCAGGGATTTTTATAGGTTGGAAAAAGCCCTTGGAGATTGCCAAATCCAACTATTCCCCCAGGGCCTGCCAAGGCTACCACTGACCATGTCCCCAGGTGCCACATCCACATGGATTTTAAATCTGCCCAGGGCTGGGGGCTCCACAACTGACTGAACCATCACTCTCCATCATCTGCTTGGAGCAGATGGGAAGGTGGAGCTGCAGGAGGGAACCTTGCTCTGATTATCCACGTGAGGGTTTCCTGCACAGCACCTGAACTGCTGAGTCACAACGTCAAGGAGCAACCTTGGGCAAAAGGACTCAAGGACACCCTCTGAGAGATTTAGGCCTGGTCTAAAAACCAGCTTGGGTTTGGATCAGTCCCAGAGGATTTTTCTTACAGGAATTCCTACTGCAGTTAAAGGAACAATTTCCATCCCACTGTAGAGAGAAAGAGTTGAATTGGAGTGACCTGCGCAGCTCCCCATGACTGCCAGGTGTGCCCAGGGACAGTCTGGGACACAGCTTTGCCATGCCAGGCACAGGGCACTGCAGGGTGATGGAGGAATGGCGTGGTGCTCCAGGCTGAGCCAAAGCAGGTCTGGGTCACGCTGCCAGACTTGCACAGAAAGTTCCTTTTCCCTGTGCCTCCCTTCAGCTGAGTCATTGCTTTGGGAGAGTTCAGCAGCAGCTGCTCTATGGTGGGGAAAGGAGCAGGCACCAAATGTGCCATGTTCTGGACCTGGTGCTGTTTGCTCCATCTGTGGAATGGAGATCAGTTCTCTGTTCCTCTGCAAACTCCTGGGAGATGTAGCCATGGGAGTGTTAAGAGGGAATGGCTGTTCCAGGTCAGGCACAGATTAGGCTGGCAGTCTGTCCCAGCACCCTGCTCCCAGGATTCCAACCATGTGAGAGCTCAACCAAAAAAGCTCTTCCAGCAGATGTCCACAAACTCCTTTGTGGGCTGATCTGTGTCCTGTAGGGTTGGTCCTGGCACAGAACTCCAGGTCCTCCCAGCAAAAGCAGCTCCCATTATTCCAGGGCACTCCCAGGACAGCCCAACCTGGCCTTGGGCACTGCCATGGATCCAGGGGCAGCCACAGCTGCTCTGGGCCACCTGTGCCAGGGCCTGCCCACCCTGATAAAGAATTCCTGAGCTCATGGAGTATCTCCTGAGTAAAGTCCTGGGTGTGGATCTGTGTGTGATGGCTGCTGCAGTTGGAGAAATGAGCAGAACACCTTTTCCAAATGTGTATTCCTTGCAGACAGTCCTTGAACTTCTTCAAGTATTCCCTGTAAAAATGTGTCATGTCCAAAACACTCTGAGTCCAGTCCAGATCCACTCTGTTGATATGAGCTGTAAATGTGCTCCAACAGAAAATATCAAAAAAAGAACCATCACAACAGGAGGTAAAACTGTCAAAACAGAAGGCTGGGAGGTTTAGAAGGTTCTGTTTCACATCCCACCGAGTGATTCTGCAGAGGACTCATTCCCAAGGCAAACCTGGAAAACACTGATAGTTCCCCTGGGAGCAATGGAGAAATGGAATTGAGCTGAGAGCAGCCAGGGAAGTTTGACATGGCTGAAACGTGGTCCTGGTCCTGAAGGGCAGGTCTGGGATCTGCACAGGGAAGACTCAAGATTCTCCCTCCTCCAGCTGCATCTGTGCTGTGTCCAGCAGTTCACGTTTGGGAGACAGACAGAGGTGCCATATTCATCTTCTTGTCTTCCCCAGGGTGTGGAAAAGCCTGAGGAGTTCCCAGGATGATGTTTAGGTGGCCCTCATTGGGGGTCATGTCTCCAGCACAGAGAGACATTATCCAGGGTTGATCACGAGAAGTCCATCTTGTTGTGGAGTTCATTAAGAGCTCTGGATTCAATGCAGCAGTTGTGCCAAGGCAGCAACAAACTCCTGCAAAATGCATTTTACTGGCTCTTGTGAGTGCCCCAGGGGAGCTGTTGTGCAGGAGCTCGGGGGGAATCATTTCCATCTGGCTCAAATGGACTCTGAGAGCAGTTGGTGCTTTGAGTGTGGAATTATCCTGGAATTATCCACTCCACCCCTGGCCAGGCTCTGCTGCACAAACCTCCCTGACATTTCCATTGCCATCTCCAGCAGCCTTTGCTGGCAGCAGCCCCTCTGATTTTCTCCCACTTCACTTTTAAAAACTTTATTCAACAACTTTGTGGAAACTAATTTGATCTTTCTCTGCCCGAGAAAACACAATCTGGCAAGAGCATCACTGAAATAATGGATACAACCAAATCCCAAGGACTTTGGCTGTTCCAGCCATGGCAGGAAGTTGGAACTACATGATCTGCAAATTCCCTTCCAACCCAAACCATTCTGGGATTATGGGATTATTCAGTTTTCTCAGCTGGAACCTCCTGCAGATGGAAAATAACCCAAGAAGGGTTATAATGGAAAGTGAGTTGGAAGAGGCCTTTACTATTTTTGTGTCTCCTCTTCAATGGCTGTTGTAGGAAGGGTCCTGGAACATCGTGGAAGCTGCTGGAACAGAGGGAAATGTGTCTGTTGAGCAACAGCCTCCACACCTTGGTTTTTACCACTGCTAACTGGGATTTTCTGGAAATTCAGCCCTACTTCTCCAGTCCTGCCTCCAATTCACTGAATTTTCCCTACATATGAAGGAAGAACACAAGGGCAGCTGGGTTTGGCTCCTGTCTGATCTCCTGTACAGCACAGGGCATTTCCTGCCTGCCGTGTCTGGCCCCATATCCCCCTTGCAGTGCAGGAAACTGTGGCCTCTGGGGGCCTGTTTTCCTTCATTAACTGTCAAGAGAATCCAGATCACTCATTCAAATGGAGATGTCAACACCGAGGACGTTCACATTTGGACAAAGAGCATCAGCCCAGAGTGTCTGAGCACAGAGATCCATTTCATCATGTTTTAGGTGTCCAGAGAGGGGATGTCAACAGCTGAGCCAAGGCAGCCTTTTCCTTCCCCAGCACAGATAATTCAGTCTCAGATACTGGAAAGAAAGATAACAAGCCTCCCCTTTGGCTAGGAAAGGAGTCAGTGTGGCTAGCTGGATGTCAACACAGATTTTGTGGATGACTCTGGGTGGGATTGAGCCCAAGTGTTTCACACAGCCATGAAGCAAAGCATCGTTTGTCAGAGTTCATCCTGATGGTTTAGGGAAAAATGTCCCTGAGCCCAGTCCTTCTGAATGTGCTGACTGAAATTCCCAGACTCCAGCAACAGCAAAACCAAAGCTGTGACTCTGCTGTCCTGTCACAACAGTTAGCAGCAAACAGATGACTCTCAGTGGGCATCTGTAACTCTGAGCACACAGAGAGCTCACCCAGAGAGAAGAACCCGCTGGCTGCTGGGGAGGGCTGAGGATGCAGAGGTGATGCTGGCTGTTACCTTGGCAACCATCCCCATCTGGGAGGAATCTGAGGCAGGCGCTCTGACCCCTGGCAAAAAATGTTTGAACATTTAATGACTTAAATAAGGGAATAATTCTTGGCTGTTGGGAAAGGGAGAGGTGTTGTAGCTCCAGTTGATCACTCAGAACCACAATGGGGGAACTCAGCACGGGCCGGTTCCACAGGTTTGGACTTTGGCAAAGAAGGTGCCACCAAAGCCCATTCAAGAGACAGCTAGAAAGGAATAGGGCCTGATTTTCCACTTATTTCCATTCTGTTATTCCAAATTCATGGAGAATTTCATTTTAAAAGGAGACTAGGTGGTAGAGGTTATTGGCAATAACCAGGACATGGGTCAGTGATGGCCTTGGCAGTGCTGGGAATGACTGGACTCCATAATCTCCAAGGGCTTTTCCAACTTTATTGAATCTCTGATTCTACAGTTCTAAGAAGGAGGAATTTGGTGCCCAGATTCCTTTTGCATCCTCCTCCACTGGAAAAGTTGATTATTTTCCAGGATTGTTTTTTTCAGGCTCCTTGTTTTCCTGCCTGCCCTCTCCTGGGTGATGTCTCCCAGCACTGCTCCTCACAGTTAATTACTGAAGCATCTGTTTGTTGGCTTTGGAGAGGACGGGGAAGGTGACAGCTGGAGTTCCCTGGCTCTGCACTCAGTGCCTGGGGAATTGCACCTACACAGGTCTGGCCTTGTAGAATCTGAGAATGGAATCCTGGCATGGTTTGGGTTGGAAGGACCTGAAAGCCACCCAGTGCCACCCCTGCCACAGGCAGGGGCACCTTCCACTATCCCAGGGTGCTCCAAGCCCAGTCTAACCTGGCCGTGGACACTGCCAGGGATCCAGCCACAGCTGCTCTGGGCAACCTGAATTGCTCAATTGTTGCTCTTCTTCTGTCATGTTATTCACAGAATTTTCAGTTCTTGACCCCAGAGCAGTAAGAAAATGCCCACATGAGTCTCATTCTCTCATGTAATTCAGATTTTGAGCTGGGGCTTAAGGTTTTCTCTGAATTTTCTGTTAGTATTTATATGACAGAGAACATCCAGATAAAAATCCAGATAGCTGGAAGATCCTGAGATATGAAAAACCTTTGTAAAACATCTGGAGTTGCGGTTTTGCTTCTTCAAACATGAACACAGACTGCATTCAGTACAGTCTTCATATTTATCCAAGGATCAGAAAATTGAGATTTCTGCACAGCAAGCAAACAGAGGAGTGTGTGGGGATGGATATGTTATAAATTAAATGTCAATTAAGCCTAATCAATAATTTGCGAGAGCCAAATTATGATAAAAATAATAAAACCAGAAAATTTATTTTGCGTTCGGATTACAATTTAAGCCAGCCACAAATCAAAAGGACAGAGCCAAGCCCAGGACTTTGGCTCTGGGTGACACATACGCAGCTCTGAGCTTCTGTCGTGTCAGAGAGGTAGTGGCACGGTTTGTGCCATGTTCGAGGCCAGTTCTCATACTCTTTTTCTTGCCAGGGGCTAGGTTTTCTTTGTCCTTTTCTCAATCTGATGAGCTTTCGGTGTTTCTCCGGTGTATTGATAGTTTTATCAGATGAGCAAACAGTCCAGGCTCTGGCGTTTCAGGCATAATCATCCTTCCTCTTGTCTTCTGCTAGACGAGTTCTCCTGGCCAGGACAAAAGCCGCACCACAACACACAAAACCGCGTCTGGGAATACATACATGTTAAACAGCTTTTACGTAGTCTTTTTACATGTTAGTGGAATTCCCCAAAACAGACTATTTGCATTCGGTTGATTATCATAAAATATGCTATCTTCTGGCTATCAGTAGCCAGATGGGCCACTGATGTCCCGTTCCCTGATTTAGTTACATTTGGGAACTCCTTTTACATCTTAGCAAATTTACGGAACTCGGCATTCACACAAGGTAGATTACGGGAACTACATTGACTTTTGGTTATCTAGGATCGCTAAGGACTGGTGATGGCTAGGATGTTCCAGAGTTTCACTCAGAATCTCTATAGAAGAAATTTTCCCTTTTACTTGCAAATTACACCTTCTATTCAGGGACACCTGTGGAAGCTGCTGAAGAAACTGATGTCTCAATTCCTGCGCAGGATTTTTAGGATTCCAGGTGCCCTTCTGTGGTAAACCCCGAAGCATGATTTTAACTCATATATATATATATATTATTATATATATTTCTCTAGTGTTATAATTTATTCAAGCACGAATTTTAATATATCATCAATGGATACAAAGGCAAATGTGAACCGAAGAGAGATAAATTAACTAAAAGCCTAGATCCTGTGTGTCTACAGAGAAATCTCTGTTAATTGAATGAAAACCTTCCTTGGATCATTTCTCTTCACTAAATCTCTTCTTAGAAACCACTTTTGGTCAAATATTCCCGTGCCTGTATCATTGATGTTGCAGCACAGAACCATGGAATTGCTGAGGTTGGAAAAGACCTCTGATATCATCAAGTCCAACCTCTGCCCAAACACCACGTGGGTGGCCAGCAGGGGCCACCACCATGTGCAGAGAGCACTCAATATCCCAAGGATTGTGCTTTCCCTCTGCATCCAGAGAAGGCTCAAAGCAGAGGGTCCCATATCCCACAGAGCACTCTGGGGCGCAGGCTGTTCATCATTCCAGGATGCCTTGGTCTTTTCCTCTTCTTAATTAAACTTCTCAAAAGCTTCTGACTTTTCTGATGCAAAATGAAAGCAAATGTGCAAACCTCAGAGAGTTTCACAATTCATTTTCTCCAGCCACGCCAGATTCCTGGAGCGTGCCATTTATCTTCCCAGTGGAATCGCTGGGTTTCTCACTAGGGATCTGCTCTTTGCTCCCTCTGGATCCATGGATCCATGTGTGTCTCTGCCACACTCTACAAGGATAAAGGACAGTGCGGAGCCTGTGCCTCTGGCCCAGCCCCTGCTCCTGCTGGCAGCTGTTCCAGTCCTGCCCCATTCCTGCTGGATCAGCTTTCATCCAGTGACATTTAAGAATGGCAGCTGTGACCTCCGTCCCTGAATTTCACCACTTTCATGTTTCTGCAGCCCTGATCCTTCAGGATATCGGGATGTGGCATTCTAACTAAGGGAGAGTTTCCATTCTCTGTTGGACACTGTTCCCTACTGGTCCATCCTGCCTTGGGAAAGGCTCACATGCTCCAGTGAGCAAAGTGGTCCAGAAGCAGAGAGATCCCTCTACATCTGCTGTTGCTACAAGAACAGACAAAACCTCTGGTGGAAATGAAAAGCAGTGTGAGTTAGAGTTCCTGGCAGAGCTGTGCTCTTTTTGTCTAAAGGGAGTAGGGAGATGTGGCCAGAACAGAAATTCAATTCATCAGTCTGGCTCCATGGTTACTAAGAAACAGAGGGATGCTGCTACACTGGAGTTATCTCATTTCCAGATGAGAAAGGGATGCTCAAGCTGAAATATAAATTTATTTCTTTGCAATGATTGTGTTTCTCTAAGACAGGAGCGAGCACCCCAATTTAATCTGCACTGGCAGTGGATGCTCCTCTTTGCTCTGCTGTCTGTCCTTCAGCAGAAGGGGATGGGCACCTTCGTGTGCTGCATTAGTTTCTCTCTTTTTTCACATTAACCCACATCGCCTTCAGCAGAGCAGGTTTTATCCTCAGTAGGTAAAAATAAAGGAGTGGCTTCAGATGAAGGGAAAGTCCCCACCTGTTTTTCAGCTGAGCATCAGGAAATCCACAGGACAAGGCAGAGACAGCAAAAAGGTGAGTGTCAGGTTTGAGAATAACAGGTTTGTGCTTAAAAGGAGTTAAGATTTTCCCACGGATTCCCAGAAACACTGAGGTTGGAAAAGACCTCCAAGACCATCAAGTCCAACCTGTGCCTGATCCCCACCCTGCCCCCAGCCCAGAGACTGAGTGCTGCCTCTGGGACACCTCCAGGGATGGGCTCTCCAAACCTCCCTGGGCAGTGCCAAGGCCTGAGCACCCTTTGCATGGGGAAATTCCTGCTGCTGTCCACCCTGAGCCTCCCCTGGCCCAGCCTGAGGCCGTTCCCTCTCCTCCTGTCCCTGTTTCCTGGAGCAGAGCCCGACCCCCCCGGCTGTCCCCTCCTGCCAGGAGCTGTGCAGAGCCACAAGGGCCCCTCTGAGCCTCCTTTTCTCCAGGCTGAAATTCCAGCTGCTCTGTGCTCAGTCACCTGTCTCTGTAGGGAACTCCAGACTAAAAAGGCAGCAAAGGAGGAACACCAATGCCTCCTCCTCCTATTGTCCCTTGATTTCCCTCACCAGCTCCTTGGGGAACATCCCCACTCCCTCAAAGCAGCCCAGGGAAGGATGGCACCAGGATAAATAGCCAAAAGCTTCCCTGGGGTAAGGTTTTCCCACCACAAACCCAATCCTATCCCTGAAGGCTCCTCCTGCCTCTGTGACTCATCCCTGCCTACCCTAATTCTCATCCTGTCCTTCCTCAGAGAGCAACTGCTTCCCCTGAGCCCTGGCAGGGAATTCCATCCCACTCAGCTGATTTATTCCTCCTCTGGTGAAGTGAACAGTGCTGAAGTTCATTCCAGCAACAATGAAAACACCAAAGGGCTGCATTGGTTCCAGCAGCCCGATGTGATGGGTGCCCACCAGAGCTCCCTCACTGCTTTCTGGTGCTCCCGTTGAGGTCAGAGCATGGCTTTCAGGGCACTTACAGGTGCCACATTTCAAACCTGGCTTAAAAATCTTAAGTAATGACTGCCCTGGAAGAGAGCAGAGGTTTGCAAGGACTGACAGGAGTGTGGGGGCTGTCAGTCCTGAAATCCATCAGCTATGGAAAATCATGGATAGAGATGGAAGTTAGGATTTCACTGTGCTCCTTGCATCCCTCAAGGACACTGACAGGTCCCTGCTGCTTTGTGCTCTGCTTCAGACAGCACCAGAGAGTTTGGGGTAATTTCAGCTCACTAGGAATCTTGTCTTTCTAATGGAAAACTGTGGTTTTTTTATTTTGCTTTTGCTTTTTAAACCTCTCCAACTTATTTCCATTAAAATTATCAATAAATTCACAGCTTGTGGGATGTTTGTATTTTTACTGCAGTGTGAACTCTAACCTTTCATTCTCCTCTTGCTGCTGGTTCCTTATGACAATCTAAAAAGTTTTACTTTTACATTTTCTAAAGCAGCTTCCATTCTATTAAAACCTGGATGTTGCTCTTTGTGCTGGATGCTGCAAAGCTGCTGTCAGCACTTATGACATAAAGTAACACCATGAGCCGTAAATACTGCCAGCAAACTTTCCCAATTTAAACAAAGTTTCAAGTGAAACAAAAATATTTACATCGCTCACACCTGTTCCACAGAAAATGAGAAATATTGACTTTTTGAAGGTTGCTTTCATCCCAAGTTGCAGTACAGATCAATTACTCCTGAAAATGTTATTGTTTCTGGTCATCCTTGTTATCTTCCCTAAAATCAGGAAGCCTGGAGAAGAGGAGGCTCCAGAGTGACCCAACTGCAGCTGTTCAGTGCCTGAAGGGAGAGCTGCAGAGGGACTGGGGACAAGGCACGGAGGGACAGGACCCAGGGAATGGCTCCCACTGCCAGAGGGCAGGGATGGATGGGATATTGGGAATTGGGAATTGTTCCCTGTGAGGGTGGGCAGGCCCTGGCACAGGGTGCCCAGAGCAGCTGGGGCTGCCCCTGGATCCCTGGCAGTGCCCAAGGCCAGGCTGGACACTGGGGCTGGAGCAGCCTGGGACAGTGGAAGGTGTCCCTGCCATGGGTGTGGTTTAAGGTCCCTTCCAACCCAAACCATTCTGTGACAATAAACTTCCATGCTTACCCACTCTGCATTCCCCTGGTTTCCCGTTTGTTCGCTTTGTGGGATTGCCTGGAACAACTTAAACACGGGCAGCTTGCTGGGCTCAGATTTCCAGCAGCACCACTCCTGTCCTGCCCTGCACAGGCTGGGACTGAGGCCTCTGCAGTGCCAGAACAGACATCATTGACTGTCTCCTTTGTTCTTTGAACAGTGAAACAACTCCACAAGTCCCTGGTTTAGTAATGGGTGAGGATTTGGGAGCCAACAAAGGGCTTTGCTTGTGTTGGGCATGACACAGAAATATTAAAAATGTTGTTTTATTCCCTGTAAGTGCAATTGCCCCTTCAGGAGAGTGACTGCAGTGCTCACTCTGACCTACCTTACATGGTCTGGAAAATAAAATTGACTTAAAAATTGTAGTGTGTTCCAAAGTCAAGAGCAAAAACAGGAGGCAGGGACACTTACCACAAAAGATTTCAGTAGAATTCGTCTTCTGATTCTTTCATGGCCTGGTCTTTGCTGTTCCTTCCCCTCCCTGTGTTCTGGGCCTTTCTCATTGCTCCCAAGCCAGCATGGCTTCATCCAAGGCTGGGAGACTCATCAGACCACGAAGGGAAGCGAGACCAGCACTGACTCTGCCACCACACACACACCTCTGCAAGGTGACCTCAGCAAGGCCATGGAATCCTGAGGTGGTTTGGGTGGGAAGGGACCTCAAAGCCTATCCAGTGCCATGGCAGGGACACCTCCCACTGTCCCAGGCTGCTCCAGCCCCAGTGTCCAGCCTGGCCTTGGGCACTGCCAGGGATCCAGGGGCAGCCCCAGCTGCTCTGGGCACCCTGTGCCAGGGCCTGTCCACCCTCACAGGGAACAATTCCCAATTCCCAATATCCCATCCATCCCTGCCCGCTGGCAGCTTGAGGCCATTCCCCCTTGTCCTGTCACTCCACATCCTTGTCCAAAGTCCTTCTCCTTCCCACAAGCCCCCTTTACCCCCTGGAATGCTGCAATTCCTCAGTGCATTCCCATACTGCCTCCACCCCAGTGCCAACCCCAGAGATGGGAGTCACTCCTTGTACACACCTCGGCCTTGGAATTTTGTCCTGGTGGTCTAAACTCATTCCTCAAATCCAAAATTCATTGGAACAGAATGTCAGACAGAAGAAAAGGAGCTATTGAGTCCCTTTCTTCTTACAAACGTCCCTTGACATTTTCATTCTCCTCGAAGGCTAGGCAGAAATTCTTTTCCGATGTTCTAAATATTGCCAGCGGTTCCAGGAAGCAGGACAGGTATTATTGCCTCCCAAAGGGATCTGCCTGCTCTCCTTCCCCTTCGTGGGGAATCCAGGAGGAACTGAGGAGCGCTGGGCTGGGAGGGACTCGGCAATGGCTCATTTCCCTCTCCCAGGGGATGGCTGAACATTCCAGTGGGTGTTGTTAAAATGCTCCCAGGGCACAGAGCAACTGCTCATCCTCACTGCTTTAAGTCTTCTATGTTAATTGGTGATGGCTGCTCTCAACACCTCAGAAATCCTCTAAAGATGCCCAGCTAGGCAAGAAAACTCTCATGGAACAGCATAGCCCAGGGAATCTCACCCCCAAAGTCCTGGTTTTCACTTACTAATTAATAATTGATATCCATTTCTTGGTGCCTCAGTTTACCCACGTGAGCATGGATGGGTTCCTGACAAGGCAAGGAGACACTTCAGTTATGGAGCCTCGCACAGCTGGAAGTATTGATGGTTTCTTTGGGATTTCCTGTCTGGCTGAAATCTTGCAGAGCTGATGGGATCAATTCTATTGACACTTCTTAATTTTTCCCTCATTGCAGGAGGTGTTGTGCTTTTAAATTGAGGGTTTGGGGTTTTTTCGGAGCATGGAACATCTGAGGGGCACTGAAATAACCAACTAAAATACAGAAAGCACAGCTGCAATGTTGCATCAACTCATCCACGGTCGTTAATTGAAGTCCAGTGGCAGTGGAAATTCTGCCAGACCAATTATCAACCCTGGGCACTGTCAAGCGCTCACACTGCATTTCCTCTCCTCCTCTCCCTCGCTATCGAGGGCTGGCCAGCACCCAGCAGGTGCGGGGGAGCAGTCACTGCTCACCCCAGCGTCCATCTCCAGTTCACTGAATAATCCCAGCGAGCAGAGGGGGCTCCCCCTATCCCCCCGGACCCTAGGGGGTTCCCAGCGCTCAGCAGGGCGCGGATCAGCCCCTGCTGGGCCGCGGGAGCTGAGCCGGGCTCCCAGCGCCCTCCCACGCTGCCGGCGATCCTGGCTGCCCGAGGGAAGCCGCGGTCGCCATGGACACCAAAGCGGGGAGCATCCATCAGGAAATACCGGCAGGGTAAAATGTCAGCACTGAGGGGGAGCTTTAGAGGGGGGAGGAAATCATCCCTTAACGAGGGGACACGGTCTCTGACTGAGGGGAAGCTGGGGCTGCAGGGAAACCCAGCGGGAAATTGCACCTTTCATGATCATGAACAGCGGTGTCCCAACGTCCCGGGTGCTGGGATGGTGACCAGGAGAGAGCCCCGGTGCCAGGTCCCGGGTGCTGGGATGGTGACCAGGAGAGAGCCCCGGTGCCAGGTCCCGGGTGCTGGGACGCTGGGTGACCAGGAGAGAGCCCCGGTGCCAGGTCCCGGCTGCTGGGACGGTGACCAGGAGAGAGCCCCGGTGCCAGGTCCTGGGTGCTGGGATGGTGAGGGACCAGGAGAGAGCCCCGGTGCCAGGTCCCGGGTGCTGGGATGGTGAGGGACCAGGAGAGAGCCCCGGTGCCAGGTCCTGGGTGCTGGGATGGTGAGGGACCAGGAGAGAGCCCCGGTGCCAGGTCCTGGGTGCTGGGATGGTGAGGGACCAGGAGAGAGCCCCGGTGCCAGGTCCTGGGTGCTGGGATGGTGAGGGACCAGGAGAGAGCCCCGGTGCCAGGTCCCGGGTGCTGGGGGTGACACCGGGCTGCTGCTGCCGCTGCGGCACAGCCAGAGCCAGGCTCAGGAGCCACCACGTCCCCCGGGGGTCCGGCTGGCACCGGCAGGGCAGGGCTGAAGTCACTGCTGCTGCACTGCAGAGCCCTGCTGGTCCCCGGAGAGTTCCAACACAGAATTGTAGAGCCACAGGAGGTTGGGAAAGCCGTCCGAGATCAACCATGAACCCAGGACTGGCGGGTCCAGCACTGCCCGTGTCCCCAGGTGACCAGCCACAGGGCTTTTAAATCGCTCCTGGGACGGGGACTCCACCCCTGTCCTGGGGAGAGTGAGAGGAGGAAGGGCAGAACCCATCCTTTGCCCATGGAGAGGAGCCCTCATTGGAAATTAGGAAACAACGACTTTCCTAAAAATTAAACAACATCACCCCCCCCCCCCCACCCCCTTTGTTGTTTTTGTTGTTGTTGTTTCGTTTTGTTTTCTTTTATTTGAGGGTGTTTTTTTTTGTGGTTTTTTTTTTGTGGTTTTTTTTTGTTTAGTTTTTTTGGGGTTTTTTTGTTGTTTTAGTTGTTTTGGCTTTTTGTTGTTTTGTGGGGATTTTTTTGGGTTTTATTGGGGTTTTTTTGTTTGGTTGGTGTTGGTTTGTTTTTTGGTTTGTCTTTTTTTTGGTTGTTGTTATTTTCCCCCTTTTCTTCTATTTCTCCTGTCTCCAAGTCCAAGAAGTTCTATTTTCATCCTGGGACCTTCTGAAAAGGGATTTCCTGATTACCTCCCAAGTGCTTGTTTGCTTTTCTCCTTGTCAAGAAATCCTGTCACTGTGGTGTTCTCAGGATTTTACGTTTCCTGGAGTGCCAATCTGAAAATGTCCTCCTTAGGAAATCATTCCTTTCCCTGTCTCTCACACCTGACATGTGGAGAGAGCATCAGGCTGTAGCTGCAGCTTTAATCACCTTGATGAAGACACTGCTCGAAGTTCCCCCATCTTTCATGACAAGTTAAGCCCCTTTAATCTCTCAGAGCCTGGCTCAGCTCAGTCAGGCCCCAGGCACAGGAAAGCCCATTCTGGGACACTTTCCCTGAGCGTTAAAGAGACAGATCTCAGTGTGACACAGACAATGTAGGATTTTTAAAAACTGAGACCATTTAAATGTTCCCAGAGCAGCAGAAACAAAATAGTCTGTTTGCCAAGTACCTGTTCAGATCTGGCATAAATACAACAAAAAATTGCATTAGTGGTGAATTATTTGCATTCCTTTTCCTGACTCCAGTTCCTCCAAGCACTAAACTTGGCTCTATTGAAATTGTCCTTTCCTTTTGACAGCCCCTTTAATCCCCTGACTCTGTAATCAGATCCATTCAGAGAACTCCAGAACACAAAGGAACTGCCATTCCAGCCCAGCCTCTGGATGCAGCCTTGGAAATTATAGAGCAAAACCCAGCAGGAAATCAGTGGCTGATTAGCTCTGGGATTTGAGAAGGTTCTGATTTGAAAACTGGTGAGAAAATTCCCCTCTGGAATGATAAATGGACTGACTTGTAAGGGCTTTGTTAGTTTTGGGGAGAGCAGACGGTACTAAGCCTCTTCCCAAATCCCAGCTATCCCACAGCTGGGTTAAGGTCTGGAACACATTGTCCAGGGCAGGGAACAGAGCTGGGAAGGGGCTGGAGCCCCAGGAGGGGCTGAGGGAGCTGGGAAGGGGCTCAGCTTGGAGAAAAGGAGGCTCAGGGGGGCCCTTGTGGCTCTGCACAGCTCCTGCCAGGAGGGGACAGCCGGGGGGTCGGGCTCTGCTCCCAGGGAACAGGGACAGGAGGAGAGGGAACGGCCTCAGGCTGGGCCAGGGGAGGCTCAGGGTGGACAGCAGCAGGAATTTCCCCATGCAAAGGGTGCTCAGGCCTTGGCACTGCCCAGGGAGGTTT
Source organism: Motacilla alba alba (assembly GCF_015832195.1). Taxonomy (NCBI): domain Eukaryota; kingdom Metazoa; phylum Chordata; class Aves; order Passeriformes; family Motacillidae; genus Motacilla; species Motacilla alba. Next base: position 563,305 of record NC_052042.1, read on the forward strand.
GGAGAGCCCATCCCTACAGGTGTCCAAGCAATGGCTGGAGGTGGCACTCAGTCTCTGGGCTGGGGACAGGGTGGGCATTGGGCACAGGCTGGACTCAATGGTCTTGGAGGTCTTTTCCAACCTCAATGATTCCATGATTCCATGTGGAATTCTATGTACAGTCACAGAATCACAGAGTCACGGGGGTTGAAAAAGATCTCTGAGATCACAGAGTCCAACTTTTAAATCCCTCCATGCCAAATAAACCCATAATGAAGTGCCACGTCTGCCCCCGAGGGACCCAGGGGACACAGGCAGCTGGGCAGGCACCCAGGGCGGAGCAACCCAAAACTGTGTTATTTTCCTCAGAGCACTGCTTAAATAACACACCAGTGCTCGTTGTTGAGCAGTGTGGCAGCAGAAGCACCATTTCCAGCCAGCTCTGGGCTGGGATTTCCAGTCCGTGTTAACGCTGTGAATGCTCCAATCCTGACATTTTGGTCATGTAATCTTATTGAAAAAGGTTTTTTCCCCTTTAGTTTCATGGGATTTAATGCATGTATTAAACCAGCCCTGGTCATTCTGCCCCAGGCAGACTCTGAGGGACTCCTGGATGGTTTTGTGCTGTTACTGCTGGGTGCTCTGGTGGTTATTCTTTAAAAAAGATCAAATCAGGGAGTAGGAAGTTGGTTTGTACTGTGTTCTAATTAATGCTGAACAAATCTGAGCGCATTCAGGATGTTTTGATTGCAGCCTAGTGGGATTTCAGGGGGTCCTTTTTAGCCATGACATCATGCAAATTGGATTTTGGCACCATTAGAAGGGAGGAATTGAGGAGAAACTGAGGATGCTGGAAGTACTCAGGTGCAACTCAGCCTCGGGGAGACCAAACCCACTTGGTCCATTCTTGCTCACAGGTAGAGGAGAAAATTCAGAGGACCAAACTTCCAATTTTTAATCCCCACACAGAGCCATGATGAATTTTTCCTATCAGCATTTCTAACACAAAATTCTATGAGGTTCAGTGTCAGAAAATTTAAAATGTTGTGTAGAATGATTTAAACCATCCTTTGCACCCTTAAAACCTCCTCTAGGAAAGCTGGAGAGATTGCTTTGGGATATTTCTCATAGTCCTCATTATCAGTTTTAACTGTTGTAAAGGAATGAAAGGTCCAAATTATGAGCAAAACTGGCTTAGAAGTGTCTCAGGTTTGACATTAAAAGGCAGGTTAATTAATCAGTGCAGTGACAAGAAAGATATGGTTCCATTTTCTTGGAAAAAGGAAAAATATAGCTTGGAAAAATATAGCTGAGTATAAATCCAGACAGTTTCTTCAGGCCTTGTCTTCAATAATTTCTCCTTCCTCATCCTAAAAATGTTTGTGGCTTCTCCAAGTCCTTGCTGCCTGATCCTCCCAAAGGACTTTTCCCTGACAGCCACAAACAGGCCATGAAACACTGCTGCTCTTTAAACCAGCCCAGGTTTTCCCAATGCATAAAAACAGCAGGATGGGGATGAGGGAGGAATCTGTGGTGGAGGCAGGGATTTGTTCCTGAGGGATGGAGCACAACAGCATTGGAATAATTTTCAATGCAAAAGATTATCTAGCAGCCAAACACAATTGTTCCATCAACACTGGTGGCAAGAGCCCAGCTCCTCAAACCCAGCTGAGTTTGGAGCAGCTAAGCATTTTCCTTGTTTCCTATTCCATTTTTCAGTTGAATTCTGGCTGGGGGCTGGATGGAAATGGAGAGAAGCTAAGCAGGACTTTCTGCTAAAGTGTTTGGAGACAAGGGCACCACAGCTTGCCTTGGTGGTAAGAGAAAAATAATGATATCATCCCTGGTGAATCCTGGAATGGATTGGCTTAGAAGGGACCATGAGGATCACCCAGTGCCAGCTCTGCCGTGGCAGGGACACCTTCCACTGTCCCAGGTTGCTCCAAGCCCCATCCAGCCTGGCCCTGGACACTTCCTCTGTGGGGATTGGGAGTAAAGTGGCAGCTGGGCCTTGGGGAATGGCCCCTTCCTTCTCAGGGTGGGGATTCCTTCTCAAAGTGCTGCTGAACTCCCTTAGTCCCCACTCCCCCCTTGGATCACAGATTTTGTTTTCTGAGCTGGAAGTGGAGGTGCAGGAGTCTGTTCCTGTGTGTCACTGCTGCTCCAGCCATGCCTGAGCGTCGTGCCAGGGTTCCATGGGGAGCTGCACACACACTGTCAGCCTCTTTTGTTAGCACTGATAAGCTGGCACCCCCAGCCTGCTCCCTGCAAGCCAAGTGGGAAGCTGGCAAATTCCCATGGCACCCGAGTCCCCCATATCTGCACCAAAACCTACTGGCCTGTTAGTCCTTCTCTGCTGTCTGAGTAAGACATTTTCAACAGGGCTAAAAAATCAGGATATTTCACATCTTGCCTTCTTCATCAGTGCCTCCAATTCCTTGGTGATTTTTGTTTAGCCTTAGAAAGAAAAGGACTGCTGTGCTGACAGGGAATTCTTCATTTTTGCTGTGGCATTGGAGCATAAATGAGATATGACAGAACATCTTCAGGTTGCCTTTGGCACAGTTGTGTGTTAAATGCTGCTTTAAGTGGAAGGGTTTCTGTGTGGCAGTGTCAGGACACACCAGGTTTAGTCTCCTTTCTGTGTAGAGAATTTTCTCTTTTTTCCAGTTTGGGTTGGATTTGTTTCTAGGAGTCTCTTGTCCTATTTTCTGCTGAAGTACAAAGGTAAATAAATGGTATTTAGGTGATTAGAATCCCTCAGTGCCCATTTCAGGCATCTCACAAAGCCATTAAGGATGGAAAAGAGCTGATTTGGGTTCTGGGGAGGTCCCTGTGCTCCAGCCTCCGAGGCTTTGATGGCTTTGTTTAGTGTCAGTGCTCAGAAGAGTTTGCTCATGTTCTTTGCCCAAAGGATCCATCTCTGCTGTCCTGGATCAAGTTGGCTTATTAGGGAAAACTCCTGGTGCCCTATGGCTCCAGGAAAATATGGAATTTGGCCTCCAACCCCACCACCCATCAGACCCAGCACAGACAACTGTCAGTAACACCATTTTCCTTCACTCTTGAGCACTTTGACACCAGGAGTTTTTAGGGTGTAGTCACTGAGAGCATTAAAAATGCTGCACAAACCTCGCACCATTTGCAAAAGCTCTTGGAGTACAAAGCCTCTATTGCAAATCAAAGCAAAGCATTGAGGCCAGAGCTGAGAAAGAGATCTGCAACTTTGTGGCACTTAGCAAACACAATTATATTCCTATAATGAAGAGACTAAAAACCTCACCAAAACTCTGTGATTCTAATTATAATCAGGCAGTCAGAGACACCCATCTCTCACAGGACTCTGGAGTGAATTTAACACTTGCAGTAACATTTCTTGAATGCTTATGAACAAAAATGTGTGAATTTCTGTCCCCAGAAAATGATAGAATTAAATTTCTTGTCTGATTCAGTGACTTCTTTTTTGTTGTGCAACAGACCCAGAAGTTCAGGTGGAAATCAGACCCTTCTGAGATTTTAAAATAGTTTCTGATTGAACCCTGTGCTGGAGAATCTGTTTGCATTAGGGAAGTAGGAGGTGGCTTTTGATGATATCCTAAACTCAGTTTACAGTAAGGCTGATGGGTTTAACCCTGGGAGTGACAGAGTCTACCTGTGCCCAGCAGCTGCTGTGCTCTGAACCCTGAACTGGGCACGGCCCCAGGAGTCACCTGCAAGGCAAAAACTCTTTCCTGGGGGATCAGAGAGTGGGAGGAGTCAGACTCAGGGGTTTATTCTCTGTTTGCCTTCATTTGCTGCAATAAAGTGTAGCAATATTGTGGCTTTCAGCAATACAAGAAACTGATGAAAGAGGCCCTTTATTAAACCCATCCTCACATTTGAGTATTGCCATGGAAAGTGAAGAAAGCAGCTTCTGAACTACCTCCTGCAATCTCCCAGCCCTCCAAGCAGTTCAGCTCTTTGTCCCAATAAAAGACCAATTTCCCTCTCCAGGCTGCTCTGGGCCAAGGCCAAGTGACACTGGCTGAGGGCAGGAGAAAAGAGGAAGGCCTGGAAGGCTGAAATCCCAAACTTCAAAAGAAAACGTAGTCAAGGTGTGCAGGAAACAGTGCCGGGGTCAAGGTATTGGATTGACCTTTCCTATTTGTCCTTCGTGCTGGCAGATGGCGTAGGAAGCCACTTCACCCAAAGGATCACCAGGAGATTCAGAAATGTGCTAGGCAGGCGCTTTTCAGTTCCCTTTTGCTCTGAGGTGGAGGTGTTTGAGGGCAAACAGGGGAAAAATAGAGAAAGAACCAGGAAAAAATCCTGGTGAATCTCTACCTGACCCTTGAGATCATCCAGATGGGCACAGACAGACCCCAGGATTTCACAGGAATTTCCATTCTTCCAAATAAATCCTACTGTGTCTGGCAGCACAAACCCCGGATACACACCAGACGTGGATACACACCAGATGTTTTCATTCAAACACCCATACCCCAAGGCCATTTTTTGTCCCCACCCTCAGCCCTGCGGTACCAAAGCTCTGGCCTCACCATGATCCTCTTCTCCCTGAAACCTTTGGAAAGTTTTGCCCTGAATGATTCCTCAGCCATAAATTCCCAGCCACAGGAAAGAACAGCTGATAAAGTGCCCTTTTTGTAGCATTCAGGCCAGCACACAGGCAGTCCTGATGGTGCTGAACTTTCCTCCTGGTTTGTCTACTGTCTCTGGGGTGGAATCTTGCCCTGGGTCATGATTTTGTGGTGGCAATGTGCCAGGAGTGAGGCAGACTCTGAGCAGGACAGTCTGTCTGGCCTCCTGCTCTCTCCCTGGAAGCTCTCTCCCAGGAATGCCCACTGCCACAGTACCTGGCTCCAACACTTTGCTCTTTTCCTGCAGCTGTGACCAGGGAACAGGTCACAGGTTGTGGCCTGGGAGCTCCATAAGGAGAAGGACTCACAAAAAGCTGCTGACTGTCCTCGTCCCTCTAAAAATGCAGGAGGTGGAAGGTGGGTGCTGCTGCCTATTATCTGTTTCCAGCAAGCATCTCCTGCGGAAAAGCTGGTTGGATTAGCATTCAGGCAACTCAGTCAGACACACACCACAATCACCACAGCTGGCTCAGTGAGACAGGCAGAGGGCTCTTTTTACAAGAGTTAAATCCAGTGAGGTTTATTCTGCGCAGATGCCAGAGGGAAGCTCCGGCAAAAAGAGAACAAGTGCCTGTTCTGGACAGCCTAAGAATGGCAAGGGATGGGGGGAGCTAAGGGCAGGGCAAAGGGGATTGGTGTCCAGGGGAGAGGGGGCAACCACCAGGGGTACCCAACCAGGGAGGAAACAGAGAAAGGAGAAACCAGGGGAGGTTGTGAAATAGAGGATCAGTGAGAGGGAGGTCCATGAGGACACTTGCCTGTACCTCAGGAGGAATGGACTCTATGGTAAGTCTTTCCAAGGCAATGCCCTTGGGAATTGGCTGAGGGGAGGGAGTTCATGGGATGCTACAACCCTCCAGTAACTCAGGCCTTTTCCTGGCTTTTTTCCTGTATTTCTGAAATTAAGACTCAGAGCCACATGGATGCTGGGCTTACTTTCAGTGTCACCAAAAGTGGTTGGTGCTCATCAGATTAACTGCCCAAAGAACAGCAAGAGGTTGAGAACCCAAACTTCCCTGCTCCAGACCCTTCAGCTTCTGCTGTACTCATATGTGATTTAATTTAATTTAATTTAATCTCTGTACAACCCTTCCTGGGAGCACTCAGTACCATGAACCAGCTGTGTGCAGGGATGGCCACCCCAAACCTACAGCGCAGAAGTCTGCATCAAGAGGAAACCTAAACTGTAGGGTTGTTACTGGAATTTCTCCCCATTCCCACATGCTTGACAGCCAGACCCCCTCCATGACCCTGGTCAAAGTCACCTTTGTGGCACGTAGGTGAGGCCCCAGTGTCTGAGGGGTAAATGGAACTCCTGGGAACACTGAATTCCGTGTGCCACCACTGAATTCCATGTGCCAACACTGAATTCCATGTGCCAACACTGAATTCCATGTCCTAACACTGAATTCCATGTGCCAACACTGAATTCCATGTGCCAGCACTGAATTCCATGTGCCAGCACTACTGCTCTTCAGGGCCTTTCTCATATCACACTCAGAAACTCTTCATTTGGCAGCTCTTAATAAGCCTTAATCTCTTTTGTTGCACTCTTATACTACAGCTTTGTTAGAAACCATCTCCAGTTGATTTTCCTGATGGAAATGCAGGGTCTATCACAGGTAAAAATCCTGCTGCAATTGGGAATTGCACATGTAATAGATGTATAATTGAATTTTTATTAACACACTTTGCTTGCACTCTTAATTGCTTTGTACAAAATGCGTGGCTGTATTTTTCTCTCCAAGAATTCCAGGCCTTGTTTCTCAGGCAGTTATTGTCACCCTTCCTCTAGGAAAAGTTAAAATGTAAAATTTCACAACTCTCTAATTAACTTTCCTGCGCTCTGTAGTTAAAAGGTAGTTAAACCCATAAGCATTCATTCAACTTTAATGAGGATGGGGAAGTAATTGCATATGCATTTCTTTATAATTACCACTTAATTGCATTACCAGTAGATTTATCTCTTGCTTATTTAGCCAAGCTCAGTAAAGAATGCATAAGGCTGAGCTGGTGGTTGCTTGGGCTGTTCCAAGAACAACACAGTCAGGAGCACAGAGCTTTGCACACCAGTTCATACCACGGGCAGCAGGGACAGATTTTTTCCAGGTTTAGCAAACACTTCTCCTTAAGACCAGCTTCAAGTGCTCCATCAGCTGTGGGGGTGGTAAAGCTCTTTAAAGACCAGCAGGAAGCTAAGATATCCATCTTTCCATTTCCTGGCTGGCTTTGAAGAGCTCAGCTCTGCAAAGGATCTTGATGCTTAATTGTCTCTTCTGACATAATTCTGGCATCAAGAAAATCAGTTCTGCTGGTCCAAGGAAAGCCCCTTGTGCTGAAGCAGCCATGATGGGCTGGAAATTTCACCCTCTCCCTTTGCTCTGCAGGGTCCCTGTGGGCCCATGCTGCTGTGCAACACCGGGACGTTCCCTTAGGTCTGGGAAGACAATTTCCCTGGAAATGAACATGAAAATCTGGAATTCAGGGGAAGGGGAAAGGTTGTGATTTCCAAATGAATTTCCAAAGCACACTTATTAGTAGGTGAAGAGAAGGAGCCATTTCAGAGTGATGTTTCAAGGGGCAATGAAGGCTTCAATCCAAGAAAATCAGGCTGTGTCTATCCTGGTAAGCTTCACGTGCTCCTAGGAATAGCACTGATTGTTCTTACCCTCATGTAACAGGCTCTGGAATAAATTTGTTCCCTATTAACTGGAGCTCTCTATCTCTTGTGTGCCTTTCTGGTAATGATATTGATATTTCCTAATGCTGCTCATTACAGTTCCCAGCTTTGGCTGCCTGGGAATGTGTCTGAGCCTGTGTTTATGTGAGGATTTCTCATGCTGTGTGTCTACCTCACTTCTTTTCTCTTCTCCTAGCAAGATTTGTGCAGGATTTTTGCACCAAGAAACAGAACAGAGGGTTTAGGCAATGTTAGCAAATCCTCTGTGATGGCAAATACAAAATGAAATTCCACTGAATCCCATTTATCTTGTGAGATACTCAGGCCCCCGTGGATTAAAGTCCGGTACAAACCAAGTGCCTTGGACTATTGTTCAAAACAATAAAAATGAAAAATCATTTAGAAGGAGAAGTTGATCTAAAATGTACAGAATGTATGCTAATAAATACATGTGATGTGTATATTTAATATCCTTTTCAATTCCATTTTTGATACTGGCTTCATTCCAGGCAGAAAGGACACATTCAATTCCCAGAGATTCTCCTTCCACTGGGAATGGCGTTTCCATTCTCCACACAGCTGAAATATTTGTAACATTTTCTGGAAAAGGCTCTCCTTACTCAGAACTTTGTTTCTGTTTCTGCCCTCAGAGAAATAATAATAATGAAAAGTTCAGCTCAATCCATCTTCCCATTGCCACGGTTACAGAAAATTCAGATTTTCATTAAAACCCAAATAGTTCTCAATAGTTGTCACCTCAAAAGACCAAGCATTGAAATGCTTAATTGTCATTGATTTTTAGCATTACTTAGATAATTTCTACTTTTGGATCTAGGTGTGAGTGTTTGAGAAAGGATCACCTCTGAGTTCATGGCAGCAGAATCCTGCCTGATGTTCCCTGGGAGAAGCCACGAGTTAAAAAAACAGGAGCAGTGGGAAGGTCAGCCCTGCTCACAGCACATCCCTGGAAGTGCTGCTGCAGTAAAAAAGGGACTGGGAGCCTGGGAGAGCAGGAGGAGGGAACCACTGTCTGCTGGAATCATCTGAAGGAGCTGGAAAGGAGCTGGGCTGAGGGGGGACAGCGCTTTGTGCCACACGGAGAGAGATCAGGCATGACCCTGGTACCTGCTGGGCTGCTCCAGAAACCACCCCCAGCACTCCAGCTGCTCCTGAAAGGAGCAGGAATGTGGTGGGAACGTGGTTGAGATGGTCAGAGTCAGGTCCCTGCAAGAGTCTGGCTCTGGTCACGGGTTCTGATGGCCAGGGATGGAGTCAGAGTCCTGGACCCTGCTTCTCCACCTGGGATATATGAGCCAGGAAAAGGAGAGGGCTCAGGCTTTCAGAAGGACAGATATATTTTCTTCCTTCTCCCCCAAGAACTAAAAATAAGGAGAAAAAATTGGGGGGAGGGGAAAAGTTGCGCAGATTTTCTTTGGAAAAGTTCTTTTATTTTCTCTCCAGTTGTCAGCCCTTCTCAGCACATTTGGATGATATTTTCCTACTTCCCTTGCAATACAAAGCCACAAATACACTTCCAAGTGCAAACTGAGATTCTCACACCGTTTCCTGATTCCAGGAGCTGTGGCTGAAAAAAACTCCCAACACTCCAAACAACGCAATTCTTATTTGAAAAGTGAGGCATGCTAAAGACACCAACAGAGCTGAAATGTGAATCTGATCTGCAAATTATTTATAGAGGGAAAAAGAAATGAGAAAATAAAGCTGAATTCCAAATGCTTTCAAAGAAAGGTGCAGTTGGCACTCAGATTGCTTCCAAGAAAAATAATGAAGCAATAACTTGTATTTGAGATTTAATTTTTAATTTTTTTTAATCTCTGTGATGAATGTTGTACCTGAGCTCTGAGAGGCCCAACACCAGGCCTGTGTAGCAGAGAATCCTCACACTGGGGATGGTGGATATCACACAGCTCTGGAGACACAGCCCAGGGAGATGGATTTCAATCTCATGCAGCAGGTGACTCCTGGCATCCTTTTCTTGGGAAATCTAACAATTTTCCCAATTATGGTGGTCAGCCACCTCTTTTTGCTGAAAACAGTCCTGCAGTGTGGCAGGACGTACCAGCCCAGCTGAATCATTGTGCACTCCCAGCTCTCTAAATACAGAATAATCTCCAGCACACGTTGGTTAAAAATTCAAGGACAGATGAATAATGAATATCAATAGAGTCTCCTGCATTAAAATTCAGTGGTAGCAGAGGAAAATGGAAACAGGACATTTTCCAGGATCTTGCAGGACACAATTACAAGCACTGTTACTCCTCCCTAGAGCAGACTCACTCCCCCCAGTATCAGGGATTTCCCTAAGCACTCCTCGAACATGAGGGGATGCAACCCCTGAGCAGGGAAAGGTGCAGAGTGCTGGGGCAAAGCCTCCTTTTGCTCTGGAACTTCTGACTGGGATGTGGAAGGAGGAACTGCTAGAGAATTACACATTTTCAAGGTAGACGTGACCATTCAGGAGTAACATAGGGCAGCAAATGGCAGCCCCTGCTCTCCTCTTATAGACCATAGAGCCTTGAGAAAGTAATTTAATCTTGATTTCAAGACTTCCCACAGGAACAGGCTGTAAGGCCAGGAGGGATCAGCTGGTACTGGCTCTGAAAATCAGTGCTCCAGTTTAAACAGGAATTAATTAAAGGAATTCCTTTGCCATGGGAAAATGCCCGTGGGTCCACCCAGCAGTGTGACTTCTCAGATAACTTGAGAAAACCTTTGCTGGCCTCAATAACTTCCTGAGGTCTTCCTCTGGGTAGTGGGAGGTTCTCAGGAGTCTCCTGGAAACATGGACATCTATATGCAAATATAACAATGCAAGCAATAAGAAGCTTTCTAAGCAGATGCAGCACTAAAGGAGCTCTCATCCCCAGCAGTGGGAGGGAAAGAGTCAAATTTTGGGATTAAACCTCATAAAATGCTAAACCAGAGTCACAGTGACTCTGGCTTGTTATGCAAAAGTACAAGTCAGGAGTGTGACAGGAGACAGTCTAATTCCCTTCTCAGTTCCCCTCTGCTGCCTGGCAGAGTGGTGGGGAGCCAGGTATTCCAGCAGCACAGAATGCCTGGAGAATCACATTTCCCCATTTCCTCCCTTCTCCTCCTCCTCCTCCGTGCCTAAGCCTGATTCCAGCTGCCACTCCAGGCACTCCCACATCCCGCTGGGGAGCCGGGATGTGCTGTGACTCCATTTGCTGTTGAGAAGGGAGTAGATCCAGGAAAGGCAGCAGCTGACTGAGGCTGATTTGAAGGACAATGCCTAAATCTCCTATTTACAACAGACAGGCCCATTCCTTGTCTTCCCTTTTTTATGGCTGCTGTTGGCTGTAGTCACACAGGTGTGTGAAGCCATGACTTGCATGCAGGGCTCTGCGGGACACGGGTGATGGTTTGTGTTTGGGTACAGTCTGGATTCAGGATATTCCACTTTCTCCGTGGCTTCTGACTTCCCTGCATCTTCCTAACACTGTGCCAGCAGTGCCTGTGGCTCACAGGTGAGGGATAGAATTACTGCACCTGGAGAAGAGAAATTTTCTTCATGGGAATTTATTTTTCATGGAAATGGTTGTGCAGCATTGGCACAGGCTGCCAGGGCAGAGGTGGGGTCACCGTGTTTGGTGAAAAACGCGTGGGTGTGGCCCCTGGGGACACGGCTTAGTGGTGAATATGGTGGTGGTGCTGGGTGATGGTTGAACTCTATGATCTTAAAGGTGTTTCCCAGCCTTAAGGACTCAGACTCTAAGGTCAGGTCCCAAGAACCTCACCAAGTATTTGAGAGGTCCCAGTCTGGGTTTTGATGAATGAATTCAGAGGTATATGATCCTGCTGTCAGTTTATCCCTGGGAGATTTCCACCCCTATTGCAAGGGAAGCTGATCTTGGGAGGCAGACACTGAACCCCACGAGTTCAGCTCAGTGTTAAGGGATTTTTTCCTTCAATGTTCTGGATTAGGCAGCTCAGCTGTGAAGTGGGAGCCAGAATTATGAATGGATTTAGTCCAGCAGGAGATGGAAGTGTGTGCCTGGGGAGATGGTGTCTGTACAGCCTCTTGGGGAGAGCTTGTTCTGCTCAGGGTGAAGTCAGTGACTTTCTGTATTGTTTCCCTTTTGGTCTTTCCCAGTATGGCAAAAGAAAAAGGCACCACAATGAAGGTTTGGTTTGGCTGAAGTCCTTGGGTGGCTGTGAGCTCTGACAGCACTCTCGTGGTTTGTCCCCACCTGTGTCAGCTTCCTGGGCTACCCAATTCCCAGACTGTTGTGTCCTTGGGGCACTGGACCCAGGGATTCAAAGATGAAGCTCTGGAGAGGCAGGGTAGCCCTTGCAGCATTTAACAAAGGCTGCAGCAGCATGAGAGCCCTCTCACACAAGAGCCCTCTCACCTCACAGGAGGGACTCAGAGCTGTGTCAGGAGTGAGGGATGTGAGGGACCAACGGAGCCCCGTGCGGATGTAAGGAAAATCAGGATTCTGAGCCCCACTGACTCCTCAGGACTCCTGCAGAATCCCCTCTTCATCCACAGGCTGATATAGAAACCCAAGGGGCAAAAGTCCTGCTTGAACTCAGCAAGGACTTGTTTTGCCAGCAAAATCTTTTCAAGTGACTGTGTCTGCCAATGAAAAGTTGGATTGAGAAGGGAGGAAGGGGGAAAATGAAGTGATTCAGCAATTCCCACACATGGAACCAGAGAGTGACTGGATTGCTGCAGCCCCATCCAGCTGGCTCTCTGAGCAATCCAGCTCCAGCCTGGTTGGAATGCAGGAGCATTTCTGCAGCCAGGTTAAATGAGCTGGTAATGACAGCAGACATTGTGGAAATGTCAGGATTAGCATGTGCTGAATGAGGGCTGGGTAGCCCAGCTCAGTCCAGGGGCTCGGGAAAGCAAGGAAAATGAAGGCTGAGGAAGGGAGAATGGCTCTCACCCGGCTCTGCAGAGCTGTCAGTGCACCACATGGACAGTTCCTGCCAGAGCTGGTGCTTGTCCAGGGGCTGGAACATCAGAAAGACCAAAGGTCAGCTCATTGAGGCGGCATCCAAGGAAGTGGTGGGGAGCAACATCTCCTCAGCCAAGGGTAGGTTTGATCTTAAGGAAAGAGTTCCCGACTTTCATTTCCAGAGCTCCTGGGTCCCCCAAGGCAGGAAAGACTCCTTTGTGTTCAGTCTCACTGTTTCTCACCAGCTGGTGACTTCCCATTTTCATTTTCCCCATCCCCTGTTGTGTTTAGAACAAAAAGAACAAAACAATCCCAACTGGAACAGAGGAGGTGTTTGTAAACTTCAGAGCTGCTCACTAAGTCCTTACAAACCTTGGGGGGGAAGTTATTGTTTGTACCAAATCCTGCTCTGTCGGGACTTTGTGGAATTGTTCCAGCCCAGCTCTGTGGCTGAGGGAATGAGGGATGAACTCGGATGGATGCACAGCCTTTCCAGTGGGATCACAACTTTGCATCTCCTTGGATCTGAGTGTCCTCAGCATGGCAGGAATGTTTGGAAGCTGTTCCTTGGTTGACTGAGACGAGGAAGAAGAGACGTGCAGCCTGTGCTTCCTTTGTTGAGTTCTCCCTCACTCAGAAATGCTTCTGGAAAAGGAACCACAGAGTCAAGATCCAACCTTTGACTGAACCCCACTAAAGCACATCACCAACTGCCACTTCTGCTCATTTTCTGAACACTTCCAGGCATGGTGATTCCACCACGCCCCTGGGCAGCCCCTTCCAAAGCCTGACCACTCTTTCAGTGAGGAGTTTTTTGCTGTTATCCAACCTGAACCTCACCTGGTGCAACCAGAGCTCCCCTGGAGCTGCTTCTCTGCTGTCTTGACAAGGGCACAAGCACAGGGTTGTCCAAACCAGCTCAGGGAGCTGTGGAGCACCCTGTGAAGCCCAACCTGTCCTGCAGACGCTGCTTCTGTTCTGTGCAGAGGGCAGGTCCTGCAGGTCCCTCCATCGCTCTGAGATAATTTCAGAGTTAACCCTGGAAGTTCAAAGTGAGACAAAGCCCTTTTCCTAAACCAGTGACAAGTCTGGCTCACGAAAACTGCAGTGATTATCTGCAAATAAAGCAGAGGCCACTGCGTGCAGACGCATTTATTGCTCTAATTCCCTGCTGAATCGGTGTGTTTGTTACCTGGTGTCACAGATTATCCCTGTGGGAGAGAGCCCAGCAGGCTCAGAGCCAGCTCTGACTCATGTCCCAGACACAACTGCCTTGGTGGCTTTGGGTTCTCCCACCTCTCCTGAAAGTGTTGGGCCACAGGAACTGCAGAAGGAACATTTTTCCATTTATCAGGAGGAGGTATTTGGCTCAGCCAATGTAAATCCAAGGCTGAAACAGAAGAGGGACAAGCAGGAGATGAAGTTAATTTGTCTGCTGGAACTAAAGGGATGGAAGGGCCCTTTTTTCCCTGTTCCTTTCCACCCCTCTCCTTCTGGAATCTGGATTAACATCATTAATTTCTTCCCAGAGCTCCATTTGCTGCATGCAGCTAAAACAGGAGTGGAGCTCTCCTCCTCCATGGCTCGCTAGGAAGGGGCTGGGATATTAATTCCTGCAGGGTGAAAATTTGGAGCCTTGCTGGAGGCAGGGAGAGTTACTCTTCTTGGCAGACCAGCATGAGGATCTGCTCCTTGATATTATTAGTGAAATCACCAAGCATTTCTTAATAAGATTTTTTTTAACAAACTAATCAGCAATATTGGATTTTCAAGGATTTCAGAGGGAATTCTTGCTAATTGAGGTGTTTTTTTTTTTCCATTAGCAGCTCCCAGCAGGAGCCTTGCACACAGGTGGAAGAGCACCACGTATCTTGTAAAATCAATAGTGCAGACAAATAAAAAAAAAGCACAATTAGTGTGACTGATTCAAATTAGAATTGCAAATTCCTAATGGACCCAGATGTCAGGGCTAAGAAAGGCTGGAGGAGTCTGGTGTGCTTAAATTCAGGGAAAAGATTGGCACAGCCCATGCAGTGATGTGAATTCCCACTCCTTTCTTCCAGCAAAGCAGCTCCACGTTCCCTGGAATTGTCACCCATTCTCCCAGATTCCAGGAGGGTTTAATGACAGGCCAATGCTGATCAAACACTTCTCTCTCCCACAGATGAAGGGAACAGTCAAGTGTGGGTTTGTGTCCTTCCCGGAGTTCAATAAAATGGTGATTTCCAACTGAAAATCCACTCCTGTGTGTTTGTAGCCTGCTCTGAGCTCCAGTGGAGCTGTCCTGCCTCCCTTTGGTGTGATAAGATCAGACTTGATTCCTCTGGAGGACAGGAGCTGGGGGCTGGGATTTCTGCAGGGAAAAAGGGTGAGAACGGAGCAGAACCGAGTCTGCTGAGTCCATGAGAACCCTTTGGCTACATGTTCCTCCGTGCCTGGTCAGGAAATGCAGGTGAATTTGGAGCACAAATTCAGGAAATTCAGAAAATACATTCAGACATTTTTGACTGCGGAAAGAACCACTGGGCACAGGGAGGAGCAGTGAGAGGAGTCTGAGTGGTGCAGAGGAGCACAAGAGGCAGGAAGAGGACCCTGCTTTGGCTTTGAGCAGTCACACAGGGAGTGTGTTCATGCTCCAAGTCTCTTGCTGGCCTGAGAATCCCCCTTGCAGTGAATAGGGAGTCCTGGAGTGGTTTGACTTGGAAGGGACCTTAAGGATCATCCAGTGCCACCCCAGCCATAGCAGGGACACCTTCCACTGTCCCAGGCTGCTCCAAGCCCCAGTGTCCAACCTGGCCTTGGGCACTGCCAGGGATCCAGGGGCAGCCCCAGCTGCTCTGGGCACCCTGTGCCAGGGCCTGCCCACCCTCACAGGGAGGAATTCCTCCCCAAAATCCCATCTAACCCTGTCTTGCTTCAAGCTAAGGCCATTCCCCCTTGTCCTATCACTACATGCCAGAGACATCCTTGTACTCTGATTTCCTGTTTCTCTTATAAATTCCTATTTACAAAACGCATCCTAAACAATTATTTTTGACCAGCCAATCTGAGACATTGCCCAAACCAGACAAGAAAATATTTTCTCTTGCGCAGCTGCCTGGGAAAATCTTTTAACACAAAGCTGCACATCAGAAAATTCTCACAATAACCATTGCTAAGAACGTACCAGTGTTCCTGGGGCTGTGCCCTGAACCAGCAAAAGAAATGATCCAGTATTACAGCAAAGAGCTTCTCCTGCACCTGAGCTTGTGCTGTTTGCTTTTTGAATTTCTGAGCTCCCCGGAGAGGGGGCTGTGCAGGGGTGACCCTTTGGTGAGGGGAGGAGGGAATCAGCCACACACACACACAGTGGCTTTGGGGCATTCCTCTTTCAAAAGCTTCCTTTGGATCACATATCTACAGGAGACTTCTGGCACTCCGGGCTTCAGATTGCTATGGTCAGATCTACTCCCTGCGTGCCTTGGGCTTTATGCAAATACTGCAAAAGAAGAAGGAAATTTTCTATAAATACAGACCCACACTCATTGTTTCCCATTCTTTTCACACATGCTGATTTTCAGCTTTTTGCTGCTGGAGTTTAATTGCATTCCCAGCTGCCTCCCCTCGTCCCTTCTCAGTAAGGTAAAACAAAACACCTGGGCTCTTGCTCTTACATTATCCCTTCTTTTCTTTTCTTTTCTTTTCTTTTCTTTTCTTTTCTTTTCTTTTCTTTTCTTTTCTTTTCTTTTCTTTTCTTTTCTTTTCTTTTCTTTTCTTTTCTTTTCCCTTTTCTTTTTTCTTTTCTTTTCCCTTTTCTTTTCTTTTCTTTTTTCTTTTCTCTTTTCTTTTCTTTTCTTTTCCCTTTTCTTTTCTTTTCTTTTCTTTTCTTTTCTTTTCTTTTCTTTTCTTTTCTTTTCTTTTCTTTTCTTTTCTTTTCTTTTTTCTTTTCTCTTCTTTTCTTTTCTTTTTTCTTTTCTCTTTTCTTTTCTTTTCCCTTTTCTTTTCTTTTCTTTTTTCTTTTCTCTTTTCTTTTCCCTTTTCTTTTCTTTTCTTTTCTTTTCTTTTCTTTTCTTTTCTTTTCTTTTCTTTTCTTTTTTCTTTTCTCTTTTCTTTTCTTTTCCCTTTTCTTTTCTTTTCTTTTCTTTTTTCTTTTCTCTTTTCTTTTCTTTTCCCTTTTCTTTTCTTTTCTTTTCTTTTCTTTTCTTTTCTTTTCTTTTCTTTTCTTTTCTTTTCTTTTCTTTTCTTTTCTTTTTTCTTTTCTCTTTTCTTTTCCCTTTTCTTTTCTTTTCTTTTCTTTTCTTTTCTTTTCTTTTCTTTTCTTTTCTTTTCTTTTCTTTTCTTTTCTTTTCTTTGCTTTTCCCTTTTCTTTTTTCTTTTCTCTTTTCTTTTCCCTTTTCTTTTCTTTTCTTTTTTCTTTTCTCTTTTCTTTTCTTTTCTTTTCTTTTCTTTTCTTTTCTTTTCTTTTCTTTTCTTTTCTTTTCTTTTCTTTTCTTTTCTTTTCTCTTTTCTTTTCTTTTCCCTTTTCTTTTCTTTTCTTTTCTTTTTTCTTTTCTCTTTTCTTTTCCCTTTTCTTTTCTTTTCTTTTCTTTTCTTTTCTTTTCTTTTCTTTTCTTTTTTCTTTTCTTTTCTTTTCCCTTTTCTTTTCTTTTCTTTTCTTTTCTTTTCTTTTCTTTTCTTTTCTTTTCTTTTCTTTTCTTTTCCCTTTTCTTTTTTCTTTTCTTTTCCCTTTTCTTTTCTTTTCTTTTTTCTTTTCTCTTTTCTTTTCTTTTCCCTTTTCTTTTCTTTTCTTTTCTTTTCTTTTCTTTTCTCTTCTTTTCTTTTCTTTTTTCTTTTCTCTTCTTTTCTTTTCTTTTTTCTTTTCTCTTCTTTTCTTTTCTTTTTTCTTTTCTCTTTTCTTTTCTTTTCCCTTTTCTTTTCTTTTCTTTTTTCTTTTCTCTTTTCTTTTCTTTTCCCTTTTCTTTTCTTTTCTTTTCTTTTCTTTTCTTTTCTTTTCTTTTCTTTTCTTTTCTTTTCTTTTCTTTTCTTTTCTTTTCTTTTTTCTTTTCTCTTTTCTTTTCTTTTCCCTTTTCTTTTCTTTTCTTTTCTTTTTTCTTTTCTCTTTTCTTTTCTTTTCCCTTTTCTTTTCTTTTCTTTTCTTTTCTTTTCTTTTCTTTTCTTTTCTTTTCTTTTCTTTTCTTTTCTTTTCTTTTCCCTTTTCTCTTTTCTTTTTTTTTCTTTTCTTTTCTTTTCCCTTTTCTCTTTTCTTTTTTTTTCTTTTCTTTTCTTTTCCCTTTTCTCTTTTCTTTTCTTTTCTTTTCTTTTCTTTTCTTTTCTTTTCTTTTCTTTTCTTTTCTTTTCTTTTCTTTTCTTTTCTTTTCTCTTTTATTTTCTTTTCTTTTTTCTTTTCTTTTCTTTTTTCTTTTCTTTTTCATTAGCACAGCACATAGAAAAGAAACTTCAAAAAGTGCATTGCTGAGTCTTTTTTTCCAGCTTGCCATGGAACACAAACCAGCTGATGGAGCTGGCTCAGGTTACAAGAGTTTTTCTGCCTCTCTTTGTTTAAATAGGAATGGCTGAGGTGCTACAAAACGTACTCAAAGAAACTGTTCTTGGGGCTTTAAAAGAAGTGAAAGCATCCCTTCCTTTCCTTTTTCCCCCCCTACTACAAATTCCTTCATTGCTGCTCTTTCCTTCAACCTTCAGTGAGTGTTAAGTGTGGGGGAACAGCACTTGGATCTGACCCAGATTTGGTCTTCAGCTCTTCTTCATAACAGGCCTCTATTGTACCATTCCTCAGCGAATTTCCTGGATTTTCCTGGTTAGGCTGGAGATCAGGGAAAGGTTCTTCCCCCAGAGGGTGCTGGCACTGCCCAGGGAATGGTCCCGGCCCCGAGGCTGCCAGAGCTCCAGGAGGGTTTGGACAGCGCTGCCAGGGATGCCCAGGGTGGGAGTGTTGGGGGGTCTGGGCAGGGCTGGGGTAGGACTGGATGATCCTGGGGGTCCCTTCCAGCTCAGGATATTTCATGATTCCAGAGCTGTGTGTGCAGGGAGGAGAGGATTGGATACCTCACTGTGATTCTGAATTTGGCTGGTGTGACTCCATTAGCTGAGGAATGTTAAAACAATTAAAACTCCAACCTGCTGATGCTAGCAGAACTCCCAGCAGGGATGGGGCTCTTCTGCTAACACCCCACTGCTGCCAGCTCAGCTCGTGGCACCTGGGGACACTTTATATTGAAGCTGGCAAGTGCCACACACCGAGTCTGGAGGGGCAGTTGTGCCAGAGAGGATCTCTGCCATTCCAGCCTGTTCCCCAGCCATTCCCTGCTTCCCAAGGCTCTTCTGCTCTCACAGCTGATCCCCAGGAATGGATTATCCTCCTTGAGCCCAGCGTGCTCCAAGCCATGGAGAATTTGGCCTCTGGTTTCTTCTGCAGTTGCTGCAGCAGCACAAGGCAGAAGAGTTTGGATTTCACCCTCTACAAATCTACCCCAAAAGTGGTGTTGGCCCAAAGCAGCACATTCATGTCAGAGGAAACTTTTGTGTGCCCCAAAACCCGTGTGGCTTTTCCAGGCTGTGGAGGGACTCCCTGGAGCTGCACCCATGTTAGACTGAATGGAAAGGGCCAAAGCTCTGTTTGGCTTCTGGCTGACCTCAGTGTTGGCAAATACCTGCAGGCTGCATTCCCAGGAGTGGCCAGCACTGCTTGCAGCTCTTGGAAAGGACTCCTTTGTGTTCCCTAGGAATTCAGAACTCCTGCCATCAGCTTCAGTCCTTCCTATCCCAGCTGCAGGAGGCAATGACAAACTCCAGCCTGTTCTCTTTGAGGAGCCTGAGAAGAGACTTTCTCCACACTGCAACTCCCCCTTGTCCTGTCCCTCCATCCCTTACCCAAAGAAGCCCCTCTTCAGCTCTCTTGGAGCCCATTTAGGCACTGAAAGGGGGTTTAAGGTCTCCCAGAGCTCTCCAAGCTGACCATCCCTGTGTGCTGGTGTTTCTCCTCCTGGGCTGCTTATTAACCCTTTGTGAACCCTCTTGTTGCTTAGTGAAAGTGCAGCTCCAGGCTGGGTCTGGTCTTGGAGTTGTAAAAAGCCTCTCGAAGGCTAAAAATGCTTTTTCAGCCACTGTAAAATTGCTGTGGGCTAAAAGGGATCCTCAGCCTTGCCTGGCTCCTGGGAGGTGTTCCTGTCATCCTTACATGAGGATTTTCCTGCTAATTGGCATCACCGTGTGTGGACATTTGCTGTCCTCAGTAGCACTTCCCTGCTACCAAATAACCTCTCCTGAAAAATGTGATTCTCATTTCCCTCCAGCTTCACAAGGGACAGTTCCCAGTACTCACTGCAAGGGCTTGGTCTGTTTCAGTGCTGGGATCCTCCAGGGAGTGCCCAAGGCCTCTGAGCAGGCGCGGAGGAGCCGCTGGCCCGAAGCAGATGAGGGGCCCCATGGGAACACAGGTGTTGAAGCCCACTTTGGCTTTGTGTCTTTCCCTACAGCTCTCCCACAGAGCTACCGAGAATTGTAATGAACTTTGGCCAGGCCCACTGATTTGTGGAATAAGGGCTTTACAATTAAAGATTGTAAAGCAGGTATGTTTTATTCCAGCCGGGACGCACGGGGGATATTTCCACTGAAGACATGTGTACCTGGTGAGACAGGTTTCAGGTTTAAATACACATTGATCACCCAAGCCCACTCCCTGCCCACCCATTCCCTCCCCAGAGTCTTTAGTAGTGCCATGCCTGCTGCTGGTGGTGGGTCTTTGATGAAGGAACATCATCTTCCTCAATGTTCGCTGCTTGACCCTTTCTTCTGGGCAGGTGCAGTGGAGGTTTGGCTTTCTCTCAGGCCAGTTTGTCCTGGCCAAAATCAGGAGCCTGGTTCTTGCTGGCTCCTTAAGCAAAAGGTTCTGCTTTATGGGTTTCAACAGTACCTGAGTCTTGCTTTATTGAGTTTTCTAATCTTTATGGCCTTTACTTAGCAACTAAATTCTTACGTGTTCTATTACAAGTTGTCTCTACCTAGCAAGTTACGTTCCTGTTACAAACTGTGTTCTGTACTTTTGCAAATTTACTAAACAAGCTATATATATTTCTTTTTTTCTCCACCCGCCTAGGTACATTGTATGCTTCTAAAATTCCAAATTTCCATATACATATATGTTTCCCATATCACTACTTTCTAATATCTTTGACTTACCAGTCTGGTGTAGTGGCCAGGACACCATAGGGCACCTAAGATGTGTTCAGATCAGAGGTGTTTGAATATTTCAATGTGCTGGTTTCTCTGTTCCCAGTGAGCTGGGCAGTCCTGCTGGACACTTGGTGCTGCAGAATGTGGGACAGCTTTGAGGTGAAACCTTTAAGGACTGGGAGCAGGCTGGCTGGAGAAAGCAGGAAGAAGCTCTGGGCAGGAACTCTGTGGATGTGAAGCTTCTAGACTGAATGTGAACACCTGGAAAACCCCAGGAAAAAAAAGTTACACACCATAACTGGTACAAAATTACAGTAAACAGATGGAAAGGAGCCTGGGTATGCCACTGCAGCCTGCCATGGAGCTGTGCCCAGGGTACACAGGGCTCTGCAGGAAAACAGGCTTCCTCTCACCCGAGCTCTTTGCAGTCTCACAGCTGGAGAATTCCCAGAAGCTCTGGGGCCACATTCTCCCTCTGTGTCTCCCAGGATTCAGGGTCCTTGGATTCTCTTGCCTGAGGAAGCATGGCTGTTTAACAGGCAAATTGCCTCATGGACACTTTCCACCCCATTTTCTCAAACACATCTCAAAGGCTGAGCTGATCTCCTGCATATTTAAAGTGCTCAGCAGTGATTGAAGAGGGCAGCCATTACTCCACACGTCCTTCTGAAGGCTAACTGGCTCAATAGGCTGGGTTTAAGGCTAATCCAGAGTGCATCATCCCACAGCAAGAGCAGTAGAGGCAGTTTTGGAGGCCAGCAGCTGCAGGAGGTGCCTCAGGAGCAGTTTGAGCTCAGGCTGGAGCACTCATCTGGCCCGTGGCTGTTCCAGGGAGCTGCCAGGGATGGCTGGATTATTAGAGTGTGTGGAGGGGGGAGTGAGGGACCAGTCCTGGTGCGGAGCTTTCCTGGGGCAAACCTGTCCCCAGGTATCACTGGTACCTCAGGGAATTGTGCTTCTCTAATTCCTGCCCACACCTGGGCAATCCCACGGGAGAACCACTGTGGGGCTCAGGGAATTGCCATTCCAAAAGGCAATTATGTTAAACCTTTAGGAGAGGCCTCCAAACAGCACAGCTGCTCTGGCAAATCCACTCAGACAATGAAAGAACATTTGAAGTCTGACAACTTCATTTTCCTCTACAAACACACGTACCAGAGGAGAAGACCAGATGGGCAAGCTGGATAACTGAGAAGTAGGAAGGGTTTTTGAAAGGACAGCAGTGTGTGGAGAGTGAAGCACTAAGAGTTCTGGTGATTTACGTGTAGTGTGTGTCTGTGCAACGTCTCTGCATGAGCTTTGATAAATGATTTGGGATTCCAAGGCCTGAGGCCTCTGGGAAATGAGTTACAAAGTGCTGAAATCCTGATCTCCCTCTTCTCCAGTGGCCAGGGGAGAGGTCAGCTGTTTCCAACATGGGATCCAAACCGCCCATGTTCAGAGAAGGGCTCTAAGGCCTCCTGGGATGGCAACAGCAATAAATTATGGCCATGAGCTCCACATTCCTCTCGCTTCTGGTAGAGTAATAACCAGACAGATCTCTCTAAAGTGCATCCAAGGGTGTATTTCTTTAAATTTGCAGATGAGGGGAAAACAAACTTAAATTTAGTAGTATGGCTTTAATCAGCTGAGTGAATAATGCACTCAGGGTGGAGGTTTTATCTGGGAAGGGCATGATCTGATGTTCAGCTGAGAATCTTTAGGAGTTCTGTGGAAACAGCACCATCTTGTACATGGGTTTGGAGCCCACTTTGGAAATAACTCCATTATAACCATGATTCTCAATTTTAGGAAATCTTCCTTCCCAAAGTCCTGCTGTGGTTATAGAGAAATTCCTCTAGGCATAAGCCTTTAGCTCACACTCTGCAGGTGAGCACAAGCCCAGCTGACCAACTGACCACCAGTTCCTGCTTTCACCCTCCCAGCAGCTCACATTTCAGAGCTGTTATATTTACCAGGATTTATTTGAGCTTTGGATAAACCCCAAATCCTCCTGCTGGCCTCTCTTCCCTGCTCCTGCACATCACACAGGGTCGGGGGCTCTGGAATCTCCCTGTGGAGTGCTGAGGCCTAAGGTAGGTTAATCCCCCTCTCACACCCATTTCAGAAACACCAAGCTCTGAACAATAAAACTGTGGTGGAACTAATCCTTCAAAAGTCTTTCTTCTTGGAAAAGGGGAAAGCTGCAGGGACCATAGAATGGAAAAACAGTGTCCTGGACAGATTGTTCCTCAGTGAGTTTTGCAGTAGGCCTAGAGTGAAAATGGAGGCATGAGGTAACTCTTCACTAATATGAGCAGAAATGTTTTCAGTGAAGCTTAAATCTCTCTCACCTCCCCCAAGATAGCACCTGAGGAGGCAGGAGACGGCCCAAAGCAGCACACACAGCCCCAGCTCTGCTCTGGTGGGGTTGGCAATATTCCCATCTCCTCCTGCTTTGCACGTAGATCACTCTGCTTTCCCTTCCCGTTTTACCTCAGCTGTGTTGCAGGATCCTCACAGTTCAGGGTCAGGTGGAGCAGAGCCAGCACTTCTTTCCTCACTCTGCCTGCTCTAATTACTCTGCTAATTACTAGTTGCTCATCATCAGCCCATTGCTCCTCTCTAATTCCTTTGAAGACCTGTCTGCATGTGCCAGGCACATCACCTGGGGAGCAGCAGCAAAAGCTCTGGGGGTGGAATGTATCTTCCTGGGGCTGGGAATACCTGGGTCAGTTCTCAAGGGTATTTTCCAGAGCTATTTTGGACATCTGGGGTTTCTACTTTGGACATCTTGGTTACTACTGAAATATTTTTTGACAAACTCGGCTCCCCTGTCAAAGCCCAAGAGTCCAGGAAATGTTTGGAGAACACTCTCAGGCACAGAGTGGGATTGTGGGGGGAGTCCTGTGCAGGGCCAAAAGCTGGACTTGGTGATCCTTTGGAGCCCATTCCAGCTCAGAATATTCCATGATTCTGTGCTCACGATCCCAGGGAAATCAGTGCTGTTCTGGGTATAATCAGGATAACAAAAGGAATCCCCCTTCATGGGTCTGCAGTAGTTGCTAAGCCTGGATTCTGCCTGGTCCTTCCAAGGCAACTCCAGGTTCCAAAGGGGTCTCTGGATATTTAAATGTGATCTATGAGAATTCCAGCTGGAACCCCAATTCCAAATTCTTGGTGACCAGCCTGGAATCCTTCCCTGTGAGGGTGGGCAGGCCCTGGCACAGGGTGCCCAGAGCAGCTGTGGCTGCCCCTGGATCCCTGGCAGTGTCCAGGGCCAGGTTGCACACTGGGCCTTGTGGCACCCCGGGATAGGGGAAGGTGTCCCTGTGCATGGCAGGGGTGGCACGGGATGGGCTTTGAGGTCCCTTCCAAGACAAACCATTCCATGAATCCATGGTTCTAAGTTTGGAAATGTCCATGAACATCCCAGAGCCACAAGGGGAGGACAGAGCCTGGCTGATCCGAGGCAGGCGATCACCAGGGTTCCAGAGAAGAGGAAAAGCGGAGTTCTTTCCCCATTGTGCTCCCTCCAAAGCCATCTGTGTTTGCAGCCCTTCCCAGGACGTGCTCGGGAGGGAACCATCTGTGTTTTCCCTGGGAGAGACAGCTTGTGGGGAAATAGACAGGTTGTTAACAAGACAGGCAGATGGCAAATCCAGCCGATGTCGTGATGACTGCGCTCCAAAGGAATTATCAATAATCAGGCAATTAGGCTTGGCTTGGATCAGGAGGAGACTGGAGACATTCAGGAAGATGCGTTTTCCAAGCCTCCTTTGGAGCTTCAGGGCTGGCGCTTCTGCAGCAGCAGAGTTTTACAGGAACCTCCTGCATATCATGGAACACAAAACCTTAATCACAGCTGATTATTCACAGAGCAGCTGATTGGCAATACGGGAATATTGTATGGACTAGAACTTTATTTTGTTTCAAAGTGAATGTCTCAATGTCTCATTTTCCTCCATGATTTATCTCTTCTTATTTTCTTCCCTTTTTTTTTTTTTTTTTTTTTTTGGTTTGTTTTAATTTTTCAGAGTTCTTTTGGGGAATTTCTTTAAATCTTATTTACTTAAATTAAAATTTCTGACTTCACAAGATAATTTGAAGATAAGAGTCAAAAGCTTGTATGAAAAGAAAAAATCTTGTCCTTGACATAAAACACTTCTCTGGTAGATTTTATATGTGGATTTCAAAGAGTTTAACATGACTGAAAATGTTTTGGTGTGCTGACTTTCACTTTACTGAAGTGAGTTCCTTGAAACAAATATGGGTTCAGTCTAACCAAATAGTTCATTAGTCTAGGAGTCTAATTAGCTTCCTGCACAGCACAGAAAAAGATACCAAGGGGAGGTTGAAAGTGTTATAATGTGTATGTTTTTGACTGGCCAGGCCTGATTGTTCCTTTTTGAAGTCAGTGTTTGAATTTAATTTTTTTTTCTATATGAAATAGAGTTGAATATGAAATGCAGCCCTTCTAAATTATTAACATTAAATATTTACACTGAATCAGACCAGCACGAAAAGGAAAAGTTAGACTGTGAGTATTGATGGATTTGGAGCACCTTCTTGCTCCCCTGAAATGCCCAAACAAACCCCAAACCAAAACACCACTTGCAAAATGAGTTGTTAAAAGCCTTGGGAATTGGACCCATCCATGCAAAGTGAGGAGGATGAGGAGCCAGGGCTGGAAGACTTGGAGATTCCAAACGTTTCATTTGCTGGAGTCCTCAGCCTGCCAGCAGAATGAGGAGACCAAGCACCAGGAATTTAAACCAGACAAATTCAGATTGCAAGTAAAACATAAATGTTTAACAGAAGTTAACCCAGCTCTGGAATAATTTACAGTAGGCATTGTTGGATTCTCAAGCTCCAGCAATATTTTAGTTTAAAAAAATCACTTTTCTCTTTCCCCCAGAAAGATATTTTCCAGTTGAGATACAGAGTAACTCAAACACAACCAGTGAAGAAGATCTCGTGTTCAATCCTTTTTGCCCTGAAGTCTGACTTGTTTTGACAGACCTTGGACCGTGTTTCCCTGCCAGCTGTTACCTATTAGAGCTAGAATTCTTATTTGTCTCCTGCTGAGACTGGCTGCTTCTGCACCAAAACCGTGTCTTCCATGAGCCGTTTCTGGAAATCCCTTCTGGAGTTTATTGTGCACTCAGTGCAATTTGGTACTTCAGGCCAGCAAGAAGAAAATGTTCAATTTGTAAAATTTGGGGCACCTGGTTTTGGAAGAGTCTCCCAGAAGCAATAATTTCAGGAAGAGAAGACAAATCATTGCCAGACTCATCCAGAATCTGACACTTAAATCAGACAAGACTGAAATGCCCATTTTATGTAGATAAATGTGTCCACACAAACACTGTTATTATACTTCAATGCTGGGACTAAACCAGATTGTCAGAGTCTGAGCTTTTGACCAAGCAGATACTTCTTATTTTATATTTTCTAGCTCTAAATTAATTTATCTCTCACCTATATTGGCATATTTGGCCATGGTCTCTCTGCACTTTGCCTCTAGACTGATGTGTTGAGTGATGTCAGTCTGGGTATTGATGAGCTCATGCAATGGCTTGGGCTGGAAGGGACCTTAAGGATCATCCAGCACCACCCCTGCCGTGGACAGGGACACCTTCCACTGTCCCAGGGTGCTCCAAGCCCCAGTGTCCAACCTGGCCTTGGACATTGCAGGGATCCAACCAAATATTCCCACAAATTCAGAGAAGATCCAGAGAAGATCCATAACTCCTTGCCTTGCTCTGGGATCAGGGAGCAGCTCCTCTGATCCCTCACCACCGATGGGAGTTTTGCTCCACAACCACACATTCCACAGGAAGCAGATTTTGGTTAAGCACCCTGGGCCACCTTGAGCATGCCCCTGCCAGAGTTCAGCTCCAACTCCCTTTATGAGAAGGCTCCTAAAATCCATCCCCCTCTTGTTTCAATTCCAGACACAGTGGGTGCACCATTGGCAGAGCTAACGATGGAGAATTTCCATCTGATTTGGAGAGGCAAGCTGTGCTCCTGGCTGGTCCATATTCCTCATGAATAATGAGCTCCTCACCTGGAGAAGCACAGGAACAAACCCATCCCAGCTCCACAGGCAGAGCAGGTGCTGCTTTTCAGCCTCTTCAGTGATTCAAGGAGAGCTTCACCCCAGGCTGGCGGGGTTTGGGAGCTCGGAGCTCAGCACAGCTGCACCACAAACTGCATCAAGGGGTGGGAACCCCAGCAGGAAGAGCCGACTCAGGGCCCTGCAGCACTGCAGGCAGAGATGCTGATTTGGCTCCCAGGGATAAACGACAATATCTTCTCATTAGTGCAAACTCACTCTTTTATGGGACAGCTTCTGCTTTTTACTAGAAAGGTACTTGGAAGGGAGGAGTAACTGTGCTTGGAAATTGAAATACTGAACAGTAAAATCTTTATTCCAGATGTTTAAGATTTTAACTTGCATTTTTATTTCAAAGCTTGTGAGTTTCATCTTTCCAAGTTCTTAAGGATGTGCTGAAATGGAGGAAAAATGTGCAAGTCTGTAAAAGAACAAGCAATGGAAAATATCTAAACTTTCCATTTACAATTTGTAAATTGTATTTATTTTTGGAGTACTGGAAAGTTCTGTTCTTGATTCAGTGATTTTCTATGCAAAAATTTCTAGTGATTTTTCTCCTCTGTCACATTACGTTGGTATCTGTGTTGAAGCAGGGAAAGATAAAGGTGCTTTTCCTTAGTCAGGATGTGAAGGGCTGTATTTCGTGGAATCCTGGACCAGTTTTGGTTCGAAAGGCCCTCAAAGCCCACCCAGTGCCAGCCCTGCCATGGGCAAGGACACCTCCCACTGTCCCAGGTGGCTCCAAGCCCCGTCCAGCCTGGCCTTGGGCACTGCCAGGGATCCAGGGGCAGCCCCAGCTGCTCTGGGCACCCTGTGCCAGGACATCACCATCACAGGGAACAATTCCTTCCCAATATCCCATCCATCCCTGCCTTCCTTCCGCTCAAGGCCATTCACTCTTGTCCTAACACCACATGTTCTTGTGAAAAGTTCCTCTCCAGAGCTACAGGAAATGTTTCTGTTCCTATAAAATCATTCTGACATTGTTTAACTTTTTAGCATTTATATTGTGCATTTTTCCTGTTTGTATTTGACATCAGGAGGAATTTCCTCATGGAAGGGTTGGCCGGGCATTGGAACTGCCCAGGGAGGGGAGGAGTCCTCACCCCTGGAAGTGTCCAAGGAGGGCCTGGACATGGCACTCATTGATCTGGGCTGGGGACAAGCTGGAGATTGGTGACAGGCTGGACTCAATGACCCTGGAGGGCTTTTCTTTAATGATTCTACAATTCTCTATTATTTTCTATTTCATTGTTTGTCAATAATGGACCTCAACAGATGGTGCTATCAATGAATATCCAAAAAAACTCTTTAAAAAGTGTCTAATGCTTCAGAGAAGTGCAGCAGTTCCTAAGTACTGATTGAAAATCTGGTATTATCCACGTCCAAATATCCTGTTTAGACTGGAAAGTGTTTGATTACAGCAAGCTGCAGACATTTTCATCTAGAAAGAGATGAGACATTTCAATCAGTGCTGAACAGCAGAGGAACTTAATGATGTGAAAAAACCCTAAAAGCCAGACTACATTAACTCTTATATGATAACACACTATCTGTGCTAGAGGGAGCCGAGCGTTCATGAAATAATGGGGAAATAATAAAACTAAGATACACTGGACCAGAATTCCTTTTCTGAAACCAGGAAATATTTTTAGAAAGCTAGTATCTCAGAGAATTCCTGTTTAATAAAGTATTGTATCATGGAAATGAATTGTCAGATGTTAATTTCTGCTGAAATAGGAATTCTGAACTTAGGAAGGCTCTTTTCAGGTTCTCCAGCCTGGTTTTCTGAGGAAATGAGGCTGCTGCCCAGGTTTCTGTCTGTGTTTGAACCCATGGGTCAAGTTCAAGGGAATCTGGGGAGGAACTAGAGGTGTCAAGGTCAGACAGGTCCTGTGGATCTCCGGAAAATCAGAAGCCATATGAGCCATGCAAGAGACCCCATAAATCAGGAATGGATCAGACCCTGTGAGGCCCCAGATGTCCACAGGTGTGAAGGTCACTGCAGGAGCACTGGGTCAGCCCATGAACCCAGCAGCAATTCCTGAACCTACGGGAATTCCTGAAGCCAAGCCTGAATTCCTGGCTGCAGACCCTGCAGGCTGGAGGCATTAATGGGGGTTACACCAACCCCTCAGGGAAGGATCTGCACCCCTGCTGTGGGACAGGGGGACAGGAGCTGCAATCCCTGCCCTGGGGACACAGGAGGTGCTGGGACAGACCCACACATGAGAAGCTCATTGGTGCCTCATCCTTCCCAAAAGTAATTTTTGCATTCAGCCACTGGAGAAGGTCCTCATGCCCCTGCAGGGCTCCAAGGGTCATTTCCTGTGAATATCTCGGGCATCTGTGAGCAGGGCTGACGCTGATTCCGAGTGACAGGAGCGTCTTCTAGCCCAGGGCATCATCAGCAGGGCCGAGTGCTCAGAGCTGACAGCCTGGCTCCCTGAGCAGGCTCTGAGCTGTCACTGCCACTACGGAGTTGTCCCGGGGAGAACAACAACAGCAGCAGCCGTGCTCGGGAGGGAGGGTGCCCTGGGAGGTGTGCAGGGGTGAGGGAGGGGATGGGGGAGGCTTGTCAGCCCAAACCAGGCTGCAGTGCTGGCTCAGGACGTGGAGCTGACTCACCTGGAGCCAGGGATGGTGGTTAAGGGTTGGGATGCTGCCTGGAAGTGCTGCTGGAGAAACGGTCCTGTCCTGCTCCAGCTGGGATAGGAGTCACTGCTGGCAGCTCCTGCAGTGCTGAGCTTTGGGATCGCTGTGGGAACAGGGCTGAGCTTTGGGGTCACTGTGGGAACAGGGCTGAGCTCTGGGATCACTGTGGGAACAGGACTGAGCTTTGGGGTCGCTGTGGGAACAGGGCTGAGCTCTGGGATCACTGTGGGAACAGGGCTGAGCTCTGGGATCACTGTGGGAACAGGACTGAGCTTTGGGGTCGCTGTGGGAACAGGACTGAGATTTGGGGTCACTGTGGGAACAGGACTGAGCTTTGGGATCACTGTGGGAACAGGGCTGAGCTTTGGGATCACTGTGGGAACAGGGCTGAGCTCTGGGATCACTGTGGGAACAGGGCTGAGCTCTGGGATCACTGTGGGAACAGGGCTGAGCTTTGGGATCACTGTGGGAACAGGGCTGAGCTCTGGGATCACTGTGGGAACAGGGCTGAGCTTTGGGATCGCTGTGGGAACAGGGCTGAGCTTTGGGATCGCTGTGGGAACAGGGCTGAGCTCTGGGATCACTGTGGGAACAGGGCTGAGCTCTGGGATCACTGTGGGATCACTGTTTTATGAAAGAGACACTAGTTCTGCCATGTTTAATTTTTAAACACCTAGAAAATTAGGTACCCAGCAGCAGTATTCAAAGCATTCAACAAGCTGAATTTCAAACCACCATCAGGAAGTGAAAATTCAAAAAAAAAAATTATCTCCCCACCCAGATATAATAAAGAAATTAAATCTCTAAGATTTTCAAGATTGAAGTCTCTCCTAGGATTACTCTCCTAAACCAGAATATCCTTTTTCAGGAAGAAAAACATAGTTCTATAAACGTGTTTTTAATATCTAAATAAGATTCCTATTACAGGACTGACCTTTGGGATCACTGTGGGAACAGGGCTGAGATTTGGGATCCCTGTGGGAACAGGGCTGAGCTTTGGGGTCACTGTGGGAACAGGGCTGAGCTCTGGGATCACTGTGGGAACAGGGCTGAGCACTGGGGTCACTGTGGGAACAGGGCTGAGCTCTGGGATCACTGTGGGAACATAAGCGATGGCAACACACGGGGCTGAGCTGGGGCTGGGCAGGGCTCACTCTGAATCAAGGAGGTTTCAGTGTCCTTGCTCTGCTGGAGAGCAGCTGCACAAGAAGCCAGGAGGGAGCAGGTCCAGGACAGCTGAACTGTCTGAGGGATATTCCAGACTGGGAAACATCATGGACAGATTATTAACTGTATCCAGTTGTATACAAGGAGCCATCTCGTGTCTTTGGGAAAGGAAATAGGGCAGATGCATCCCTGTGATGGGAGCTGTGGACTTTACATCCTGGCTGGAGATGGGGCCCGTGTGCTTTGACCCCAGAATAGTTTGGGTTGGAAGGGACCTCAAAGCCCACCCAGTGCCACCCCTGCCACGGCAGGGACACCTCCCACTGTCCCAGGCTGCTCCAGCCCCAGTGTCCAGCCTGGCCTTGGGCACTGCCAGGGATCCAGGGGCAGCCCCAGCTGCTCTGTCACCCTGTGCCAGGGCCTGCCCACCCTCTGAGTGAAGAATTCCTTCCTAATCAGGGGCCGCTTTCCTTCTGAAGAACATTTCCACAATAAAAGGGCTGCATATGAAACTCAGCTTGTTCCCCTAAGCTCAGGATTATCCTGGGAAAGCACATGTTAGGGTAAACAGTTTCTTTGTTCTTTTACGAGCTTACCCTGGGTTTTTCCCTGAATTTTACTTTTCTTCTGTCTCACTTTTGTTAAACTATTTTTCTAGAATCTCTTTACTGTAACTCTGTGCTGAGTTCCAAAAATAATCTTTTGTTTTTAACTGGTATTGTACTTTTTTTAACTGGTACTGTACTTATGCTTAATCTTTGTTCAGTATTACCAGTCTACCAGCTTCACAGCAAACTGATCTGTGGGTTTTTCAGTTGATAATGAGCTCTCTATTACTCTTCTCTTCCCGGACTCACCAAGTCCTGGATCAAAAGAGGTTTACCAAACACTAGAGAACGTACCTTCCCTTTCTGATCTTGCTCGTGATAGACTCCCGAACTCCCTGAGTTACAGGCTTTATGCATGAAAATGAGTTTTACCACGTTTTGTCCACTTCTCCCTTGACTGACTCCTTCCCTCGTGGAAGAGGGGAGCTGTGATCGTGGGGTCCGCACCCGCCCCGTGATAATATCCCGTCTCACACGCACTCGATCACGCCTCACTCAACCACGCGAATACCTACGCTCCTTTTCTCGCGTGGATTCTTCGTTCATGTCGATTTTTATGAGTGGAAAAAGATTGCGCCGTGGCTCTGGAGACCCTTCTCCGAGTGCCTGAGAGCTCTGGGCCCGTTTTTATCCCTTCTTTGATTGTGGCTCTGGCTCTTAGTTTGAGATCCGATTGGTTCTACAGGGTTTTTTAACTTTGTCAGGCTGCTGAAATCAGTGGGGCGCCGCCTGAACGGAGGAAGGGGGTCCCTGGACCCCTAAATCAGATCACATTGGGGTCACCAAGATTGTTATAGGTAATAAATGACAAGGCCGAATTAATAATCAAAAAACAGATGTTTTATTTCATGACCGAGATTTGGTCTCTGATAGCCACAATCAAAGGGACAGCATCGAGCCTGGGATGGACGCTGGGTGAACACTGATCTGAACTCTATCACTCCAGATCCCCTCTGTTCACGAATGCTGTTTGGTTCGGCTAGTTTTTATACAGTTTTTTTCGCCCGGGCCAGAGTTCTTCCTATTCTTTTCTTTGCTTCACATATTCATGCAGTCTCTTTTTCTCTGTGCTGGGCTGGACAAACCTGTTTCTGGGAAGCGATGAATGCTGATGTCAAATTAAGGGAATTTGGTATTGGAATGCACGCTCCTGACAGCTCTTGATGACTCTGACTATCTTGATCCTTTATACTTATCGAGTATTCATCGCTTGAGCGTTTCCTGAATTCTTTTGGGAAAGCGCTCATCTTTTATAGCAGGAGCTACATCTTTTAGTTTGTTAATTAGGTCTTTCTCTCTGCTGCTTTCTGTGGTGTCACAATTTTTGTGAGGCAATCTTTCTCCGGCCCTGGCTTGTGGTCTTAAAACTTTTAAGGATTTTTTTATACATGCACAACTTTTTTCATATACAGTTTACATGAGCACGAATAATTTCAGAACAAATATTACACACACAAGGATGTGAACTTCTCCCAGAGCTGGAATGGTGCCTACAGGGTTACACAAATGTCCAAAGAGCCGTGAGCAGGATATGGGGAGGGAGAGACATCTCGGGTGTGCCCTTTTAATGCAAAGGGAGCAGCTGCTCCCTGGTTGTTTCAGTGCCTCTCTTCCCAACACTTGAAACAACAGTGTTTGTATTGAGATATTGAATAAGAAATATCTTTAATTTTCCATGGTCTAAGGAGAATTTGGGGTCAGTGCTGTGCAGTCAGTGCAGCTCAGGGGAAGAGCTGAGCTGTCAGAGTGGGGGGCTGACACAGGGCCCCACTTCAGACAGCCCTGGTGCATGGATCCCTCCTTACTGGGATTCAAATCAGCAGCATTTGAGGGAAGCACCTTGACCTCTCTTCCTTTGGTATTCTGAGTCCCTACACCTAGCACAGAGGTAAAACAGCCCGGGGTAGTGCAAAGGCCCAGGAATAAAACGGGAGAGCTGTGAAGCTCTGAGCTGGAAGCTCTGCAGAGGTCCAGGGAAATCTGCTGGGATCAGTTTTCACATTTTTTAGATGGCTGGGAGCTTTTTATTTGGCTGGAGAGAGCCACCTCTTTTGTGTTCCTCTTCAGAGGGAGCACTAGACTCCCCGGGAATTGCTCAGTTTCTGGTTTAATGCAGAATTTTAAATCAGGTCTAAAAGAGCTGCCAAGACCTGAGTGAGACAGGTGCCCTTCCCCCACCTCCCTGGAGTGAGGTCCAACATCCCACCTTGAACCAAAGAGCAGGAAAGCTCTTGTGGGTCCAACTGTGGCCCGAGTCGGGGGAACTCACCTGTACTGGGAGTATTGACACTTTAATGCCTCAGATTTACCTGTCTCACTGAGAACTGGGCTGGAACTGGTTAATTAGTCCTTGGCCAAACACTCTGAGATTCTCAGATGAAAGGCAGCCTGGCGGTCCAAAGGATGTAGAGCGTTTATTACCAGCTGAGAGAGACATGAAGAGCTGCAGAGTGTTGAAAGGAGTCCTGCCAATTAATTTACACTTAAACAGAAGTGCTGGGGTTGTTTTGCTGAAAGTTTTGTTTTTCAGAAAATTGAAAAATAAGAAGTCAGACCAAAATCAAAAAGAAAAAGGAAAGGGTCGAGACTCATTGGATAATGTGATGCCTTTCCATGTTCAGTTTTGCTGATGAAAACTTTAACATTTGAAAATTCTGTGATTCTCAAAAAAAAAAAAAATAAATGCACAGGAAATACGTAAAGGCTCATTTATTGCTGTGAAAAGCAGGCAAAATAAAGCTACTAAGAAAGCGAGGATGCTGTGGAAAACCAGTCTGTCCACAAGGAAGGAAAAATGGTTTGTCTGCTTTCTCCTCTGAGCTGAAGTACATGATACAACCAGAGCACTCAGCCCAGGAATAAATCCCTGGCGTTTGGAAGATGTGTTAATGAGGTGCTAATTAAAGGTGGGGAAGGAGGAGGGAAGGATAGAGCAGAGGCAGGATTTGCCCTGCAGAGCTGCTCTAGCCCTGGGCCCAACACAGGAGGGACCTGGAGCTGCTGCAGAGAGTCCAGGGAGGCTCCAGGATGATGCCAGGGATGGAGCAGCTCTGCTGGGAGAGCTGGGGGTGCTCACCTGGAGAGGAGACCAGGGGTGACCCCACTGTGGCCTTGCAGGGCCCGAGGGAGCCACAGGAAACATGGAGAGAGAGGATTGCCAAGGGGTGGAGGGACAGGGCACAGGGAATGGCTCCCACTGCCAGAGGGCAGGCATGGATGGGATATTGGGAATGAGGAATTGTTCCCTGGCAGGGTGGGCAGGCCCTGGCACAGGGTGCCCAGAGCAGCTGGGGCTGCCCCTGGATCCCTGGCAGTGCCCAAGGCCACCTCTCCTGATGAGAGGTGATTTTATTGCCTCCTTTTGAATTTTGAAAAAAGTTCAAGTTCAACCCCTTGGCTCCAGAGAGCTGCTGCTGGCAGAGCTAGTGAGGGATGTGGATCTGCTGTGGAAGTTCCATCCCCAGCTCCTTATTTGAGGATCATGTTTGTAGTTTTCTGTAACACAACAGCTGTGGAACCCTACAAAAGGGGAGGGGACTCTTCTCCTCTTCCAGCAGCTCCTGGGCAGCAGTGCTGGGAGCAACACAAGTGCCTTGCCTCGTCCAGAGCCTCAGGAGAGATAACTCCTGGGTGCCTCTGTGGCAGTGCAGGGAGGGCAGAGGTGGTGTGGTGGACAGAGGGGGCAGAAAACAAGAGATGAGAGAGACCCTGAGCAGTCCAGGTGGAGATTGAGGGGTCTGTGAGCACCTGAACACCATGACTTGGACTCTGCAATTAAAAATGCAGACCAATCTTGGGGTAATTATCCAGAGGCTGCTGTCAGTCCTCACCAAGGTCCAGAGAGTCAAGGAACCGATCTGTGCTCCGATCAAAGCCCCTCTTTTGGAAATACAGGAGTTGAGTCATTCCTTGCTCTCCACAGAGATCACAGAGCTCTTGTTTGCCATTCTTGCAGTGCAAAGTCTGCAAAATCTACAAGTATAATAAAATTATGTGTGTGGAGAGAGGAGGGAAGAAATGTAAATTCGTGTTTTGATGGTTTATCTTGGAAAACAACAACAAAAAAATCTCATCTGAAAACTCTGGATAATGAGACCTGTTGATTCCACCCAGACTGTGCCTTTGTTTGGACGCTTTTAAGAAAGTGAATGATATTTGTCAGTAAATATCTACTCTAGCAACATGGGGGAATATGGCTTTTTCATGCAATCCCAGGATGGTTTGGGTTGGAAGAGACTTTAAAGCTCTTCCAGTTACACCCCCTGGTCTGCAGGGACATCTTTCACCAGCCTGGGGTGATCAAAGCCCCTTCCCCCCTGCTTCCACCCCCCTTCTACAGCTGAGTGACTCATGGATGTTCTCAAATAGCCTTTGGTGTATTTTGGGACAGGAAAAGGATATGGTCCCAAGGCAATCATTTCTCATGGGTTTTTATTTCTCTTTTTCTGTTTGACCCTGGCCTCAGTAAATCATTTATTTCTAAGAAAACCACAGGATATAAAGGAAGGGTTTGTTGTTTCATTATGCATTAACTTAACTTTGGTGGATTTTTCAGAACAGGTTTAACCTTTGCCTGCTGCTGGTACAACTGGAACATGTGAAGAGCTCAAAGGATGGGCTGGGAGCATGGGGAAGGCTGGAAAATAGGCAGAGATACCTTAAGATAAAGCAGCAAACAGGTGGGTGGAACACCTTTAAAATGAGCAATACAGAGCCCATCCCATTGCCCAGAAGCATCCCAGGAAGTGTCCTGTGTCCTCTGGGACTCAGAGGGGCAGAAAACCTTGTCTGGAAACTCTCCGAGTCCTTTTACGCTGAATTCAGATGTTCAGACTTTCACCTCAGCTGATAATCCCAGCAGAGGGCTCTCCTGTGATGATGGAATTCTGCTCTGAGGGATCCCTGCCCCAGCTCCCTTGTGCCCAGGGAAAGATCTGAGTTACAATTCTGCTCCCAGAAACCTCTCCCTGAACCAACTCTCTCCTGTGGAGGGCAGCTCCCGGAGCTGGGGTACAGCTGGTGTGAGGGTCAGTGACATTTTCCACCTGGTTTCCCAGGAAAGTCTGCAAAGTATCTACACATCAGCTCTTACCTGAAGTCTGATAGTGATCAGTCCTTGAAAAAATGAAAATAAAATGTCCTTGCTCTGTGGCTTTCTTGTAAACCAGGAAGCCAGGGAAGGAAAAACACCTCTGTCTCTGTAGGAGCAAAGTGCTGCTCCCAAAGAGATTTGAGTGACCTGACAGGATGGATGCAGGGAATGGCTGCTTTGCAGGGAATGGCACTGTAGGAGGGGAGAAATCGTTCCCCACGCTAAGGCCTAATTCTGATCTGTATTTTAGACAGTCTCTGATGCTCTTGGTGCAACTCCCGTGTCAGGTGTGGTTTTCAAAGCAGAGGGGCTCCCAGTGGAGCAGTGTTTTGGCTTTGGACAGCTCAGCACAGTTCTGTGGGCTGGCCTTAGTCAGATACAAAATCTAAACAAATAATGAGCAATATCTGCTCTCCTCTCCCTCAGCTGCCTGGCAGAGGAGGGTTCAGCTGCAGGTCCAGCTCATTTGTCAATAATGCCACAAGCCCCAGTGTCCCCTGTGTGGGAAACCTTAAAATCAGAGGGTTTTGGGAAAGCTGCAAAAGGCAGGGCTCAGAGACAGCAGAACTGTGATTGGAGCTAAGCAGTAGCCATAAGATTTGTCAGCAGAAAAATTATGTAAGAAGCAGAAAAGTAAGGACAAATAGAACAATGGTCTGTGTATTAACGCTTGTCTAGAATAAC